>NC_132804.1:24888772-25543772 GCF_048594095.1 Paramormyrops kingsleyae
GGGAAGACATAGAAGATGAAAAGGGTCTCACTAGGCATTCAAGACCCCAACTACCAGCACAGACTCATTAGCAAGCAACGGAGGAATGGTTAGATCAAGGAAGCCTGGTGGGTGGGGTCATAAAGCAGCGTCCATCATCTCCCTGTTCAGTGCACTGCTCACCTGTACTGCCGAGGGTCTTCTCACAACATCATGATGAACAAATGCCCATGGGGTGGACAAAATAATGAAAACATCCAACAACACATTCATATCAATACATTAAAATAATTTAAAAAAAATATATTATATATATATATATATATATATATATATATATATATATATATATATATATATATAAATTATTATTAGCGAGGATCTGATAAACCCACATACAGCTTCAATCCTTTTAGAAATGTTTTTACAGAATTCCCAAACTGCAGTCGGATATTGAACTTTTCTTCAAGAAGAAAAGGTTTTACTTTCATCAGGGCTGAAGGTGTTTGATATCTGCTACACACTCTGTACTCCAGAACTTCCTGTAAAGGTTCCATGATGTTTAATGATGTCACTGGGGAGGCCATGGACGACTTCTGACTCAAACCTGGTGTTCATGAAACCACCTCTTGGAATATGGAACATTCTGAAACAACAGCGCTCGCAACACAGAGAGCATCAGATCCTGTGAAACGAAGTGTAATTATGGACCCTAATGACTCCCACAAGATGGCTGCCCATACCATTGCAAATCCCCGACACCGCAGACTGAAAGTATCATTCGGCTTGTCAGATTATATAACTTTTTCCATAGCTCAGGGGTTCAGGTTCTGTACTCCTTACTCCTGGGGCCTGAACTACGAAGCGGGGTTACTGGCTTATCGGGGTAACTTGTCGGATTTAAGGTAGTCTGGGCAAAATGTAAGTGAACGAATATGAAGTCCATTTAAACTGTGGTACCTTAAATCTGACAAGTTACCCTGATAAGCCAGTAACCCCGCTTCGTAGTACAGGCCACTGGTCTTGTGTCTTTGTGCATTAGTAGTTTTTGCTGCCATGGGTCCCAGGGGTCCTATTTAAGACCTTGGGTAATTTGTGAGGTCATACTTTTGAGGTGTTCGCCAATTGTCCTAAGAAGTACCCATCTATCTCTGTTGGTGATCCTCGACTTACAACCACTGTACTCCTTTGCTAGCATAGCTTGTGTTTGGCATAAATTCTTGTGATTTAAGACTGTTCTCCTTGGCACGTTAAATAATTCCGCAGATCTTGCGACCGATACGTCAGCAAGTCAGGGACCCATTTGGCCTCTGAAGTTCTGCTTGTTGCCGTGTGTCACTCTGAGATCTCACACATCAAAGTGCTAATTGTCAGAGCACAGCTGACATACACTGTTGACTGGTATTCATGCCACTATGACTCACCTTTGCAGCTGCGCCTGTAATCGTGATTCAGTCATTTTTTTAGCATGTTTTTTTGTCCACACCCTGCATTTTCTGTTAACGTATGTGTTTCATGAATAGTCAATGTTCTGCTATACCCCAAAAAAAAAAAAAATCACCCCTAAATGTTACTTCAAAAATCTGATTTAAGATTGACTGTTCCTTTGCCAAATCTCCTTCAGATTTAATATAGTACACATTCTTAGAGAAGTTCCACCTATCACGCATCCTCTATGAAGAATTAGCCAAACAGTTAAGGTGTGTCAGCAGTGTTTTGCATAGATCTGCGTGGGCTTGGCTTTGGAGTCGCAAAAACTCACTTGCAGGATTTGTGGGAGCAGGGTTTGAAGACCGCAGAAATTGGGTGCGCGTAGCAGATAGGACACAGATCCTCTTCACTTGTGGGCTGGCAAGAGAGAAACGACAGTTACAAACTCAGCAAGTTGAGATTAAAGCTAACAAACAATCACATAAGAACTGCAAGCGCTGCAGCTCCGCTAACCGGAACGTTACTTCCTGGCTTGTCACTCATCAAAAGGCTGTCATCATATCAGTGGAATAAACGCAGGGCACCGTCATCGTTCAGCTGCAGCTGAAAATCTAATGTGACACCCAGCTTGTTTTTTATCGCTTTATTTTTAGCAGCTAAACAAAGGAGCTGCTTAATTCAGATGCACACTCAAGATGTGCTCTGACAGACAAACAACAACTGTAAGCGGGACCAGAATGAAGGTGGATGATAGGGTGTTATCAAACAAACAAAGCTGGTCTGCCACGGTGTGTATTGCCTCAGCTGGGTGCGCTTCCCATAATGCTCTGCTCCACTATCATGGGATACATTACAAGTCCTATCCCTCCCGGTGTCTCATTGGCCCTTCTCAGGCCCGCCTTCTTCTCCCACCCATCCTGATGCAATTAAACCTCATAATGGACTTCCTACACAGAACAGGATGCCGAATCGGCAGCATAATTGCTAAGCTACCCTGACCCCTTGCCCTCCTGTTTGCATGAACAGGCCAGCGGAACTGAAGGAGACTAATGCTAACTGGTCAGAACGCCATAGCACAGAGAGAGAGGGAGAGAGAGAATGAACAGGCCTGCCGGTGATTAAAACACCATTACGATAAGGACATCAGAAATGAAAAAAATAAGTCGCTAAACTGACATTCAGACACATCAACGACTGCACTGCTTACTGAACGATGGCGAAAATGAAACAGGGAAATAAACATCAACAACAGTGAAGGAAGACCCATACCCTGGTGATGCTGGAGCACAAAACTTTTTTTTCGAATTTTAATTCGGTGAGTGAAACGGTCTCTGTCAATGATGAAGAGATTATATGGAAATCTTAATGGGAGAACAGTACAGGGTTAAAGTCAGAGTGGAGTTCATGTGGCCTTCAAACATCCCCGTTGGTACCTCATAGGTGGTGAGACCGCAGTGTTCTGTCAATCACCTGCTGCATCAACAAGCAGCTGAAATCCACCTTCTGCTCGATACTTTTTCGGTTCCCCTTAGGTTAAAGCATGTGTTGACTGACAGCACATGCAAATTCTGCCCACATACACTATTGAAAGCCTTAATTTGCCCCTTGCGACTCACAGAAGCCTCACCAGAGGATCAATGGATGGACGGATGAAACGTTTACATCTGGCACTCTAAGCAAAACGTGTCTCCAGCTCGGGCTCCAAGACTATTTTAAATCAAACAATTAATAAAAAAATAAAAAAAGCATGAGGGAATACTTGTGACAATATCCATCACGTCGTGTCCATTGGAGAGCTGAATTTTAAGCTTCTTGTCAGTCTCCAGGCATTTAATTCACCAAAACCATCTCTTGGAGATGAGTAGAGAGCAGTGCAGAGGAGGGTAAGTATCAGCTATGCGTCCGTGTTGATTTCCCCATGAAGGGAGAAGAGAAGCTGAGCGTGACGGAGGTCTGACAGGATCTGGCGTCTGGCATGCTGGGCCCTGTGGGCCTCAAGGAGCCCCTGCATCTCGGCGGCGCCCTTCAACAAACTCAACTCCATTGTACAACTCAGCAACCTCCAGTCCCAAGTCCCACCACCCCAGGCTGTCAGAGCACACCGTCGAACGGCTCATAGACACGGCAAAAACTTCACTGTTTCAGCAGCCAGTCTGTCTACAAGTGTCCCTTGTGAACTTCTGTGCCTGCAAAGGTATTCAGTGTTTGTGTGTTGCACTGTGGTCCTGGGGTAATACTATTTCATGCCACTCTATACTATAAAAGGATGCTACGACAATAAAGCCCACATTATTATTATTATTATTGTTATTGACACTTGCTGTATATATGCTGCACCATGGTCCCAGGGGAATGTATTTTCATGCCTCTGTATATTTGTATGGATGATAGGACAATGAAGCCCAATTGACTTTGATTTGATTTGTTAAACTGAACAATTACCAAGCGAAACAGTTACTACCTCATAACAATAAGGGAAATGAGGAAAGCACTCAAGGGATTGCTTCAAGAATTTCCCTCATTCTCTCCTGTTGGGATTGCTTGAAAGCACAGGATCAAAAGAGGGAATTTCCCCACAGGAATTAGTAACACATCACTATTCTATTCTATTCTATTCTATTCTATTCTATTCTATTCTATTCTAGCTAGCAACATATATACAAGTAAATAAAACAAGACATCTGGAGAAAATACAATAGAGACACATGGTACAAACAGATGGGCAAAGGAATGAGAATGAATATCACACATGTAGAGAGCAGTATAAAAATAAATAATACATAATAATTAAATGAGAGTAGAGGAGCTGTCATCTTGCTGCTTGCATCCTTGGTGCCCTTCCATCCTCAATGTCACTGTGCCCCCCCCCCCCTGGTACACGGTTGGGTTTCAGCTTGCCATCCGCTCTGGGCCGAAGGAAATACAAACCCCCCCCCCCCCCCCCCCCAAACTCTCCCACTTCTTCTTTTGCAGATGTCGGGAAACGTCCTCTGCAGGAACGACCTGCTGCGCTATTGCTTTCCAGCTTCCTTTACCCGGCATTAATTTTTCATCAGCGCCTCACCGACCAAAGCGTTGGGCACATCGCTCATCGTCAGCTATTAAGGGCATAAGAGCTGCGGATGACAGGCCAAGGTCTGAGACGCAAGACGCATCGATACCATGCTGGATGTTCTCCATGTTGAAGGAGTGAACTTCTCAAACACTGTTTGTGCGCGCTGAGGGGGACAATGGCACGTAAATTTGCTTTATGCAGAGGACGCCCAAGGAACAGGCCATTTGTGCATTTTATCATCAACAATATCCCTGTTACAGTCACACTACTGGCAGGCAGATACATCTGTTGCTCATCTCAGCAACTCTGGGAGCAGTTGAGAAGGCCTAGAATTCTGAAGGCAGAGAATTTCCACAAGGGGTGTCTGCCGTTACCACGGTGATGAGCAAAGCCCCAGGTGAAGAAAGAGCAAATGTGGGGCAGGAGTTGGCTTGAAGAGGCTGGTGACATCATTAAGGACATCTTCATTCCTATCAAGCGAATTGAGAACATTTACAGCAGTGGACCACGCTGGAGAAACAGAGAAGGAGTTCAACAGCGAAGGGTATCGACCGGTATCATCAATTTCCCAGAGGAATGAGAATGCAGACTTTTTTCAGACATCCTGGATCTCCC
Source organism: Paramormyrops kingsleyae (assembly GCF_048594095.1). NCBI lineage: Eukaryota > Metazoa > Chordata > Actinopteri > Osteoglossiformes > Mormyridae > Paramormyrops > Paramormyrops kingsleyae. The sequence goes on from NC_132804.1 coordinate 24,893,853, forward strand.
GATCCTTGACAGATTCCTTAAACCGCCCCCCCTCCATCCCCCTAGGCATTGATTTCCTTCATCAGTGTCAGCGAAGTGGGAATTAAATTCTCCATTCCTCCATCACCCTATCATGGAGACAGACAAGTCCTCACCACACTGAACATGCAGTGTTCAGGAAGAACACGGTTGGGTTTTCATAGGCACGTCACACCTGGACATTGTCCCACTCACTCAGCCTCAAGATATGTGTGGTGGTGGTGGGGGGGGGGGGGGGGGGGGGGGATATGGAAGACGTAGGTCAGGCCATTCAACAAATTGTTGGTGGCTTTTTTGTCCTGTGACTCTCTTCAGTCGTCCAATCAGGATGACCGAGTTGGGCTACCAGCCAATGACACAGGTACTTCCAGGTCTCAGACAGGGTCATGTGGGCATCTGTGCTGGAGATCAAGCTGATCATACAAGAAGAAAAACTGTCCCTTTCCCCATTTTTTAATTAAAAGTGTGTGTGTGGTATTTGTCTTATTCTGATTGTGTTTACCATCAATAGCTTCCACAACAACAATTTAATTTAATTAGTTCTATTCACTTACGAAGGAGCAACTATTCCATCATAATTTTTTCCCCCACACTGGTGGTCTAGAATATACAAACGGCATCTGTTCCTCTGTGAAGCTTAAATGTGTTTATGATCAATTATGCTATCAATTTATAAATGCATTTATAAACTAAGACGTTAAAACAAAGGGTGGTTAAGCATAAAAATAGCTTGCAGCGTTAACAATAGTAATTAATATTAATCATTAATCAACAGAAAATTAAAAGCCAAGAAGTATAGAAAACAGCTTCATTTTGAAAGGTTGGAAATGCTGCTGGATAAAGAATAATAATATTAAAATATGTGCAGCACATTAAAGATGAAATTATTTGCCCAGCAGAATGCTATCTGCCCTCTAGTTGAGGGATATCTCAGAGAATAATTCACCTTTTGATGTCAAATTCCCTGCGAAAGGCTCCGAATGAAGATGTCTCTTCTGAAATGATGCCCGAGCTCAGATCTTCTGACCAGACATTTCCATGCCTTCATCTGCATTTTGCTTCATGCATGAATTACACTCTGCATCTTACAGTATCGCTTAATCTTATACGATGGATTTTGCTGCATTAGTCAATACTATCCCTGTTACTTTAAAAAATGAATAAATGATGAGGCTCCTGCTTCTTAGTTACCGTATTAATATGCGGGGTACCCTCTAATGTACTCTGCAAAGCCAGACTAGACTTAATTGTTTTGATAGTGTGTTTGTTTACAACCACTGTTCATTTATGCTAATGCTCTTACTGTACTATACGCGCATAACTTGAAAACAGTGTTTGCATACAGATAAATAAAAACTGGAGCATAGGCCTGCCTCTAAAAGCATTTCCACGGACAATGACGTAACTAAAGCCATCGTTCCATGTGACGATGAGGTATGAATAGCCTTAATCTAGCAATACAATATAGTTATGAGAATTTTTTCCATTGTTATACAAAGCAGAGCCACTGACAATCATTCATCTATGCATCTTATCCTGGTCGGGGTTGCAGGGGGTCCTGGAGCCTAACCCAGGGATCACAGGGCTTAAGGCTGGGGTACGCCCTGAATGGGATGCCAGTCCCTCACATGGCACATTCTTAACAATGAGTATCAGAGAGTAGGGTTAGCTAGTGCCCCTGGAGCAATTAGGGTTAAGGGTCTTGCTCAAGAGCTCAATGATGAAATCCCAGTCATGGGATTTGAACCCACAACCATTCAGACAGAGACATATTCTTAACCCATTCACTCATTTATGTGAAGCTTTTATCCAAAGCAGTTTACAGTAAAGGTAAGGATCTTAATGGTTTAAGGGTTTTCATGCATTATGCTCACTGGGATTTAAACCAACAACCTTCTCGTTGTTACGTTGTTAACGTAATGCTCTATTTGTTGAGCTACAGGATAAATATAACCAGGGATGGACATAACTGACGTGACAATCGATTGTTTGTAAAAGCGCAAATGCGTACTTATTTTATGTGCATTTGCGCTGCTATGACAAGAAAATACCTTGTACTGTATTTTAACATGTATAAAGAGTTAGCATATAAAGATTAAAATGCATTATACAGTAAGATCCTGTTATAGTGGACTTGCTTATAACGGAATATCATCTATAATGGATGAGGTCCGCTGGTCCCGGCCGTGCGCCTTTAAGAACATGCAGAAAAAGCATCGGATATAGCGGACTCGCATATAAGGGAATTTTGCTTATAACGAACAAACAATTTGGTCCTCAGGGCCGCTTTTAGCTGTAGTTTTGTTCGGCTAAAATGGACATGCAGCTCCGCCTACTGGCGTGCCGGTGATATCCAGCGCAGATACGGAGTCGGGATTATTAATAGTCAGGTAAAGTTGGATTACTACAAGTACGATATAATAATCTATACCACAAGTGTGTCTGCTGGGGTGTGGCATGAGTAAATGGTGTCCTGTAGTTGTGTTCTGGGCATACAGCAACTCTGGATATAACGGACTGTTTTGTCAGGTCCCTTGAAGTCCGTTATAACTGGATTTTACTGTATTTTGTTTTCATTTCAAATAAAGACTAGAAATGACACTGAAAGCATTATGAAAATATCTATTCGAAACATACCACTAAGTTTCTTGAACTTCATACATTATATATATTCTTTGAGATTTAATGGCTGTTCACTTTCTAGGGAGGAGTAATTTAAAACTCTCTTAATACACAGACTGACTCAGCAAAAAGCACAACGTCCTTTTCAGTCTTGGTGATGCTATGTGAGGTAAGGCTGAGGTATAAATCATTGGCCTTAGATCCTCCCTCCCACCCCATGGAGCTCTGCATCCCCATCTCCATCCGGTTGGCTGAAATCGCTGACGGAGCACAACCCAGGGCGTGACGTGCGCCGCGTCTGACTGGATTAAAACCACGCCACAGAGGCCAGAGGAATAAGCTCGTCTGCAAGAATCTGAACGCCTGCAATACTTTAAATGGAAAAGGGATCTCAGTTTAACAGAGATTACATATTGTGAATAGTATGCATTTACTGTCCCAAACATACAGCAAACAACACTTTTTGCACATTTATAGGGTGTCCATAGTTATTCCTCAGTTGTTCTGGATTAAAACACACAAACTCCAGCTCAGAATTCAGAAGCGTCAAAGCTTCTGCGACTAAACGTCCGGCATCCCATAATGCCGCAGGCAGACGGCCAGGGGATGCTGCATATCTAAGCTACAGGTAACCGTTGGGGCTTCACACAACACTGAGTCAAAGGGATTTTTAGATGGGGGTGGTGGTGGAAATACAGCGTCTGATTAGAGTCGGAATGATGAGGTCCAAAACATTGTCTAATTTTCTACGTAGGTTTCAAGACTGCAGGCGGCTCTCCATGTCACAGCTCAGCCCCCCCCCCCCCCCCCCCCCTCATTACATTACCATGAGCTGTACTCATATTTCTCTCCAGGTTTGATTTAACGTAACAGCCAGTCTGGTCTCATTTTCCTAACAGTCCTTTCATACTCGAAATCAGCGCAACAAATTCTGTGCCACCGTGATCTCATAACAAATTATTTTTAGTATACAAGCACCAGATCATTTAAAGTTTTGTCTTTTGTTTCCATTTTAAAAGATTTAAAAGATGCCCCTTATAGAAGGATGTTGAGAACCTTCATTGTGTTAACAAAGTCGATATCACTGTCGGTCGTGAGGCAGCTATGAATTTTCAGGACCGATGATCGAAGCACTCGGTGTAACGAAGATCCCAGCCAAAGATGTTTCCGGTAGGTTTATGGATGTAGTGTTCACCTGCATTGACCATGCCGCCTTCAACAAACTGGCCAGAGTAAAATGGTGAGCTAAGCTGAGCTACAGGTAACAAACCAGTACTCAGGGAACAAACCACACATCACCAAACAGAGCCTGTCTGCTGACCTCAAGCTGAGCTTTCAGGCATCTGACTCTTTTAAGAACCTCATAAGGTCCATCAGTTCCCCATAACTACAACCATAATGACCACAACTACAACCAAAGACACGCTATTTCCCCTTCTCTGATATTCTGTGCGAGAAAATACTGTTCAGCAGTTTTCATAAATCAGTGCTTCTAAGCGTTATTAGTATTTTTCTGGGGGGTGCTGATTTTCTGGCAGGCGTTTAGTGAATCCCTCCCAGCGTCTGAAAGGTACGGGCGGAGGAAATCCATGTAGGGTATTTATAAGCGGCAACACAAACATTTTAATCGCAGAATGTTTCACAGTGACAGTTCTCAGAAAGAATAATCACGGTAATAACAGTGAAGACACAGAAATGCAAAATAAAGAGGGGTTGTTGCATTACTCACTCCGCACTACGTCTATGTCAAGTTTTGCGAAGGGCACTCGATCATTACTCTTACACCGAAGACAAGTGCCATCGATCAAAATCGACAAAGACACAAAAGGAATGCTTCATCTGTACAGCTGCAATTTCACCTTATGGTTAACGGGGGGGGGGGGGGACTATTTCTAGAGGATGCTTTGTTACAAAAATGCACCATTGACATGGAATCGGTTGAGAGATGACAGGACGGCGGTGGGGGGTGGGGGGGGGAGGAGCTACCCAATGTAAGGATCTAGGTAGCAGCATGGGGAGGCTATGGAGCACAAGGCTGTAGCTATGTCTGGTATTAACCCAGACCCCCAGCTCCGCCGACAACAAAACCCAGAACAACTGTGTTTACATATCAGCCAGTCAGCAAGAAAGAGCACTGAACCCTGCAGTAAACCCCAGCGCCCCCCCCCCCCCCAAAAAAAAAAACACCAGGCTTCCTAGATGATACACTGCAACCAAACTGTCATACAAACTGAAATGCCACTGCTTTACTGTATAACCACAACCAGCCATGGACAGAAAATTCTCTAAAAGAAACTCCTACTTTAAATTTTACGTTTTATGTTTCTGTTACCAAAACATATGAAGGTTTCTGTGCACAATTGTCTTTCCGGAAGTTTTGCACGACGGGCCGGGTGAAATTGTTTAACTTTATGACAGTGTTTGTTGTTCTTTTCGATTTCTGATGCTATTTTCATGGGAGTCATACGGTCCAACAAAAGGAATATGCCTGTCGATAAACAGGGTAAGTGCCGGCCTCCAGGCAGGAGGGGGCGCTCAACTCAAAGACTTAAATAAGTGGAGGGGCTCTCCAAGAAAGTGGCTCAAAGGGCCACATCCCCCCAAAATTACAGCAACCAACTCCATCCTTCCATCTGCGCACCGGGGGGGGGGAGGAAGTGGGGGGAGGGAGCATCCTGTGTTCTGCCAGCGAACTCCGTGACATGGGGATGCAGATGTGAAACAGCTAAAACAGACCAAAGCAGGACTAAAAGCACTCAGGGATGGAAAGGCTGGGTGTTTTCCATGTGGGCAGAGAGTGCTGATGCTCGATAGCAGTAAGGGCTGGTTAATGGAATAGCAATGAGCAGCGGTAGAAGGCTTTGTTCTCTCCGCAGCACGCAGACGGACTTGGCCTGGATGGAACAATTATGGTTAATGAGAAGAGCCTCCTTGGTACTCTGCCCCACACCCCCTAAACCCCCCACCCCCCCCAGGTGCGGAGACGGCTGTAAGGACGCTTTCTGTTGGAGCGGCAGGCCAGCACGCAATGTTGCTGGACAACAGAATCCATCAAAGAAACCTAATCAAACATGCAATAGAATGTGACTACAGGTGGTGGGTGGACATACTGTAGCTAGATCTCATGGCCCTGTGCAGCTCGACAGCTTTTCAAACAATGTAACATTAACAGAAGCTTGCAGGACAGGCTAATTAGCACTGGATAGCTTTCGTTAACGAGAGTCCCAGGTCTGCTTTGTTCTGTTAGCCTGTGGAAGCTCCTCCATGTTCATGAAGCTGCTCTTGCCTGGTCCGCGGTGACGGGCGCATTGGGGGACTCCTTAATTAATGGGTTGACAAGCATCCTGAGGCGGCTGCACTGTCTGCGTCACAGCGAACAGCCGTGCATTAATACGGTGGCCCACCACGCTGACATGCTTGTTTAATCAGTCGCTTGGACCTTCATATTCATCATGGTGCTGCTTTTAAATATGACCTGCACATTTCACAGGAGACCGCCGGCTGGAAAAGTTAGACCCAATCAGATGGGGGGGGGGTCGCTACTTATAATGACGAATTAGCCTACTTTCAAAAATAAACATTCCATAAAGAAAGAAATAAAAAGAGCACTGAATATTATGTCTGAACTTCAGCAAGTCGACGCCAAAAGGGGAGACATACACTTCAGGGAGTCTTTAGGCCTTTAGGACTCGACGTGACCGAACCGTCTGTCCGCTAAGCTGGGATCAAGCGGCTGAAACACACAAAGTGACCCCTGTCATTCACCATCAGAACCCGACCCCTCCCACACACACTCGAGTGTCCTCTAAAGCAAGCCGCCACTTACAGATACATAGACACACATAGGAATAATCCTGTCTGTTTAAAAGGATCATCTTGACGTTAAAAGTGTCTATTTCTCAAAAGGTTAAGTACAAAGCAATCTAGGGAATGTTATAGTGTCTCAGATCATTACAACCTACAACCTGTGCCAACATGCATGTCTCAGACACTCCTTAAAGGTCCAACGGCAGTAAACTGGAAGTAAGTCAAGCCAGCGCATCCATATGAGCCTCCAGCGCAGCGGCTGCACGGCCTGAGTCGCGGTGCCATGTAGCCTGATGCAGAGAGGCGCTGGTCTGTTCCTCCAGGGACGCAGTAGGAGAACTGGGGCTAGGATCCTCTACCACTAAAAACCGTAGCTTCTATCAGTGAGCCAGGTCAAGGGGGCAAGAAAGTACATAAAAGCGTTCCAGAGAGCTGTCAGAGGTACGTCTCCTGGAAAGAGGTGGTCTAACAGCGCTCTCCATCAGCCCTTCTCCCCACTTTTGTGAAAACAATCATTAACAAAGACTCACTCAGGGAAGGCAAAAGTAACAAGACGAGGACAACAGCAACTTTCCGCCAGTGTTTGACCACACCTCTCTCAGAGCCAGAACATGCCCCGCCCATATACTGATGATGCCCCTCCCAAACAGGGCAAGCCTCGTCTACATAATGAAAATGGCCCACCATACACAGAACATGCCCCGCCCATATACTGATGATGCCCCTCCCAAACAGGGCAAGCCTCGTCTACATAATGAAAATGGCCCACCATACACAGAATATGCCCCGCCCCTATATAGAACATGCCCCGCCCATATACTGATGATGCCCCTCCCAAACGGGGCAAGCCTCGTCTACATAATGAAAATGGCCCACCATACACAGAACATGCCCCGCCCATATACTGATGATGCCCCTCCCAAACGGGGTAAGCCTCGTCTACATAATGAAAATGGCCCACCATACACAGAATATGCCCCGCCCCTATATAGAACATGCCCCGCCCATATACTGATGATGCCCCTCCCAAACGGGGAAAGCCTCGTCTACATAATGAAAATGGCCCACCATACACAGAATATGCCCCGCCCCTATATAGAACATGCCCCGCCCATATACTGATGATGCCCCTCCCAAACGGGGCAAGCCTCGTCTACATAATGAAAATGGCCCACCATACACAGAACATGCCCCGCCCATATACTGATGATGCCCCTCCCAAACGGGGTAAGCCTCGTCTACATATTGAAAATGGCCCACCATACACAGAATATGCCCCGCCCCTATATAGAACATGCCCCGCCCATATACTGATGATGCCCCTCCCAAATGGGGTAAGCCTCGTCTACATACTGAACATGCCCTGCCCCTATACAGAACATTCCCCTACCCTGGTAAAACCCACTCACACACAGAACATGGCCTTTCAACGCATACAACATGCCCCTCCCTTATACAAATTGCACCCCTCCCATATTGTGACAAGCCCCATCCACATAGTGAACGTTGTCCACTGATACAAAAACATGCCCCTCCCCCACCCTGGCAAACCCGGTCTATACACCATATATAGCGCACCCAGCTCCACCGGTTACTCACAGCTGTGCTGGCCGCCGCTTGCTTGGACTCCTCCGTCAAGAAAGCCAGCATGTGCTCAACCTTCTGAGCCTCCTCCACGCTGATGTAGTCAGTGTCTGGGAAAACACAGTCTATGGTCACAGACGAAGACTGATTTTAATTACTCATCATGTCCATTCAGTCACCCGAATTATGCTTTTTTCCATTTTATTGATTTATCCACTTCCAGAAGAGTACTTTACATAGCCAAAACTTTTTTAAAGTATAGATGCCATCAGAAATATCCTTGAAAATCAGTTCACTGATCAGACAAAGGGCCCCCACCCCGGATGATGTGGCACTTGCTTCGTCACACTGTGACCAGCGGAGACCCCACTGGACTGGGCCGGACCGGACAGGCGTACCGAGCCGATAATTACAGCCCCCCTGGAGAAAACCGTCCACGGTCACATCCTCGCCTCATGCAATTTCATGCCTGTCTGAGCTCCAAAGTAATGCACGTGTGGCCCTTGACGCTGCCAATCATGGCAGCCCCGTGCACTATGAAGAATGACAGGCCCCACCGAGGACAAGCGCAGTATGAGATCGGTGCATATTTACACCGAATAGCCGGGGGGGGGGGCATGCTTGCCACAATGTCTCCACACTGGCTGGTCCGTACAGTATCAGATGCCAGTGGCCCCCTAGCCACAGAAACTCGAGCAAAGGTGAGCAGAGTATTGATGTACTCGTTCGTATTGAGCTGTTCCTTTTGCTGGGGGGGCGGACATCAGGCCCCCGCACAGAGAGAAAGGGCACAATAGCAGGGGTTGGGGCAGGTCTCAGCCCAAGTTAGATGTGTGATGGAAGCAGCCCACTGACTGTCACCCAGAATAAATGATTAAAATAGCAGAGGGCCGGCCGTGACCTGCAGCAGACCTTCATCAGACACGCCGTCTCACTGCTGCACCTGAGCATTCAGACTGTGGCCAAGGGCAGTCATGTGGGGCACTGGAGTTCAGTGCCCCTCAAATAAATACATTAATTAAGTAAAACTATCCAGGCTGTATTTTACCACAGCTGTGGCTGGCAGTACCTTCAGCAGGAGATATCTGTAATAAAAAATCAGTCATTAAACATTTATAGTTTTCACAACATGCTATAAAATCTGTTGTATTATATGAGAAAGGAGAGATAAGATCCATCCTGGATCATGGGCTACCTGACCAACAGATAAGGTTGTGGGACTGTGCATCAGAGATGGTAGTGAACAACACTAGGGCACCTCAGGGAACCGTCCCTGTTCACCCTCTACACACCGGACTTCCAGTAGGACACCAGCTCACGCCACCTATAGATGTCCTCCAACGACTCGTCCACCACAGGGTGCATCGTCGCTGGAGATGACTCAGAGTACAGGGAGCTAGTGGGGGACTTTGTCTTGTGATGCAGAAGCACCTTCAGCTCAACATCAGCAAGACAAAGAAGTTTGCGGTGGATTTTTGCTTCGCCAAGAAGCCCCTGAGACCGGTCACCACCTGGGGGCAGGCAGTGGAGGTAGTGCAGTGCTGCAAGTACCTGAGAGGCAGCAGACTGGATAGACAGTGCAGCAGGACTCTACTCTCTGAGGAGACTCAGGACGTTTGATGTGTGTAGCAAGCTTTTCCAGTCCATAGAGTAATTCTTTATTATATGGCCAGCAGGGGAAGCAAGATAATTCATCAGGAAAGCCAGCTCAAACACAGGACTGGCCCTGAACCCACTGAAACAGCTGCAGTGAAGTGGATGGTGGAGAAGATCATGAAGAATTCTGCTCATTGGACACACTGGACAGGAAGAAGCATTACTGTGGACCCTCTCAGTTTCTATGTACAATTTAAAGAGGGATATACATTTAAATCTATTTTTCATATAAAACTGGCAGTTTTTCATGTCTCTAATACTAGGCTTGTTTGTCGAAAGGAAGCATTAAGAAGACAGGTGAGCTACCTCAGCGACCATCAATCTTAGGCCAGGGAAACTGGAGGAATTTGCTCACGTTCTTATCACTTCTCAATAATTAAAAGTCGTATAGGGGCATTGTGTCATGTTAATACAGTCATCACATTCTCAAGGCTTCCCCATTAACATCGATCTGTCTCTTTTTTCCCCTCTTTTGGGGTCATGACTTTCCAAGCTTGTTTGTCTTGCATCATGATCTGTCAGACCCGCATCGAACGTCCCGGAGACGGATCGAGCCATTGCATCGTACAAAAAGAAATCTGAAAACACAGGAAGAGCATCCCAGAACTAAAATAATGAAAGGAGAGACCGATAATAATGTAAAGTCCAACCACCCAGGTCATCAATGTCAACCATTCAGGTGTTCCGGTGCCTATTAAGGTCGTACTTAAGACGCTCTCCTTTCTCTCTTAAGAGATTATTTGGGAAACAGATCTAGGAAGAGGAATACCTTTCATAAGATATTTCTTTAGAGTCATCGTAAGATGCTACAAATCATTGTTATCTGGAAACGCACCCTTGTATTTTGTTAGGTTACTTATGGTTAAGGTTAGGGCTGGGCAGGGGTTACGATTGTCATTGTTGGGATCAGGGTTTTTCCCATAGAAATGAATGGACGGTTCCCACAAAGATATGAATACAAGTGTGTGTGCGTGTGTGTGTGTGTGTGTGTGTGCACACAGGATATAAGAAAGAGGGACACACTGGATGGGATGCCAGTCTCTTGCAGGTCACACAGTAAGGGCAAATCAGAGACAGCAGTGCACCAAACGACATGTTTTTGGGCTGCGGGAGGTTGAACTTACAAAGCCCACACAGATAGAACCAGAAAAGGCATCCAAACCACCAGCCCTGGAGGTGTGTGACAACAACGCTACCCACTGAGCCATCTAGTCGCCCATTGTGTACATAATCCAATAACTAATGACATCAACACTTCAGAAAGCAGGTATCGGGCTCGCTGATGTATTGCAGATTCTGTTAACAATCTGCAGCTCCTCCATTACGAAAAGCGAGTCTAGCTGGATGTCGGAGGTCTGCGATGGAAGAGGGGAAAATCAGAACTCCGACGATTTTCATTTGCCACTTCTCGGACCGGCACACGTTTCCAAAGGGCGCATCACAACACGGAGAACTCTAACTAGCTCTGACGTTCATCCATAATGTAAGAGCGGCCTGCCGGTGCCAGTGAGCATCAGCCGGAGAGCTTCCTGAAGATGTTTTTCAGTGCATCTTGACAGTGGCCAGCCCTCTCGTGTGCTGACGTCTTCAGAAATGGAACAAAAATCGATCAGACTCCTGCAATCCGGTTCCATCGGTCGCTATTTGTTTTTATGCTATTTTGCCTCCTTTAAATTGCATCATAAAAACACAAACAATTTCTTCAAATTTTTCCAGACTGTCCAATTTCCACCCCACAGAGGCTGAGTGAACAGGAGGGGAAATAGTCCATTTCTGTTCTAATGAAGAAAATCACGATGATGACTTCCTGACAAATTAATTTGACCACAAGACGACAATGTCCTTGACACCTTCACACCTTCTGATTAACAGAAGATAAAATTGTACTGACTACTGAGAAAAAGTTGTATCCTTGAGAAACGTACTTTAATTAAATAGCACGCCTAATAGATGGATAAGTGAAGTAATGCAATTTGGGCAAAATCACTAGCTAGGCAACTTCACAGTGTAATGTGACAACATAATAAATGCAACTGGCTAGAACTTGTCGGTTATCGTGAAGGAAGCGAATCCGTTTAAAACAAAAAAAAAAAGAAATCCATTACATCTTGTTGAGGAGCACTAGGGCTTCCCCATGACAATGTAGGCGTGTCCTTTGAGACCGATTCATTCCCGAGGGAACTAAGGAGATCTGCAGCCTTGTGTGAAAAATGTACCAGCAGCTGTAGCCGCAAGGTTCTGCGTTGGTCGCCTTTAATCAGGAATAATTTATGAAACCCGGGAATAGAAACAGTCAACGACACTGACAGTCTTCTTTAGCCACAATCCAAAATTAGGTGAATTAGAAGACTGCCCATCCAGTTTCTGGCCAGCCTGTGTGCACAGTGGACATCTGGTGCTGCTCTAGCCCCTTCTATATACAGCTTATTGGGGTGGGGGGGAGGAGATAAACAGGAGCGCAAATATTCAATTCAGATTGGCTGAGAGATGGTGTTGATTCATTTTACATAACCACTCTGCTACATGCAATGCACAGCAGAATCAATTCTGATGGCATCACCTGTCAGACTCTCCATTGCTCATGGATGATCAATAGCAACCGCTGTTTGGCTAATAACTGTGGGTTTTTTTCACTGCGGCGTATGCTACGGTACTGCCACTGCGCACTAACCACAGTGTATCACCATCTCCCTGAAGCCTGAGGGATCACGGCAAGGCTCCAGTGTAGGAGTGCTTCTGAAGGCGGGGGGGGGGGGGGGGAGGGGGAGGGAAAGGAGGGGGAGGCCAGTTCCACCCATCGGCTCCCAGGAAGCGATGGTGTCAAAAGTCCGGATTGACTCTGCTGGAACTGTTACATTCCAAATGATAAAATAAAAACCTGCAGTCATTAGTCGCCGCATGGTTGACCGCATTGCATGGAAAACAAATTATTATAAGCATTACAGCAAATGAGAGGCCTTCCATCCATCCATCCTGTGTGTTTCGATAATTAAAATCAGACAGATGGTACAAACTTATATAAAGACGGCTTCAGTGAATCTACACCACACCAATGGGGAAACCTATTCCCAAAACTCCACAACACTCCCCTGCTGATCCTGACCCAGTTATTCCTGATTTAAACAGGTCCCCCCAGTGCTTTGCATTCAAGACTTTGGTTCTCAAATCGAAATTAGAGTACTGGGGCTGGTTTAAGTCCTCAGGTACCGTGCATATCATTTATTTGTCTTTTGTGCATGGCCTGCAACAAAATGCGCGCAATCCCGGTGGCCACGAGTTCTGACAAATGAGTCGAGTCCCTGGGAAAAAAAAATCTGCCGTGGGCAGAAACAGGAACTCCGCCACGCCTACGGAAGTCCGAAGCCAACAGCGGGGCCTCGCTGAGGTAATGAGCACGGGTGAATCACCGACGCATTCTCCCGCGGTGCTGGAGGGATGTCAGGGCGCACTCAGGCAGCCGGCTCAACACCGAACAGGCAGAAAGAGCTTGCTGGTAAAGGTTTCCCTGTTTTGGTGGTGGTGGTGGGGGGTGGGTGCCAGGGCATATTCTAGTACAGAAAGATGTGGCACTAATAAAGAATTCTATTATATTGCATGCAAGTGCTTAGGAACGTGCCAATCAAAGTCTGCTCCCAAGAGGGTCCCTGTTAAAGTACCTCTAAAGGCACTTTGGCATGAGAAAAACAACAACACAGGATTATGTTACCAGTAAAACAACCAAAAGAAAAGTTTTAAAGGAGAGCAGAATATGCATGATCTTTATTCTAGGACATCAGAAAACCTCAATATGTGTGTATGTGAGATGGGGTTGCAGTATCAGCCTGAACTGCCAAAAAAGCCCTTGGCTTGTATTAGCAACAAGCTCAGAAAGAGATGGAGAAGAAAAATGGCTTTGGTATATATTTCAATTAAATATTAATCACAAGAATGCTGAAAGCACTCAGCTGGCTCCGAAGAGAAGTTCGAGTTCTACCTCTATAGACTTTCTAACTTAAAACTTCGCTAGAATTTGTCGACGCAAGATTCTTCTCTGAAACAGTGCAAGCAGATAACAGAGACTGTATAAGGCTGCAACATCTGGCGCTCCTGTCAGGGGGGGGAGTGATATCGGCATGGAGAGGCCACTCACAGGCGTGCAGGGAGAAGTGCTTGCGCTCAGAGGGGCCCGGGGCAGCCCCAGAGATGGGCGGTTCACTCTCTCCCAGGAGGTGCCGGATGGAGTTCAGCTGGAAGCAGGGGTCAGACAGCAACACCGAGGAGGCACGAGACACCCTGGAAGACAAGAGGGCAGGAGAAACATCAAGGCCATGCCCACCACACCACATGACACATCCAGCACACAACCCGACACGTCCCCTACACCACGACATGCCCAGCACATAATACAACATGCCCACCACACCACATGAGATGCGCACCACACAAAATGACACACCCCCACACCGCATGGCACGCACACCACATAATACAATATACCCCCACACCGCATGGCACGCCTGCCACACCGCATGGCACACCCCTACACCTCATGGCACGCCCGCCACACCTTGATGTTTCTCCACTCCTACACCGCATGGCACGCCCCTACACCTCATGGCACGCCCGCCACACCACATCACACACCACTACACCGCATGACACGCCAGCCACATCACATGACACACCACTACACCGCATGGCACGCCCGCCACACCACATCACACACCACTACACCACATGACACGCCAGCCACATCACATGACACACCCCTACACCTCATGGCACGCCTGCCACACCACATCACACACCACTACACCGCATGGCACACCCGCCATACCACATGACACACCCCTACACCACATGGCACGCCTGCCACACCACATGACACACCACTACACCGCATGGCACGCCTGCCACACCACATGACACACCACTACACCGCATGGCACACCCGCCATACCACATGACACACCCCTACACCGCATGGCACACCCGCCATACCACATGACACACCCCTACACCGCATGGCACACCCGCCATACCACATGACATACCCCTACACCGCATGGCACACCCGCCATACCACATGACACACCCCTACACCGCATGGCACACCCGCCATACCACATGACACACCCCTACACCGCATGGCACGCCTGCCACACCACATGACACACCACTACACCGCATGGCACGCCTGCCACACCACATGACACACCACTACACCGCATGGCACGCCTGCCACACCACATGACACACCACTACACCTCATGGCACACCCGCCATACCACATGACACACCCCTACACCTCATGGCACATCCGCCACACTACATGATAGTCTGGTATAATTCGACCAGCAGCTCCCATGAAGGTAGTGTTAACAGATGGAAAAGGGAAGAATTATAATAATGAGGGTAGGGGGACTTTCCAGCTCATGTTCAGAGCTTTAATTCAGAGCAACAGCTCAGCTCTGAGGGGCTATCAGAATGCATCAGTGGCCGTCTGTAGCCAGAAAGGCGAAGAGCACTGAAGTCACAAGGGCTTGAGCAGAGGGAGGCCGGGTGGTCGAGGGGTTAGAGTAATCCAACTATCCATCCATCTTCCAACTTCTTCTCAAGACAGAGCCACAAGGGAAAGGGAAAGCGGGGCTTGGAGCCAATCCTTGGTAGCACAAGGCTGAGGTGAGCGCGCACACACACACACACATGCACACACACACTTGTATTCATATCTTTGTGGGGACCGTCCATTCATTTCTATGTGAAAAACTCTAATCCCAACAATGACAACCTTAACCCCTACCCAGCCCT
The DNA here is from genome assembly GCF_048594095.1 of Paramormyrops kingsleyae. NCBI lineage: Eukaryota > Metazoa > Chordata > Actinopteri > Osteoglossiformes > Mormyridae > Paramormyrops > Paramormyrops kingsleyae. The sequence goes on from NC_132804.1 coordinate 24,909,330, forward strand.
AACCTTCACAATAAGTAACCTAACAAAATACAAGGGTGCGTTTACTGATAACAATGATTTGTAGCATCTTACGATGACTCTAAAGATACATCTTATGAAAGTAATTTCTCTTCCTACACCTGTTTCCCAAACAATCTCTTAAGAGATTGCTTAAGGTAGAGCTTCTTAAGTGCGACCTTAATAGGTGCCGTTACACCTGATTGGTTGACATCGATGGCTTGGGAATTGATTATTCCTTCCATGCAGCAACTGCTTGACTGCCACATGAAAGAAAGTGGTGGTCTTTGTAAATATAACACTGCAGAAATCCTAAAATATTGCATTAATCAGAACTGGGGAGAACCTAAAAATAAAATACAAATTTACCAAATTGAATCATCTCACCGTAAATTGTGATTTTCGCTGATAGGGTGCCCAAACCCGCCTCCCCAGACAGTAGTATCACCAGTTTATTTTTATTTGTTCTATAAAACACCTGCATGCACCAGTACGTGTGCATGTCACTGATATAGGGATGAGCCATGGCCCAATAGCTGAAAGAAAAGCTGCGTTACTGTCTTAACATAAGGTAATGTCCGATGTGCTTCAGTACTGACTACTAAGGACTAGTCCAGGGTGTTTTTTTTTGGGAAAATATATTAGACAAATATGTAAATGAACTAGCAGTGTCAACTCTTATCAACCTCATGAACTAAAGTTTTAATATACTGTGACATGTAGAATATTTAGAGAGGTGTGTGCTTTCCATGGGGTCGGAAACAGGGGGAACGCGTCCACCATATCGGCAGAACCCCCCCCCCTCCTTCCCAATTAATAAATAAATTAATTATCAACAGCGCATTCCTTATCTTTCATTATAAATCAGCGCGTTACTGGGGCCAATTCTCTGCACATTCAAAGCACAAGGACAAAACAGAGATTGTAATCATCTATCATATGGATCAGTTATTTTTTAGTTAAGTGATATTAGGTTATGAAACTGTACAATTAATGATATTAGACTTATTTTAAATGAGCAGTATGAGCCGACAACAGTAATAAGAGATGGCCAAGAACTCACTCACTCCACAGGATATGTTTGAAAATTTCTGTGGACTTTTAGAAATGTAATGAAAGTCCTTCACTGCATTACATGAAGACTGAGTGGGTTTTGGTTCCCAGTCCCGTAACATATGATGAGGAAGCCTGACTTTAGGTCATTGGCAGTGTCTTTTGGAGGTCTGCTCTTCAATGAGTTTAATTTCACGTCTTTGCACTGTTTGAGAAGCCCGAAGTACCTGCAGGAAGCCCACACAACCAAGGGAGAATGTTCGAACTCCACACATGTCGAGCGGAGGCGTTTTACAGCATAATAACTCACAGAATTGGGGATAAGTAGGATGAAGACACTGCAGGGTCTACAGCCAGCGGTGTCACCCCAGTGGGGTGCCAATCAGCACCCTCCCCTGGTAGAAACTTTGTCGTTTCCTTGTCCTTAGGGAATATTACTGGTTCAACACAAGGTAATCCCACATGCATCAGGATAAGCTATCATTTCCCCAAGTGCCCCGTCCTTTTTGATGACGCAAGACACGACAGACAGTCACCCAGCAACCGGTTCTAAATGGGGAGCAAGCATGCTGGATATGGCACCCCCTGCTGAAGGTGAACTCAGCATTATGACAGGTTAAGTGGGTAACATGTGACTTTTCCTGTCACTCCCAGCCCATGTACTTTGTCACATGGGTAACTGACCACCGACAGTGTCCACCGACAGCGGACACTGACACTGCAAGCTAGTTTCCATTTCTTCTATACGAAACTATGAATCATCCATTGGCCAAGAGACATTTTCCAAGTTTGCTGGCTGGAATAACATCTTTCCCCAGGACAACAAAGGAGTTTGTTTATGAGTACAAACTTGAGGAGATGAGGCTCTTTTTTCAGGGCTTGGAGGTGTGCTGTACCCATCCAAACCACAGTTGAGGCGGTCGAGGCAGTAGAGGCAGTTTCCAGCAGTCCCATCCATCAATGGCAGTGGCCAGACAAAAACAGTGAAGCTCATTACACTCTAGTGCCACACAAGTGATTTTGGTAGCAGGGAATGGCTTTTTGAATCCCCAATCACCGACTAAGTCTCCTGTTGTTATGTGCGGGGGGTGGGGGTGGGGGGTGTGTTACTAAGGGAACAGAACCGACTTGGTACATCCATTCTACACCCCACCCCCACTCTCCATCACAGCCAACCTCGTGCGTGACTCTTCCCATCATGGGAGAGGCATGCTCCAAGGAAAACTCGGCTCATACCAGCTTGCAGCGGTCCAAACGAGATTCTGCGACATTCAACCCTGTCAAACGAGTGCAGGCTCCCTAAACGAGTGCAAATCAGCCAGTGGTATGATACCCTCTGCGAAGCACACAGGAAGTGCCATCACTGGTCCACTTTCACTCTGTTACCGTGACAATCTGAGATTTGAGTGGCAGTCACTTATCGGGAAGTTGCTTGTCAGTCATGGAAGAGATTTTCAGAAGGGGTGAAATAGCCCAGGACCACAGAACCATGGAACGAATGTGAACATACTCCTCCTCCAGGCAATAACTGGACACGCTCTTTTTTCGGAGGATCCCTCCGTTGCTCGCAGCCAACATGGCAGCTTCTGTTCTACCACACGGCGACATCTGTTCACTGAACCAACGAGTGGCGAACGTTGGGGGGGGGGGGGGGGGAGTCTTTTTTGTTTTTCAAATCACATAGTCGGTAAAATGTCTAATTCTAAAAAAAGAAAAGGCAGTAGAGCAGATTGGCAGAGACCCGCGTGACATTTTCGAAGAACGAGATCCATTCTCTCCACATCACCACCACTGTCACCTTTCAAAGAGCGGCAGACAAAAGGAAAGCAGGTCTTTTTTTTTTTTTTTTACTGCTCAACGTTGCTGCGATTTATGTGGCGACTCGGAAAAAGGGACTGGAAAACATAAATGGTGAATCACACGCTTGACAACAAGAGACAGAAGAAATCCGGAGAGAAGCACTTGATGGCTCAACCTCATCATTCCCCTGCTTAAAACGTCAAAATCGTTCCCAGAATAAAAACACTAACAACATTTCTGCTCAGGGCAAAAAAAGAAAGAGTATACAAATGAGTTCTGGTGACAATTCTGCCTAAACAAAGAAGGATAACAGAAAGAAATTTCTGCAATTAGCACTGTCATTATTTTCACAACCCAAGTTCGCTGCATGTTCAAGTATGACTGTAAACCAGGCTTATTGTGAAATATTAAATTCACACTGAAACTGAGCTCTGCTGATAAATGACCAAAACGGCTCTGAACAAACAACACTGTCGCCTTACCATCTGTCCGTCACTGACACAGTCCAACAGCTTTGCAACAGTGCGCCGGCCCTTTAAATATCATACACACACTTTAACCAACTGCAGAGTGTATAACTACAAGCTAATTACACTGCAATTAATGGATACTCTTGATTTATATGCAAATTCAATAAAGGCAAGTGAAATATGCTCTGTAGAAGAACTACAAATTATTACATTTTAAATGTGGGTTATATTTCGGAGTTCAGTTCACTGGGTATAATAACTAACCCCCAAGCAAGGAGACTAACCTGCTGAATCTCTAGCAGAGTTAAAATGCAGTTAAAAGCATTTCAGTCATGCAATTAAAACAAAGCAAAATAAAGTTGATTTAGAATAAACTGACTCACGTTTTGTCAGGTGAGGTTTGTTTCAAAATATAATGTTTATAGATAATAAATAATAACCGAATCTGTGTTCCTTTGCCAAAGTCACATGAGCAGAAATGGACGTGATGGGTTATGCATTTATGCTGCCCACCGCCAATAGCGACGTCACGTCGCTCCTGTATCATCCGTTTACAACATTGATGCTTTACAACAGGCCTGGCAGTAGGCAGGGGCAGGCAGGCGGGGCTCAGGGCTGGGGGCTGGGGGCTGGGGGCTGGGGATGAGCTCCCAGCTGGCCTGTAGCATGGAGCCAGCGGATTGGGGGGGGTAACACGTTATGACAGCAGTCAGAGCTGCGAGGGACACTGTGACCGAGAGGCACAGGCAGCTGCCTGCAGATGTGCGCGGAGGTGAGCGCACAAGCGCACATGAGCTCACGGGCAGTACAGCGCGTGTGGTCGAAAATCTGAAACTGGCAGGTTAATACAAATTTTCGGATTCTTATACAAGACGACATATTGTAACTAACTCTACAACTAATAATCCAAGAAATACTTGTACATCTGCCCACCCATGCTGAAACACTTCCAGTGTTCTCGTTATGGGGTTCCAGATTTTTTACTGCTCAACGTTGCTGCGATTTATGTGGCGACTCGGAAAAAGGGACTGGAAAACATAAATGGTGAATCACACGCTTGACAACAAGAGACAGAAGAAATCCGGAGAGAAGCACTTGATGGCTCAACCTCATCATTCCCCTGCTGGGGGCTGGGGGCTGGGGGCTGGGGATGAGCTCCCAGCTGGCCTGTAGCATGGAGCCAGCGGATTGGGGGGGGTAACACGTTATGACAGCAGTCAGAGCTGCGAGGGACACTGTGACCGAGAGGCACAGGCAGCTGCCTGCAGATGTGCGCGGAGGTGAGCGCACAAGCGCACATGAGCTCACGGGCAGTACAGCGCGTGTGGTCGAAAATCTGAAACTGGCAGGTTAATACAAATTTTCGGATTCTTATACAAGACGACATATTGTAACTAACTCTACAACTAATAATCCAAGAAATACTTGTACATCTGCCCACCCATGCTGAAACACTTCCAGTGTTCTCGTTATGGGGTTCCAGATTTTGTGACATGCAAGGAGTGCGTACACATACACGTGGAAAAACACCAACACGCATGCAGAGCACTTCCTCTACAGCCAGCCTTCTATTGCCAGGAGTACGGACTGCAGCCAGCGTATTTTTTTTTTATTATAAATGGAATGTATGGAATCAGTCATTATGTGCCAGTATAAGACAATTAAAAACAATATGGAGAAATGGAGAGAAATCACAGAAGCTGATTGATTTAATATTTGGCAAATGACAGTTGACTTCTCCCACCAGCGCCAGTCAGAGCAGCTCATCATAGTGACACTGTTGTGAGATAACCGCTGAGGATTATGGGGAAGGAACGATTATGATAATAATACAGCTGGTATTTACACCACAGGAATCCCCAACCAACCCACCCCTATGTTTTCTTATTTCTTACGCTGGCCAATCAGTGCCCTGAACACAAACCCTGACGCCCCTCCTCTGTAACCGCGTGTGAGAGAGAGAGAATTGGAGAGAGAGGGAGAGAGAGATGCACTAAGGCAAGCTTCAAATAGAGTGAGCGAGAGAGCAGCCACGCGGCAGGCTGGATGCTAGAGAGCTGGAGGAAGGGGCCGAAGCTCGAAGGAGCTCCCCAGAGACAGAAAGTGCCAGAAAACAGCTGCAAGGTGGACCTCCTCAACAACACTCCGGGAGAGCCATTGCCAACGGCCAGGATGAAGTGACCTGAGGGTTGTGGACTTTTCCCGGACTCTGAGAAGGGGGGGAGGGGGATGGATATATCAACAGGATAGGAGCAGCTCTGAAGATCTGGGGTCTGACTCCACACCCCTGTGATCCGAACCCGGGGCCCCCCCCACATCTTGCCCTCAGAACCAGCGTCGCTAACTGACTGCTCTCAGCCCGGCAGCTCAAGCAGAGCCAGTAGGCAAAGTCTCTGCTTAAAAAAAGAAAAGTATTTTACTCTGCGAATGACAATAAGAAGATAGCACCTGAGAAGCCATTCTGACTCAGGACCAGACGGGGATCCAAAAGTCAGGTACAGAGAACTTCTGTTACTAACCTCCCCAGTGACGGAACCCTTTAACACCAAACTAGCCTGCTCCGCACGTGTCATAAAGCTACAACTACAAAAGCAACAGCTGGGAAACAGGACTACCGCTTGCTGACTGGATTTACTGGGAGCTTTAGAGCACCGGCTGCTGGATTCACAGAGGTGAGGTATCTGCCGAGTAGACGTAAATCTCTCTGCCGGGGCCTCAGTCTTCCCCGATTTCCTTTACGCTGGATTGCCGCTGCTCGCTAGCCATTTTCCCTTTTAATGCTTTGAAGTTCTTGTGGACCACAGTGTCTATACGCCTCAGGGAGGGAGCTCTCTCAGCTCAGCCCACGGGCTCCCGGCCGGATACGGTGGCAGCCTGGAGGCTCTCTCCGGGAGCGGAGGTGTCCGGGTGGCACAATGATCTTTGCTCAGTGCGTAGCGGGACTCGCGCTGACGTTACCGCTGCTGCGGCTGGCTGTGGCCAGCTGCCCTCCCGGCTGCCTGTGCGCCTGCGATATCCTGAGCTGCGGATCACAGGGCTTGGAGCAGCTCCCTTCACACATCCCCGCGTCCACGGGCAGCCTGGACCTCAGCCACAACCGTCTGACTCGTCTGGAGGAGGCCGCCTTCTTGGGCCTGCCCCGGCTGGACACCCTGCGCCTCGCGCACAACCGACTGACCGGGCTCGCTCCTGGAACTTTCCGTAACGCCACCGGCATCCGCCGCCTGGACCTGTCCTCCAACGAGCTGCATATGGTGGAACATCACTACTTCCAGGAGCTAATCAGTCTAGAGGAACTGCTGCTCTTCAACAACCGCATCACGCGGGTAGAGAGCAGGGCTCTGGCTGGCATGGGGAGCCTGCACCGGGCCTACCTCAGCCACAACCGGCTGACGGACTTCCCCTTCTTCTCCATACAGGAGCACAGCCACCCTTTCCTGGGCACCCTGGACCTGTCCTCCAACCGCATGTCCAGGCTGCCTATGGAGGACATCGCGGCCCTGCCCACGTATGTACAGAGTGGCCTGTTCCTCCACAACAACACGCTGATCTGTGAGTGCTCTATGTACGGAATGTTCCGCCGCTGGGAGCAGCGGGGCTTTGGCTCCGTGAGGGACTACCGGGAGGAGCACACGTGCCTGGTGTTCGGGGAGCGCCGCGCCTCGATCCGCTTCTTCCAACACGGCCGCTTCTTCGAGAACTGCACCTTGCCACCAGAGGGCACACCGGGTGAGCCCGAGACCAGCCTAATGGCCTATGTCGGGGATCCAGTGCTGATGGACTGCAAGACATCCATGCGGGGGCACCACCTCTCCTTCCTCTGGATCTCCCCGCACCAAGAATACATCATTCCACCAGGCAACAACGGCACCCTGCGCATGTATGTCAACGGCAGCCTGGAGATCATGGAGGCGCGGATAGCAGATTCGGGCATCTACCTGTGCATGGCGATTGACCGGCAGCGGCTGCAAAACGAGACGTGGGAGGTGAACATGACGGTGACCACGCGATACATTGAGGTGGAGCCCTTCAATACGGGCTTCACCACCCTGCTGGGCTGCGTGGTCAGTCTGGTGCTGGTGCTGATGTACCTCTACCTTACGCCTTGCCGCTGCTGGTGCCATAGGCGGCCGTCACCACCCGGGCCCACCAGCCCCGCCAACGAGTGCAGTGCCCAATCCTCCATGCTGACCCCCACGCCGCCGGCCACCACCGAGGGGCCCGGGAGGAAGGCAGGCAGCAGCAAGCATGTGGTCTTCCTGGAGCCCATCAAGGAGGTCCAGAATGGGCGTCTGAGGCCGTCGTTAGCTCCAGAGCATCCCAAACTCACGCAGCTGCGGGGGGACGCCGATTCCATCAGCTCGGTGTTCTCGGACGCTACCATTGTGCCGTAGAGGTGGGAGGGGTATGTGTGAACCTATCAGACCATAACCACCCTTCTCTGGATTATCTGCTTGTTTCAGTAGAGGGTGTAAGGATTACAGGCTGATGTACGTCTGCATACCCGACAAAGACTGACTGAACTCCAGGAACCCGGGACTCCTAAGTAAGACAGACACCGCTTCCAGAAACAGAATAATAATTATAGTAAAGATGCCCTTTTAGTACTGCTTAAGCCATTAGATCTAGCAACAGTTGCCTTGTTCAATAAATTAATAACAAACTACGCAAAAGGTAGTTTGTCACACACACAAACGCCGGGCTACGCAGGTAAGTCTGACAGATCTGCAACAAGCTGCTATTAGATTTTCCATACTGCTCAATACATTTTAGAATAATGCATAAAAGATACTTATAATCAGCGTCTGATATTAAAGTCAGTTTCTAACCAGCGGACGTGGGCAGGAGTAAGAGACGTAAGAGACGTATATAAATATCAAAATGTAAGATTATATCTTAAGGATCAGGGTTCAGACAAAACAAGCAACCATCTCTTAGCTGTGTGAGGGGAGCTCGTGGGGGGGGGGGGGGGGGCATCTGAAGAGCAGGTCTGATTTAGCTAAAGGTCTTTCAAACCCCCCCCCCACCCCTGCCTTGTCGATCTAAACCAACACAGGCAAGCAAATCCTCCACTTCAAGAACCACTGAACGGAATCAGACCTGGACAGATAGGATAGATCCCTTTCATGCTTGGGAACCACCCCCCCCCCCATCCATCCGCCCACCACCTTTTTTCCTTAATCCCTTAATAAACCGCTCAGCATCGGAGCCAGAGGTAAATGTTTGCCTTGTTATTATTGTGAGGGCAGGTGGATGCGGTGAAGCCAAGACAGCCAGCAACTGGCTTTCTGAATGTGTGTGTGTGTATGTGTGTGTGTGTGTGTGTGTGTGTGTGTGTGTGTATGCGTGTGTGTGTATGTGTGTGTGTGTGTGTGTATGCGTGTGTGTGTATGTGTGTGTCTTAAGACACAAAAAAAAAACCAAAAGCAAATACTGTCAGATGGGAATCTGAATCCTCTCACGTAAAGCCACCTATTATGTTTTATTATTAATAAATTTTGTATCATTTGCCCTCAAGGGGTACAAACACGTCCTATCATATCTAAAGGAGGGATTTACCAAAACAACCAGTGGTGATTCCAAATGACACCCGTCCCTGAGAGCTGTGTGAGTGGTGCCAAAACCCCACATCCCACAGATTTGCCGGACGAGTGCGTGGTGAATTGGTGTGTGTGTGTGTGTACGGACATGTACATACTGTATACAAACTGTGCCCGTCCTTCAGGATGGTCCTAACTGTTGGAAGGCAGCTGTTTGTGTGTTTTTATGCACATACAATGTACAGTGACGTGTTGTTTCATATTCTGTCAGCTTTCATGTTTCAGTGAGCAGGGTTCAGGATTTTCTGATTTATTAATCATGAATCGTAGGCGAAGGTGTATAGGAAGTGCCTGTGCGTGCAGGGGCCGCGGGAGAGGGAGCGCAGCGCGTATGCTGGCTGAAACAGAATCCACTTCTTCAATCACTGCGCAGTTGACAGTTTAAGAGAGACAGAAAGCTGGTGAGATGAGGCCCAGTGACATATGGAAACAGATATGCTTGTGCAGGCGAGCGGGTCATGGCAAGTCCACAGACTATGCCACCTAGGTGGCATATGCAGACACATGCGGATATGCGCAGTCAGGCGCAAGCAAATGCAGACTGGGGCAGGTAGCCTCAGGCACATGCAGACATGTGCAAGTATGCACAGGTACACGCAACCACACACAGAGACTTGCACATACACACAGGCACACGCAGTGAGGCACGCGTCTTTATGTGTAATACGGGGTGCCAGTCAGAATCAAACTCAGATTGTAAACAGACCTCAGAGAAAACGGTAGGATCAGAATTATTCCTCTACAACTTTAGATATCAAGGTTTTTTGGTGTGTTTGTCTTTGTAATTATTACATTGTGGGAACCAGATTTCCCTACAATTTGATAAGAAACCTGTAGCTTTTTACCTTATGGGGACATGTTTTTTCCATCCCCACAAGGGGAAACTCAATTTTACAAAACACTGACTGCACTCAAAAACACTAAAAACTCCAGTATTTTGTTTGGTTTCTTATGGCTTATGGTTAAGGTTAGGGCTGGGTAAGAATTAGGGTAATCATTGTTAGGATTTGGGTTACAGCCACAGAAATGAAAGGAGAGTCCCCAAAAAAATAAGAATGTGTGGCTTCTGTGTGTGTGTGTGGGGGGGGGGGGGGTTGGAAACACCTTCTAAAGGCCAAATGAAGAGAAAAAACACCCCGATGAGACACAATTACAGCTGCAACCCAAGCGTGACGACCCTGCTTTACTGCACATTCTGTGGACAACCTAACCTGGCCATAACAGATGTCTTACGTTAAGAAAATAAGATACCTTTATCATTTAAAAGAAAAATATATAGTCAGAGATGCAAAAAGATGCACTCTTCAGGTGGGATGCAATTCTTAAGGTTCTCCAGTCAGAGAGCAGGTAATCAGCCAAGACCAGGCCCTAATAGCGTTTTCTTTCCAGCCGACCGGGCCGATGTTTACCTGACCGCATCTCCAGCTGTCATGATGACAGCGAGCAGGGCAGTTTAAAGAAGGGGAGGCTTAACTCCAGCTTGGTCCCATGGAGGGATGTGGTAACCACATGAGACAGAACACACCTGTGATGTAAAGCACTCCTTCCCAAACTAGTCCTCAGGAGCCCCAGACTGTCCGAGCTTTTGCTCCCTGAGGAACAGTTTGAGACACATTCTCAACTGAGCCAGACTATGTAGAAGGAGTTCTTTAAGCGATTATCCTGGACAGGATAATGGAGAAACCCATATTCTCCACTGAATGTTCTATGAAGTGTTATATATTTGCAATGAAAGGCCATGGGAGATATGTTACATGGGTTAGAGAACAAACAGATCATTTATATTTTAATTATCCTTGCTATATTATTAAATTGTTACTATTCTAACAGAAGAAAAATAAAATAATTTACAGTGAGCCTAATAAAAATAATTTAGAAAATAACAACAATAAATGAATCAACTTAGAAATCATGCCTGTGTTGTTTGCAGGAAAGCTCTCAATCACGCACTTAGCAGGGGATAAGTCTCTCTGGGCCGGATGAGATCTTCCTCAGACGAGGAGCCACGGATGAGCGTTATCAGATCCTATTTAGCATACCGTCCCGTTAGCGAGCAACCCTGAGCGAAAGCAGAGCGTGGCACCAGGCGTGGGCGGTGATCGGGACCAAAGCAGGCATTGAAGCAGCTAGCGACATAGCGACATACCGAAAGGAGCCTGGCGAGATCTAACCAGGGAAACAGAGTCAACCTCCAACTGCACAGCTCCCATCCACCCTCTGCTGGCACGCACATTAACCCAGTGACCAGGTGCTACAGAACCCGTAACCTGGTGGAAAGTAGTGCCACCATCCATTAAATCTAGGCAATTAGGACAGAGGGCCAGAGTGGGGAAAAAATAGACTTCCAAGCGATTCCCATTTGATGCATGCGAAGAATCTGATCTCAGCTCAGTGGCTCAATCTGCTTTGACTCCTATTTGATTGTGCTATAATATATGTGTCAGCTGTATACAATACTATATCGAGATAATAGTTATTCCATCCATTTTCCATAACCCCTCATCAGGTAGAGTGTCCTAGTTAGCAAGTAGCCTGTCCCCGGAAGCAGAGGACACCATGGACAAAATTACACAAACGCACACATTCTGAACTGCACAGACAATTCACAGACGCTAATTTACCTAACCACATGTTTTTGAACCTTGGGAGGAAACTGGAGTACCTGGAGGAAACCCATGCAAATATGAAGGGAAACTTGCAAATTCGGCACAGACATAGTCAGGGGAGGTGGGATTCTAACACCCCACCCTGGAGATGTTATCCGCCGTGTCACACCAAAGAATTGCACAAGAAGAGAACCAGCGATCAAACAATAGAGACACAGAGCTAAATGACACTTCCTGATAGGGATAACTCAACACAGGCCGGGCGGCTTTCAAAAGCAGAGAGAGCTTTTCTGAGCTGTTACTATTCCCAAGAAAGTGGACAGACACAGGGCCTGTCAGCAGGCACTCAAAAACACACTTTTAACAGCATCTTCCATATCTTTAAGAGCTCCTGTATGTCCTGAAGAGCAGAGCCCTGCATCAAGAGTTAATGCTTCATGTTTGACGTGCTTTGAAGTGCAAGTCTCAAGGACCCATCCATACCTCCTCCAACCACTTATCCAGGGTCATAAAAGGAGCCTGAAGCATATCTAATGTTTATCAAATAAAATTACCTACATTTCAAACAAATCCCTGGCTAACCCAACACAGGACTAATAGCACGTGGCGAATGCACATAGCTTGTTTGTGAGAGTTAATCAGAAATAACAACTAAAATGCTTAAAAAGAGAAGCAATAAAATCAAGAACAGAAAATGAAAATGAACTGAAGCGTCAATACCAGGAGAAGCAACTGTGGAAAAGACTGATGCGCAGAGAGTGCATTAAAACAGAAGTGTAATTATCCTCCATCCATTTTCGTCAACAATCAATCATCAGTTCCGATTCATTTAACCAAGCCGTTATGGCACTTTTACATTTGTGTCAATCTTGTTGAAATGTTTAGACGGTATCTAAGAGCTCTAAATTAAAGCACTGCATTATAGACAGAGCAATTTCGCAAAACCACTTCAATTTCCTGCTCTCCCGTCTCTCCATCTCGGCACGTTCTCAAAACGTTAAAGGCCAAACATCTGACCAGTATCAGTAAACAATAAAGAATCTGACAATGCAGCACTGTGATCATCAAGGAACAAATCCCGGAGCACGTGTTAACACTTCAAAGTGCCACTCGTGTTGAACTTCCAACAAAAATTTTCACCATAAAGCCTTGAAATTTCTCCTGAGTCAAAGTTTACCACCCAACAAAGTCAACTAAATGCACTATAACAATCATACCCACCTGTCAAAACCCATTAGAGTCTCATTGTTCATTTGATTTCAATGAATACCTTCCATTCTCATCCCATTTCCCGGAATCTACACTTCCAAAAGTACGACAGCAGCAAAGTCTCAGACGCAGACTTTCTTCACAGACAGTCACTGAGTTTAAATCGACAACACTTTTAGACAAATAACAAATAATTAGGGTTTTATTTTAATTTCCAAGATTTACATTGCTAAATGGTTGATCTCAGATTACAACTGACGAGACTGCAATTTGATCGTAATATACATTTCAGACTATTCAGAATGCCTGAAAACCACTTGCATTCCCTTTGCTACTGGCATAAACAGAGCAGGTAACTGTGCTTTGCTTTAATCCAACGCTGATACAATGACAGTGTCAAGGGTCTTTCAAATAAACAACAGACTGAGTGAGTTGTTGAGGCCGTTTTAATTAGCATATCATCTAAATAGTTCTCCTTTGTCTGAATTTCAGTTACGTGCACCGCGCTCCATAAATCTGTCATTTTCCATAAAATCAAAGTGCCAGGGTCCTACCTAATTGTCAGGCAAGCTGCCCATAGTCTCCGCCATGTAAATTTCAAGAAGCAAGGGTGTACTGGGATAAAAATACAACAAGACTTAAACATTGTTAGTACAGGGTGAATCAGCAGCTCCACACATGCGAGTTTAAAGCACGAAACCTCTTCATGTTCCCTGAATGTTCTTAATGTTTCAGTTTCTGCTGATTGAATAACTGTCGTTAGATTTTTGCTTTGTTTGGAAGCCGTTGTGTAGCACTTGCTTCAGTCCTGCTTACACTTACACCTGCGTACGACTGGAAGCTCAAGCCTAGCTGCACTTACAGTATGTCTAGTCAACTCCTTGACACCACATATGTTTGTGCCATTCACCTCACTTTGTGAATTGTCTGCTAAATAAAATTAATATAAATGTAAAAAAAAAAAAAATCACAATACTGTAAAATCCTCCTATGTACACTGTGTACTTTTTGAATCCTCAGCAATCTTCCTATGTACAGAGTGTGTACTCCCAGAATCCTCAGCAAAATCTTGCTGTCTACAGAGTGTGTGTACTCCCAGAATCCTCAGCATCATCCTGCTGTCTCCAGAGTGTGTGTACTCCCAGAATCCTCAGCGAAATCCTGCTGTCTACAGAGTGTGTGTACTCCCAGAATCCTCAGCATCATCCTGCTGTCTCCAGAGTGTGTGTACTCCCAGAATCCTCAGCGAAATCCTGCTGTCTACAGTGTGTGTGTACTCCCAGAATCCTCAGCATCATCCTGCTGTCTAGAGTGTGTGTACTCCCAGAATCCTCAACTCGCCTGAAGATGAGAAGGGCCGCTCTTGCTGTTAGTGAACTCTCCACCCTGTCAGTGTCACCTGCTTGAACAATACATCTCGCGTCCTGTGAAGCGAGATTCTATAAGGTCCCCCCGCCACCCACAGCCCCACTGCCAGCCGAGATGTTGGTCATCAATGATTAATGGCCGCAGAGGATAAATAAAAGCATCTTTGAACTACAAACGCACATGGCCGGGTATTTCTGGCTCGAGGTCAACGTGGGACGCCCTCTAGCGAAGGACCAGCCATCAGTTGGGTTGCCTGGGCCGCAGGCAGAACAGCGTCGAGGAAACGACCGGAGACGAGCAGCTGAGATTTCTCTAAACAGCACCGTATATGGAGGGACGAGTTCCCTTCAAAGGACAATACGGAGTGTTTACCACCCTCACAGATCCAGAATGTGGCAGATAAATGTGATATGACAACTTGTAAAAAAAAAAAAAAAAAACAGACAGGAGCTGTTAGGGGAAGAACAAAAAAGAGCAACCAACTATTTTACAAATCAATCAAAAATCACTGATCCGATGAGAATCGCAATACTAACTTCTGCCTGCCTTCAAACATCCATCCAATTTCCACAATGCTCATTGGGAAACAGGGTCATGGGAGGAAGCCCATCCCAGAGGACACCCAGTAGGGGCTATATATATGTATATGGTGAATTGTCAAAGACATATCATACAAAATAGACAACCGTCATGTTTTCAGTCAAATGTTTTCTCTTTCCACCATGCAATATTTATTGTCTCGTATGAGTTTTGCACACCTGAGTCTCTGATATGACATTAACACCAAAGCATTGGCTTTGCCATTCGCTAATTAAACACTTTTGAGCACATTACTGTCAATGGTCCACATAAGCAGCCTCTAAAGACACGTGATGATGGTGCTTCATTTTCGGAGAAGAGCCCGGCGGCCCCATCGCATTATTCCACATAATGACTGTTGGAAATGTTCTTGATGGGGTTCCCCTGTGAGGGGCCTGAGCTAATTCCAAGATAAACTTCCAGGCTGGAATTCTAACTACACCCTCATAATGATATAACGCACGCATCATCTTTTCATGCATCCAGTACAGCAGGTGGCGCTGCAGATAAACACATGGACTCATAATGCAGAGGTCGTTTGTTCCAATCCGCAAATTCCTTCAAATCCCAGAAGGAGCCATTCTGTTGTGCCTTTAAACAAAATACCCAAAATGGTTTTGGTAAAATACTCAACCATATGAATGAGTTCAAGGCCAAGGGAAGTCATTTTGTTCACGTCCGTTAGAAAAAACAATAACAGTGATAATAAAAATAAAACTTCCCATTGTGATTTTGTGCTCGGGGAGCCTGAGGACATGAACATGAATGACAGAAAACGATTCTCCTCTCGCTGTAATCACTTCCTCCCATCTGCAAACGCGGCAATCTCGCCGACGGCGGCCATCTGTGCACACGGCGGAGGCCTTGCATGTCCCGTCTATTCCCTGCGCGCCTCACCCAATCCCACCCAATCCGACCCAAGCCAAGCCGAGCCAAGCCAAGCCACACAGCAAACAGCATAATAAACATCAAAGTACAGACACACTGCTTTTATTGGGGCGAGGGCAGCGAGGCATTAAGAGCATCATAAATATAAGCATTACTTTCCCCGCAGGGAAAAAAAAAACTCTCAGCAGCTTATCGGTTACTTCATGCTCCATTCATTCCAGTCTCTTGGATTCTCCTTACACTCAAAGGCACTACCTATGAAACTCCAAGATCAGTCATCTTGTGCCTGGCGTTTACCATTCCCATGACTCCTACAACTTAAGTATAATCTTCACTTAAAGTCAAAAACCCTTTGCCCAGAGTATTACAATCAATACTTTGAACCACTGAGGTGCAAGATTACAACTAAAAATATATATGTATATGGTGAATTGTCAAAGACATATCATACAAAATAGACAACCGTCAATATTTAGTGCAGAGTTAAACCAAAACTATTAAGATGCAGGCAATAAGGACCAGGCCTAATTCAATTAATTTCGCAATAATTGCCAAACATCAGAAATACCCTCAATTCTAAGGCGATATGCCTAATTAATGGCTGCTGAGGGGTATTTGCGATGTTAAATGGACCAGAAAACCTTAACCAGTGATTTTGAGGAAAAAAATACTGCATTTCAATTATTAGCTAAAATTACAGATAATTAACTGATCATTCGGTTGTTTGCTAAAAGGCTGAGACTAACAATAAAGCAGTAAATACCGATTTATTCATTTTAGCAGCTTTTTCTTTGCGAACAAATACACTCTGTTTCATAATACATGTCCTCGGGGGTGGGGTGGGGGGTGTCCAAATCAAGTAATTTTTTAGAATCAGCTAACAGCTCAATTAATCAGACCCAGCAGGACTGGAAAGCAGCACAATGAGCAGCGTGCCCCCAGGACCAGGGCTGACAAGCAGGGCTCGGGGGCACAGTGGGGCTGGGCGGAGCTCCACGCTCCGGCATCCGTGCCTGGGGAGAGGGAGATGGATGGTGCCCGAGATCCTCCCATTTATCTCATCTACTGAGGATACACAGACACAAGAGCTCCTTCATCAAAGACCCCTGACAGCGTACACATCCACATACACAATCACATCTGCTCTCGCGGGTCTCAGGCAGCTTTTCATTCCGATCTGAGATCAGGGGACCTGCCCTGAGAGTGGTGTGGAGGCTGGATGTCGGGGCTGGTGCCCTGATCTCAGATCAGAACAATGCATAGAACTTTCTAGGAAGTACTACACCTTAACTACTCCATTGCTTACTCTAAACAGAATATAAATAGCAAAGAAAGGTGATTTGAGGGCAATAATACAGTAGTATGTCAACAATTACTATGTCAAGACTGGGAAAAGAATATTTATTGCAATAAAAATAAAAACAGAACTAGTTTTCCTTGTGCGATTGATACTTACCTAAGATGACATACAAACCTGGATGATTTACTAAGCATAGCCAGGTTTAGTATTTTTCCCTGAGTAAGATAATCTGGGTCCCACCGGGATGCAGAGCAACCATCCCAGCCAATCATTAACATGTTCGCCCCTGCTACTGTTCGACACCAGCAGACAGACAATCTGACTGGCTGGACAATAAAGTGAACACTTACTGGTTCCTTGGAAGACATAAGTATATTCCCGGAATAAGAATAGGAAGGGGTGCTAGCACAAGACAGGGTCAAGAAACCGAAATCCAGTGCCAACAAAACAGGAAGGTGAGGGGAGATTTTAAATCGCTTTCAAACAATGTCATCACCATCATCTCACATCTCGTATTATACTCTGTGCTATGAGACCAGCTCGACTCATGCAGAAGAACGAACCGGCAGCTAATCCCTGGTCTCTTCCACCAACTGCAACTGGAACATTCCACATGACCCCAGAATTAGCAGCTCCCCGACCCCGAAGCCATCTGCAAATTTATTCATGTTACGTGACAAATTGCTAAAGCTTTGCGTGAGCGTCTGCACATGAGCGTGTAGAGCTAAGGACATTGTGGCAGTTAGGAAAGGAAACTCCCAGAAACGGTTTCTGTTCTGTCGCAGCATCCAAACAGGGTACTTTATTTTATTTATATTTAGCAGAAACTTTTGTCCAAACTGGAATTCAAATGAGGTCAGAGTGCAGTGTCATTCAGTGTCATCCAGCATCCAGTGTTCCTCAAGTGCCTAACAGTAATATGATTACTCTATTAGCAACGGGATTCAAACCCATGACCTTCCAGACATGGGCATAGATCTTCTGAGCACCAGACTGCCCCCATATTGAACTTGAACTGCTCCTTTACAACATCCAGTCAATTCTTTTTTTGTCATTTTGCATCACAGCGTCAGATGACAGAGAATCAGGAATACGATAAGAGCGACACATTGTTTTAGCTCCAGAAGATCTCAAGAACTGAAGCAGTGGTTGCAAGTCAGCCATCCATGTATCTCCATACAGAAAAGCCACACTGCAGTATCGCGGGGTGTCGCTCCCCGCCAGCAGGAGGTTCAAACACACCCCCCCCACGTCCCCATGGAGCGCAAGGTGCTCCTTCTGTATTGACAGTCGCAAAAAAGAATCCTGAACAGATGGTCTAATAAAACTGAATTAGGTCATCAGCATCTGCAGTGCTATTAAAAGGGTTTTTTTAAAGTTTACATTCAGGCACTTAGCTGATGAGATACAGTGTACCGTTTTCCAGTCATCACTAGCGGAAGTCTGTCCCAGAGACCCGTGGGGGTGGGGGATGTGCAACAGACTTGATACAGCTCCACGATAACAAGCCCAGACTAATAAAATGATGAATGGCACGAAATTATGAATGATTAAAATCCAGATGGCCCTGGGAGATTCAAACGAGGGTGTCTTGGCGTCATTGCAGAGTAAGACCAGCCTTGAGGACAATGCAGTCAAGCATGACCTAACTCGGTGGGATGTCAGGACAGGCTAGGCTAATGCAAACGACGGCCAAAGAGAGAGGCAACAGGAAAGCCCATTTATAAACACTGACAGACTCTGTCAACATGAATACCCGCTGCTCTCAGCTCATTTTAAAGGTACAGCAGCAGTAACTTCATAATAGCGTAATATAAAAATATATACTTCGTAAACATAGGCAGTAACTGCGCATCTGAGGGCAGCATTGCTCGTTCACCACTAATACAAGCAGATTGCTGGTTTTATATTGTGGCTGTGGAGTTTGCGTTCTCCTCATGGTCACCAGGGGCTCCTTCCACAGTTCAAGGAGACTCAGAATGTGTGTGTGAGATGGACCGGCGCCCCCTTTCAGGCAAACCTGGTCTTACACCCTTGGCTATCTGGCATAGCATCCAGGTGACTGTGACTCTGAGGGTAAGTGTTTATTAAAAATGTATGGAGTATATACACACATGTGTTTGATTTTTTGAGCCTACGGATGACGGGCAATGTGAGCTGTAACCAATCACAGTGCTTGTTTCACATCAAGAGGGGTTCCACACCTATCTCATCCAGTGATATAAAGGACTCTCGATTTTCCTTTGCTTATTACAGCCCAAGTAACAGAGAGAGCTGTCAATAGGGCCGATGAAATCCAGCAAGGCTCATTTCATACACACTAATGCCTACAGATCTGAGAGGGTCAGTACAGTATAAAGCTTTGCTGTATTTAAAATCTCCTGGGTCGAAATACTGTACAATGGCTTGCTTCAAACCGTGGACTACAGTGACTGATTTGCCTTGTCCTCTGAAGCTATTAAGTGATAATCAAAAAACGCAATATGACCATGGTGAATTATAGGAGAATTTATAAAAGGTGAGTCGTAAAGTGACAGTAAAGACTTTGGCATAAAATGTGCATCCATCTGTCCATACGTCTTCAGTGAATGTGCATCTAAGAGATTCCGCTGTCATTTGGAGGCCAGCCTGGAATATTTAGGTGGAGAAACAGGGCGTGTGCTGGATGGGTATGTGCACACAAACACACACACACACACACACACACACACACACACACACACACGCTTTCTGGGCTATGGGAGTTAATCGGTGCAGAGCGTCTCAGAGGACATCCAGACAGGCTCAAAAAAGCAGACAAACCCCAGACGTTTAAATTGATATCCACAAGCCCTGGAGCCATGAGCAGACAACTCTAGCCCCCGAACCACCTGGCATTAGATACAACTAAGCCCAGCCGGAAAAGAGGGAATTCAAAGCAAATAACCGCTGTGGTGCATTGGCTTCAGAGGTTAATTGCCCAGATAACACTTTCATCAGAAACAACTCATGCATGTGTATGTATGTTTTTACAGACTTTAATTACCGTGCCCCCTACTGGCCCCAGAAGGAGCAGCGTGAGAGGGTGCGTGGTCAGCTCCCTTGGATACAGGGTGAAAAATGGCTGGATTTAGGTGTGTCGTCCCCCCCTCCCCTTCCATGCCCCCAACCAGCCACTTCCCTTCATGTTGCCCATTAAGCTGATTATACCGTGTCACAATCTAATTAGCTTGGCACAGCCAGCTGGATCCGATCCCTTTTAGCCAAAACTAATGGAAGGAAATTATCCAAATTGATTTTCTGTACTCTAGAACGGGTCAGAGGTTGAGGTGTGGGGGTAGGAGGTTCCCAGGAATCCTTCAGCCCCCCCTCCCAAGTCAGCTCCAGCATGATTCGGATTCAGTAGTCAGAGATGCAGTATATGGTTACCATCAAGACTGGAACTTTTTTTCATACAGGGGCGATTCTAGAGTGTTTAAAGGTGGCGGGCATAAGAGGGGCCATAATTAAGAGAGTGGGACCAACTTATCAGTAGCCAATGAGATGCTTTGAACTGGTGAGTGACGCCGCCCCCTGTGGCCCCGCCCCTCTTCTCATGACATTTAATTGGCCTTCGCTGGTTTCAGCCATGGCCGGGAAAGGCAGCACAGGGATCGCGATCCTTCCGTACTGCGGAATGCTCAGCTCCGCATGCCGTCACCTTCCTCTGTGTTACAAACGGGCTGATTAAAAACGCCACAAGCTGTCGTCACCCCTCCACCCGGAGTTTAACGAAGACACAGGAAAAGATTTCAAGCAACTGCGGCATTAAAAAAAAATAAAAGCTGCCCTTCTCTTCACACATGGATACACTCACCGTTTAAATGAATTCAGCGTCGATCGGCAACGCGCTTTTAAAGCTGTGGCCCTTATTTTGTAAGAAGATCATGGCTTGGCTCTGTATCACGCTTCATGGGCTTCCCTGCCCAGCTATTCGACTTTGTACGATGAGTGACAGTGAGTTTAACAAAAGGAGAAATACCTCGTTTAAGTCAGAACTTGAATCTTTTTTAAAGTATTTAGCCCCCGAACTCAGACCCCCCTTTCATGCCCCCCATCTCAGACCCCCTTTCATGCCCCCCCATCTCAGACCCCCTTTCATGCCCCCCATCTCAGACCCCCTTACGCTTCATGTCTGTAGTGGCATTTAGGCACTGCTGCCAGGATGCAGCTTAAGGGCACCCAAGACCTTGTAACACACATGACTTCAATTTGCCACAAGCAGACCACTTGGCTCTGACAAGGCAGCTGACTTTCTTACTGCGGCGTCTGAGGGTGATCGGACTTCTCTCTGACTGTGTATTTATTAAGCACCCGCTCAGTAATTGGGAAAGAGACCTGGATTTTAATACATTAAAAAAGCCACCTGCATTGTTTTATGTTCTCACTGCTACAGTCTGTCAAATGACTTGATTAAACAAGTTTCTCATTTGTACAGTATGTCATATTAATTTTAATTAATTGAGTTGATCAAGGTGAATGTTTTTAGAGTGAAATTGTAATTCCTCATTAAGGTGATATTTTTGGTTAGGCCACCATGCCTAGAATCGGAAGGTCGCTGGTTCAAATCCCGTGGTCAGCAGATTGATTCCCTAATCGGGCCCCTGAGCAAGGCCCTTAACCCCCAACTGCCCCAGAGACTAACCCTGTTCTCCCAGTTGTACATGGCTTTGGATGATAGCATCAGCCAAATAAATAAAATGCAAAATCAGCAAGGAAACATTCAATATCCCAACCAATAAACAGAACACAGACAAATGTGGCCATTAAAGTCTGACGAAGAGCCGTTCCTCAGCGAAATCACTGAAATCCATCACGTTTGTCTCACGACACCCGAGACGGTACTACTCCTACTCCTACTCCTACTCCTACTCCACCATTGAGCTTTGGTGACAGGATTCTGGCATGCTTCCCAAAATGCACTTCTGCTCCTTGCAAAATTATAGCTACCCTTAAATCGCTGAGAGAGGGGCAGGTCAATATATGTACAGGGAGAACTGCTATAGATTATCTCCACTGACATTAGAAGCATTCGGAGAATGGTTATAACTGCTTATTACAACTCTGATCGAGTTATAACTGCTAAACATGCAGACATGGCAATGTCAGTAGCACAATGTCAATGTCCAATTCAAGCAGACGATCATTTCAGAAGATAATGTCAAAAAATAAACACACTGTTCTTTCTGCCAGCCAATCTGGAGAAACTGAGTTTACAAATGGCAAGATAACGCATTTATTCCTGCTATATAAACAGGGGAGAGTGTGGCTCTTGGTCTATTCAAGGCACGACTGGCATGAGTAAACCTTCCCTTTTAATTGCCTGTAAATTTCATCATGGCCGATATTAAGAATAAAGAAATGGCACTTCGTTAACTTTGAGCATAACACCAGAACAATATTTTGACAGCAGAAAATCCATTTCCATCTTAGACTGGATTTAAATAACATCAGTCACTTCTGCATGGTCATTCTCAAAGTCATATAAGGTCACATTAGGGGCATTTTCTGTTTTTAACTGTAGAGATACAAAGATGCTGGCGTGTAAGGCAATGGGTCACAAATCTTTCTCCAGCAGGTCGTTGGTTCAAACCTGGATTTTGGCAGAGTAATTGTACACCTCTGGACACCTGACCGCAGTTCACCCTGCTCGCTCATCCTTAGCATCTGCTAAATAAGTGAAAAGTGATATAAAAGAAATGTTTCAATAGCAGCGTCAAAAAGACTTAAGCAAGACCTGTGAAACTGGGGGTCTGAAAAAGTGGAAATGGCATAACACAGAACAGACTATGAATACATCTGCTAATCATTAAAAATATTAATAAATAATTTATGGTAATTTATGTATTTATTCCTCTTTGTTTAACTTATCCACCACCCCACTCCACGCGGAAAAAAACTCCCATATGTTGAAACTTAAATGTTGACACATATGCCTGCACAGGGCAGACATGCAATTATTAATGCTGAGTATATTAAGTAACAATATTTCCCACTGTCTAATCCTGTAGCCTGGAGTAGTGCCAATTGATAACTAGGCTATACATTAACTTCTCAAAATTACGGGACCCTGATCTCATAATTATGGTAATTTTATGAGTAAGTTATAATTACAAGATAAGGTGTCTTTTTTTTCCTTCTGCGAATGCAATGCACTTCCATAACTCCTGCTTCAGTCTGGGAATTTAAAATGGAGAGGAGAACTGGAAGTACTTCCCTTTCGTACAAACTCATTTCCTTATTTCATGAAAAAAAATCTAACTTAATTATCTCCCTGGCTACAGATCAGCCCAACCCCAACTGGATCAGCACATACAGTATTGTTCAGAAATTTTAGGTAGCCAAAGGAAACTATGTTTAAATTAGGTTATGTTGGTGTAAAACTATGATTTTATGTCAAAGTGTGTCAGCTTAGCCAGTTCAAAATCTCTCCTAAAGTCACTCCAGTATTTACATAACCGTCTAATATACCCATGTACTACACCATTTTTGTCTAATCTGTTCATTTGCATAAATTATAATGCTCAACTGCATCCTTTTCCAGAGCAAATATGCACTTAATCCCCAGATAAACAGCTAAACATTGTCTTTGACTGCCTACAACTTTTACACAGCACTATATCTTCATGGTCAGATTATCTAAAGAACAATTAACCTAAATTCTTAAAATAAATAAACAATAAAAACTGACCCCCGATAAAAACTTAGACTCATTTAAATTCACTTAAATAAATCTAAATTTTAAATCATCTTTAACAAAAACCAGCAAACAAAAGCCAGACTTTGTGGAAAGGGGCTCCCCCTCTTCAAACCAACCCTTCCCTCCAATGCCAAGCCAAGTACTATCACCATGACAAGCACAAAACACAATGCCGACCATATAGAGTACCTACGGCCCACCGGGGGAACGTCAGCACCCACCAGGGGCGGTGTGTGGTGTCTCTCTGGGCTTTAAATGAGCAAATACGGCCAAACATCACAGGGGCTATCGCCAAGTTTGAAAAACAAATCAACTAAGCAAGCAACTGCAAAAAAATAGACAAAAGTCTTTAAAAGAGTTGTTTATTTACTTACTAACTATTGCTTACTACTGTATTTTTGGTTAATTCAATTTTTTTTAAATAACTTATAATGATATTATTTAATGAGAAGGCCTGTCAATTTCAGGTCATGATCTCCATCGACCAGCCCAGCAGCAATGAAGACACCTCATAATATTAATTAGTATGTTGACATACTGAATGAGTAATGATTGACTGTTGTTCATAAAGAAAATAAATGTATCTATCCAACAATGTATATGTACATGTAATTCCAAAATGACTGTCGATCAAAACATCTGTTCCTTCTCAATAAATATTCCAGTAAATATAAAGTATAATACAGAAAATATTCTTATCAGAAATGCTTGTGATGAAGTATTCACAAATTCTTACTGCTGCCATCACTCAAACAAACTAATACAATTCAAATAAAGCAAACAAACAAATAAATAAATAAACCAAACGGTTCAAGAAGAATAATTTGCGTTCCGGAAAAATGATGCAGCTTGGTGAGTTAAAGAAACCCGGATGAGTTTGAATCCCGAGAAACGTGTGAACGCGCAACGGCTGAGCTGTAGCCACTCAGGGGCGGAGTCTCGGAGTGGCACATTTCACACCAGGAATTTGTTAATTAGGATGGTCTCGCTCCAGAAATAACGAGTGCTAACTCCTCCCTCGTTCCTCTCCAGCATCGAAAATAGACGTGGCATCCTCACGGCAGTCCCCGACACATAGACGTGTCACGTGTAAAAGTGTTTGGCCCTTAACGACACCGTTACCTCTCTCTGGAGGAGTCTAATGAAACGCCTGCCTCTTCTGAAGATAATTCAAATTATTTAAATTAACTGTCGAATGTTGTGACTGCATTACTGCTCTGCCGTTCTAGGTTTGCGAGGATCACTTCTCGAAAGCTCTCTCCCACTGCCGTCACAGAACGTGGGCGTAAATAAAATATTATTTCGGTGATAAAAAGGGAGCTCGTCTCTGCAGCACAACGTGCTGGTTCTATCGCTATCCTATATAGCTGATTTGGGGGTGGGGGCTGCCATCTTTAAAAACGATTCAAACAGCTAATCGTATTCAGAAGTTCAATTCAATTTATTTTTATATAGTGCCTTTCATAACACAGTTGCCCCAAGGCACTTGACAAGAGTGCGTGGAAATCCGTTATTACATCATTTATACAAAATGTCCAAGATGAAGAAGCTGGTTACTTCATCCCCATAACCTTATTACAGGGGAAACAATTTGTTTTTAATGACGAGATGCAGGAGGGAAAGTCGGTAGATCATGAAGCCTGATCGCAAGGCAACGGGAGACAACACGTTTCAAGGAAGACAACTCACCTGCTCCATCAGCCAAGACACCCCCCGTGGCGGCACTCAACTGGCTATAGAGTGACTTCATTAGTCTCTACCATATTCTGATGCTTTGCCAGTTTGTTGGCGGGAGAAACGGTACAGTTGGAGGAATCCTGCTGTTTTTCCACAAGGCCTTTCACAAGTTGTCACAAAGCAAAAAGTACTAATCACTGTCCATATGGAATAAAAAAATCAAATCTGGCAATCCAGGACATAAAACATAAAGTTTAAAAAGAACCTCATTAAAATCCTCCACGACCCCAGGCACTAAAGGGCTGCTGGTAATTTGGCAGAAGATGAAATGATGATAAAATTTCAGAGATCAAAACTATGTAAATAGAAAACTTAAATGTCTGTTAAGGACAGATGGTGAGGAAGAGAGTGTTGGACATGAACCACTTGCTGGAAAGAGGATTTTAGGACAGAGCCGGATCTAGTAGACCACAGGAGGTCCTGGATTTTATCCATTAGTCAGATCCAGTAGGAGAATTTAATTCCCCAAATACTGAAACTCGCACAACACCTGGGCGCCTGGACTTCAATTTTCAAATATTTCAAAGGCTTTTTCTTCCCTGACATTCTGGAGCTGAAAACACACAAAGTTCCTCTACTCACAGTACAGCCACTGTCTCCAGGAGAATACAGTGCAGAATACAGTGCAGTAGACGGCGCAGTGGTTAAGGACACTAAGAACTGCCCTTTGCTAATTAGTATCTGGCGTTTCAAGGTCTTCATGTGAGGCCAGCAAAAAATTCAGCAACTAATCAGGCTTTGCACTTGTTTGTCTGTTTATTATGTAGTTATAAAAAAAAAATCAAGCAGGAATGAAAACAAGAAAGCAACGCTGAAAGAAATGGCAATGTCTGATCTAATAGCCGCCCCACAAACCACTTCATTGCCGTCCATTCTGAGTATCCTCGGGAAGTATTCGAGGCAGCTATTGGCTGCCTGGAGTGATCACATGTAGCCAACACTCAGAAGGAAAACTCATTCTGCAGAGCCTTTGCACCCCAATCATGGAGAGCCATCAACTACAAACACAAGGAGGGGGGGCGGGAATACGCAGATTAACGTAATGAATTTCACACACATCTCTGAGGCAGAGATAAGACGTGCATCCATTCTACGATCGAGCATATATGAGGTTCCTGATCCGTGGGGACTAGGCCACAGCTAATTAACACCAGAAACCAGCTCACGGAACCCTAATCTAGCCCACAGCATAACACATCATCTCTCAAGGTTTTTGAACCTTGTCGTTCCAGGGTTCAAGGCCAAAATGAGCAGGGTAGGCAGATGCGTTTGTTCCTTAGAGTAGAGTCGTTATCGGTAGGTGGGGGGTACCAACGTGTGACGAGTGGGGTAACGATGAGAGTGTCATCTCCCCCGCAGATGCCCACACTCGCCTTCGGAGGCTCTCTCTGAAAGCGGCTTTTCCTTTTTACCCGTTCCCGAAACACATGCCGTGTTGGGGGATGCATAGCGTAATAAGCACATCGCTAAGCAGGATCACTTCCTAGCTACGTACCGCAGCTACTCCTTGCACCTCAGGGTAAAGCATTCACCTGAATGCTGGCGAATTCGTCTCGCATTGCCAAGCCTGTCCGCTCGCATTTCAGGAGGGCTCAATAAACTGGAAACCCTTTATGAGAATAACTCGCATTACAGATAACCATTATGTAATATTTTTTATTATAATTAAAATTATGTAAAATAGCGGTGGGTGGAACCGTGCCTTGGGGGGTTTGGATCTAGCCCAGTTCTCCCGATGTTTTTATACGATACGGAATAGTGGGACGCCACAGTTACTAGTTCAGTCGCCTGCTGGACATACAGGTTCGTAAATGTGTTGGTGTGCGGCCTGTGGTGGAATCAGGTCCCCGCACCACCCTACCAGGGTTAACGAAAGATCACCGCCCAATGATGACAGGCAGTTATGATGTCATAAACAGACGCAAGAAATGTCAGATTCTGTGAGTGAGGACTGCGACAAATGGAATGTGCTGCTCTCTAACGCTGGTGAGCTCGAGCCGCACTAGTAATCAGAATGTAGACCACCCACAAATGACACGTTACGGTCCATCACCCACATAAATTTCTCCTGCAAGCTATCAATCCCTCTCCACAAGATGAAACTCTTTGCCCCCAAATGAGAGAGATCTCCACTCTCCCATGAAGTCCTGGGCCTTTCCAAATTCACTGAGCACTTACCAATAATAGCAGAATGTACAGATTAATAGGGAGAAACCCAAATCCTTCCACACAAAGCCTTTCACTGTTGTCTCTCACCAGGTGTTAGCATAGGGGTAGGGGAGCTATGAATAAATAATCTTAATGTTAATTTTGTAATGTTTTGTCATTTTAAACGTATGTCCCCTGTTATCACAGTTTTGGAGAGAAGCAGCCAAGCATTTCACACTGTACAGAGTATAATGGTATATGTGAAAAATAAAACTTTGATTGATAGATAGATAGACAGATAGACAATCCCTGCACTGGATGGTAAGGGCAGCACTGTGGCTTCACTCCTGCATCATCTGGGGTTCGATTCCCACACCCCGGATCTGTGTGTGCGGGGGGTTTGTGCGTTCTGCCCAAGTTCATGCGGGTTTCAACCAGGCACTCCACTTTCCTCCCACCCACAAAAACACACACAGCTGAGGTGACCTGGTGTCTATAAATTGTGCAGTGAGCCCTGCAATGGACTGACATGCCCATCCCAACACCCAACGTTTTCCTCATTTGAAAGGCCGGAATGGATGGGTAATTCCCAGAGTCAACAATTCATCTTGTGGTAGTAAACAGTTTTCATCTTCGGGACACATGTGTCACTATTACAGGAGTAATTGGGGACATGTTGTTGTCCCCAGAGTGCCTCTCTATTGTCCCCATAAAGGCACAGACCCCCCTCCCCCCCAGCATGGACTCCCAGCCAGAAAGGTACAGCAAGCAGGAAAAACCACACAGAACTATAGCAGACATCTGAGGCATGGAAGACGCACGTCTGTGTAATCAAACAAAACCGAATCAGACCCACCAAAGTCACTCAAAGTTTAAAAAGTCGGTGATAAACAAGTCCCGCGTGTCCCTGCCAACTGGTCGTCACGTAGCCCTTCCCAGCGTAGTGTTTATCTATTAGAAAGATCCCAGCGCACTCAGATTAGTGAATCCTCCCATGCGATGCTGTGAAACGCCAAGCGCTCGGAGGGTGACGGACCCCTTCCGGCACCACAGACAGCACAGCTCCTCCAGAGCTGAGCCCAATCTCTGGGGCAGAATCCACCGCAAAAAATCACAAGCGGCAGAGGGCTGGGGCACATTGGAAAGACAAGGAACATGAGCTCACTGCCCCAGGCCACTGTCTCTGCAATTTACTATCACCAACTGGGGGGGGAACACTGGGCTGGCTATGACGACCCTCACCGAGTGCCCAGCCCTCATTAGGACAGTGTCATCCACTCTCGAAGGGGGGGGGGGGGGGCGGTGGTCCCACAACGTGTTTCTGGGCCAGTTAATATACAAGTATATGACAATGACCTATTTCAAATGAGCTCATAGCTTTAAAATATTATCATTCCACGAAAGCACTTTTTTTTGTATTACATACATAAGTATATAAAATATAAAAACATATACTACTGTTATTACTGTAGATGCAATACATAGCATAACTTCCATAATTAGACATAAATTAGTGTGATGTCCTTCTAATTGCAAGTGCAATGTATAAAATACATAATGACATATTTTCTCACACACACACAGATTTCTTTTATTAATCTACCTCTGCTCCAATCAACATTCAGAAAAACGTCCCACGTTTTTTCCCTGTCCGGCCTCATCCAAAGTGATGTCATCGACAGGCAGCGGATCGCGTGGCGGCTCATAGCTTTGATGGCACTCGTAATTAACCACGCCGCACCGAGCGACAGCGATCACTGGTCTTTATCAGGCCGCTCTGACGGAGCCGGAAAGGACTGAGCCAGATTACAACCTTTAAGCTGTGACAATCCCTCAATTTATAACAAAATATACAGAACCTTCTGTTAATGGTTTGTTTGATCTTCACAAACCGCTCCAGGTGATTCACCAGAACATGACACCTGTATGGTTGTACATTAGCAGGAATGCCAGAGCGCATGTGGGAGACGTTATTGTCACGGTCACTCAGACATCCCATCACCTCCTAGTAAGTAAGCAGGGCGTGTGCACAGCAGCTCCGACTCACCACTGCCTCTCGCAGTCCACCAGGATGCGCACCAGGATGCCCGTCACTGCCACCAGGATCGGGTAGTGGTCCACGCTTTCTAGCCCTGTGGAGAGACGCCAGCAGAGCGGGTCAGCTGGGCACCCCATTGGGAGCAGGGGAGGGGCCTGGGATGATGAGGGGACCAATCAGGATACAATCTGACACACTGTCTAGCTCTGTTAAATCAAACAGCACCAAAACTAGGCCTGGGACCCTCCTTTTGTCTTAAATATATATATTTTTAGATCTGCAAGAATGAATTTGTCCATTGACTGAGTGGTTTAATTACTGAGGTGCAGAAACGCAGCAGTATGACTGATATCGTCCCATATCACATCCATCTGTAATAAAACCAACAAGAATACCGGAGTACAAATCAAAGATGGCTGCTCTAGGCCTTCTTCGACAATGAAACTAAATTACTCCTAAAAATTCACGATTAATAAGCCCAGAATGTTAATTTTGGTGTCTAGACATGCTTATATCGATGTGTTTGGTTTCCAAGGATGTTGAAACACTTATTATGGAAAAGGAGAGGCTAAACTAACAAGCTTTATTGAAAATCAGTAATTTGCCTTTCACATGAGGCTGCAATAAACTCACATTTGGACATTTAATGGCTCATCACAAGAATCATCATTCAAGACATGCGCCCTGCTTTAGCTGAAAGGTTGATGTTCATAAAAGCCATTTACAATGACATTGGTTTTATTTTGGAATAAAACTATATGAATCTCACTGCTGATCAATTAGGCAAAGGATGATCCTTTTATGGTCCCTGGTTTTCCCATCCAGAACCCAGGGCATTACTTTACATTTATTTATTTAACAGAGGCTTTTATCCAAAGTGACAGTAAAATCACGGGATTAGAACTAGTGACCTTCCAGGCATAGTATTGAGTCTTAACCCAAACACCCACACACACACACACACACACATCCATTTCAGCTTCTGTTTTCAAGATTCCCTGCTTTACATATCAAACTCCAGATGTTCCAAAGCATGGAGTTCAATCTCACACTGACCTTCTCATTCACATCCCCACCAGAGGGGAGAACTCATTCTGAAGTGAGATAAGCCCCAGCAGTATCAGGGGGTGTCTTTGTTTAAAGATTAGCTTCTGTTCCCCAAGGCAGGAAAGAAAAATCATTCCCCTTGATGGGACTCAGGGGCCCGGGTGGGCTGAGTCCACAGGCTTGGTGAAGTTCGTAAGCGAGCAATGTCCTGCTTGGGTCGGTGCTAGAAAGTCTCGTGTTCTAGACACTCTTCTACTCAAACCCAGAGCAAGGATGAAGTTTTGAAGTGGCAAGAAATAGAATCACAAACACACAGTGATGTCAAGGTAGCAGGAAGATACAATAATGATGTAGCAGGAAGATATGGCGACAATAGAGCAGGAAGATACGGCTAGGATAGAGCAGGAAGATACGACAACAATAGAGCAGGAAGATACAGAGACGATGGAACAGGAAGATACGACTATGGTACAGCAGGTGGATACGGCTGGGATAGAGCAGGAAGATAGTGATGATGTAGTGAAATAGTGAAAGTGATTAGTTGTCATTGTTGACACACCACAGCACACAATGCACAACACCAAAACACGTCCTCTGTATGTAACCCATATGTGACATGGGGACATAGGAGGGGGCAGCTAATTCAGCACCCGGGGAGCAGTGCTTGGGGGTGATACCTCACTCAGGGTACCTCAGTGGTGCTTTGCTGGTCGAGGATTCAAATCAGCAATCTTTTGATTACAAGTGCGCTTCCCTGACCATTAGGCCACCACTGGCCACCCACAGTCGAAGATACAGTACAGTGCTGATACAGCAAGAAGATACGGTGGTGATGTAGCAGGATGATGAAACAGGAAGAAACTATCACAACCCCTACCCAGAATTCAAGAGCCAAACATGATACACATTATATTTGAAACCAAGTCTAGCTCTTGAGATGCCATCCATATATTTCTATCGTGCTAAGTGTTGGATTAACAGGAATTACAGCAGACAGGAGCTCACCTGGGAGACGCAGGTTAACCACACGGTCGAAAAGGTTCCTCTCCGCGGTCACACGATTCAGCACCTGGTTTAAAAGCTGGGAAACAAGAGAGAGGGTGGTCACGTTATTACCGATCGATTTATCACACGTGTTCAGATGTTGGTGAACAAGGGCAGTAACACACACAGGAATAAACATGGCTAACCAAGCTGAGGGCCCTCATTCTCCAAAAAGAGAAGCAAGAGTGTGGATGCGCGCTTAGGTAACCTACTGAAACCTACTGGTTATGTTGCCGCAGTGTCTTCTCCAGACAGACAGACCTGGGCCCGTAAATTCACTTGACTGGCACCGAATTACAAATGACAGCTGTTGGTAATCACTGAGAGGAGGATGTGAGGAAATGGCCGCACGTCAGGCGCTGGTGATGAAGGGCAGGCGGGGCGGCTCAGAGCTTTAATCAGCCCTTTATTAATAAATGCACGCTCAGCTCCGAGCTCACGCGCTCAGGGCGGCGAAGACCTGGCTGACAGCAGCCGGGAGCGGCCCGTCCTTGAGGGGGACCTCCGTCACGGGGGAATCGGCGGGCTGTCCAAACGCCACGCTGCCCCAGAACCCCAGACGCCCTCCCCCCAGCAAAGTTCATCATCCAATTTCGCGAGGTCTTGGACTGTAGTTACGCACTAATGACGATGGAAATGAAGATCGAAAGCAAGATGACCCTGCACACGGGGGCACTCATGACAGCCTCGAAGCTCGGGAAAAAACATTAAAAACACGACAAAAAACACACACTTCCCCCACATAATCAGATGGCAGGGACCACAGCAATATTATCATTTTATTAGTACTCATTAGAGAGCAGGTGTCCACTGAGAATCTGCTAATGACTGTATACTCTATTGTTTTAGCTTCTGGGTACAAATTAGCATAATCAAAATGGAACAAGTTGTTTCATTAACCTAATTTGGATGTTTTTCCCTGTATGCAGATACACATTTTTCTCACATTTGCGTCACGCATTAATATGAATCCGTTCTGCTGTTTAGCTTTAAAAATTTAATATGGTGACTCAACATTGTGTTATTCTGCCCGGCAACACCAATGACTGTCACTGTTCAATTGCCAGGAATGATAAACAGAATTAAAAGATGAAGGACTCTTGATTAAAACTGAAACTTTATGACTTTACTACTTAACAAAGCATCAAATACTTTCAAATGACATAGCACCAGTAAAGATATGCTGTTACATTGGTATGTAAACACAAGAGATTCACATCGAAATTACGTAGAAGCAGAGGTCATAAATGAGGCTCCATACTATAGATAAATGTGATACAGGACATTCAAACCTAACCTTATAATGAAGAGAACAAAAAATATGGAAATGTGCTCCCATGGGCTATAAATATCATTTGGCCATGGTACAGTGGTAGCGTTAAAAGCTAACGTGGCAATTGAAGACGAACTCGGTGACTTTGAACAGTACAGGACTGCTATAAACCAAAAGAACGTACCAGAATGGGAATGTGGACAGGCAACAGTCCAGAACACAAGGTGAAAGAGAGAATGGCAGACAGACGAGGCAGAGAGATGGAGGAGGAAGGGGGAAAGGAAGTCAGAGAACTTCATGGAGAGGTGTACCATAGCCACGCTAATTGGCATTAATGACTGATGACAACGAGTTGAAGTCTCCAGGCCCAATCGAGCCATGGAGCGAAGAAAGTAAACAGGCAAGGGATGGAGTGAAGCTACGAACCTTTAATCTTTTTAGCAGCGTTTTCTTGAGTTGAAGGAATACGGCATATTACCATGAGGAACCATCTAGTCTCCATGATGTCACCAGTGCACCTGTATCCCTACCTGAGGCTCTGCTGTAACTACAGGGCACAAGGATATAGTGCCGACTCACAAGCAGTTGCCTTCCACCCTGCAGATCTCCTACACTCCCCCTCCCCCACGCCCAACGGCAGATTCACCTTCCGCCAGACTAAGACAAAGCAGACCTCCTGATCAAGAGACAGAGCCAAAGAATCCTTCCAAAAGCCCTTTACACCCCTGCCAGCTAACGGCACACTGTACAGCCCTATTGCTGCCAAAACCGAAGACCAGGTGTCCAACATTAAGGGCAATTTCAATTGTAACTGCCTAGAGTACAACGGTTAAGCATATTTAAAGACCTATGCACAAAAATGTTCCTCATTTAAACCGGTACAGGGAAAGAACATAGGCGGGAACATTATGCAAGGTCGAAATTACGGTCAGATGTAACGAGTGTGAAGCCCAGTTACAAAATCTTGGCTCGACATTCACTTTTTTCACCAAGTGATTTCCAGAAATGGACTTACAAGCATCCCTGTGCTTCCTGGGTGAACATTTATGCAAATTGGAAGGAGGGATGCTTGGATTAGCTTCTGTTCACATGTCCCGTCTCGCTGTCTATGGAGACATGCTCACACATACAGGTGGCAGTGAAGCTTGGGGTCTGGGTGCAGCCACAGCCATTTATCAGGCCTCCCAGGGGCACTTCAGATGGTTTAAGGGAGGGTTCCCCAATTCCAGTCCCGAAGGCCAGAATCCTTCTTCAAACACATCTTAATCCAACTGCCAGGTTTAGTAGATGTGTTTGAATAGGGAAATCCACACTGAGTTGGATTCTGGCCCTTCGGGAGTGGAATTAAGGAAACCTGGCTTAGGGCCTTGCTCAAGGGCCCAACGGCAAAGTAACTTTTTTCCTGAGGACGGGATTTGAATCTGCGCCCTTCTGATCAAAGGCACAGAGGCCTTTACCCGTTGAGCGTATGTGTTGTTTTAATCTTGAAATATCAATCATGCCATATTTAAATATCAATCATGCCATATGTTCAGAGAATCACTTCAATAAATAAATGAACATCCGTACATTTTCACTGGCAGAGAGGGAATGGCTCAGGTTCATGGTGCGAAATACTACACCCCTCAACAGATGTTTCTGGATGCAGATGCCATAATTACCAGTAATCCCCTGACCTTTGTAAGAAAAACGCCAGCTTTTCACCAGTAACAGAACACTGATAACCTAGGAGAACAAGGTTTGGAGACGAATCATGCACCAGCAGAGTTTTACTGGTCAGGCTGGCGTGAAACACGGCAGTAGCCAATCCCAAAGCCCCCAGGGCCCTTACCTGAGCCAATCGGCGGAGGAGCAGCTCAGCCGAGGGGCGGGCCCAGTCGAAGAAAATCTCGGGCACCAAGGTCACCGTCATCTCCAGCACGCGGAGGAGGCTCACTGATAGGTCGAAGCACGTGGCGCACACCTTCAGCTGCCGGGTGTCCACGAAGTTCCTCTCCGGCCGCTCAGCCGCCTGCTGGATCTGCGGCCGCATTTATGACGTTTCAGAAAGCAGAAAGACAGAGGGCTGCTAGGCAATCAAACAGCAGTTTGAGTAACCCTGAACATTTGGCAACAAATGATAACAATTTCATGTCATGTAGAAAGAGATGTTTTAGTCATCCCTGTGACTGATATAATTATTCAGGATTCGAACCCAGTACCTTCCAGACATGGGCACAGAATCCCTAACCCGCAACACTTTAATTCTACTTGGCAGAAATGTACTATAAATATATTATCATCCATTCATTCATCCATCCATCTTTTATACCACTTGACCTATGCATGGTCATGGGTATAAAATATATATATATGACCAGTATGTATATATACTCACTGAAATCAAGCCCCCCATGTCTTACAAAGTCTGTAAATTATTTTGAATCCTTCCTTTGTCACTTGCTGTCTGTGTGTCTCTCTGTGCTCCTGGGGAAACCATATCTCAAGCCACTGTATGCTTGCATATGAATGTCATGACAATAAAGCATATTGTCACTTGACCCGACACCAGCCCCAAGTAAGCTACTTTCAAAGAGAGATATATCACAAACCTCACCTTTAAGAGATATGGGGAAAAGTATATTCAGGCAAAGTGCAAACGGGAAATTGCTGCCGGGTGATATTTTAAAATCCTTAAAAAAAACCCAAGGGCTCGAAAGAATTTCTGAAATAGATCAGTTTTTCCAAGAAACTGAGTTTCTGTATCCCACCTCTCTCCATCGGGCCGGATGCGGGGATGCTAAAGCCGGCCCGAGCCCAGAGAGCCGCTCATGAAATTAGGGACAGAATGAGGCCACAGAACCTTGTGGGAACAAATCGGGCCTGTTGGCCAGGTTCAGCTTTTGCTCGGCGGAGGACGGCGGGGGGTTAGTTAGGTGCCACTACCACCCACAGGAGATCAGACAAGATGCATCAGCCTACTGCCCAGTGCCTCCTGGCCACACACACACACACACACACACACACACACACACACGGGTTCATGCACACACCTGATAAAATGCAGATGTGACAGACACACAGCACCTATTTTCATTACTATAATTTCTACCCCTCTTGCATCCACAATCATTCCATTAAATTTGAAAAAAAATCAAAACAATGAGCTCCTGAAAAACACCCTGCACTCACCTAAAAACATACCACAGAGGGAAAGTGGGACAGGCAGAGGCATCCGAGTTAAACAGCAATGGGCTTTATTTAATGACTTAGACATACGGAATACAAGCCTGTCAGAAGAAACCACTCATCAACTATCTTTAATGCAAAACAAAAAGAATCTTTTAAACATAGTTAAAACTGCAAGGTCCTCGAGAATCGCTCTGCCCTATACATACCTGATTTGAAAAGCCTAACCTCCCTCAACATTACCCCCTACTGGCCGACTTACCTCCTGAATCATGCCGATGAACTCCGAGAAGGCCCAGTTGAGCTGATTGAGCACGCTGTTCAGGAAGCTAGCCGCCATGTCCTTATCGAGGCTGAGGAGCTCGGCCATGTGCTTCTGGAGCAGAAGGGACGGGCAGGGCTCTGCAGCCAATCAAGGAGTGGAACATGCGTTAGTTCAACTACCATCCAATCAGAGGTCAGCATCTTTGTCGAGTTTGGGTTCGAGATGACTGGACAAAACAGAGGAGCTGAAAGCCACCACTGACGCTACAACAAACAGGACGGAATGACAACCTACAGCAAAGGATCATATGGTAATTAGTCACTGTTTTCTCAACCAATGGGTCGTGTTCCAAAAGTCGGTCACAGGACCATTTCTAGCGAGTCGTCACCCCTCAGAACTATAATTACACTATTTGTTGTGAAGTAAATTTGGTTCAAAAATTTTGCTTATGGCTAAGGGTCCTGAGGCTAAACCATCTGAGAACCACCGGTTGAAGGAACATGGAAACAAAAGTATCAGGCTATTAACCAGCTCAGTCTCTGAGGGGGTAGAAGTGAAGTCTCCCCATCAGCGGTCACCTTAGACCTAAAACGGCCGCCTCTGATAATTACAGCCATCTGCCAGGAAGGCCCTGTCCCTCAATTCTCACGAGGGCCCCTTGCAATCACTGCAGCCACCATTACTGCCACTGGCACTGTCCTATAATAACCGCCGCTATCTGCCAAGATGATTGTGGCTATTGCCTTCCATTACAGAGCCCATCTCCGGCCATTAGAGTAGCTACATGTTGCTAACAGGGGCTTGTGGGCCTAATTCGGCATTCCGCACTGCGCCGACCGAAAGCATCTATGCATCATGAGCTTCAGATACCCACCCACCCTGCCCCCCAACCCAAAAAAACCTCTGTAGATTGCATATCAAAGCAGTATCTGCCCTTAAAGCAGAAATAACCTTTTCAGTTTAATTGGCCACTAAACAATTTTCTAAATGAGCGGCAGCCTTGAGGGACCCACAAAGACTTAGATGCAGGCTGTGGAGGAGAGACAAGAGACTGAAGAGAGTCTGGAGGACATCCCCCAGATGACAGGGCAACCAAAGTACTTAATCCATTTGTTCTCTGGGACTCCTGCGGAGAGCCCGCATTCACTGCTTGCTATCATGGTGTTTCAAGAGCCCCCAGAAAGGTGAATAATTCCACTTTGATTTTATAATTAAACAGTAAACATTTGACCAGGCCCAGAAATAAAAAAAAACATTGCATGAAGAAATCAGCAAATCAGTTTCTTCCATGACGCATGCCAATCAATTCTACGCTAAACATTAAATAATAAAAGAGGGAAATTTCTGGGCAGAATATCATGCGAGCAGATGCCACAGAGGACCTGTTAGTGATGGCTGTGGGCTTCAGCCGTCAACAATGTGGGGTAGTTTGAGAAATTATACTGGAAGAGAAATCTCCCCCTAGAACCTAGAACAAAAAAATCTCACTCTCAAAGACACGTAACGTGGAGTCTGCAATTAAATCGGCAAAGACTCACATCTACCCATCCGTGGAGCATACCTATAGAGCCATTAGCGGGATAAAAGCAATCAAACCTTATATACGATACTATTACACTGTCTGAGTGAGCGTTATGCATCTTATCTTCTAACACTGTTAGCGGCAGCGATGCGCCCCACTGCATCCGCCGGCGATTTACCCAAAGAATACATTAACAACAATTCATAAGCAAAAGTGCAATGAGCGGAAAGCTAAATAAATACAAGTGGCGCCCAGAGACGAGGACATTCTAGGAAGTTCTAGTTTCGGCGCTCATTTGGCTTTCAGTTTGAGGAAAATCAAGTGTTCGGCACATAGACAGACGTCCCCAGTAGACACCCTTGCAGACCAAGCCCAACTATTCTAGGAAGGCTGTCCACAAGGTTTAGTGTGTTTATGGGAATTTTTGACCATTCTTCCAGGAGAGCATTTGTGAGGTCAGGCACTGATGTTGGATGAGAAGGCCTGGCTCGCAGTCCCCACTCTAATTCATCCCAAAGGTGTTCGGTCAGGTTGAGGTCAAGCCTCTGAGCAGGCCAGTCAAGTTCCTCCACACCAGACTCACTCATCCATGTCCTTATGGACCTTGCTTTGCACATTGGTGTGCAGTCATGTTGGAACAGGAAGGGGCCATCCCCAAACTATTCCCACAAAGTTGTGAGCATGGAATTGTCCAAAATGGCTTTGAATCCTGCAGCATTAAGAGTTCCTTTCACTGGAGCTAAGGAGCCAAGCCCAACCCCTGAAAAACAACCCCAGAGATGCGTGATTTGTCAATCCAGAGAACAGGTCTCCACTGCTCTAGAGTCCAGAGGCGGTGTGTTTTACACCACTGCATCCAACGCTTTGCATTGCAGTTGGTGATGTGAGGCTTGGATGCAGCCATGGAAACCCATTACATGCAGTTCTCTACACACTGTTTTTGAGCTAATTTGAAGGCCCTACGAATTTTGGAGGTCTTTAGCTATTGACTCTGGAGACAGTTGGTGACTTCTGCACACTGTGCACTGCAGCACACGTTGTCCTCACTCACAAGTTGACCCTGGAATACTTAGTAGTGAGGAAATTTCACAAATGGACTTATTGCATAGGTGGCATCCTACTGGTACCACACTTGAATTCACTGAGCTCCTGAGAACAACCCATTCTCTGAAAAATGTTTGTAGAAGCAGTCTGCATTCCAAGGTGCTTCATTTTATACACCTGTTGCTATGGAAGTGATTGGAATCACTGGATCATTGGATTGAGTGATTTGGAGGGATGTCCCAAAACTTTTGGCTCTATATATATATATATACCAAACAAACTGTTTTGAAGCTTGGCATCCTGATCAAGACAGACAAATTATTGTTCTATTATTCAGTGACTGTTCTGTATTATTTTAGTAATATAATGTGATTGCACTGTTTATTCATCAGCGTTTAATCCATTGCACGTTATAAAATGCAAAAAGGTTTTATTGTCTCTTCTTTTCTTACAATTCACACTGACTTTCCAAACTGGGCAGTAAAAATGACAGTGCATATTGTCAGTGGAGCATCAGTCTGCAAACCATTACAGGGGTAGTGACACCTACCTCATCAATATTCATTGTGTAGGCCACTGACTTTAGAAAAAAAATGTCACTCTAAAGTTCTGACACTTTAAGAATCAAACCACATAAAATTTTTGAATGTTTCAATCATCTATGTGTAGCCAACACTAGTGATGCGCGGGTCGTCTCGTAACCCGCGGGTTGGGTTGGGGCGGGTAAAGAAATTGTCACTTTATTTGCGGGGCGGGTTGGGGCGGGTCATTAAAAACAAAATTAAATAAAAAATCCATGTATGTTGCGTGCAATTCCCTATAGCCTATATTAAATATTTGGGAATATCTATTTTCATATTTTATTAAGTTCTTTGATAAGGTTACGTCACGTGACAAGTCACGAAAGTGCCAAGCAGTAGTGATGCGCGGGTCGTCTCGTAACCCGCGGACGCCGCGGGTCGGGTTGGGGCGGGTAAAGAAATTGTCACTTTATTTGCGGGGCGGGCTGGGGCCCAGAACCAGAACTGTTTATAATGTATTTTTTTTTACAATATCTCAGCACATCTGGAAATCGGTTTTTGAAAAATATATGTTTACAGTTCATTTAAACAAAAAAGATTAATGTCATTCTAAATGGTCTCAGATTATTGCTGCTGAGTTTGTGCATATGCAGCACTTTGGGGTAAATGTCTTTTTTGATAGGTGATACATATAAAAATGTCAAGGCATGTCGGACTACCCCAAAAGCGGCTGACTGGTTAAAACAGATTAAATAATAAACAATGCAAATTTAAAGCTGTGGGGCAATTCAAGACAAGAGACCAATGCAAGCTTCTTCCGCTTGGCCGTTTTCACCTTCATTTTACTTTTGATGTTATTTTTGCACATAATATAATAATGAAAATTCTACAAAGGGAGGTAATGAGAGGAACTGGGAAGGACTCAGATTAAACCTAGACTAGGGTGGAATCAAAAGCACAGAGTAAAAAAACGGTGTAATATTGGGGTAAAAACTTACTTTGAAAACTAGCAACAGACAAATCTCCTGGAAGGCAAGCAAAGGACATAAAAAATATATAAAATATACTTTATAAAATAAAGTGACTGAAAACACAAAATATGACAGCAATATTAAATTACTGTGACAAATCTGTAACATGATAAAGAAGACTTAAAACAATAAGAATGAAAAGGTACATATCACAGACACACAAAAATGATGAATGACCCGTCATCATGTTTTTAACCATATAATCTCTGATAAATGTCACCACAATCCTGCGGTCATACTCTCGGATTGATCGTGATTAATATGAAACACAATTGAGGCTGTACTTAAAAGGAATAATTCAATCGAAGGTCTGAGGGCAACAAGTCCGCTCAGGGATGTGAACTGGCTATGAGAGAGAGGGAATGACCCGGGCATCTTCAAAATGCGACAGGATGGCCAGGTCGCAGGGAGAAGCGGCATTTCCTGCGGCCGAGAAAATGCATGTATCCGGGCCTAAAGGGAAGAGCCGGAGCGTCGTTACTTTGTCGCATGCGAATGAGGTCACACCAAGGGCAGGGTCCTTCATGGAATCCATAATCTCGTTATGGGGTGCAGAAGCGTGACCGATTCTCGATATAAGGAAACCCAGTGACATGCAAGAAGCCTGATCATCGCTGCCAAGCTGGACCCAAGAAGACCACGAACACCAAGCAGGAAACTGCCTTTGAAAAGCCTTGAAATGATGCTTTATCTGCCAAGTACAGGTAAATCAGAATTCTTTAGTTTTCATACAGTATATATCCCATCTTGCTCTCCTTTGAGACAATGACACACTTAGCGAGAGCACCGCTTTGGGTCTGAGCACAGGGTCAGACAGCCATTCAGACAGACCTAAGTCACTGAGCCACACACCACCCAGCTAAAGACCACACTGCCCCATGTGTCAGTGTACAGGACTCGCAAAAATTACAGGAAAACACACACACACACACACACACACACACACACACACACAGTTCTATTTCTGCCCAGATCTCCCAACATACTTCTAAGTATTACTTCATTCCACACAGCTTAATTTACATATATTGTTTGTTCTTTTTAAAATCATACCCTTGTAGGGTGTATGCAAGAGCAATGACCTCCTAGCTACAGAAGCGAAATATTTCAGACGATAAGCAGCAGCCCCAGTTTCCATAAGAGGACGTGTTAGAAACACCAAGAACATATCAGACAGGTGGCAGAGGTGCCTGAAGATGTTCGTTCTGATTCATGCTTTTGCCAGAATATCACAGAAGCTCAATGTAGCCTCACGAATACCGGCCCCCACCTACAGACGTCGCCTCGCCTTCATAAATCCGCCGAGCTCTTACATCTGACAGAACTTACACTTGTTTGAAAATGAGACTTCCATATTTTCCACACAAACTTCAACTTTCAGGACGGCAAAGAGATTGGAGATTTGTGTTCATTTTAAATATAAATTTCAAAAGCATCGCATTACCATCTCAACATTGACCTTCTCTGGTGTATTCTGACATTTTAAGGGCTACACAAACCCTCTCTGTCTGTCTGAAAATCTCCTCTTTTGGTCACAGACCAGAAACTTTCCATGTGTCACTCATGGTTACAAACCAGTGCCATTTACATGCAAGTTAAAGAAACACTATTGGGTTCATTCACCAAGAAAGACAGTCAACGAATCAGATGGGTGGGGAGGCAGAGTCATGTGAGGGGGAGGAGACTCACTCTGCAGGCTGGGGAGGTTGGCATCTTCTGGTTTGGTCTTCAGCAAGTGCGGCAGTCGCGTGTACCTGTACCCAAAGCCACAACCCTGGGAGGAGAGAAGGGTGACTGACTAGGGGGGAATGAACAAGGCAAATGCAGCCATAGACACCAACACAGAAACACTGGAGACACAAGCAATCAGACAACAGAGGCAGTGAGAGCAAGGCAATATCCCCAGCATCTGATACTATCCAAATTCACATCAGATATCGTGTTACAATCCGCCACACAAGGAATACCATCCCTAAATCAAACGGCATAATAACGATGAAAATATACACAAACAAATGCATGGCATGCCCCATTAAAAGCTGCTAAAAGCAGCGGAACACATAATACCTGCTGTACAGTAAAAATTCCCACTTCCATTAGCTAGAAAGGCATTATAATCACCTTGAATAGGCGCCACAACACTTATAAAAAAATCGTTAGATTACTTTTGGAAAGAAATCGATAAAAGGAGGAATGCCAGAAAGGGAGGTTTCACGTTGCATCACCCGGCGAGCTTTCAGAGGCATGCAACCTAGACGGTCGGCAGCCCGGGCAACTACAGAGAGGCGAGACGCCACAGTGCTGGCGGCCATGTTGGAGTGAGGGAGGGGGGGAGGGAGAAACAGGAAGTGGCCCTCACCCTCCACAGCCGCACCAGGATCCAGTTGGTCTGGGCCCAGGGCCGCTGCTCGTAGGGGGCCAGCAGGTTCCTCATCATATCCATGCGCCTGGGGCAGAGGTTCGAATTATTACACACGTGTGCACATGGCAGGCAGCAAAAGCATAGCCTGCCGCTCTACAGCGGACGTGGAAAAGCGTGAGCGCTACGCTAATATGAGGTATCACTGCCCTGTATCTACAGACTCAATATTG
Source organism: Paramormyrops kingsleyae (assembly GCF_048594095.1). Classification (NCBI taxonomy): domain Eukaryota; kingdom Metazoa; phylum Chordata; class Actinopteri; order Osteoglossiformes; family Mormyridae; genus Paramormyrops; species Paramormyrops kingsleyae. The sequence continues at coordinate 24,952,348 of NC_132804.1, forward strand.
AAACATCCCAATGCTGGTGGACATTTGCACCCATCAATCCATCCATTTCCACTGCTTATCTAATTTAGCTGCGATAATGCACACAGCATTAGCTGGGCAGCACCATGTCCGGGAGAATACCAAGTATCTCGAGTTTCCATATGTCAAGTGGCTTCCTTTTTTGTGTGAATTTTTAAGTCCCGCATCTTTGTTGTTTTTATGCACCCGGCAGGACTTCAAATTTGCCCATCGCAAAAATAATCTCCATCTCAGATGCAGAGGAATTTAAACACAGACAGGTAAACAATCTATCATTTTAAGAAGTGATGACAGAAGTATTTACATTTCAAAATGTCCCATCCAAACAAAATAAGTCATAGGGCTTAGTCTAAAGAGATATCACACACATATTCTATTTCTGGTCCACCTTAAAGACCTTTATTAAGTTACTCACTGCTCCTCTGGGATCCTCTCCACTGCCCTGAGGGATTGTGGGTAACACACATAACTAGCGAGGGCCTGCATGAGGGAGTCTTTGATGTCTGGAACACAAAGCACACAGTGGCTGAAACGTTCCGAATCACAGAAAGCAGTAAATGAAAAATTACCTACAACAACGTTGTGTGTCCAGTGTCTGAGGTTTAGTAGATTTGTCCCGGTCCTGCTATTATCATATATAAAATACAGCCACTCACAAAAAAAACTCAGAACTGCAGTCTGATCTCTTTTTCCATTTGTGTGAACAGATTTTGCTCTTTTGCGGTGACGACAGAAAAAGCACTGGCACGACTTCAACTTTTTCGTCGTCCTTTTAAAAAAATTTATCGGTTTGGCTGGCGTGGAGGTGGAAATGAGAGGCTGAGCGACCCCGAGGAGCCCCCACACAAACAGAAATGCCAGGACTTGTTCGCGTTCGCGTGTGAGCGCGTACCAGCATCTGATCTCCTGCAAAATGCAGGCCTTGGATGACAGTCGCATAAAAATGAGACAATGTCACTAAGAAAGAATGACACACGATCTCATTATATAAGCATAAAAAACAAAGACAACCGATGAAAATGATACAATAACTTACATAAAGCACAACAGGGAGATGATTCAAGGGTTTTAAAGGAATTTTTTAAAATCATTGTCACACAGCTACACTTGCATTTATCTCAGGGAAAAATAAGAAACCTCTCAGATTTTCTCTTTTCAGGAATAACACTACAAAAAAAAAAAAAACAATATTTTCCCATAAAAGAAAGCTATGAATTACTGTATAGTAAAACTTAATCTTGGGAGAGATATAAATCCCATGATGATACTTTGGCTACATCTTGGGAGGGTGGCATAATTAGACAGTTACACAGAAAAATAAATTAACCTGGATCTTGAATGGAAAATTTCAAGGCTATATTAAGTTATCATTTGCCATTAAATTAGTTTCTAACGGATTACTGCTGCATTTCGCGGCAGGATTTAAATTATTTTCCCTTTTTCCCTGCAGGTAATAGAAATACATAAAGTATTAAGGACTGAGAGCGACAGGCAAAGTTTCATGCATAACAGCCAAGAATGTTAGCTGGAACTCAAGGCAGGACAATTCATATCATATGAATCACTTACAGTTGTATTGGAATACAATAACCTACAGTAGCTCTTCACTGAATAGTGCTAAGCTACGTAATATGCCTGTTTCTGCATCATAGCCGTGGTCTGCTGGTCGGCTTACTGCCAAATCTGAGGAATAGAAGCTAATTCGGCTAACGGGTCTTACATCTTCGGCGATGGCCGCCCCTTACCTGTGCCCACGATGCGAGAGTCTGCAAAGTGCTTGGCCAGTATGGCAGCGAGCTGCGTCAGGGTGTCCTCGTACCCTAGAGGACAGGGAGGAATTTATTAGAAAGTCCACCATGCGCTCTTTATATCAACCTTCAATGAGAACATGGGTCTTTATCCAGAACACCACCACAATTGAGACATAATTATATTACATCTGCAACAAGAGAACAAGCAAGGCAATGGCATTCAAATTCAACATGTTAGCTGCCAATTTAATCCTTACAAACACTCTTGTATCACCTTTGAGCAAGGTGATACATCTAGTTGAGTAAAATATTTATGTAGATAAGACCAGTTTAAGATCAAAATTTTAACACACCCAATAAAAAAAGCAGCCACCATTTAGATTTAGCTACCTTTCTTCCCAAAAAGCATCCAAACAATGAATCTGAAGAGGAGAATATTTCTTCGACTTGCGGGACAAATTAAGTTACCTGGCAGGTCCTCCATGCTGTTGAATGGGCTGAAGTAGTTTTTGAGAGCGCTGTAGCTATTCATAGCCACGTTGAGGTAGAACTCGGGGGTGAAGGCGAAGAGGGAACCAGTGTTGTCCGCATGCTCAGTGGTCCGGATGCAGACCCTCAGGAGCCAGTAGATGTCCAGCATCTTCTCCTGAAAAGTGCACCAGAAAGGGGTGTCAGCGTATAGCATTCAAATAGTGCAGGATGCGTGATCAGGAGCAGATCCACTTAACTCAAGAACAACAGAAAACAGGAGCAGTAAGCAAGATGCTTTACACGCAAGCTGTTCGATCACCATAGTGTGTTGTCAGACAAAAAGCTACGTTTATTTGCAGTTACAACAAAGCCTATTTTTGAGAATGCAATACATGTAACTATGAAAAGCAGAGTTTCTGATACACAGGTGGCCTCATTTCTGAGTGAGATTGGGGACATTTGGGCTTTTTTTAACCTGGCAAGAACTGCTTTGGATTGTGTTGACTTTGGAAGGGACAAGCCCTGAATTTCATTGACTTTGGCAGGGAGATGCTTTGGATTTTGTTGACTTTGGCAGGGAGACTGTTGGACTTTCTTAACTCTGGCAAGGAGAAGCTTTTGTGGGGCACCAAGATATGCTCCACATCCTCCTGTTCCAAACCTAAGACTGGACAGTGACATACCTTGGAGTAAATGGTGGCATTGATCCAAGCAAGTCTCCGGCTCAGGTGGTTCAGCTTCTCTAAGAAGACCTTCTGGCTCTTCTTCAACTCCTCTAAGATGTCTGACCTCTGTAGAAGCAAGGCCGGTAATTTAAGTGCATCATCAAACCTGCCGACAAGGCCTGAAATAGACGCGCTAACAGCCTTAGGTTTTACATGGATTGGGGAGGGGGGGGGGGTGTGAGAGCAGTTCAGGATAGACTTTGTCCTTCTTGGCTTTCCTTACCTTGCTTGGGCAGCGAGCTATTTTCTCCTCTGTGTCTTTGAGGGCCACCGCATACTCACGGACGTCATCCGAGACAACAACCATCTGAAAAACATCAGAAAACATCAGCTACCTCACTCCCACCCCACCCCCACCTCCACCAATCGTTTTTCATCAGCTGGAAGCTTAATATAAAAATCACAGCTGTTGGAATGACTTGTGTGCAACCTCAGTAAGGGGGGGCTAAAATGGAATCATTAATTCCAAGCACGGAAACTATACGAAGAAGATGGCTTCAGGCTAATGTTCCTCCTACCACATTAAGGCAGCACCAGTAGACCGGCAACACTACTCCTCGTTCAGACTTTGAAAACAGCACATTAATACTGGAGTTTAATCAAACAAGATACCACACATTAAAAACTCCTTAGACAACCAGACGCATAAACTAGCTTTTGTTATAGGTTTTCTTGAGGAAGCTACAGAACCTATTACAGCACGATCCTTGAGTACCATTTCATCACAGGGTGTACACACAACAAACACACACCATTCCACACTCCAGGCAAGACAGAGATGGCATTGGCCTATATGCATGTCTCTGAGCCATGATAAGAGGAAGGATCCCATAATCCACAGTGAGGATATGCAAACTACACACTCGGAGCAAAGGCAGAATTCAAACCCCGGATCTTGGAGGTGAGAGGCAATGGGAATACTCAACAAGTCACCTTGGTTTCTATGAGGAAGGTGGCAATCAAAAGGAATGTGTCCATCTGATTTAACATATCTCTATATCAAGCCTCTTGCTCCCTTTGACATTATTCTAATGAGAAGTACAGGATTTGCCTCATCTACTGTGAAATTACAAAACTGTCTCCCACGAGTCCATCCAGAGATGATATAGGTCAGAAAAGTACCACCCCAGAGACAAATGTGCGATTCCCCTTGGAGAGATACGGGCAGCAGGCACCAACCAAAGGATAATTACACCTTCCTTTAAAGGACAAGGCAGTCACAGCAATTGGAAAAGGTTGCGAGGTCTTCACAGCAGATCTCACACTTTTCCATCTTAGCAAACACGGGATCCGCATTTCCAAGACACAGCTGATTTGAGAACATGGAAAGAGCAGACAATTATTTTTCTAGGTGACAGAAATCACTAATATCAGGTCTCAGTCACCAGTACTGAGACCCATCTCAGCAGAATTGGTCATTTCTAAAACATTTTTTTTTTTTTAAGTTTATAGCTCATTTGTCATTCTGACGACATAAGGTTTTCCTGCTCTACAAGGAACAGAGACAAGTCACAATTTTATAATTAAGAATTAAAGCAGGGGCTGTAAAACTAGCAGTGAAACTAAAGAGAATAGTGTTATATCGTTTTTCATATTCTGTGGAAAACAAAAGATCAATCTGTTGGCTTAATAAAGAGTTTAAAACATCATGGGCTGTATAAAACCATCCCACAGCCTGGTACTTTGAGACCTTTTCAAAGTCGAGTTGCCACCTATCTGGTATTTTATGAGATGTTCCCTATTGTAAAATAAAATGCAATGTCCAGTTTTTAGTCCATTTTCAGACCGCGTGGCAAATATCCCGCTTCCAAGTGACTAAGCCGACGAAATCCCTGATCCTCCACTACAGAAAATGCCTTATCATCCAATGCAATAATCTACATTATTTCAATATATCTTTAGCTTTGGTGCAATTTTTTAATAGCGATAAAGTTTAAATACCAGCCAGCGATAATTAGGCTAAACTGACACATCAGACTGAAATGGATATCTTAGCAAATATCAGCGGATACAGATATGTTTACATGATATATTGTGTATCTGTAATATTTTTATTATATAGCAAGAGCAGAGAAATACCTGAAAATGGATACATATAATATACACACATCACATTATATTACATTTACACTATATTATATATTTTTGGCACACTTTTTGTAACAGAAGCAAAGAAAAAGGGCAGGGAAAAAAATTATATATTATATAAAAAGTCAGTCAATGTTTGTATTGTTACAAATATTTACACTATATGGACGAAAGTATAGGGACATAACTCTTAATCATTGAATCATTTCATTAAAACCCATTGCCACAAGTATATACTGTAAAATCAAGCACATAGCCATGCAAGTGGTACTATTTCAAAGTAAAAACATTTAGGAACAACAGAATCTCAGCCATGAAGCGACAGACCACATAAAGTAACAGAGCTCTGTTAACTCAGTAACTGCAGAGTGTCATACTCCCTCTGGCTTTAACCCCAGCACAAAAACTGTACACTGGCAGTTTCATGGAAAGGCTTCCATGGTGGAGCAGCTGCATGCAAGCATCACATTACTAAGTGTGATGCCGAGCATTAGATAGCGTGGTGTAAAGCATGCTGCCAGTGTGGAAACGTGTTCTGTGGAGTGACGTATCACGCTTCACTGCCTGACAGTTTGATGGACGAGTCAGTTTGGCAGATGCCAGGAGAACGTTACCTGCCAGACTGCGTTTTGCCAACTGTATAGTTTGGTGGAGGGGGGATAATGGTATGGGGTTGTTTTTCAGAGGCTGGCCTAGAGTTCCAGTGAAGGAACTCTCATGCTGCGTTCCATTTACTTTGGAGGTTCAAGCTCGGAACTGGGAATGACATTACACGAGTTAACCGCGTTCCAGTGCAGCAAGTCGGAAAGCTATTTAGCAATACCAGGGACCTTTCTCAAAAAGCAAGATTTCTTGCTTAGCCGGATAACTTGTCAAATTTCATTTACCCCATTTAAATGGCCTTTATCTTCTTTTACTTACATTTAGCCCAGACTACCTTAAATCCGACAAGTTATCCAGCTAAACAAGAAATCCTGCTTTCTGAAACAGGCCCCAGTTCTAGCCTCCACTGTCGTTAGCCCTTCTTAGCAATATCTGTTATAACAACACATTACACAGTGGTTTGCATATAAAAACACATAGCAACATGTCCACAGACAGCGGTTGGACAATACTGGGTGTATGACCAATTAAATGAGGCACATGTAACACGTCGTTGCTAAGGGTGCATTCATCTTCAATTTTGAGGTTGGGGTTGCAAAACTTCCTCTAACTCTTCCGAGTTGGAATTCTGACTTCAAGGGCTGTTCCAATTGAAATTAAGGACTAACATTTCTGAGTTACAAGTTCAAAAGGAACGCACCATTAATGCTTCAACATACCAAGACATTTTAGACAATTCTATGCTTCCAGCTTTGTGGGAACACTTTGGGAAGGCCCTTTTCTGTTCCAGCATGACTGTGCCCCAATGCACAAAGCAAGGTCCATAAAGACATGGATGGGTGAATTTGGTGTGGAAGAACTTGACTGATTCACACAGATACCTGACCTCAACCCCATCGAACACCTATGGGATGAACTGGAATGGATATTGCGAGCCTTCAAGTCCAACATCAGCCCCACAGAAGAGTGGCAGCTGTTATAGCCACAAAGAAGGGACCAGCTCCATATTGATGCCTATGAATTTAGAATAGGATGTCATACAAGTTTCTGTAGGTGTAATGCCCAGGTGTCCCAATACTTTTGTCCATATATGTATATGATTGAGATGCAGACAATGCGTTCACCTAGAATTGGTGGCCCCCACAAAGCTACATTAGTGTCTTATATAATTATCTCCAATAAAAAATAAAAGCACCCTGATGCAATGACCTGCTGGGAATCCACCGTCAGGCCAGTAGGGGGCGATATGCTCCACACAGGTAGAAACGGCTTCCTCGCGGTCAGCCCAGATACCACCTGAGAGGATCGCTAAATCGGGCATGGCTTGCAGCCCCTAATTGCCCCAGCCAGAGGACGGGAGAGTCTTCCCAGCACGGCCTAAAGCCCATGCTGGTCAGGAAGAAAGGAAAGGGCAGGTCACATGTGCACGCTTTCTCCCAATAGCAGCCCGGACGGTCTGCCACATCCAGACCGAGCCCTGCCTGCCTGTCTGGGGGAAACCTGCTTCCACCAGAACTGCTGGCCACAGCCCCTCCATCATCGCTCTTTCACAAATTCTCTCTTATTCCTCATCTCCTGTGCCGCCCTCCTCTCATAGATTTGCATCTTGTTCCACCCTCTTTAGTCACATGACGCACAAATGTAGCCTACAATGTTCATATCCAGGGCTGGCTCCATTCCAGAATGCATTAGCCATTTCCAACCCAAATCAGGAAATGGAAATGGAGTTGGAATTAAAATTTCCCTGAAATTCAAATTCAATTCCAATTCTGTCCCCCTTGTTGATCATTAATTATGATTCTGGGAAGTCATCAATGATTTTATTAAAAATGTTTTTTTTTTTTTTACCTTGTGGGGACATTTCATTGCATGTTACATTCAACATTCACAACGCAAAAGATCCCATTAAACTGAAACATTCAGTTACAATTAGGTCCAGGTCTGATAATAGCCCCATAAAACAAGAAACAGTCAACAAACAGGGCTCTGCCCTTAACATCGTTAATCTTCCTGTCCAGCTCCACTCACTGCACACTCAACACGTATGAGTGTTTTTCAGCTCCATTGAAGCACTGAATTTGAACAGATACTGATAAACTTATTCAGTGTACACTGATACCCCATTACCATACAATACCTCATTCTTGTACATATCTCACGGTACGCATTGTATTAATTTGGCACATATTGTACAGTTTTGTACATATGGTACATTATTTGCACTGACATGAACTTCTTCACTCTTTTATACATTTATCAACCACAAATGTGCATCATATACATCAACTGGGTTGTATGGGATGCTGTGTCTGTGAGCAGAAGGTTGCTGGTTCAAATCCCAGGGTCAGTACAGTTCACAACTGGACTCCTGAGCAAAGCCCTTAAGCCCCAGTTGCTAAAGGGACCGTCTGTCCCTGCCTTTTCAAAAACTTTGGATGGAAGTGACTGCTAAATAAGCAAAATGTAATGAAACTATCTGCATACGGCTGGATAAAGAGACAGAAAAACAAAGGACACAATAAAAAAGCTGACTAGCAGTCTTTCAGGGGTTTAAGCGCCTGCTCTGCCAAAAACATTTGCAGGGGTTAGTGAACTAGCCACACAGATTAGGCCGCTTCCCAGGGCTGGCTTAGGTGACTGAATTAACTTTGGCGAACGTGACAGAGCTGGGAGCTGCAGCAATGTCACTGTCAGCATACAGCAAAACCTACAGGGTGACAAAAACATGGCCAAGAGGGGAAAAGCCAGGAGAGAATGTCTACAGTGAATATGCATCCGTACAAAGTACATCCTGGCATGTCTGTCAGCAGTCAGCAGTGCAGATGAACATAAAACAGGGTTTCTTAGTCATTCTGTCAATGCTGTTGAATTTTAGCACTGAGCAATTAAGAATGCCGAGATCATTTTTTACCCATTATTTCCGTTCCCTTAGTCTTATTGCAAGTCGTAAATCTTTTTTTTCTTATTTGGCATGGCATTAACAGTTCCAAAACTGAAGCCAGTTCTTCCATGATCAGCTTACTACTGGATTCGGGTGTGTGATTCAGAATCATGTTTACAAGAATGTATAATATCCGGATTTTAAGGTATGCAGCTGACCTGGCCCAACAGCCCAACTTGAAATCCCATGGAACACAGCTGAGGTTCCATCTCATTCCAATGCCTTTTTCTCCATTTTGTCTTTCCAGAGACACTCACCCAGCAACCAGCAAAATCTCATTCCGTTTACTAGCCATTTTCTGCTACGCTAGCAGTATCCTCATTTAATTCTGGGTGTCAGGAAGTTAGCGCATGTAAGCCTTTGCAGATATAAAGCTCAATAAACAGACAAGCCAAGCCGGCCTCTCGCACTTATCTGCCCGGGTCTGCTTCCTGAAACAATAACACGAGATGCGATTTGAGTCCAACGAAAAATTCAGCACCCAGAGCCTGACATTCCCTCGGAATGAGAGCAGCCCCTTTCGCTTTTGAATTAGTCTGCAAATCTGATCTTTTCAACAAGGCAAGGCCGGGCTGTTAAAATGTTTTATGGCCTTTCTGCGGAGGGGAAGGAGATGAAGGAAAGAGGACCTGTAAATATTTATACATTCACACTGACTGACGTACAGCTGCACAGTTCCAGTGTTAGCAGCTGTATATTGTTGGGAGTGACATCAAAAGCTGACTTCAAATAAATGTCACATGGCGTTTGGGTCGTCCAAGTGTTACAGTCCGAAAACAAGTAATTCGATTCAGTGGTATGGCTGCTGTGGAACGAGACATAACACCGGTATTCTGGTCGAAGATTAATATTTAACGCAAGTTCCTCAACTAAAATTAATATAAGTACATCACCTCAGAAATACCCCAGTTTTAACAGGCAGACAGTCAAAACAGCCAAGTTCATTGAATGAGTTAACATAAGCATCGAATGAGTTTACGTAAGTAAACACCAACAGATGCAGAATGCTGATGCAGTGTTTTTTTTCACGGATTGGGTAGCGTATCCTCTTGCCGCCACAGTTTATACTCTGCTGTTTCGTTTTATGCTCACCTGTCTACGACATCCAATGGCAGAAAAAAACAAGCTCAGCAAAGCACGGACTGCAATGATTCATGCGCCTGCCAGCGCATCAGCGTCCATTTCACACACCGCCACGCGTGAGGGTCGATGCTGACTGTGACGGCCATGCATCATGGAGTCCGCCCACGGCCGGCAGGTCTCCCAGAGTTCTGCTGGAAGTTTCTGGCAGAAGCTCACAGGCCAGGCCTAAATAATCAAATTAGGATCCCGTCTAAAACACCAGCTGTGTGCAACCCAGAAAAGCGGTCATCACAGATCACTACGCATCATCACGAGGTCTGACCAAAGATTTTGCTGATCCATAACTTCTGGAACAGCTCCTCTCTGAAGTCACTCAGGACAAAAAACACCCCAATCTTGCAAAGAAATCTGTGCGTCTAAATCTTGGCAAGCCGAAAGCAGCACTCGAGTCTAGATGTAGAAGGTATAGACAAGCGCTACTGTCTTATGCTATCAGAGAGTAATTCGTGTTAAGTGCATCAGGGCAACTGCGCTGTGAAAGGCGCTATAAAATACAAAGTGAAATTGAAACTTAGCTGAGAAGTGAATAACAATACCCTGGTTATGGGCAGCTTGGCTAAAAGATTTTAATGATTGTAGTCCAGGAGAAGAAAGGGTCATATGTCTTGTCTCAAAAAGATGGATGCAAATCGAGGAACTTGAATGGATTTTGAGAAAATGTGACTAAATGAGGCTGCCCTTCAATGCTCCATGTCGACAGTATAGGCTGTGATGAAAATGGCATAAAAGACTACTCACGGCAGGACTGATTTAGTGGCCAATATCCTTTACTCAGAACATTCTCCGAAGGGTCCCACTCGTTAAAGAAGGGGAATTCATCACGGAATCCCTATCGGACGCGAAAGGGGAGCAGGCCTTAATAAGGCATCGAACACATACAGCGTGCACCAGAGAGCTCCAAACGAGCACGCAGACTGATGGTGGAGGTGCTAAAACAGAACACCACACGTCTGCTTCCTTATAACGAGAACAAACAAACCGGTGTATCTGCACAGACATCGACGTGGAAGGTAGTGCTGCCCTGTTCCCCCCATCAAGGTCATCCAGCGATAGAGAAGCTGTTGCATAAGCTCCAGTGCCCACCTGACTTACCACGACTTGTTAGCCATAGCCTGTGGGTCCTGAAGAAGGTCATTTTAACAGCAGGGAGAGTTCTGGAAAAACCCTTCAACACTTACCTGTGCTTCCTTTAGGCCTCTTACTTAAGACCCTTAGGTGATAAACACTAATGTATATTATACCTTTTACAGTGCTTACTGCTGGCAGTACTACATAAGAGTCTCCAGTCCCTTCTGACTGAAAGCCTTACATGCCTTGCCCTCACCAAACATCTCAGGTGCCTCCTTCTGGACCCTCTATTCCCTACACAGAGAATGAAGCCTTTCCACGAGGCGTCAGCTGACTCCACTCACCTTCCCCAGCTGCTGGTGAACACTTAAGTTATACATCATCACGATGCCATCCAGAAGCTCTAGCAAGGACTTCTCCGTGATTGGCTGCTCGGGTTCTTCTGGCGGTCGCCCCAGCAACAGCCCATCGTTACCATGGCTTCCCTCAACTAGGTACAGTGGGGGGGGGGGGGGTGCAAGGAATGAGGTAACAGTAAGTTGTCTCTTATCAATCATAGATGTCATTTCATGTTTAAAAAATAAAGATCAAAATACACATGCTAAAATAACTTTTTTCGTTAACCCTGTCAGAACTTTCTTTTCCCTCTTAAGTTTTGTTTTCCTGCTAGGTGTAATCTGCATTTCACGAATGGCAAGCACTACAGACACATATCTTTGCAAACACCCCATGTACGCATACTTACTGTCCTCCTCTGTTCTCTGCTCAACAGCTAAGGTACGAACTTTGACCTTTTCTGGGGGCCCCAGAGGGCGGCGAGGGGTCATGAGGCTGACTGCAGCGGTGCTAAGGAAGCGGTTGGCTCTACCCAGCGTCGGGGAGCTCAGCCAACTGGGCCGAGCCAGAGCTCCCCCTGTGGCCACCGCACCCAACGGCCGCTGCTGGTCACAGACAGAGACAGGTAGGCCTTTCTTTTCAGCTGGCCCTCTTACAATCATGTGTTTGACAGTATCATTAACCAAGGACAGTTATGAAGTACTCCAATCATACCTGGGCTATTCCGCTTTCGTCGTCCTCATCCAGGTCATCCATGGAAGCGGCCTGGATCTCAGCGGGGTCAATGATGATGTTGGCTTTGGAGGCCAAATCATCTGAAACACACCGAGAATCCGACCAGCTGAACGAGCGGGGAGTGACGGAAACTCACGCCGGGGGACGGGAAGGATGCAGAAGAGCACAGGCAGCAAGGAAGACATCCTGGTCAATTTATTACAGGCTCTCTCGCATCCCCAGAGCGATAACATGAGACGGCATGCAGACTGGGGGGGGGGGGATTGGTGAAGACCAAACACTCCATCTGACACACTCGCCATCAAAAGCAAGAACAAAAAAAGAAAAATACAGTTTCATTATTCAAATGCTTTACGATATAGAGGCTGCATAACACCTTCAGAAGTGACCTCTAAGTGACCATAAATTGTGTTTACTCAAGTGATCACCAAAGCCATAAATCAGCAACACTATAAAAATTTAAGGTCTAATCCATAAACCTGCAAGGTGTTACAGTGACGCAGCCCCCAACAGGCGTGGTTACGTGACAGACACTCGCCATTCATTCCCTACTTCCACAGCCACCACTGCTGCTCACTGCCCAGCAAACTCAGGGCACTTACCCATCGTAATCCAGAATGCATTCAGAGCGCTACCCCACGGGGTGGGGGGCTTGTGATTACTCTGAGCCTTTGATCAGCCGTGATTACCCAAAAAAAAAAAAACGTACCACGTCCTCAAAGATGTTCCGGGCCCCCCCATTACTGCACCAGACAGGTGTGACCGTGGTCTGAAATCAGCTCCTCCCATCTCAGTTTGCGCAGAATGAATACAATGATACAGCCCGAAATCCATGGGCCATTAAAAGGCCCCCACCATGCTCCCTGTAATTAATGGGACGCATTTCCTGAGCTGTTAACAGCGCTGAATGTGGATGACTGCTGACCTGAATATGCTACAGGGGCTCGACAGGTCACAGACTCAACATGATGTTTGATGATGCTGTTTATTATTACCATAATGACCACTGTGCTGGCAATAATGTTTTTTATAATAACTATGGTTTTTACGGTCCACAGTATTACCACTGTAATTATGGCCAATAGACACTACGGATTACTATCTCTGCTACTTATTACTTTGATCATAGCTGACATTAAAACCAGCAGTATTCACAGTCTGCAGGTCTGCAGGTTGCAGAACTCACACGAGGAGCTAGAAATCTGCCAGGCAGTAGCAGTAGTGAAAATCCCGTATTGGTGTTTAACTGCTCAGCACTAGAAATAGCATTAGAAGCAGAGGTAATCAGCATTAAGAGCACAGAAGACAACGGTGCGCTAAATGAAATCAGGGCTGCTTCGGTAAAGGCTGAGGAAGCCCTATTAGGGGGGAACAGGGTTTATGGGAAAAGGCGCCGTTTGATCCTCTCTGACGGAGACATGAGTAACAACCCTGTAAGAATCAAACTGTGGAACACACACACACAAATACATACACACACATATACACATACACAGACCTGTATTCATATCTTTGTAGGGACCATCCATTAATTTCTATGTGAAAAACCCTAATCCCAATCACGATATCCTTAACCCCTACCCAGCCCTAACCTCAAACATAAGTAACCAAACAACATACGAGACTTCGAGCATTTTTAATTTTTTGATTGCATTCACAGATCTTTGTGGGGACCTGAAAAATGGTCAACGTCAAAATAACAGGTTTTTATCATATTGTGGGGGGAAAATTTAATATAAACTTAACCCACACACACACCCACACACCAAATCACATCCTAAGTTCTTTACTTTAATCTCACAGGTTCAATCCCTGAGACCCAGCCAACCATATGGCTAATTTCCTGGAGAAAAAAAACAACCCAGAGAAGGGGGGGGGGGTTTCCAGACAGCAAAAACAGGAGGCCGACTTTGCCCCCCCGCCCTTTCAGGCCCAGCTGCAAAGGCCTCGCCTTCCTTCGTCCTTCGTTACCAAAGCAGTGGTCGATATCCATCAGTCTTTATTTCCTTCTGGGTACCGAGCTTCCACGCTTCCACTATGTGCCCGATGCCCTCAGCAGATAACAGGCATTACCACGGCGATACGATAACCAATATGTGCCTCGGGGGAAAACAAGCAAATGTGTCCAGATATGTAATATGACAGGACGCTGCCTCTCCAGCTTTGCGGAAAGCGAGATTTGCACTTAAGGATGAATTACCGCAAGAAAGCCTTCATGTTTATCCAATTTCACTCAGTTTTTCTTCCGTTCTTGCACTTTAAAGAACAATATAAAGTGTACAGCACAGGATGCTTTAAATCTTTAAAATACAAAAGGCATACATGTAATATTTGCTAAGAACCAGAACTTCACATTATGCAGAAAGTCAGACGGAAACATTCTATCAACGTTACCGAGAATATTACTATTAGCTAAAAAAAAAATGGTCTGAAAGGATAGAGAGTTTGTATGTAAAAGCAAAGCTGGTGAATGATGAGACCATAAATCAAACATCCTACTGAGGATTTAGTGAAAACAGCAGCAGCAGCAGCTTCTGGTACATTAGAAGCAGCCGATGCATTATTTAGGTTCTCATAAGATTTCTGAGGAAAAAGGAAACACTGCTCCCTCTAGTGGAACTCCCAGGAATAGGCGTTTGTGTATGTTATGGGACTACTGGAGGAATTAGAAATATTTCTTAATTTTACATCTCAGTGTTTAATTTAGGGTGGGTCCACAACCTGCCCCTCCCCTCCAGGGTGGGGGTCTGAATTCAGGCCCAGTGGAATTTGAATGTATGTGTTTACGTGTCTGTGTGTGGCTACATGTTTGGAGATTCTCTCCAAGTTTAGGTACGTTTTCTCCAAGTACTTCACTTCATTTTTCTCCCAGAAGCCCAGGAGTAGGTGCCACTTTAATTAGTTAATTTAGATGCTACACAAAAATGTAATTGTTACTGGGCACTCATCCTGAATAACACTGGTACTATCTTACAACTCCTATTCAAAATTTAACAGCACAATGCTTTCAGTTAAAATTTAAGACCAACCATTAATCCATCCACTCCTTCTGATGCTAATTTCAGTCTTTCCTTCAGACTCAAAAAAGGAACAAACCTTTCAGGGTTTTCTTTAGGTGAGACAGCAGACCCCCCAGGCGTTGAAGGTCGAAATAGTCCACCTTCCCGTTGTAAAATAATTGTGGCGGAACATAACCCTCTAACAGTCAGAAAAAGGAACAGAAAGAGGACAGAAAAATTTAATTACCTCAGCACAAAGACTTCAAAAACGCTTCAAATACTTTGTGCCTAAAAAGATTCAGCTCAATTCAAATCAATTCCATTTATATACAATCCCCTTCCAACACAGGCACTATAAATCACTTTAAAATTCTACAAATACACTACAAGAGGATTTAAAAGTAATTTCATTTGAGTGACATAAGTGCCACTCGAGTAATCAAACACCAATTAAGGCCTGAATTTGTACCTATTATTTCCTCATTGTAGTTAGAGAAACTTCCGGAGGAACATTTCAAATCTGTACCAATATGTGATTTCAACCTGTCGCTTTAACAGAAAATAGTTTTCATTTCCCCTTAGTGCTTTATTATAGCAATAATAATAATTTTCTAATGTACACCGCAAGTGTTTTTTAAAAGGCTTTTAGTTCACCATTAAAGTAACGAGGCTAAGAATGAACGGTGCACAGTTGCAGTCGTGTCACAAGGTCACCCGCCCCAGTAATGGACTGGCTTTAATGGGCCTCCGCTGTACCTTCGCTGGAGATGCTGCCCGCAACCTTCCTCTTGCCCTCGTCCCAGCAGCTCCTGACGGCGGTGATCAGCCGGTGGAGGAAGCACACCATGTACTCAGGAGGACAGAGCACCGTGGGATTCTGAGGATGACGGCCAAGCGTGAGACACTCCCAGGCCGGGGGCCGCAGAAGCACATCCCCTTTCGATCACCTGATCAGCCGGAATCCGGAATCCTTACCCCTCTGTTGCTGGCGTTCTCCTGAAGGAACTTGCGGAATTTGTTCAGGAATATATACCGTGAGGCCTCCCCCTAGAACAAGAAGGCGAGGCCGGCCATCTTTACCAACGCTACAACCACTCTTACATAGTTATGTGTATTTTAGCCAGCTTCAAAGTTAGTGAACCTCTACACGACTCTCCAACATTGAAAGGTCCATGAATCTTATCCAATCTTATGTTTACATAACTCTACCTGTTACATCGCACTGTGTCAGTGTGTATTTAGAATAGAATAGAATAGAATAGAAATACTTTATTAAACCCCAGGAGGGAAATTCTCTTTTTGCCAACCCCATCTGGCTCTCCATAAGACAAATAGACACACATAAAGGTGTAAGCAAGCTTGGGGGGGGTCACAGCAGAGGGTCAGCCAGCACCCCTGGGGCTGGACGGTTAAGGGCCTTGCTCAAGTGCCCATGGACATGTGTCTATTCTGCCAAGGCTCGAACCCATGACCTTCTGATCACAGCCACAGAGGCTTAGCCCGCTGAGCCACACTGCAATTTTATTTACTGTTTTACTCTATGCACCTTAATTTACATTTGCGACCTGTGTTTTGTGTCTGAAGTCTTCTGGAGGCCTCAGTGAGATGAGCTTCCCAAAAAACTGTGGGAACATCTGGAGGTCTCCCTTCCATACATTCCATACATTCTAACAAACTTCAGCCAACGAATGTATCAAGAGGAGCTGTTCCAGGTCCACAGAGATACTGTGGACAGGCCTGAAATGGGCTGTCCAGGAAAAATAGCCCATAGACCTGAGCAAGATGAAAGGGTTCCGTTTATAGAACATCCTCACAGAAGGTGTGAGAGGCTGATTAGAAGCTACTACAGTAATGGACTCCAAGGGAGGTGACACTTACTTGAAAACTCACTCACATCAGCACACAGCAATTTGTGTTTCTGGTACATAAGCACGTTTTGCTTAAAAAGCATAAAATTCATTAGGTTCACGTGCTCATTAACACAAACAGCTTGCTCCTCAATACATACTGCGCACAGACGGGATCAAGAGGCTCAGTTACTGTGCAGCTAAGCATTACAATGGCAAACGTACGTGATCTAAGTATTTGCTGGTTGCCAGATGCGCTGGTTCCAGCATCTCAGAAGCAGCCACCCCCTCCAGGGACTTACACACACCACAGTGTCTGGAGTTTATACAGAATGTAGTTTTTGTGTCTGGAAACACCTTGTTATTGAGAGAGGTCAGAGGAGAACGCCCAGACTCGTCATAGCTAACAGGAAGGACACAAGTGCAAAAATAACAGCTTAGAACAACAGCGGTGCACAGAAACACGACAGGTTCTGGGGGCAAAAGCCGGGCCCCCCCCCCCAAAGCTAGCTAGCTGCACACAGGGCTGTGGAGGCACTGGCAGATTCAGGGGACCCTGCTCTTTATAGGGGCCTGAAGATCTTAGTGAGCAAAATTCACTACGGGGACTCGAGGTGACACTTTTCCAGGGGGCCCAGAATTTCTAGCTACACCCCTGGGTAGATAATAAAGTGCCTCTTATACTTGTCATTTAGATTATTTGAATATTTGGGGTATTTAAATATGCAGATGAGCAATACTCAAAGCAATCAGTGCATAGCTTGTGCATAAACAATAAGGACTTAAGAACACATTTCACAGGTATAAACTACGCAGTCACTCTCGCACCTTTTGTCTGACAAGCTGTTTTTACTGTTGCCCCTTTATTAGTGAGTGTCTGAGTGATTGTGGTGCGTCATTCAGGATGCCCACATCACGGCTGAGCGGCCGCGGCCTCCTTGGACGGACACGTACCGTCCCCTTGTCCTTGTTGTTCAGCATCAGCTTCAGGATCTGGATCTGCAGCTCTTCCACCACTGGGCCAGGCAGACGGAGATGCATTAAGCCTGGACTGGGCATACCTCAGAAGATGCTCTTCCAGGGACAGATGAGCTGAAGGCCACCGCTTACCCTCAATCCTCTTCTTCAGCCTCAGGCAGCCTCTCTCATACGCCCGACGCCTCAGCCTCTCCTCTGCGCTTTCCTCCCGAAGCTCCCGCTCGTCCTTCCCCTTTAGAGCCAAAGACAGAGGAGTACAAAGCGTTACTCTCAACCCTGGTTGCCCCCATTGCCGTTTATTGTGCTGGGCGGCATGTAGCTCAGTGGTTTAGAGCAGTGTTTCCCAAACCAGACCTCGGGGCACACTGGACAGATTTTTGTTTCCACATTTTTGTTTCATCCCAGTCCCCAAAACACCTGACCCAAGCAATCAGAAGCTATAAATACCTTACAGATGTGCTGGGAACTGGGATAAAACAAAAAATGTGGATCTGCCCAGTGTGCCCTGAGGACTGGTTTGGGAGACACTAATTGAGAGGTCTGCGCTCATAACCTAATACAGCAATTCCCAACCCGGTCCTCAGGTGCTAACAGACAGTCCATGTTTTTGCTCCCTACCAGCAAAAATCTGGACTGTCTGGCTGAGGGCTGGGAGGGAGCAAAAATGTGGACTGTCTGGCGGCACCCGAGGACCGGATGGTGAAACACCTAATGGGTGCAAATCTCACTGGCAGAGTAATCATATCACCATTGGGCCTTTAAGCAAAGCCCTTAAAGCAGGGGTGGCCAATCTTACGTATGCAGGTTTTCGCTGCAACTCCCTAAGTAGGTCACTAATTAGAGGCCTGATTGGCTGAAGAGTCCTCACACCTGGGCTTGAACAGCTGACCTAAAGGTTATCCCAAAAACCTGCATACACACGGCCCTTTGCAGATAAGATTGGCCACCGCTGCCTTAAAGCCAGCTTCTCCCACAAAGCTGACCCTACTTTCTATTCCTCTCATGAATGACGCTTTGGCAAAAGTGTTTGCTAAATAAATAAATGTAACGCCATGTTTTTGTCACCCCCTGTGCTGGGATTCCAGCTGTTAATACGCCAAGCGGCTGATTGAGTGGGACCTCGCGGGCTTTTATGGGAGGAATGCGGACTCCTGGTCTGTGCTGGGCCAGGATTACTGCATGCTGTCGATCTTATCAGCCGATGATAAACAGCAGACACCAGGAGGGGGTTTTAAACCTCATTTCCTCCCCCACGGCTACCTGCATTCCCATGCTGAGCAGTTAGACAGCTACTTCAGATCAACCTTTTTAAGCTTGTACCACTACATCAAAAAGGCATCCCCGAAAAACCTAAGACTCAGAATGAATATCCAGGCTCTGAGTCCTGCTGAGCTCGGAATGAATTAGGCTTCAGAGGGATATTAAATTATTGTGTCACATAATTTAGATGCACCCCTTGTTCCCTGTGGTGCATTCTGGGAAATATATCATAGGGGCTGCAGAGACAGAAAGTGAACTTGCAACCTGAACGCTGCTGGTTCAAATCCCCACAACCCCAAAGATAAGAGAGAAAAAAGTTTTCTGTTTTCACTCTATATTCACTCCTACAGATTAATAGAAGTCAAAATTCTCTAAACACAAAAGGAGACACGATGTTAAAGTTACCCCCAAACCTATTCTATTAGGAAATACATACATATTTAGGATTAATCAATTGTTCTGTTCTGTTTATCCGTTATGTAGCTATCAGTGTCAGTGTTATGGGTGTATTTCTCCTGAAGTGTTATGATAGGGAACAGAAGTCCCTTAGAGTACTCAGCAGTAGATATACACATGCAAAATGAAATTTAAAAAGCTAACAAACGCAAACAGGTTCCTGATTGGAAAGCTCAGTCACCCAAGATTAATTAAAATGTCAGCTGAAAGAAAAGACGCATCATGTAAGCTCCCCTCAGGATCATGTCTGCGAACCTCTTGGGCAAACAGGGTTGATTACAGTCTAGGTGGAAATTAAGTGCCATCCTTATAAATACTCAGGAGCTGAGCTGTCACAAAGGGAGCCATATTTCAGTGACTGCAACAGCACTACATCATACTCTTCTATACTACACTATACTTTGCTACACTAAAGGTTATATGACAGTACCATAAGCCCTACCTCCTTGTCAAAGCGTGTGGGCCACCAAGTGGTGGGGATGAGCTCCTCCAGGCCAGCCTCCTTCACCCGCAGCGGGGTCTTGATGTAGAAGAAGACCACGGAGCGCAGGACATCAAATGTGACTCTGCTAAGGGAAGTAGCCAGTGGGGGGCGCCAGCGAACACTAACACATTGACATTCAAATGCAGAAGAACACAAGACCACAAACAGATGTAGGTGTGCACAGCAGCCATGATGTCTTACTAAGATCCATTCCGGGATTTTATTCTGATTCTTTTCTGCCTATTAATTTGTAACCTGTGCCCTTAAAATCTCTGCATTGGAAAGTATCCATAAATCTTTATTAACCATGCGCTATTTTTTTTTCCCTTTGCCAGCCAAGAGGACTGTAGCTTATGGATCACAAAAATGACTAAACACTTTTAAAACACCTATACAATGCATCATCACATTACTTTTGAGAGAAGCTTATACATTAATCTAAGTCCATATATAAAAGGGTCATACATGTTAAACTAATAAATCACACAATACAGCCTCATAAAACACCTTCATAACTGGACAGGTTACAAACAAAAGGATATAAAACATTGCTGAGGAGATACTTCCGAGATTTTTCATGGCAAAGAATAGCTGTCGTCAAGCGCAAATAGTGGATCTGCAGTTTCAAAAGGAGACAGAGTTTACGATAAACTTGAACTGTGATTTTTCGGTAAATATCTCCAAAGATAAAAGCAACCAATCTCGAATTCAATTAGCATCCAGATGGACTTGACCCTGTTACTAATGACCAGAGGTCGAGCTCAGGCTGGATATGATTCTGTTGTATGTCAGTGTGGAGCACTAAATCATTATCACTCAAACACTCAAACCCGTTCACCATAAGCTCATTTACAGTACACAAGACTGTGATGTTTACTCCTTTATCAGGCAAATATCTGCCTGTTAACTACATGAAAGGCAGAAACTACATAAAAATAGTTTTCATCATTTAGAATAATCAATTCCACTTTTAACTTTGAACTGATGGTTGACGAACCTCTAAGTCCACATTAATACATATATATGTTTTGATTGTTTTTTCCTGTTTTTTAATCCCTCATGTGACTCTGAAGAGTATCCAGAAATCAAAACTGGTGCAATAAGAAATCCCGGGAAAAAACGAAGGGGATAAATAAACCACTGAAACAAGAGCAGAGTAGGATCATCATCTGTTCTGAATCAGACAAACAGGAAGTGGGTCTAACCCACTTCCTGTTTATTAGTTTGTCAACTCTACCTGGGTCAAACCAACCAATGATACCAATTGTGGCTCACATAAAATCTCAGCAAGAAATACATCAGTGCTCAGTGACTAAAAGTCTGACTGCTGCTCTGTTTTGTAACAAAGATCTGACAGGAAATGCCTACGCAGACACCGCCCCTCAGTGACCAGTTCCCGCACAAGCACACAATCGGTCAAAATCGTGTGGGTGTCCATTGTGTTTCCCGCTGCGACGCCAGGCCCTCAACATCCACTCTCACCTGGAAGCCCAGATCCGGGATGATGGGGGAAAACCTGTAGGCCCTCAGCAAAGACATCATCAGCTGCTTCAGGCACTCATGCACCTCGTAGTCCTGGAGGGGGGGCATTGCAGAGTCAAATACATGAGTTCAGTTCATTATTTAGTGCCCTTCCTAGCATGGCTGCCCAATAGGCTTAGGTATTTTACAAGTGGATGAACAAGTTAAAAACAGAATCAAATGGAAACACAAAAGCAGTTAAGGTCATACCATATTAATCAGAACAAAAAAAAGATAAAGGGCAGATATGATGAGGAGAAGAAATGTCAAAATCCAAGTGTCCAAGGCCTACTTCAAGGTAAATCCATAATATATGTCAGATACAGGAGCTTGAAAAAGTTGAGAAGCAGTCAAAGTGTTCTGGTTGTAGACCGTCAACATGTCCCCACACAGCAGAAAGCAAGTCAAGCTTTCAACAATGCATCAGCATCCAAACCTCCATGAGAAGCCAGAAGAGGTCCAGGAGCTGCTGGATTAGAGGATGCTCATCCACAGAGCCTCCTCCTTCCAGGATGCTGAGCAGGAAGTTCATGAGAACATCCTCCACAAGGTAGACCTTACACTGCAGACAGAAAACCACTCACCGTCATGTTCAGCAGCTACATGACAGATATACATCAAGAGCATGAAGGACACCCTTACCAATCACAAATATTACTTAGCCAGAATTAGTATTTACTAAAAAAACTGTTTGTATTCCTTCAAAGCACTTTGATGTGTGTAATCTTTCTGAGCTAATACGCATAACTTGCTGTGTATCCAGGAAATTTACAATGAAAATCCACTTTCCAAAAACAGGAAGTACATAAGTAAAGCTACTGAAGATCTTCGACAATCCTATGGATTAACTGCTGGATCAGTATAGTTATTTGGTAATTAACTTAAATTGTTTAATTAATAGTTCATATTTGTTTATAGTAAGTAAATATTTTTCTGCACAAGAAGGAACACTGTGGTTGAAGACACGTAAGGATTCATAATGCAAAACTGCATCACTCTAGGCCAGAACAAAGCCTGCCACTAAACCCTGTGGTAGGGTACTACTGATTCAGAAATATAATCAGTACAATTTCCAGCAATGGGTCTTTCCATTCAAAACAAAGAAAGACAAAAGCATTAGCTGACCATAAGAGGGGCAAAGTAGTTGAAGATGTGGGCCAGCGTGACCAAGACGGTGGGCTCCCCCTGCAGTTGCCAGACTGAGCGGTCTTTCTCCAACAGCTTCCCCTCCTAGCACGGAGTAGAATCAGAAGAAACTTTGGAGGCAGGAAACACAACATCCAGATTTACAGCTTAACTTCTAGACTGTTTGAAGATGACCACAGACAAGTGACCCTCATGCCTTTGTTTCCAATTCTCAGGGGACGTCCCTGAGTCTAACATTCACTCAATTAATGATTCGTAATCTCATACTAACAAGAGCAAACAACTGAAAAAAAAGCCTATACAATAAAATTAATGTGCTTTTTGTTGTTCTTTAATAGCTTTCTCAATATTTGACCCCACAAAGGCAGTAACACCAGCATACAGATACATGCCAAAAAAGCTGATGGTATTGACAGATGCACCTGTGTATCGATCGTGGTGGATACGACAGTCTTGATGTATCCCAGTAGCCTGTTAGCTTTGAGGAGGTCACCAGTAGGTGGGTTCTGCAGAGGGGAGTAGCCTTCCACGGGGTATGTGCATGAAAGCAGAATTAAGGAGCTCTAAAGCAAGTGTCTCATTAACACATCCAATGTGCCAGTTGATGGACATATCAGGTGAGGATGCAGTCTTGGAAGCAGCAATGACTAGAAATTATCATTAAAAACAAGAATTGACATGTAACAAATTCTGTTTAGAACAGTATTTCTCAATCCAGTCCTCAGGGACCCTCAGACCCCCAGCTCCTAGCACAACTGAACCCAGTATTCAGTGCTCTTAATTGTTTGGTTTGTTCTTGATTATTTGGTTCAGGTGTACTTGCAGCTGGGGGGGGAGCAAATATGTTAACTGCCTGGAGCGGCCCCCAGGAATGGGTTGAAGTGACTTTCACAGCACAACAGCCTCTGAGGCTTCAAAAAACCCAACACAATGTCAGACCTGTCAAAAAGTGACGACACTGCTCCATAGGGCCAGCCAGTGAACTTCAGAACAATGCTGTAAGGATATCGCAGTGGACGGCTGCCAAAGTTGAATGCTACCGATTCTTTGAAGGAGAGGCTAATGGCTGGGAAGTAGGCGATGCCCGGACCCATCTTAATGTTACTGAAGGCGATGCCGAGGGACTGGCCGTTCCTAATGGGACACAGAGAGAGACGTGAAGACACGTCGGCATAGGGCCGAGGCTCCAATCAGGCGTCAACTCACAGGTAAAATGTGATGGTCCCATCATCTAGGTCTATCAGGCAGCTTACAATGTCCCCAGCTGCCCAGGACTAGGAAAAAGAACACACTCCGTAAAAATATATACATAAATTAGGAAAGGACAATAATCTAATTCAGAAAATCTCATCAATGTGTGTCTTCATTTATGAAAACAAAGACCTTCAGGAAAGGTAACGCATGGCCGATCCTGGAGATGACATTAATATGTAGCGACAACCAACTTCCATACAGTCTCTGGTCACTTTTGTCAACAACACCAATGTAACAAACCAGGACATTAAGAATCTGCAGGCAATGTGCGTCCTTCTGTAAAAACCCCAGAATCCCGGCGTCCACTCACCTTGCCGTAGTTAGTGGTAGTGACATTCCACTTGCGCACCCGGTTCCCGTCGTAGGCATACGAGTCTGGCGTATCTCCAACTCCTTCCTGGTAGGAGCGGGAAGCATGGGAAGAGGGGAAGCAGAATATGAAGCTATGCAGGAATTCAGCCATGGGATCACTGCTGCCTTTTGAGGAGCAGCCTCACCTCCTGGTTGAACCTGCAGTCCAAAGTGCACCAACCTATCTGCATCAGCCCCTGCGAAGAGATGAGGACCTCGTAGATCCACTTTCCTAGACAAAGGGAAAAGAAATAAGGATCACTGAAGCTGATGTACACATTTACACATTCAATTTGTTAGCCTTTCTATGGAATTTACCTTTGAAGACACAGGTAGTGGCCCTTATGGAGCTGAAGTTGCTGTGACCAATGACCTTAAAAAAACAACAAATGCTGACAGTAACTAAACAGAAGTAAATAGACAGAAATAAAAAAGGAAAGACGACTCATGTTGTAAGAGGTCCTTCCATAGTACACAGAGTTATGTGGACACACACAGTGGCTAGCATCCTGCAGCTACATAAAGAATCTTACCAACCCCATCTTGGACAAACATGAAACAGAAGGTAGCGGCATACTAGCTCAGCTTTAGAAGAATGCCTGCCAGTCTCTGAATTTCACTCCTGTGCCAGATATGAGCCTTGGCATGTGCGAGAAGAGCAAAGCTCTGATGCCTGCAGAAACCATGGCCCAAGGCAAGCATTTTACCCCTAAAAGGTCATCGTCCACAAAGAGGAGTCCCTCAAAGCCAGTGGTGTGATCCAGGACGACGGTGGACGGGCCAAGACGGCCGTCCATAGGCATATCTAGGGAGAAGACAGGACAAAACCTATTACATGTCAAACGTTTCAGCAATGATTCAAACAGACACTGTGGAACCATTCCAAGATATCACAGACCTGTTTCAACAGACTTCTGCCCCCACAACTGTTACAGAACTATTGATAGAAAAATTATATGTAAACAGTGATAAATGACTCTAAACTGCATGTACTATACACAACAGAAGGTCCGGCATTCCTAAACCAACTGCGCTAAAACAATGACGACATTTAATTATCTCCTGGCTATTTACTAAAAAAATACCACAGATGGCCAGAGATAGTGTTTCACAGTGGGACATGCAAGAATCACAAGACGTCACACTGATGTTGAACAGGTCTTTGAGAGCTCCCCATCTCCAATCAGCCAGCACTGGGGAACTAGCGATGTTCTTGGCAGTGAGTAAAATGTCTGATCACACAGCATGAGCGACACCATCGGTTACACCACCCGCATCTCATGAGCTTTGCGATTCAGTCAGTGTGTGTCCCGCGAGCTATGGGCTGCTTAATTAAGCTAAAGACAAACTAACAGACTTCCTGACACAAGCAACAACCATTTAAGGGGTTGAGGGAAAGGTCAGGGTGGGTTCCGACCTCTTCCATCCTCCAACGGCACCCCCTCAGACAGCAGCTTCTCCAGGTGAGCAGGAAGGTCCTGAAAGGTGAGAGGTTTCCTGCAAGAACACCAGCCCAACCCCATCAGATACAAACAAGTCCAGGATGGCCAACCAAGAACAACCAAGAACTGACGTCACCATCAATATTCAAGTCCTGGCCAATGACAGAAATGCCTTTCAGATTGACTTTATTCCAGGGAGCAGAGAGTTGCAAAACAAACCAGTTAAAACATGTTAAATACATGTCGCAGTAAATACATGTCAAATATGGTGAGGTGAGACTTATACTGAATAACTGTGTTTTTGTACATAATGAAAGCATTTCCATTATGTTTAGCTACACAAACCATGCTCAAATGTTACAATAAAGCTCGGTGAGACTCAGTCATACTCATGGTGTTAGATGGATCCATTTGTTGAGTGTGACCCTGCAAGCTGGAGTGAAATTCAGCCCCCGTGGAAGGCACAGTAAACTGTGATTCCCCCCCCCCACTTAGCTACTCTATTTTTTACTCTCAGATTTCCATGTGCACCTATCATATTCTATCTATAGATCTCCCGAGGAAAGCAGAGATGGCACTACAGTACAGTACACTACTTGCACTCTGTTACATGGTATCAGGGTGACATCAGGGCCCAATGAATTGAAACTTAAATTATCTGAGGGAGAAATGATTGAACGTAACGATGGAATATTATTAAAAGTAGAATTATAGGCACTACGAAGTTAAAAGAGTCACCAGAAAAAATACACTTAAAAAATTTAGAATTCTTTTCATGTCCTTCCTCCAAAAGCCAAAGCACTTACAAAATTCCTAGTTATGACCAGCTTTGGCAGGAGGAACAGACCGCTTCTGTCCACATGGGGCTCCACACATGCTTTGGAGAAAGAGCTCCAGAGGACAAGCGGCCTGCAGGTGGCGTGGTGATTAAGGGAACTGACTCAGGAGCTGCAGGTTGCAGCTCTGTGTCCCAGGAAGGTCTCCACTACACAAGTTAAAGCATCCAGCTGTAACAATGGCTACAAACTTAGCTCACTTTGAGAAAAACAATCGGAAAACAACAAAAAACCCAAGGCCTACCGAAGAGAAGCTGAAGACTGTCCCGGTTTGCCCGAAGGAGGGAAGACGTGGTGCAGGTAGTCACTGAGCAGCTTCTCATTCACAATACCTAGTTAAGCAGAGAAGGCAAACACAGAGGCACATTAACATGGTCGAAGGCCCCTGGGCTATTTCAGTTGACAGAAGGTTAAATTATCTATGATGGCATAGTAGTCAGCTGGGGGGGAATTAATTTTAAAAAGTTAGTTGTGGCCCAGGGGTTTGGCCTGGATAAGCCTATACATTAAAGCAGCTTCCCAAAGCCTATTCCCACCCTGGCTATCCTGATCATTCCCACCAGAGCCTTCAGCTCCTCCAATCGATCCGTCAAAGCAAAGACAACTAAAAAGGTCAAAAGGTCCCTGAATGTGTTCACTTTTCTTGCATTCCCTGCCTTTAAGGGGAAGTGTAGGAATGATGGATGTGTGTGGTTTTTTTTCTTTCTTCTTTGTCGTGATTTAAGATATTTTCAAAAAGCAATAACTGGCTCAGACTCAGCATCCATCCACACCCACGAGGGCTACGGAAATGTTACTAAACCTCAATATTATTATTCGGGGGGTGAGGGGTGGGGGTAAACAAAAACACTGATGACATAATAGCTAAACCTGCAGGCATAAGCAATAAGACACAGTAAACGAGTTTAAATCTTCTGTAGATCCCCAACAATAAATACATTTAACAGGCCAAATGGGGAAAGAAATGTGCTGTGAAAAAATCCAGATGAACAAACCAAGTTTGTATATAAACATCACTCATAAAGTGTGCCATTTTATTTAATTATTTTTAAGGCAACTACGATTTAGGACTTTTAAACACAATGTGCTATGTGCCTTGTTATTCCCAGTATAAGTTATGGAATACAGATACAGAAGTCAAAATATGTGCTAGATTACTTTTTTGACTGATCAAGAAGGTCTTGTCTATATAATGTGATGACTGACACTGTCAATAATTCCTCAGACTGTAGATGCTGAATAAAGGCAGTGAGGGGGATGGTTCAAGTTAGCTGGAGTTTATCAGGTAAATAAAATTGGGTCTGACAAAATCGGGGACATCGCAGAAAAGAAAATCAATTGAATTGCTCAGACAGAAACCAAATACAATTACACACGAATGAACTCCCAAACCAATGGTGATCCATCACAGCAGTGATCAGGATGCCCAGCCCTCACTCACCCGTCACTCTGGGCTTATCCGTGTCCACGGCCAAGCGGTAGTTCCGGCGGGACAGGGCTGTTCCTCCCCCCTTTGAGCTCATGCTGCTTCCACGAAATCGGCACTCTGCTCAGCGGCTGCAAAACGGGCCACAACAGACGCCAAGCATCCAGTCACACCTCACAAACGGCACAGGCGTGGGACGGCGGCCAGGCACCAGGGGCGTCTGTCAGCCAGCCAGCCCTCCGGTCCCCTGATTACGGGA
Organism: Paramormyrops kingsleyae; assembly: GCF_048594095.1. NCBI lineage: Eukaryota > Metazoa > Chordata > Actinopteri > Osteoglossiformes > Mormyridae > Paramormyrops > Paramormyrops kingsleyae. Next base: position 24,980,486 of record NC_132804.1, read on the forward strand.
ATAAGTCACGCCAGACGCACGACAGTATCCGTCTCTCACCCACCAACTTTTGTAAAAACGATTTCCCCGGAATATAAACTCAAAAGTTTGCCGCCTTTTGGGGATGGATGTCAGGCACCATTGAACACTGCAAAAACCACACGAAGAAACCACACGTCCCATGCTAGATATTAACTGATCAAATATGCTGGTTTTCCGGGTTGCTTTATTTTTATCGAAAGGGTTTACACTGATCATCATAACGCTGTACCAAATAAACTGTATTTTTAATTGAAATATTACATGTGATGTCAGTGTATTCTTGTTAACCCAGGGCGACGAACTATTCCCTTATCATCACCAGTAAATACAAAGTCTATCAAAGTATCTATAGCTAAAGAACAGTCTTTATATCAACTCTTATTTTAGTAACAGTGCTAGACACTAACACCGCTGGTATGGATGGCTAACTTGCCAGCTGGCGGATTGGCTGGATCATCTGTGTGTAACTACCGATCAAGTGATGTAACTAAACACATGAAGCCTGATTTCTTTGGGCAATACGGCACACAGTAGCTAAAATGCACTAATACTGACATGGATCTGAAATGCCAAAATGTGTGGCGCGGGTTTCGAGACTTCACTTCGTGTATCGCTAAGGCTGCACTGTTACTCATTTTTAATACTGACCCGTCTCTCCAGTTGGATTTAACTAGCGGTCCGACTGAACCAGCATAAGACATTCAAACCACAGCGAGTCAAAACCCATCGGCTTCCCCAAAGCCGGGGAGATATACGGCGGTATCAAACACATGCTAAAATGTCAAGATATATCTCAGTGTGAGATTAATGCACAACTGAACAGCTAGCTGGCTGGCTAGCTTGCATACTAAGGCACGGTCCTAACTGACAGCCATTGAAGCTCCACAGCTATCCTATAGACCTCAGCTCCATGTCTTCCTGCAGTTATGTACTTACTCGCTTCTTGCACTGCTCGTTCTTTTCCGAGGAAGTCAAATACTCAATCTGTATATATTTTTCCCCACTTGGTATTTAAGATATAAAGACATGAAGGTTTGAAAGCTCTTCGGAATCCCGTCTCCCCTTTAAATTTTGACAACAACAATCCCTCCCGTTGAGCAATTCAAATCTACGGGGCGCCGGATGTGCCATAATACACCGAGTAAGAACGCGAAAGTCAAAACGATAGCATTCATGACGAAAAGTTAATATTTTTAATTTCTTCATTCAGTCTGTTTCATGCACGTCAGCATAAAGTTAAAAACAGCGGTTACTTGTCAGGAGCTAAAAATTTACACAGAGTAAATTGGTCTGACAGGTAAATGTTACTGTCAGGTTATGTATACATTTCATGCTCATCTGTCCGTTTTTTAAAAGTACAATGTATTTTGTGTTATTCAATCTAATACCGTAAGTTCTCCCATATATGCTCTGAATATGTTCTGTAATAGGAAGCCAAGTCATGCTTTTTCAACTTTTTCACCAAGGTAACAAGTTCATAGGAATCCAACTTTTGGTCATGAACTGCCCATTATACAGATAATTTTCATATTCTTAGGAAAAAAATCCCATAATACATCCAGTCACAATGTTTCATATAAAAACATACCCTTCAAAGTGGCGTACAAAAAGACACAAACAATTCATTGTGTTTACAAGAATACTATTTATTACAATTGCTAAGCAGACTGTTATATGTATAAATACAGAGAAATTCACCAAATGTTTTAACATAATTTTTATAATGATGTTGTACTCAACAAGTGTCATTATGTACAAGTACTGTCTACTGTAATAATTTCAAGTTACACTATATCTATGATGACAAATATAATAAAGTAAAAACTTGTTTAAAATTATAATCCTGGTAGCAGATCCTGGAATCAGGCAGCACCAGAGAATTTTCTGAGTAGGAGAACTTTAAAGGAAAAAGACAAACATTCCAGCCAAAGTACTAAAACTTGCCGTGTTGGATAGCTGATATTGCCTAACAGCTGTTCTGCTCAGCATGTCCTGTCACAGTGATCATGTTTCATTCAGTGTCAAGGAAAGCAATCCTCTTGGCCATTCCGTCTTCCCCATATTTCAAGTGAAGATTGTGCTGAGACGGGTGGGCTGAAAGGAGGAGATTGTCATCATGCCGAGTCCAAAAAGGTCCTTCGGGCCTCTCTTTATCACCTGCTAGCAGATATTTCAGGGAAACTTGCACTTCACCGCTATTTTTCAGCAGGGCTTTGGTGACACTACATAGGTCCTGCTTTGACTCTCTCATCAAGGTACGTAACAGGTGTTTTGCTTCCTCCAGCTGGGCCTGGGAGAAAGCGACATCATTGGTCAACTCTTCCTGAGATTCAAAAAGGAACGTGTGGACATTTGAAGCTGCAGGAATGATCTTCTTTACTGTGCCATTGCTTCTGTGATCCTGAGGCCCTGAATTCCCTGCCAGTAGTTCTATCTGGGCCTTTCTGCTGGCGTGGTCATCCAGAATCTCCCGGGATGTGTTCACGACCAGGTCATGCTCACAAGCAGACGCTTCTGGGTCGGCCTGAGGTCTCTTGCTTAGTGACAGGTCTGGTGTCTCATCATCAGTCTACAAGAAGAAAGCAGTCACACAATCCAATTATTACATTTTCTTGTGTATCAATGTATTTTTATCATGACTAAAAACATTTGGTAAGGTTACCATTATTTTCACTCATTCATGTGAAACTGAATCAATAAGTTGTACAGGACAACATTAAAAGAACCTTACTCCATCTTCTTCTTCAAATTCCAATATTGCCATCTCCAGGATGCCCAGTTTCATTTTCACAGGAGTAACAGTCCTCCTTTTTTCCATCTCCTCTCCATTCTCCCCTAAAGTGAATCAAACAAAAACCTCAACATGGTATACTTCAGTAAGCCATGTTTGTAAAATACAATTCTTCACAAAATAACCACAGCATTTATGAACTTCTTATGGAATATTATGTAAAACATCAAAAGAGATTCTGGACGGACATAAATCACACACTGAAGGTAATAGGGAAGTACCTGGATTGACCGTGTTTCTGTTCATTTCAGAGCTCTGTTGTACCACCACCCGGCTCTCTGCAAGTGCATCTGTGTCCTTTTGTAATACACCATCCTCCTCCGCCAAGGTGTCTAGACAGCCACTCTCAGGAGAACTTTCTCTGTGTTTTTTCCTAACTGGAGACCGTGTGTGGGCAGCCTCAGATGAGGCCTGTGGGTGCATGCCATGTTTCACAGACTGACCAGGGGAACTTTCCGGCACGACTCCAATATCTTTTTCGGGTGACGATTCTGCGTGCCTTTTCTTCGATGAACATGCTGGGGCCTCTTGTGCGGGTGGGGTGCGCATTTTGGTCTTCTCGATCACAAGTGGGAGGGATGTCTTCTCAGGTGAGGCCCTGGGATGCGTCCTGTCCCGTGAGGGTTTTCTATCGGGTGGGGACCAGTTCTTTGGTGAACTCAGCTGCAGACACAGGTGTTTTCGGTAGCGATCCTTCATAGATTGCCAGCTGTGATCAGTAACACCCAGCCGTTCCATCTCCCTCCACACTACATTGCCCCGGGCCTCTTGCAAGCGCTTGCTTATATAAGACAGGATCACAGCGTCATCCTCCGGCGTGTAGCCCATACGCCCCCTCTCCCGCTTGCGTTGCTCTGGTCGGGCTTGTTCCCCGCCGTTGTTGAACTTGTAGTCGTCCACGTCCAGCTGCTGGTTCTTCTCCACACTGTCCCTTATATACTGCGTGGAGATGTAGCAGTTTGCTAACATGGCCGGGACTTTGGCCACCTGCTCTGGGTCTAGCAGCAGAATGGCACCGGGCTCCTGCACTTTGCATACCACACCCCCACCCGCTTTGATGATAGGCTGGAGCTGGGCTTTGCTGGCACCTGGACACAGGAAGAAGCGCATCGGTTCACCTTGCAAGTCCAGGAACAAGACTGGAGATAGCTGGGCATTCCCATTATCTGATGACATCATGGAAACTGACTGGGGAGGGGACAAGAACATCATTGTAAATTTGAGTTATGTGACGATAATTCTTCTTTAATAATTTCTTAGCAATATAACTATCAGTTCATAGTACATTAGAAGCTTATCTTGAATATTTTAAATTATGAAACAGACTGTTATGATCCAACACGGGGTTTACTGTAGTTCGTTGGTGTCCTTCTCTAGCTAACCACAGGAAATACAGGACCTCTTACTACACCCATTCAATAAAACGACGGTAATGTGTGACTGACCTCAATAATATTTTGCGGCTTATATTCAGAAAAATAATCATCATGATAATCATGATAACGTTAATGGTGATCTGACTACTAAAGTTACGCAGTGACGATTTATCGAAGAGATTTTGTGTGAAAATAATCAATATAACCAAGCCAAGGACGGCGTAATCCAAAACTCATCTCGCACAATTTACTTCATAGATACTGGTTAAAAAATAACTTTACGTCAATAACATTTTACAGTCGCCGCACAGCAAAATAGTGCTCTTGAAAAACAAATTACTAGTTCAAAGCGCTTGGTTTCTTCTGTTTATACAAGAAGCCACTCGTTTGAAGCTGAAAAGACCCTGATTATTTACGCTAACCATTCACGCGCCAACAATTAACCAGAATCCTCAAGTTTGATACTGAAACTATTGTTTACATTCATGTTCCAAAATATTCCGATCACGTACGACTACTTTTTTAAGATCTTAACACACATAAACAAAAACTTTCAAAACCTTACTGTCTGAAGACAAATATGGTGCTTACATTAACCAAAACAATGCGCTGTAGAAAACGTCGCCCTACCGTTACGAAATTCCTCCTGCGCAGGCCTCGCGCACACTTCCTGTAGTTTCGGCGACGGGAACTTGACGGAGCGTGCGCGAGGACGACCCGAAACGTGGCGAGGCGCCGCCAACTCGCCGAAAGTTGCCGAATGTGATCGTGAAGGCTGGGCCTGTAAGAATTACTGTTTAAATTGAAATTCGATATGTTTCCGTATTCTTAAATCGCAATCACAATTCGTTTTTCAACCTCCAATTTTTAAAAATGAATTTTGCCCGTCAGGTTACACAGAATGGTTTATTTATCATGAAATGTCAGTTTAATTACCTTAAATAGTCTGTAGGGTCTTTATTAAATAGCCTGTAGGATTTGCGAACTACCCAACGCTTTTGATGTAGCTAATTTTGAGTTTATAATGAAATAATATAGATTTGCCGTAAGATTTCGTAGGTGAGCATGAGAGTCTGAAAGTGTCACCTCAGATGCGTGAGAGTTTGCAGCCCAGAAAATGATGCATATTCAAATTCAGCATAATTATGCTTCTTATTCCGTTAACGTGACACGTGTATTCCCGATATTTTTTCTTTTTATGTATAAAAATAACTGTAAACAAAAATGTACAGTTCTGAGACGTAGTTTCTATTGGACCATGGAAAAAGCTTGAGGCTATGGCCAGAGCCAGCGCTGCATTTTCAGGGCCCCTAAGCAAAGATTTCTTTGAACGCCCCCCCCCAACCAAGAAACGCGATGAACATGTCAATTCCACAACGCGGTGAATTCGGTGGCTCCTGGCTTTATCAGCCAGAAAAATTTTTAAGTTATAAAAGTCCACTAGATGGAGACAGAGACATGAACGTATCCGATCACTTCCCTGCATAATTCCCGCTTCAGTCAACGTCTTTGGTAAATAACTTAGGTTAAGCTAATGGGGGATCTACACAGATAAAACGGCATATTATTCAAAGGATGACTTATGCATGAAATCCAAGGAAAACCTGTACTTTAAGTTACTATTTAAATGTCACAAAACCTAGAACTTGACCAGTATTCCGCATTCATGCATTCAAACGCATGTCCCTTTCAGGGTTTCAGATATTATACAGCATACATTTTTGTCTGATAGTCATAGATGAGAAATCCTGCTGTAGTCATTTGAAGCCAGCAGTATTTAGAAAGGCACTGATAATTTACACAGACGTCTCAAGAAAGGACACTAAAGCCAGAATAGTGTCTTTGTTCCCAAGTTCATGGGCAGCGCGGCATTCAGTTCGACTAAGACCAGATTTTGTTTTTTAAACATGGCAAAATTCTCAACAACAACTTGGGCATTTAACAATCCGGCTCCTTCATTTTATCATCATAAAAGAAGCTAATTTTCAGTATGACACCATGTATTAGTTAAACGAAAAATATTATTTCTGATGTTAATTGTCTTTTTACTGTTTTTTTACTTATTTACTGTTTTATTATTAAACAGTTGGGTACCAATGTTGTGGGAGTAAACCGTTTTAAACTTCAAGATAATAATTACCTTGCAAATAAGTGTTCTGAATTTTAACTATTGTTGATACACTCCCAGCTAGTATTGCAAAATGATGGTAACTCAAAAGTATTTGACAAAATGAAGGAGAAAATATTCCAATAATGTCTCTTTAACTGGCTCAGTTGTTGTAATTGTTGTATAAATCGGCTGTCAAATGGGAACAGCTTAAATTAAGGGAGTTTTGGCTGTGATTCAAATCTGTGCAGGTGATAAGACCTTCTATGAGTACAATCTGTGTGTGCTGGCCTTCTGAGGATAGTGCAAAGCTTACCACTCTGACTGCTCATAGCAATAAGACAGCATATATGGATATCTTTTATATTTTCATGTTTCACTACAATTTAAAAAAAATATTTTAAAAGGATTTAAAAATTAATTACAAAGCAAAATATTTCCCAAAGCATACGATATCTGATGGAAATGAACACAAACTTATATATTTTATAAAGTACAGCCAGACATTTTGAATATATTATTACAGAACATATACACACAAAAAATCTTAACTGCATGACTTTCTTTTTTAAATCAAAAGAAGTAGATGTTGATTGTCATTGTCACATTAGCACTGTCCTTGTTAAGCAAGCCATTTGGAAAGCCAGAAAATGTTAGGGTTCAGTTAAATGGGGTCATCCGTTAGATTGGTGACATCTGGACCACCCTGTATCACAATAAAGGCTACCTTAAAATTCTTCCAATGTAGTGACAGTTGCTAAAATGGAGGCCAATGCTAATGCACTGTTGTCCAAAACGCTATCTATTTTTAACTCAATCAAGAACAGGCAGATGACCGAGTACTGCACTATGTGCACCTCCTGGCTTGGTATGTATCCAATCCATTGTACTTTTAATGCTCTTTGATTACTCGTTCTTGCTCTTTTTTGGAGAGGGTATCTATAAGTGAATTAGAATCAATATATCAAAAGAATGTGCATGTTCTGAGTTTTTCTTTTTTCTTTTACTTAAGATAGCATTTTAGTAATATGAAATGCCAAACCTATACTTACTGCATTTTCTTGATTGTTTATTGCATATTCTACTTCAATGGATCTTTAATTTTATCGTTGATTTAATGCCTGTGCCAACCAAATGCACTTTGTTCATTTTACTTGATATGGTCATATAAGGGATATAACCACAGGATTCCAGACTAAAAAAGAAACAACCACAAAATGTCTTAATACTTTCCTGATTGCTTGATCTATTTAGAGAGTTAATGAACCATGACATATTTGCATGTTAAATAGTTTTTAAATCACATACTTCTATGTATATTGACAGAACAGTGTTTTACAGTGAATACTCTCAAAGCTCGAGTGACTCCTGTAACTTGACAGGCAGAGTTTTCAGCGCAGGTCTGTTGAAAGTTCCTGCAACCTCTGCGTTACCTGCGTTACTTTCAGTCCCATCCGTACATAACCTCTCCTCCAGCTGGGCTTTTGATCATGTCTGGAATTCCTAGCCTCAAGTGTTTCAGCTGCCATTTGGAACAAAGGGCAGTCTGTCCTCTGGCTTATTGGTCTTGGCAGAGTGCAAACCAGACCCGTCTCTGTTTGACCTTACAGGCTTCAGGAGAAGAAACACACTGCCCTGGCATTTCTCCTGGGACCCAAGGTGTGCTTATGCACAGGTACGCCCAGGAGAAAGACCTGGAAATGTTGTGTTAATGCTGGGAAGTACAAAACTGCTAATACTAGCTAGAACAATGTATCTGGTTTATGTATCTGTCTTAAGTCATTTTCCCAAAATAAATCCTTTAATCTCTTGTGTTATTTTAAAAACTTTTCACTCAAAACATCTAATTACATATGCTGTCATAAACGAAAAATGCAATATGTGCAATACCTTGAATGCTTGCAGGGATTATGCAAACACATAGCGGATATTCTTAGCTGCCTTACCATACCTGAAATGGAAGAGGGCAGTTGGGCAGTGAAAGTTTGGGGGCTTGAAATATCCCATCTCCTGTGAGTGGACCTCATCCAAGAGCTGTGAAATCAGCAGAAATTCCTGCATGTTTTTGCTCTGCTAGAAGTGTGCGTAGTGACACAAAGTCCAGTGTCCATTAGACACTTGCAGTTTGGACAGAAGCCTTTGGGGAATCGGCTTCCACCTTTTCCCAACCCCCAGCTTGGGCACCATCTGGAGACTGACAGCGGTTGGTACAGACCAGGCTTGAGGGTTACCCAATCAAGAAACCCTTTCCCGGCACAGCCTGTGTGTAGGAGACCGCGATTTTATTTATATCTATGTAACAGAGATTATAACCTTCATGTGCTTCCCAAAACCTAGAATATGACATATGCATACAAAGAAGGCAAGATATATTTCTGCATAAATATAGCTAAACAGTGGAGTCTGAAATTTTGTTCCGTTTAATGCTCTTTTTCCACATCAGTCAGGCTAATGTTAATGCACGTGTAACTCGGTCAGAACTTCCAAGGGTCAGTGGTGGTTCACAGAAACCATTGACTGAGTGAATATAAAGTATTAAACACTACTGGACCAGGGAACGGAAGTATGAAAAATAGGTCTAATTCTTCTATTCGATTTCTCGACAACGGTCATATATGAGAGGAAAATATACTAGACCTTTAAGGCTGTTTTTAGTGGTAAACAACTTCGTAAAAAATTAAAACTTTTGATCTTTGCATTTCTGTGGAACTACAGGAATGCATATTAGCTAACATTAAAACAATGGGTACACCATACATCGTTAAATACTCTAACTGATTTTGTCTCAGTTTCCCGTAGCCAAGGTCACACAAGGTAGATTTATATATCGAAAAACGTTTTTATGAGCTGTGACGGCTTGTTCTGATGAAGTCATGCATGTAGTTGGAAGCTTCAGTTTCACCATAGCATAACACTGATTACGCTGCATATACCCAATCTTCTGGAAAATGATTCAGGATTGCGAACGTATAAGTTACAATAAAAACGATCCATGCTAGCTAAGCACCGAATTACATAGCCTCCATCAAATTTAAACAACATTGCCTTCATTGACAAGGCAGACTTCCACATCGATGATGTTATTCAAAATGCTGCCGTTTTTTTTTTCCTTTTCTATTTGTCTGTGAGAAAAAGCCTTTGAGTAATTTCAAGTGTTAGCTAGGTATGAAAATGTTTCTTTTTATTAGGTGAAACTTCACAACCCAGACCACAAGCAGTTGGGGAATATGCAGCCATCTCCCAGAAAATATTACTAGGCCTGCTACTCCTGCCACCCGACTCCGACCTATTCGAGGTTACATTTAAAAAACGTACAGAAATAACAAGCACACATTTAATTTAGCTGGAAATGGACCAAGGGAAAAGAAAAACAAACAAACAAACAAGCAAATAAATATGAGAAATGTATATATTTAAGATTTTACCATTCTCATTTATGTCTGTTGCACGTTATTACTATACCTAACTAGACTGGGTGACAGTTTAGTTGGACAGTTCAAGGAAGAAAAACTTGGTTCAAGGTCAGTTTACACTGCCCCTTTCAACATGAGTAATAAGTTATCCATTAATTTATTTGATCATTTCGACAGCCTTTCTAACACCTGAAGTTCTCCACTCACACTGACAGAAAGGTCCAAGAAATAACATCCATTTGAAAGCTGTTGGTTGAAGGCCGCTCTGCAGTTAACCTTAAAAGTAAACATTGGTTGCTTTTCTCTTTTCATTTTCCTGCTGGGCTTCACCCACCAGGGTCTCATGCATATTGCATTTATAGGCTTATATGGAATAAACAGTGAAACAGACATTTCAGTGGACGCGCCGTGAAGCTGAGGGGTTTCCGTGATGCGGTGGTTACGCTGCATACAGAGGCACCCTTGGGCTGTTTGAGTTGGAGGGGAAGGGTGCAATATTAAGCTGTCAGTGGGGGTCCTGTTAACAATTTTTTTTTTGTTGCTGGGGGAGATCAAGATCCGTGGTCCGAATGCAAAAATACAGGACAAAGTGTATCGGTTTAAAATCATGACCATGCCATTATATTTTTCTATGTGGGATGACAAGTGGCAACTCCTGGTTTAAAATTTTATTAAACATGCAACAGGCCCCAGGGCTCCAGCGGGTAAAACCCGAGCATTAAAGCAGCCCTGATTGCATCCCAACCTAGAGGTTTGTCTGATTCCATCTCTGGAAACGATTTGACTGCCAGATTTACAGCCATTCCCACTCATCTCAGGTTATTGTGATCAGTGCCTGTAGGTATTTGGGAAACATGCTGTTTACTCTTAGTAACGCAAAAGGGTGTGTGTGTGTGTGTGTGTGTGTGTTGGGTTGGCGTCTGGCTCTCTCATGTGATGTGAACCTGAACTTAATTGATTTCAAATCCATTTGTATTGTTCTCTATGATAAATGCTTTCTGGGTCACTGGAGCGAAGACGTGCTTTATAAAAAATTATCTGAATTGAACTCTGCTAAACCATACATGATTGCATCTGTTCTTACCAAAGCTTTTATCAAGTTCTGTTTGTTCAGACCGTCCATAGCTCAACAACCATCTTCATTTGCTCAAGTTTTGGATCCAAGGGTTTGATACTGGATGCCAGAAAGGATATTAGGCGTAAAAGCATGTTTTCTCTGCAAGGATCCCAGAAAAACCAAGAGGGACGGACTTGGTGCCAGTACCCCTAGCACTGGAAATCCAGACTGCAGGGCGTGCATGGTGGTACAGGTAAGCACGATTACTGTGTGGGTCTACATGGTGGTACAGGTAAGCACTATTATTGTGTGGGTCTGCATGGTGGTACAGGTAAGCGCGATCACTGTGTGGGTCTGCATGGTGGTACAGGTAAGCACGATTACTGTGTGGGTCTGCATGGTGGTACAGGTAAGCGCTATCACTGTGTGGGTCTGGATGGTGGTACAGGTAAGCACGATCACTGTGTGGGTCTGCATGGTGGTACAGGTAAGCACGATTACTGTGTGGGTCTGCATGGTGGCACAGGTAAGCGCTATTAATGTGTGGGTCTGCATGGTGGTACAGGTAAGCGCGATCACTGTGTGGGTCTGCATGGTGGTACAGGTAAGCACGATCACTGTGTGGGTCTGCATGGTGGTACAGGTAAGCACGATTACTGTGTGGGTCTGCATGGTGGCACAGGTAAGCGCTATTAATGTGTGGGTCTGCATGGTGGTACAGGTAAGCGCCATTACTGTGTGGGTCTGCATGGTGGTACAGGTAAGTGCTATTACTGTGTGGGTCTGCATGGTGGTACAGGTAAGCGCTATTACTGTGTGGGTCATCATGGTGGTACAGGTAAGCACGATCACTGTGTGGGTCTGCATGGTGGTACAGGTAAGCACGATCACTGTGTGGGTCTGCATGGTGGTACAGGTAAGCACGATCACTGTGTGGGTCTGCATGGTGGTACAGGTAAGCACGATCACTGTGTGGGTCTGCATGGTGGTACAGGTAAGCGCTATTACTGTGTGGGTCTGCATGGTGGTACAGGTAAGCGCCATTACTGTGTGGGTCTGCATGGTGGTACAGGTAAGTGCTATTACTGTGTGGGTCTGCATAGTGGTACAGGTAAGCGCTATTACTGTGTGGGTCTGCATGGTGGTACAAGTAAGCACGATCACTGTGTGGGTCTGCATAGTGGTACAGGTAAGCGCTATTACTGTGTGGGTCTGCATGGTGGTACAGGTAAGCGCCATTACTGTGTGGGTCTGCATGGTGGTACAGGTAAGCACGATAACTGTGTGGGTCTGCATGGTGGTACAGGTAAGCGCTATTACTGTGTGGGTCTGCATGGTGGTACAGGTAAGCACGATCACTGTGTGGGTCTGCATGGTGGTACAGGTAAGCACGATCACTGTGTGGGTCTGCATGGTGGTACAGGTAAGCGCTATTACTGTGTGGGTCTGCATGGTGGTACAGGTAAGCACGATCACTGTGTGGGTCTGCATGGTGGTACAGGTAAGCACGATCACTGTGTGGGTCTGCATGGTGGTACAGGTAAGCACTATTACTGTGTGGGTCTGCATGGTGGTACAGGTAAGCGCGATCACTGTGTGGGTCTGCATGGTGGTACAGGTAAGCGCGATCACTGTGTGGGTCTGCATGGTGGTACAGGTAAGCACGATCACTGTGTGGGTCTGCATGGTGGTACAGGTAAGCGCGATCACTGTGTGGGTCTGCATGGTGGTACAGGTAAGCGCGATCACTGTGTGGGTCTGCATGGTGGTACAGGTAAGCGCGATCACTGTGTGGGTCTGCATGGTGGTACAGGTAAGCGCGATCACTGTGTGGGTCTGCATGGTGGTACAGGTAAGCGCGATCACTGTGTGGGTCTGCATTGTGGTACAGGTAAGCACGATCACTGTGTGGGTCTGCATGGTGGTACAGGTAAGCACAATCACTGTGTGCCGGCCGGCTTGTATGAGCAAGACCCAATAAGACCCAACAAGTGGGTTAGTTGCTGCCTTGTTCATATTATTAAAACGAATTAACAATCAAGAAATCACTTGGTAAACAACTTCGTCTTGACCTTCTGGTTTCTGCAGAACTGGGTGTGTAGTGATACCATCAAACTTAAGGAGCCTCTGCAAGCGTTTTGTATCTGGACAATCTGCCACAATCGTTGGGCCATTGGATACAGCACGAACTCACATATTCTCAGGAGATGAGTACTTTTCAGTTAATTAAAGGAGTCTTTTGTTTTTATGATGTTTCAGGCTTGAGGATGACGTCTGCGGTGTGCATTAAACCAAACAAAGTTATTTTCAGATGTTAACGATTTCCTCAACACCCGTTTATAATCAAGCCCTAAGCTCTTCGACACAAAACTGGTTTCCTTAACCTGAAAAAAATGCTCTTCTCTTGGGAATATTTAAAATGTATATATTCATAATAAACATGATAGTTCTAAGAATTTTAAACTCACAGTTGAAAAATAAAACGTCATGTTTTCACCACATATTATATTTAATATGATGATACATATTAGATTGCAGAAAACACAGTTTGGCCGTATATCTGTTACAGACATTCAGAGTATCATAACAATGGAAATATACAATATCCTCCTACAGTTATGGCAGAGACTGTCAGGTTGTCAGTATTAAACAGGGTTGCACCCCGAAACGCTGTTTTAAAACAAACAACACAATCTATTAAATTTCCGCTGGATAATAGACTAGGTCTGTTCTCAGCTAGAAACCTTGACATACATACATTAAAAAAGTTAAACACAACAAACATGCCTTCTATATAAGCAGGGACATTAATTGATATAAAATTCCCAAAATGAGTAATGGCAATTACAAAACTCAACATCTACGTAGGTCTACTTGAACCATCATACCATGAAATCAAAGTGAATAAAAGGTACAAGAGAGTGGATTTCAAGCAGTAACTGTCAGATAAGTGCAGGCTTATTCCAGTTTAGTGAGTTTAAGCTCAATTTGAGATGGGATTGTCTCAGGTGTCAATATTTATTCAAAGTTTTAGGAGCGACTGCAAGATTATAGTGGGGAAAAAAACACCATCAAGAGAATTAGTAAATCAGGGAAACAGTTTCATAATTCAGCGGTGAACATCTGTGCTGTCAATATAATGAAATGAGTCGTTTCCTTGTTTTTTGTTTATTGTCTCTCAGAGGTCTCAGAGCTCCCGACTGTACAGTGGGGTTAGTGAAAAAAAAATTGGCTTTAAGCATAACTTTAATGATTGGATTCCTATTCTGCTCTCTGGAAAGTCATAAATACAGGGAAAGCTCCTGTAATTTAGTTGTCATAAGTAATACTAGTGATGCACCACCAATCAATCAATGTTTTTTTTTTTTTTTTGGGGGGGGGGGGGTTGGAGGGGATTGTGTCCATGAAGCTCTCTGAAGCGTAGCACTTTCCGCAAGACTCTAACCCACATGACGAGCTTTTATAAGTCTCCAAGTCAGCAGAGAACCGTCATGCTCCCAGTCCAAGTGAAGCCCTTCGGTGCCAAAAAACATCCTTTCAATAAAAATTATCTCAAGGCAAAAAATGTTTTTTCCAAAAGGGAGGGGGGCGGGTGTGCTTATGTTACATTCAGCCTCACTTGGTCAAAACATCTGTCTTTAGACATAAATGTGTTTTTTTCTTTCCTCTCTCTCCGTCCCTCCTTGGCTAGCTCATATAGGAGAGTCTGTTTGCTGTGCTTTTGGGTTTGGCATCAGCGTATCCCTCCGGGATTGCATGAGAGTCTTTGAATTATAATGTACACAAGCAAAAACACGCTTCTTTCAACATAACCGGGGCGACGCGTTGCTTTCTGCTGAATCACCATGTGTCCGGGAGTGGATCAAGAAGCACATAAAACCAGGGTCATCTTATACGACAAACCCATCCGATCTGCCTACATCTGATACTCATTCAAAACAAACAAGTCCCCCCCCCCATTAAATAACACGCTTTTTCACTCTGTTCTTTACATTTTTCTTGCAACATCACAATCCAGTGCTATCCATTAAGAACAATGACTAATAAAGCACCACTGTTTAAGGAAAAACAAAAAAAATAAACGTATGCAACTTTTGCAAAAACCATAAAACATGTCGAATATCGTTCTTAAAAAAATAAAGATCCTGGGGGGGAAAAAAGTCACATCAGATAAATCTAATTTCATAAAATAGAGAAACATACGTTATAGATGTCCTTTATGCAAGCTATTCAAATTCACAAAACCCAGAACCCTTAAACAAGTGCTCTTAAATAAGAATGCAAGAATGCAAAGAGTTAGTACTAAAACTATTACTTTCAGCTACCGATTACACTTCTGATTAGACCAGAGCAGTGGTTCTCAGTCCGTGTCCCAACCAACCAGCGTGCAGTGAACTTTGTGTAAATGAAATTCAAATCAATATGGATGGAGGTAAGCATTGAATGAACGCCTCCAATCAGATCACGTTAAACTGATCACAATAGCAAAGCACTTGTTTTTTTCACTGCTAATGGAACTGCCAAACGAAGATGTTTTTTCTGCCCCAGAGAATGAAAACGGACCAGCTTGAAGCCACTTAAGTTGTTCTAAGTATATGAAACGTTCCAGAAATAAAGAGAATGTGTTTCATTTGCATGAATGCACCTGTACCTGTGATTCAGTATTATCCTGCTGGCCGGGGGTGGAGGAAATGAGGCTTCCTACCCCCCCTGGGGGGAGGGGGATGACTATGTGCAGGATTCATTGCTCTCACCACGACCTGCAAATTTTGCTCCACCAGGACCCTTTAGAGTGCCTGATTTAACAAATAATTCAATCTACGGTTGCACAGGACCAGGACTGAAAACTATTAAAGTACTATCTATCCACTGCTGCAGCCATTATGCCATCCAGCAGGCCCCAAAGGAAGCCTGCAGCTGACCTGCAGTGCTACACTGGCCTGGAGGGTTGACTACAGGAGCACCGGGCACTGATTGGCTGGCCACATCGCCAGCAGCAGAAGTGATCCTTATGCCAGGCCTGGCCATCTGCCCCTTGCTGGTAATCCTCTGAAAAAATCAGCTGTAAGAGAATGGGTCACAATTACAATTACATAAGACACACCCAAGTGACATGGGGAGGTTTCACATAAAGAAAACATTTTTAAAAGTATTACAAGGAATAACTATTAGGAACAGGGTGGCATGGTGGTGCAGTGGTTAGCACTGTTGCCTTACACCTCTGGGACCAGGGTTTGAGTCTACACCTGGGTCACATGTGTGTGGAGTTTGCATGTCGTCGTGGGGTTTCCTCTGGGTTCTCTGGTGTGTCCCCCACAGTCCAAAAGACATACTGAGGTTACTAAATTACCCATAGGTGTGAATTGTGTGTGTGTCCTGCGGTGGGCTGGCCCCCTGTCTTGGGTTGTGCCCATAGCTTCTGGGATAGGCTCTAGACCCCCCCCCTATGACCCAGCAGGATAAGCAGTTTGGAAAATGAACAATTCTGTGATTTCTCTACACTAAACAGCCAAAAGTATGTAGACACCAGCATGCCCAACATCTCATTCCAAAACCAAGGGCATTAATATGGTTGGCCCACTTGCTGTAACAGTGTCTGCTGTTCTGGGAAGGGTTTCAATTAAATGTTGGAATATTGCTGGTGGGATTTGCTGCCATTCAGTTGGGCATCGGTGCTGGGTGATCAGGTCCCTTTCTGTGACCATGTGTGGCCGACCACTTCAGCTGACCTTGCTACCAGATGTTTTGACCTTCACAGTCACTTCACAAGGGCAGCAATAGCAGGAAAGCAATTTGCAACTGAAATCACTCGTTGGAACCATGACGTCACTAACCTCTCCTGTATAGCCACATATTCTATTGATAAGTTTTGCTGCAGGAGATTGTATGGCTGTATGCTGTATACCAGGGTCAGCAATGGACGAGCCATTAATTAGGCATTTCCTCTGATTAATACTTTTGGCCATATAGTGTATTTTACAGTTTTAACTCTTTTTGACGTTTGCTGACTGCTTCTGAAAAACACACACAGGCCATTGGTACCAACTCCGGGCCCGTCCCGCGGTCCCCACCTCGTCGCAGCCGGCGCAGCGCGGCCGCTGCCTCTCACTGTAATGCCGTCCGCACAGCACGACGCCGTCCGCCCAGAAGTAGACCAGGTCCACCAGGGCTTCTCCGCACTGCGCGCACACGAAGCAGGTGGGGTGCCACAGCTTGTCATAGCCGGCCCTCTCCGCATACACCACAGGGCTGTCGGGCAACGCCAGGCCTCCGCAGTGCTCACAGTGCTGGGGGGGCAGGGGGGGCAAAATGTGTCACTCCACTGTAGCTACACCTGTAATCAAGTCATGTGAATAAGCCAACAGGAAGTATAGGCCCCAAGGGCAGGAACTAGAAAGGGTATGGCTCTGCAAGTTAATCCTCTGTGCCCATAACCAGAAGGCTGCTGGTTCAAATCCAATAGTTGGAAGAGTACTTTCACTCTTGGGCCTTTAGCAAGGCCTTTAACCCCGATGACTCTGCCCTCACAGCGATGTCAATTTCAGTGTCCAGTAAAATAAACAGAAAACCGGCAGTTCAAATCTTGAGATGGTCTGTGCTGTTGTCCCTCTAGTCAGTGTAGTTAATGTGAATTGCTTTAGTAAGATGTCATGATTTAATAACAAGTCAATAAAAGCTCATTTTTAAATAAAAGCACCAGCCAAGCGACTAAATGTGAACAAATAAGAGGAAATAATGCTTCTGCGGCAAGTTTTTAAGACACTGAGCTTCTGAGCAAAACCTTGGAATCATAGCTGAGAACCGCCCCAGAACCCAACAAGGGCACCAAACGACCCAAATTAATGAGTAACAGTGCAGATCAGTAAAAGCCCAATAAAAGTGCAATGCAGCGAAGCCGTTTGAAATGAGAGCATCTGCCGGGCAGATAATGACGGCGAGAGCCGGCTGGTGATCAGCCGCTGCTGACGCGCTTCCTGCATGCGGCATATTCAGGGAGGGATAATGAAAGCCACCCCTATGGGGGGGGGGGGGGGCAGGCCCCAGCCCCACATTCCTGTCACGATGAAAGCAGATGTTCCTCTAAGTTCTAATTATTTTCTTCTTCTCCTCCCCTGCGCCGCGGAGGAACACGGGGAGGAGCAGGAAGGAGATGCAGGCTGGTGGTTTTCATCCGGAATCGACTCTCTGGATTCAAAGGTAAGTCAGTCGCGACAGACAGACCCACAGCCCGGGATAATAACGTACCCCGAAGCGCAGATGTTAGGGTGCCGATGCAGGGTGTGGCTCCGCAGGCGGGTGCCCAGTGCCCCAGTTGGAGGGAGGCTGGTGGCTGGCAGAGCGACGTCACCAATGGGCCCTTGAGAGAGAGACCGGCAAATCCTGCTCTCTGACCCTCACTTGCATGTCACTTTGGATAAAAGTGTCTGCATAATAAGTTATTGTAAAATGTATATGCCTCAGTTTCCAGATTATCCCATCCAGTCTGCCTGTTTGTTGCATCTAACTTATAATAATTATCATTAGTATAGTAAATAGAAAATACTCAACTGAAACAGTTAATAAAAAAAAAGTTGACTATTGAAAGGTGCAACAGATTTTCCCACAATCCTTCAGGAATTGGGCTGGACAAAGACACCATGGCTAATGTCTGATTTCACTGGATGTTTTTTATTAATGCGCTCCAGGGCTCAAGTTCTCCTCTCGAGCCGAAGCGTGACGATACAACCTGGACGGAAATCCAAACGGAGGCCAGTGATAATCCCCAGGCTACTCGGGGCTCCACTTAAGGATCGCGTCGTCCCACCCAGACCTGCACGGACGGCCGGCCGGTGGGCCCAGCGCTCGCCGTTCCTGACAGTCCCTCGCCATCCACGTTTTACGGGCCGATAAAGGTGCTCCATAAAGCGATGGAGGAACCGCTCCCGCTCCAGCTCATAAATCTCCATGTTTTTACCACCACGCTTCGGACGCTTACGAGCATGTAAAGATGCTCGACTCGGCCAACGGGAAGCAGACAACACGCACGCATGCAAGCATGCGCGCACACACACACACACACATACACACACACACACACACACAGAGTACTGGATAGCGATACACATAGCTAAGGTGCTAAGCTAGCAGGACACATCAGAAGTTGTAAATCCTGTCGTCTTGGACAACTGGGAATAAACCTGGTCCAAGTGCATGAAATCCAAAAAGGGAACGGATTTGGTCGATCCAGAGCACTGCTACAGTGCTACTACTGATCCAAGAACATGGGGCCACAGACAAGAGTAGTCAGGGACACGTTTGGATCAGAACAAAGAAATTGCTCCTTTGCACAAAGGGGAACGTGGGATTTTGGAATAAGCCTCCCAGTAGTGTAGCGGGGATCCATGGTCTTTAAACTAATTCAACTCAGCTCCAGACAGAAGTTTGCCAGCATATTCTACAAACCCAAATGAGCGCGATGGTCTGCATGGCCTCCATATGTGTTCTGATTCCACCCTGCGATCTTGAAGTCTTTCTTGAGGGCCCCTCAGTATCAGGGCCACCTCCCTCCCAAATTACCCATAGGCTCGTACCCTTTTCCAGTGCCATCGAGTTCGGCAGATAGAGGCACATCTGAGGCACGTGGCACGGAACACGTTTCCACGTCTGGGTTCCTTTGAAGCCCGTTCCTCAGATGTCCCCCCTCCCGAGTTCCACTTCAGATCCTCCGCATGATCACTGCATGTTGGTCTTCGTTCTTGAATAGGCCCAGGGGAATAATTAGGGGTTTAAAGACTCACAGATGCAGTGCCTTTTTAAATCTGAGAGTATGCCTGACTGAGGTTTTTTTTTTTTTTTAAACATAATTGTAGATGGGGGGAGGGGTACACTCCCCACCACAAAGTCGTGCAGCGCCCTCGCTAGAACATGCCCCCTGAACCTCTGAGGTACATTCAGACAGTTACAGATTGCCTTCTGCAGGCTCTGCCCTCCCAAGATGTAGGGGGACATAACGTCTGTTGTTCTCTCGCTCCTTATCAGTACGCTTAATAGATTGCGAGTTATGTGGCGTCGTCATTACACTCGGAGAACTGAGGGAACCCCTCTCCAAGCATCGCCTTCAGCCCAGCACCAACACGCGCCTGGTCCCCGGCCAAATTCCTGACTCCCCTCCACCCCCACTGTCGACTGATAAGAACAATGCAGCTAACAGCAGAGTTGGTGGGGGGAGGAAAATGAGAGCCAGGCCGATCGCCCAACTCAGGCGACATGGGACACAGGGGTACACCCTAGACAGGATGCCAGGGAATGGAGAATCCCGAAATTCAGAAATGGATGAACTGATGAGGAATAAACACTGAAGTCTCAAACCAGCTGGGAGCTGAAAAGTACATATGCTGGTTAATTCAGCACATGACCAGGAGCCCTTCAATGGGTCTGGGCCTCAACTAACCCCATTTAATAAAATGTACAGCCTACAGTCATCATATTGAAAAACAAAAGTGCTTTGTCCCATTTTGAGCCAATATGGGATGCGATTTGTCTCATATTTCCGTGTCCGGTATGAAATTCAATCTAATCCTTACCGTGTGAATGATCCCCCCCCCCCGCCCCCCAAATACTTCTTCAAATCTTACCCCCCAGCTGACAACTAGACCATTGCAAAAAGTAGTATGAAGTATGAACATGTCAAACAGCTCATGGGCCTCTGACCCTGTTAATGATCATGACCCTGACGGGTTTTTAGACATTTATCTGAAAGAAGTTTCCTACACAGAAACAGAATTCAGAATTGTACAACCTTTCGGTCTAAACTTTTCAACGAAAACAACAGATATACAAGAGACCACGTGTAGAAAAAAAAAAAATCATTAACGTTAAGCCAATGAAGAACCCCCCCCCCCCCCACCTGTAATTTGTCAGGTAATAACTACAAGGAGAAACCTAGTAGAATGTTCCGTATACCAGACAGTATTGCCTTGCTGGGCATATAAGGAATGCTTGGCTTTTCCCATGAATTCTATGTGAAGTTTTGTATCTCAAATACAAAATGGTGTACTGACAGACACACTGAGCGGTACGACAGCACCTAAATCGCAGTCTTTAAGTGCCTCTCTCTTTGGCACCATAACGGAGGGTTAATTTATTGTCGCTTTATGATTTTAGGTAGCTCAGTAACTCAGTAACCCAGGCAACAGCATCCTGTTCCACTCACATATTCCCCTTTCTTGCCAGGCGTCCCGTTGGCCGGGGAGTCGGGCTCCTGTGTATCCTGGCCCGCCTTCCCATTCTTCTGCTTGGCAGCATCATCTCGGGCTGCCCCCCCCTCCCCGGGCAGCGCCACCTCTGCCACGCCGAGCGCCTCCTCCTTGTAGGCCTTCACAAAGAGCGCCATGGCACGCAACTCCGCCTCGGGCAGCCCGTGGCACTTGGAGGGATCCTGGTCGTATGACGGGAGCTGCCGCATCAGTTGCCTACGCCTGTAGAGGGCGCCCTTGGTGCCGCTGACGGGACGCCGTTCCTCCGGGAGCTGCTCCATGTACAGGACAGCCTGCGTCAACACAAACGATAGCAATCGATAACGATTAGCCGTCACGTTACCTCAGGTATCCGTCAACATCTTAGGGTCAGGGGATCGACGTTTTGCGCAACAGATATATACTACTTGAAACTTAGAAAAACCATAACATTTTTAAATTATTATTAACCTTGTAACAACGCATTATGTAAGAATATGCAATAACATAACTTCATTATGTAACAGCACCCACATTTTGTAATAGAAAGCTTGAATGCTTGAATAAATTTCCTTGTATTTTATTATAGACAGATTGGATGTAATATATAAATATGGAAGAAATTATTACACATTGCAGTAGTTATTACAACATGTGGGAGCTGCACTTTTTAATGATGAAAATGTAATAATGTGCATTACGTACTAAACAAACGAGATGGATGTCTTCATTCATGCTTTGTTGAGTTATTATATAATGCATTGTTACAAAATTCCCGTCGGATCAGTGATCATAAGCAGATCACATTCAACGGTTCCTGCAGAGACACACCATCCGCCGTTTGCCATGTAAACAAGGTGAAAGACTCAGATCCAGGGAAGAAATCAGAGAAATCTAATTAAAATGGGGGACTGACTCACGGTGCTGGAGTCAGGTTAGTCTCTAGAACTCGTTTTGCGTCGGGAAACGGCTGCCTGACCCAGAAACCTCACGCCCAGTCAGAGAAGAGTAGGACAGCAACTGGCAAAAATGTACTTCTATTGGAGGAAAAAACATGCCCTCTACCCACCTTTCTAGTGGCTGTTGACTCCCAGGGATTTAACACGGCTAAAATGACAATGCCTTTGTTCGGTTTGTACTGATGTTTCACACATCATATGAACAGTGCTACTTCAATGCAAACCGATACCGTTTCCCGGCTGATGATAAAATAATGATAAAACCACTCTGTGACAGATTCCCACTCAGGCACCAACGAGCACGGCTGGGCCAGTATCAACAGTTGGCCCAAACGGAGCGCTCACGATTTTGAAGGGTATTCCAAACACGGCCAGAGAAATATTTTGTCTGACTCAAGGTATTTTCACGAGCCACTGGCGAGCCACCACAAATATTGAGGGTTATTAAAAACAAAAAAAAAAAAACCATCACAGTCCACCCATTCATGCCGACGGCAGCCCTGCCCCACCCCCTCACCCCCCCGTAGCAGAGTCACACTGCCTCGTTGTTAAAGTCCTTTTTATGGCTCTGTTCAACACCAGCACCATAAAATAAACTAACTTAACAGCCATTATGCGACAAAACTCTCCGCTGCCAGGCCTACTGCGTTCCAGGGCTGTCCTCCATCACCTGGCCTGGGGTCGAGTGAGCTGAACTGAAACCGGACTGGGACCCTACGATGCAGGCAGAGCGAGGCCATTTATACTGGCATTCTGAAACCTGGTTCAGGATGTAGATGAAGCGGCCGCCTTTAACCAAAACGGCACACAAATATTTCAGCAGCGTTACCTTCTACAGTTTCTTTAAAATGTGAATAATTGTGTTCTTTGGAACAGGAACCAAAGTGGTCTGTTCTTATTTCAAGTGCATCCAGGAAAGTGTGGATTAGGAGCACTGCCATCACACAGATTGCCGGCATCATTACAATCCATCTCCCAGTATCCCCCCCCCCCCAACGGTTTTACCTGGGTGATCAGACCGCCGTTGGCCTTTGCCACAGACGTCCACCCAGTAACACTCTTGGCGTCGTAAACAGCAAAGGCATTCTCATAATCAAACCGCAAACATTTATTTGCCAGTAAAAGACTTGGGGGGGGGGGGATTCCCACACCCCAGGGTTTTCATCAGGCCGTATGGGAGCACAACAGAAACACACAGCCTGGAGTTCTGCCAGGTCCCGTACATTAGTCAGGTGACATGTTCTGGACGGGTGCCATGGAACAGTCCAAACTTGACACTGGACAGATACCCCCGTTAAGTGCCTCGAGGTTAACGAGGTCTGCCACAGAAATAAATACCTGTAAGTACAGGCCTCAGTCATTTATTAATGGCATTTTAATAAGATTAAGTATTTGATTTATGTGGGCAAATGTGTGATATAACAAATCTAAATGTCAGAGGCAAATACATTTATCAAAGAATGTGTTTTAATGTGATTAAATAAAAAAAAAAAAATAAAAAAAACTTGTACGAACCCAAGAAAGTTACTTATTTAGAAACTTAATGTCTGGCAGCCCCTAACCCTACAGCCCTAGATTCAGCAGGGCAAAAGCACATGTTTACTGATAATCTAGAAGGATTTATCTAGGCAAAATAAAGTCATTTTTAGGGATGTTGTTGGATAATTTTATACTTGCAGCACTCAAACCCATAGCAAAATAGCAGGACCAGGACCCAACACTATCAATGGAAGTAGCAGGAAGTCTGTAAGCAGCCCTACTGTACAGCAGAAAGTTCTAGAAGCAGGTGTAGACAAATTACTCTCTATGCAAGTGATCAGTTTTGGAGAAAAGGCAGCTTATTTACCGATTCCAAACAGGCCAAATGCGTACACTAAGGATTAGAAAATCTGGTCACACCCTCTTCCCAATGGCCGGCCTCCAGATGGATTAGGGCACAGCACAGGAAGAGGAACATGGACAGGCAGCCCCGGCGTGTCAGAGGTCGGACACTGAGCGGTAGGGCTGGACAATAATTCGATATCAATATATATCGCGATATAATTTTTTTCGATAACGGTGATACGATTTTTAAACACATTTCCGATATTTCGATATACATTTGAATATTATATATATTCACCGGCTTTTAAAAATGTATCACAAGTGCTAAACAGTGCGTATTCAAATCGCATTCGCATGGTAATTTGCTGAACAACGCAGCTGTGAAACGTGATCCAGGTAAAACTTTTTTAGACAGCATAAATAATATTGAAGCATTTGTTTTCAAGCAGACTGTTAAAAGCAAAAGCAACAAAGCATTTTAGACTTTGTAAAGAAACCATAGTAACCACGTGT
The DNA here is from genome assembly GCF_048594095.1 of Paramormyrops kingsleyae. Taxonomy (NCBI): domain Eukaryota; kingdom Metazoa; phylum Chordata; class Actinopteri; order Osteoglossiformes; family Mormyridae; genus Paramormyrops; species Paramormyrops kingsleyae. The sequence continues at coordinate 25,004,761 of NC_132804.1, forward strand.
ATGATACTTTTCAGAGCTGCGTCAGAGGGAAATGACTCGTGAATTTAATTTTGACACTGGTTAGCTTTTTGTGAAAACGAACTACAGTACACCCCGCAGATTTTTTGTGATTTTGTGAGCGATCTTTGTGTTTTCAATGTTGGAGAATATAATTAAAGGTTTGTATCAAGAAACGACGGTGGTTTTTATTGTATACTGGTAAATCTCTGCTGTTAGTTGGTGGTATGCCTTTTGTTAGCCAACATGTATGTCGGGGCCGGCTCTACGCTGGGGCAACGCCCCCTTAAGCAAACGTCCTGCCCCCTTAAATCAAACTTTTAGAAGTTGAGGAAGAAAATAATAATTACCCACAAACTGAATATGGACAAGATTTACTACAGTAGCTGAAAAATCCACTGAAAAAGGCACAAACGAGATGATAAGTTTCACTTCTTGTTCGCTCTTTCCCTCCGCGTTCTGTTTGTGCGCGGGCTCACGCAGCACTCGGCAGATCCCCCACTCACCCTCCCCCCAGCTAAACAGCCAATCACTGTTAGTATGCAAATGAGCCAGTTTCTCAGTAGGCAGGGCAAAGCGAAATGAGCTGCGTGATTGCGGAAGGTTTGGAGGAAACAGCAATCTCTCTCGTCAAAATCATAGTGACTAGTGAGATCATGGTTCGAATTATTTTTGTCTATTTGGGGGGGTCTTGATCGGGGGGTACTGTACCCCCCAGTACCCCCCGATCAAGACCCCCCCCAAATAGACAAAAATAGCAGTTTGGGGGGGGGGGGGGTGGTATTAACATTTTTCTTGTTTTTTTTTTTTTTTAAAGAAAGAACCTCATCTTGTAGGAAAATTTTATGTAAAACGATTTTAGACACCCCTAGTGTGGATCGTACCATTTGAACCACCTTGGCGCTAGAAGCAGCTTAGCCAGTCGGTTACGTCATTCATTCTCATTGAGCGACTTGTTCGTTGTGATTTCAAGATTCTTTATTCGTCACATACATAGTTATAACAAGTACAACATGTAGTGAAATGAACCCTGACCGATCCTATTTTTCAGTTTTATATTTCAAGACTCGGTGAATTGATTTTTTCTTTTTCATAATTTAGCCTACCCTTTTTAGTTTTGGTAATATTGGCAATAGTGAAAAGTGTTTTGTTGGGTTCAAATATGTTTGATATAGGCCATCCAATTAAGGTAAATGTCTTGTTTTTAATCTGATGAGGAATATTTTATTTTATTTTTTGTTTTACTTTTCAGTTTTCCCCCTGAGGGATTGCCACCTTACTGTGGTCAGGGGCTTTGCGTGCCTCAGTGACCCTAAGAGCTACACCAGCAGAAGCTTAGCCTTCAGGTGGGACACCCAAGTTGGACAGGCCTGACAAAGTGCAATCCAATTACATGACAAAAACAGTTATCCAGAGCACCACCCCACCCCTTTCCCGCCTTTGTCGCCACCATTGTGCCCCCTTCACATTTCTGTCTGCCCCCTCATATATGCATGTCTAGAACCGGCCCCGATGTATGTACATATTTATAGCATGCCGATCGCGTCAAACAAATCGCGGCAATGCCAAAAACCCGTGCATGTACATTCTCAGTTATTAACGCACATAAATACATTTCAAGCACATACTAATATATTGCTGCCATATTGGTTTTCGGTTATCTCGATCATCGGTTATCTCGACGCTTTTTGGCAACCCCCTAGGCCGGCGACATAACCGGGTTCGACTGTATATGAATAATCAGCCTGTTCTAGTTTAAATGGAAATATATTATTGTTAATAAGCTGAGTCTGAGAGTTTTATTTATTTGATAGTTTATTTCACATTTCTTGTTTGTAAAGGCTAAATACAAAAAAAAAGTGAACCTTTTTTTTTTGTACTGTTTTTATTTAAAAAAAAATATATATAATTTTAATAGGAGGAGCCTGGAGGTATTATAGACTTTGCAAATTCAGTTTGCAGACAACCATTGTGCGTGTCCTCGGCAGTTTTTTCCTGAGGCTTTTTAATATTGTCCATATCGATATCGGAATTATATCGTATCGACCAAAATTAAGAAATATATCGTGATATAAATTTTTGCCATATCGTCCAGGCCTACTGAGCGGATATGGTGAAGTTCATCCTGTCAGAAGGGTCCCAGTATGCCGGTGAAAATACCGACACCCCCCCCACTGCCACCTTTTTCCAGTCAAGCACATCTTTCTCTACATTTCTAACAAGGATTTGCTTGCGAAATGCTTTAGTCTGGATTACCCAGAAGGAGGTTAAAAACCAATATGTCAGCATAAAAGAAAAAAAGTCATTTAAAAAGCTGATAACTAGACAGAGTGAAATGCCGGCAAAGGAATGTACAAATCATGTACATTTATAAACAATAATGTTCCAGTCTGGTCTCTCTCCCTCTCCCTCTCTCACCAGTTTCTGGTTCAGTCCTGGGGGGGCCCAGTCGTAGGTGATGGTGTTGAAGGTGGGGTCCTTGCGCGACACCACGGGGTTGGTGATGATCATGCGGTTGCGCTTGTATACGCGGGCACCATCGCCGCCCTTCACCTTGGCCGTCAAGTGGGCGTAGCGCGACTCGGCCAGCAGGCTGCCCATCTTGCGGTCATCCTCACTGTCCGAGCTGGGGGCGTGCTCCTCCTGGCTGCAGCGGCACTGGGTGCAGGCTTTCCTGGGAGGGCGGGGGGCCAAGTCACACACACACCAAGAGGTCCAAGACTCAAGAATGCCATCTGCTATACTCTCCACTAAACACAAAGAACTTTAACATTAAATACAGTACTGTGCCAAAATCTGAGACGGTCAAAAAATGTTGAAAGCTACTTATCTGAGTAGTAAATGTACACTTGTTCAGAAATAAACAATCTAACATTAGAATATATGCAATCTAGCAGCAACACCATAAATTAGTTACTGATATCTTGTTGGATGGCTAGAAGAACATAGGTTCAGGTCCCAAACTCCCCCTCCAAACCTCTGCTAATCCAAATCCAATCTATATATTCCATAAATTCCATCATGACACAACAAATTAATTAGTTAAATTATATGAAGAGATACATTTTAGCAAATATGATATACTATGACAGTGGTTGGAGGTTAACGCGAATACCAGAGACGTTTTGACATGGCTGACAGTATCACAGACAAAATAAGTTTCACACCAACATGAAGATCATCTAAACATACTTTTCTTTGTCTGCCCACGACTTCAGTGGATAAGGGAACCTGGGGGACACGTGTGACACTTGCTCTGGGCGTGACGGCAAATGGAGCCATGTGACATGGGAAGGGAGGGGCCTTATTTAGGAACCGGGAGGAAAAAAAACAAAAGGGCTACTGCTTCAGCTTCAGCAAGTCGAAAAACAAAACGGGCACCAGGAAGGGGCTACAGCTGAGTGCGGGATGTGGCGTCGGGGTGTGGGTGTGTTTGCTGACTGGCCGCTATGCACAGGAGAACCAAGTATGCGTGTCTACCACACCCTATCCGTCTTACGAGATTACGCCGAATTTGGGGTCAAAGACGACAATACAGCCGCCTTCCTGAATCCAAGCACTAATTCCGAAGAAGCAGCTGCAAATCCAAGCCAGAAATCTAACAAGGCAACCATGTGCTGGAATCTCACACGTCCTCCATGCAGCATCTGATTTTCACTGCAAAATAGTATTTGCAGTGGCAGATATCTGGGGGAAAGCCTCTTGATTTCACGGTGCACGAGAGCAGTGTTTCTATTCTGGTGCTCCGGGACCCACAGATGGTCCATGTTTTTGCTCCCTCTAAGCTCCCTGCCAGACAGTACAGATTTTTTGCTCCCTTCCAGCTCAATCCCAAGGACCCGATTGGGAAACCCTGCACTAGAGGGACGGAGCTGCTTTGGAAGGAGCTTGGTCCGTGGGTAAGGCTTCACCTGCACCAAGAGACAGGCTTTCTGAGAAATCATGGATCCCAGCAGGGTCCCGGCCATCACCGCTGCTAACGGCTCACCACGGCACACTCGCTTCAGGCCTCCGCACGGCCCCATGAGACAGCTCTGCGGTTTGGCCGTCCTTGACAGATATGAAGTGGAAATTCAGGCATAAATCTGATTACCAGCGCGTCCTCAGGAGACTCACACAGAGCCCCGAGTCAAGGAGCCTCAGAGCGGCCTTCAGCAGGTGACTTAAAGAGGAAAGGGGCCTCCCCACCCAAACAGGGCAACTTCTACACCATCACAGACTCGTGAATCTCAAAGAAAACAGCCTGTCCCTGATGCCCATATAAGGTTAAATAGAGAAAAGGGGGGGGGGTTTGAAAGGTAATATGATTAATTACAAAAACAGGCAAGAAGCATGGAGGAATCTCAGTGGTGGATTAAACTGGGCAACAAATTCGACAGCCATGGGGGGGGGGGGGTGCTTCACTTGTTTCTTAGCTGTTTTTGCATAGAGAATAAATTACCTCCAGGAATGTGGCTGGAATCCAGAGCAGATCCCCTCACATGTCAGACAGACCGCACCTCTTCCTGCTGGCGGCCGCTCCACTGACATCTGGGGAGGACAAAAGAAAAACATGGAGAAAGGAAGACGGGAATTTAGGGAGCCGGAGGACTGGAAGAGGGAAGAGGACTACACTGGGACGGTTTCATTAGGGGGGGGGGGGATAAGGGGACAGGCACAGTCACACGCCCCGGGGCACAGACAGATAAACACAGAGGAGTCCGGCGTGCGTAAGAGTGTGTCAGAGCGGAATGAGACAGAGCGAGGCGGGGAGGAAGCCAGTGACAGAACGTCTCCGGTGACACTTCCGACGCTGACGCCCCCCTCATTTTTGCAAAACAAAATAAAGGCTTGAACCTCACAGGCCGTAGTGCACCCTCCCCCTCACCCTCGCACGAGAGATCTGCACTGACAAACACATTCAATGAGGTACCGATGTCTCACGTAGCCCGAGTGCATAACTGCCGTCTGTAAGGGCTGTCTCAACACGCCCAGACTGACGTGTCCCCAGTCCCCACGGTCCCCTTATGGCCCAAACCTGCACGCCCGTGAGCCCCAGAGAGGCACACGATTATGCACTGCAGCCGTTTATTTTCACATGGCACGAGTGCCAGCTCTTTTCTTCCCTCTCTCTCCGTAGTCCTCCGCTCACGGAAGCTCAAGGAAGCTTCCCGCAGTGACAAAGGGAGGGAAGCCATCAGGGCGCAAAATATTGTGTCGCGCAACGTCGACGGGTCAGGGCTTGTGGTCAGGCTCCCGGAATGCTAGGCTGAGGGCGTGGGGGGCGAAAGAATCACATCGCCGACCAAAGGGCACCTGTGATGGCATGTCCACTAAAGCCGGTGGTGAAAAGGTGAGGGTAAAAATAACACCAATCTACAGAAGGTGAAACAAACAAAACATTGAGGAGCCATGGCACTAAACCCTCCCCTAATCCTTCTGCATCTGACCCCCCCACGCCCCTCCACCCGGATCACCCCTGGGTTGTGTAAGCCGTCGCCCGGCGACATGCCAGTATGTCACAGATAAGTGCCAAAGCGACAGAGCAGCCACACTAGGGCTGATGGTCGTGTGTGGTATAAATAAACGGCACTCCATGTGATTGGTTCTGGAGAACCACCACGTTTGGTTCCCACGCTCAACAAATAAGCTTGTGTTGCACGGTTTTGACAAGATTATGATTAGGTGTAGCTGGTAGCAGAAGAGCGTTATAGGTCTGATGGTGTTCTCCAATATGAGGATGCAGATTAATACAAAAAAAAGGTCTGTGACAGACTGTGTAAAGTTCTTATTAAAATGCATCTGAGTTTCCATAGTGTAGAGGTTGTTATGTTTGCCTAACACGTGAAAGGTCCCCGATTCGGGCGGAAGCATGTTTTGGGGGCAGAGTGGAACTTGGTGGTTCCAAGTGTCTATGCTTGTGATCAGAAAATTGCCGGTTCAAGTCTGGCTAGAGTAAGATCCTTAACCCCCAGCTCCCTGGGTGCCGCTACGGGTGGCTGCCCTCCGCTGCCAAGATGGCGTAGGCAAAAAGAGAAGTTCCCCACGGGGATCAATAAAGTATAATCATTTAATTTCATCAACCGCTTGTTGGCTTCCAGTCCAGGATGTACCCAGACCACCACCCCCTCACAACACTAACCGCGAGAAACTACTGAAAATGGATGGATGGATCAACCATTCAGTTATCTAACTGGTCAAGGGCTATAAATTAATTATTAATCTAAGTAATAAGTGAATTAACCATGGGCATAAATAACAAGGGGTTGTAACAACCCCCCCCCCCCCCCAATCAAAATTGGCCAATATAATCCCCCAGACCCAGGCAGACCGTGAGTAAGTAATTGTATTGTCATGAGGAATGGGTAGAGACCACAACCCGCCCCCCCGATGTTCAACTCAAAGTTACACCCTTGGAATGAACTGGTTGTCAATGAACTTAAACAAATGAAAGATACAACTTAAGATAAATCTTTTTAGTGTTCTTGTTTCTATAACAGAATGCAGCTACGATCTGTCAGAATTCAACCCACACCAGTCAGATTCGATTAAGTCTGGGGTCATGTCTGACTGCTACTCAACCGACATGGTAAACATCATTTCTCACTCTTACTGGTGATGAAAAAAAGAGATGACCTAGAACACCGGGGGGAAAAATGTGTTAACTGGCAAACAAGCCATTGTTGCGGGGCTATAATTGTTCTCGCATGCAACTGAGACGATGAAGAAGAAAGCAGAATAATGAGTGAAAGATCTGACCTCGCACGTTTTTCAAAACATGTCAGTCATTGACAAGTTAATTCCACGGGAAGATATTTGGAAGGAGAAAAATTAGCTCATTTCAAATAGGCCTACTGAAGTCAAACAATGGCATTTCTATCCAGTCACCTTTTAGCGAAGACAGAATGGCAGCAAAACTGAGTTTTTGAACGAGTGCCATCTAGCCCACCATGTAGTAAATGAGTCAGCATCGCAAGGCTGGGTCTCAATTTTGATGCGTCAGCATTTGGAGCTTCATAAAGGAAATAAGAAAATATCAACGAAATAAATCTCACTGAAAGTTATCTTTGCATACTGTGAGGTCTGTAAGACGTTCAGCTCTCGTCCTCTTAACTACTGCAATTTTCTCTTTAAAAACGAGAAGATAAAAGAGAAGTGGGGGGTTGCTGAAATGTTGGAAAGTATTTTAATGGGGGCTGCCGTTTCAGGGGGAGGTTGAGGCGCGTCTGGAAGTGCGCTGGACCCGCAGGGAAACGCCGCCGCGCTGGGGCCACATTCTTGGAGACGGTTCGCCGGGCAACAATGCGCGAATTCACGGCAAAGCCCTCGAGAGGTCCGGCCCACTTAAGATAAATTGCTGTTCGGTTTCTTTATTCTTGGAGGTCTTATCCTGTGAATTTCTGAACGGAATGACTGCCCTAAATGTCAATCCGTTGGATATTTCCCTGGCTTTACTAAGAAATTACGCCAGAAATTCACATCAGGGTGGGTACATTACTGAAAATTCTAAAAAGTCGTTAAATAAAACATAAATAAATAATACACACATGACAGCGGTTGTCCGGCTTAAAAAAAACCCAGCTTGTCAAGACTTCGTACTGTACGTTTCATTTTTAAAGCCCATGCAACCTGTTTGTTGAAATTAAAACAACTTTAAGAATATTTCGTAATGCTTGAATGAACCTCTAAATTTACCATTCATGTTTATCACATTCAGATATCAGAAAAGATACAAGACTAACACACGCTGCGGTATTTTTGGGGGAATAAGGTAATCGATGACTCAAATCATCATATGAATAATAATGAATACCTTTTATTATATGCATGTACGGTACTAATGATATTGTGCCAAACGTGCACATGTGTGCGTTATATCGCCCAAATGCGAGCTGCGGGTCCAGGTTACCCGCAGGCAGCACGCAGTCAAACTCGCATCTGAACTCACCTTCTGCAAACCGGCGCTGAGGTCCATCCCAGCCGCCTTTCAAGCCGTCTGCTCTCAGTCTCAAAGCTAAAGTACCGCAGCTGCCCCGACCCGCTCACCCGCACAGTCGCGCTCATTTGACAGCGCGGATTTTTAACTCGCAGCCTCGGCTGGGAATCCCTGCATAACTTTGCCAACCAATTATAATAAACTTGTTAAAAAAGAACAGTCGCTCGACCAATCGAAATGTTCCGTATGGACTTAACTTTTTTCTATGTCGTTGTTATAAATCAGGAACACCCAACTTAACCCCCCCACCCCCCACAAAAAAAAGGCATGACATCACCAGCTAACGCGCGATACAAGGTCGCAGGAATTCAATGTTTCACATACTTTGTTATTTACATGCTCGCGGACCGAGGGGAGGATGTTTCCTGTGGTCTCAACCTCTGTACAATTTTGTCTTTTTATGGAAGAATTGAGGTGGCACAAAAATAACTAACAAACCCAGGCAAACATGACTGTTTAATTGTGCAGGTATCACGTTGCATTTTTGAGTTTATTAGGTCATGTTAATTTCAAATGCATACTTATCTGAATGTTCATAAGCTATTCGAAGCACTGCTATTTAAACTTTTACGTTTTTAAGTAAATGTTCGTCGTTTGTATTTATTAGGCCTAACATCGCCCACGAACAAGGCAGAGAGGATGAGACATGAGGCATCGTATCGAATCACAGTAACTGGATGGGGAAAAGACGTTTGATAGAAATAAAAACTATTTCAGACTCCCAACTAACACAAGTCAACGTCAGAATGAAAACCTCTTCACACTGACACATAATCTGAAAAATAGGTGTGCTTATAATTCCTACAAGACAAAGGTTTAAAAATGACAACCCAGTAAGATTAATTATGGTATATTATTACTAAAAACAAAACTTTTAGTCTTAGATATTGTTGAATCTTAGATGATGTTCGAGAAACATCAGTCTGAAGACATCCACCACTGTATTCTTCATATTGAATATTTCTTGATACTTTTTCAAAGTATGTTTTAGTATTTTTTTTAAAAAAAAAAAAAACTAATTCAGTGATTATCACACAGGTAATCTCACATTACCTTTGGCAGAGAAAAATATGCAATTCGATTTACAGCTGTTCAACCCATTTTTTTTTTTAGAGATTCGTGAAACAAATAGGAATGAGTCAGGACAACTGTGACCAGACTGAAATGACCGGATTACCATGTGATCAGCTGTGACCAGCATTCACAAAGCTTGCCTAACTGAAGTTAAAGCCGTCCGAAAATCATGATCAACAGTGTAAAGTACGTTTTTCCCCCCTTTGTAAACACTTCCACTGACATAGGGCATACAGACCTCTGGCTAGCGACGATATCAGGTGCTATGAAATATCAGCTATTTAAGGCATAAATACTTTGAAATTACTATTACCCCAGTAATAGCTGTTACACTTATCTCAATGCATACCCAGTGTCTGTTACCAAAGAATGTACATACAAAAGACTTCTTTAAATCAGTGGGTATGTGCACTTGGATTTTCCATTGATGGATGGTAGATCCTCCTCCCCCCGCTTCCCTCTTTGTACACATCAGCACACACTGGATCACTATCCTTAAGCTGAAATCCGACACACGTTCCAAAGAATCACGTCATACGTCCGCATGCTGATGAAATGGTCTGATCTCTGGGTCTGATGAATGGAGAGACGAGGCTCCGAAAAGCCAAGACGGGGCGGCTGATCAGGCACCACCAGCCCCCGCTGCGCTCCCCCAAATTCCTGGCAGCTACTTTATAACTTTCCCATTTGGCTAAATGCAGGCATGAGTGGCAGCAAAGGACAGTAGCACCCGATGTAGCTTTTAAAGCCTAAATTTCAAGAATTTTTTTTTTCTTGATTAGAACATCCTCACACATACAGCGACATACACACACATCCATATGGCGATCGTGAGCTACCCTCTATTATGCATAGCGAATCTCACACAGGCCCAGGCTGTGACTCCAGCCCCTTCGGTTCAGTCCAGCCGCCTCCTCTTGTGACAGCTGCCCAGGCTCAGTGCAGGAACGTCCTGCTCGTCACCCCCCCCCCCAGCCCCCCCTACATAATGATGCTTGGATCAGGCACAGAGTCGGAGATGCATTTGTGAGGCAGCACGTTGGCCCCGTTGAGGTACAGTTCATCGTTGACGATGACATCCTCGCCCAGCACAGTGACGTTCTCCATCCGTACCTGTAGGTGACAGAAGCGAGTCCATCACTGAAAGGCACCACTAGGAGATGTGGCAAACAGAGAACAGGAAGGCAGAGCACAGAGTGGAATAGGACAAAGTGAACATGCACTTCTAACAAAAGCGAAAACGTTCCCATCCCAGTGGCAGGGAAACCGTGAGCTGTCCCCCTCTGGGCATGTCCTCTATGCCATGTGCGTCCAGACTGAGCTCATCCAAAATCTGAAGGCAGAACGTGACCAAACCTGTTCGTGAGTGTGTGCGCGTATGCGTGCATCACCGCATGATTTCCGTGACCTCATCTTATAAGTGTCGGGGTTAAGTGTACGCTGGCGTGTGCACCTGCGAGAACCTGAATGAGCTCATGCAGTTTTTGAATGACCAGGTGAGACGCCAGAGTATGTGTGTGTGAGTGTGAGTGTGAGAGAATACACCCATTTGCACTTCTTACCCACTGGCCCACGGAGGAGCTCCAGCCCACGATGCAGGACTCCAGCCAGGAGTGGGATCGCACCCGAGATCCCCTCAGCACGGTGCAGCGCTTGATCCGCACCCCATCCTCCAGCACTACCCCTGCGCCCAGAGTCACGTTGGGTCCGATGGTGCAGTTCTGCCCGATCTGAGCGGTAGGATCCTGCCGAGGGGAGCAGCACAGCAGAACTCAGTGGTTCATAAAAAAATACCGAGTTTAATATCCGGTGACGAGTTCAGTCACTCAAATCTCACACTTTTACAGCTGGAAGTTAATGAAGAGAGCTTGTTCTGAAGAGTCCACTTTAGTAAAAAAATAATAACAAAAATGTGCTATAAAGAAAAGCCCAGAAAATACATGATTGCAGACTAGATGAAAGAATCTGCTGTTAACGCAGTAGCACCCCCTAGTGGAATAAACACATACGTTTCATCTGAGCTCTCCATACAGATGATTGGAATTCCCAGCAAAGATGGAATCACTTTTGCTTTGGATACATACTCTAACAATGAATAAATCATGCTATGGGATGACTGCTGCAAACTGCTGAATCAATATGTTGGCAAACTAGGGTGGTACGGTACCATAGATAGTAAAGGGTTTATCCCTTGATTCACAAAAATATGCAATCGGAATAAATGGATGGACTGGAATCCCATCCAGGATGTGACCTATGCCTCAGGCTCACTAAGATGTCTCCTAGATAAGCGTCACTGCAAATAAAAACAACTGCCAAATACAGAAAACACTGCCAGTTCGCATCAGTGCACCAGCATAAAGCAACATGATGCGATTGCCCTGATTAAATGTGCACCAGATACGATTTGGGATGAACTCAAGATACATTGTTTCTAACATCTTTCCATCAGTAAAATCTGATTCACTGATATATAATTATTAGTAGAGGTCATATGCTTTTGTTATTCAGAAATGTCACAAATTTTTGACCAGTAATTTTATATTTAAATTGATTTCCCCTCTTGAAACCGTTTCTGTACCATATCGAAGTACATAGCATCACATTCTTTTGCGTTGCATTTGTAGCGTGTTGAATTACATTGTGTTGAATCAAATTGTGTCGAATTTCACTGCATCTCAATTGGGGTGACATTGCATTAGTAGGAGTGTATCTTTAATGTAACGGATCGCTGGCGATGCATCGAGATGTGTATCCCGTCTCTGCAGTGAGGGGGATGCACATCCTACTTTAGAGCAGTGTTTCCCAACCCAGTCCTCGGGGAACCCTGGACTGTCCAGGTTTTTGCTTCCTCTCAGCTCCCAGCGCACCTGTACCAGGTATTTGGTGTTCCTGATTGGCTGGGAGGGAGCAAAAACGTGGACTGTCCCAGGTTCCCTGAGGACTGGGTTGGGAAACACTTTTTTAGAGACGAAGGTGAATGTCAGCGAATACAGAACTGTCCTGCGTGACCATGTACAGCCAACGGCAAATTGTTCCTGGGAGAGGGACCCATACATGATCAGATGGCATTAATGAGGACAGAATCATACTCTGTAGCTGAGAAGGTCACCAGCACCATTCCCACCATCAACATGCCAGTGAGTGGAAGGTCATGTCAGACCTTGCTAGCATGGGTCTGGACCCTTGGAGGATCCACAGCAAGGCATGCAGGAGCTGCTTGTGCGGCTTCCATCATTCTATGAGTTCCCTGTAGGACATGCATTTAACTTTCTCCATATTTTCTGTAGCCATCGAGGTAGCTTAAAATGATTTACAAACCTGCAAGTAAAGTATTTTAATTCGAGACTTGTGAAAGTATCCTAACCGCACATACAGTGGGCAGTGGTGGCTTAATGGTTAGGGAAGCACATTTGTAATTGAAAGATTATGGGTTTGAATCCCTGATCAGTAAGGTACCACTGAGGTACCCTGAGCAAGGTACCGCCCCCAAGCACTGCTCCCCGGGTGCTGAATTAGCTGCCCCCTGCTATATCACGATGTCACATACATATAAAATACAGAGGCCACATTTCATTGTTGTGTGTCATCACTGATCACCAAATTCTAAACGCAGTCTGTTAGGGCAACTCTGGACGCTTCTCCTCCTGGGGTCTTTACTCACCACAAGGACGTTGCCCAGGAAACCAGGCCCAGTGCGGAGTCTGTCTGGACTGTGCTGCCTCACGGACTGCAGGTACATACACATCCCTGTCAGGAAGTCCTTGGGCTGGCCAATGTCCATCCAGAACCCTGGAAAGAAAAGGCACACACAGAATTCGATAAATTCAAAAGGTGAGAGTATGTTTGTATCCAAGGCCATTTTCAGCCGCTGCTTACCCAGCCGAGCATTGATAGTGCTCTAGAGCAGTATCCCGAGAAGCATACAAGGCTAACACTGGTTTTGAAGGGACAGCAGTCCATCACAGAGCACAGGACAAGAACGCAATAAACAATACATACAGCAGGTTTTAAAGCAGGGGTGGGGAACCTGTTCCATGGAGGGCCGGTGCGGGTTTTTGGGATTGCCTCACAATCAACCAACAAAAGCAATGGTTCTCAACTCCAGTTCTGGGGAACCACTTATTGGCTGATTGAGAGGCCATCCCAAAAACCCACACCGGCCCTCCATGGAACAGGGCCCCACCCCTGCTTTAAAGCAATGCTGACATGAGACTGGCATTTGTTATGAATATAACAAAGGGAAAAGCAACATTGGGCTTGCAGTCGTGATACCCTGAAGCTCCATGGCATACAGATGTCCCTCTTGGGCCATTTTTGGAAAGATCTCCTTCTCAATGGAAGTGGGTCTCAGCTGCAGGAAAGAAACAGAGCGATCAGCATGCAGGTGATGCTCAAAGAAAAACTTAAAAGGACTTTTAATTGTGGAAAAAGTTTCACAGAAGACCAGAATAGCTCAAGGTTGCCTTACTGGCAGCTATACTGACGTCACCATTGAGTGAAGGGAGGGAAGTCACTGACCTGTATCCTATCCAGCATGGAGGGGCTGAAAATGTACATCCCCGCATTGATTTTGTTGGAAACAAAGACCTGAGGCTTCTCCACAAAGCGGTGTATGCAGCCGTTCTCCACTTCGTACACGACCACTCCGTACTTGGATGGCTCCTCCACCTTGGTGACCTGGCATACAGTGTCGGTCAGACCTCCTTGGCTTTTAAAGACCACCTCTGCTTAGCTCTGCCCCATGCCCCTGGCACTCACCACGATAGTCCCCTCCCTTCCGTGATTCTTGTGGAACCTGAGCATTTCCTCGAAAGGGAAGTCACAGATGACATCGCTGTTGAGCACGAAGAAGGGCTCAGAGTCGTCGGTGAGCAGATCCCGGGCCAGGGCCAGAGGTCCCGCTGAGAACAGAAAACACAGACCCCATGAGCCACTGGCACCTCCCACAGCCCAGCCCCTAACTCCTCCAGGCACAGAAGTAATGGTACAAACTCAATCAGTATGACAAAACACTACAAGGCCAGATTACACTTGGCATCCAAAACATCTTGACTAGCTGGATAGTAGACTAGAGTCATGCAGATAGTAAGATAAGGCTCCACCTGCAACCCTTAGGATATGAATCTAACCACTTGTGTCCACGAGACAATGAGATAAGCATTTACCTGTCCCCAATGGCTCCTTCTCATGAGAGAGGGAGATCTTTATTCCTAGCTGTAAGAGAGAGGAGAATAATGGACATGAAGAAGCTGGAGCATGAAGACCCTGTAAATAAGTTTTCCTTAATGCCAAAAACCACTCACAAAATACAAGAGATTTTGTTTCGAAGGCCAAAACCCAAATGTAACTCAAACATCACATACTCTTTCTTCCTGGACCCTCATCTCTCGCTCCAGTAGGTCTGACATATAGCTCACAGCCAGGATTACATGGTTGACTCCAGCCTAACCGGACGAAATAAATAAATAAACAATAATCACACAATACTGCCAAACACCAGTATAAAAAATGCAATGGGGCACAGAAACAAGATGTACAATAAAACTACTTCCTTAACATAAAGTGCGATTCTTAGCCAGCCGGTTACACAATTTTAGTTGACAAATGGTTAAAAAAATAATTATAATTCTACTTGCGATAGGAGAGTTTTTGTGAACCAGTTAAAATGAAGAGAACGAGGTCAGGTATGACGCAAACAGCGCCCCCCAGCGAGAAGCTCACTGACCTTCACCAGAGCTTCCACCTGGTGCAACAGGATCGGCTTGTTGCAGAACTCAACCAGCGGCTTGGGCACGCTGAGGGTGAGGGGGCGCAACCGGGTGCCATAGCCGCCAACGAGGATCAGCGCTTTCATGGTACGTCTTCATGGGGAGATGGGTACATAATTATTTACCGTGGAACAGGGAGGCAGTCAATTCAGAAAGCTTCAAGGTTCATAGGATTAAACTGTTATGGCTGAGAAGTCCATTGATCATACACACAACACCACCAGAATGTAACATAAAGAAAGAAAATCAAGGTTCACAAAGAAGTATTCAATCGCCCACGTCAAACAAGTCGGATGGAAAGGTGGTGTATTTTTTTCTCATATACTATATGACAGCCTTCGAACTGAAGAGAAGATTCATTTAAGTTTTGATTTTATTTTAAACTATGGTAAAAGGTACCCATATAATGCTGTGAATCTGCCTGGCAGTTAACAGAGTCAATACACAGTGGAGCTAACAAGCTAAACAGGGTTCAGTCTTTAGAAACCTATACCTAGATCTGACTGTACCAAGTGTAACTATTAACTTAGTTCATAATCGCGATCACAACGTTGCATTACTGTACTGTACATTACAGTACCACGAGAAGCAGCTTAACGTATCGCAGCCACGTCGTCTCAAACCCACAACCAGGCGGCAAATCAAAGCTTGACAATCAACTACATGCATTCCATTAACTTGAAAAATAACCATTTGGTTACAGATGTCCCCCTATGCAGCAATCTAGAGAAAATGAATAGAAGACACTTAAGCCTATAAGCAGCGAGCTTCACCTCCCTTAATTTGACACTTACCTGTGTACTTTAGCTAAAGTTAGGCTGTACGATTAACATGCGTTAAAGTAAAAAGGCTCGGCACACAAACGTGGACAGACCGAAAGGAAGAGTGAAAGCCTATCGATTAAACAAAGAAACAAAAATAAAGCAACAGATTTTATGCACGACTAATCATAGTCAGGAACGTTTACTGCTTTTCTTTTGAATGACTACGTTTCTGGGACCACAATTCCTCTCAACAACATGTACACGTCACCCGAGTTCATAGGTTATTGGGTTAAACCAAGTATTTAATGGGGGAGAGTTTCACATAAAATTGAAAAAGCGCCTTTATTTTCAACTAAATAAAAACAAAAACATACACGTAAAAATGTCAGTTTATCAAATTCAAGTTAAAAATTACGGCTAATAAAGTCGCGATCTAGTACCTGACCACCAGTGATTTTTGTAAGTTATGCAGACCTGGAATTAATTTACTGTGGCGCCACACATACGAAAAACATCTTGATACACAAAAGTCAGACACATCTATACTTGGCAATCTTGGTCAATTTCAAAACATAGCTAATTGCGAAAAAAACAGCTGCATAAATTGCTTACTCCTGTTTCTGTGGTAAATAACATCCCCTGGTTATGGTACGTCCCATATCCTCGAATGACCACGCCCACTCTTCTTCACCAATAAGATATTAACAACGTGGCGAGGAAACAGTCGGAATTTGCCGTCAAACTGTCGCGGAATGAAGTTTAGCAGGTTTGCCGACCTGTATCGTAACGTCAGCAAGCCAATCAAATTGTGCAGTTCATGTCAATTTAATGTCCATGTTATTTATGGTGGTATGAGCAAGATGTTATTGTTTCTTAAAATGAGATTAAAAAGATGTGTTAATTTTTATCTTTCATTTTGTGGAAGAAATAAGGTTGTTTCTAGATGAAACGCCGTTCTCGTTTCCTACAGAAATGGAAATCCTTCAAGTTTATGCATACGTACTTAATGTGCAGTCTCTCATTAGTAAGCTTTGATTGGATGAAACACTGACAAAACCAGTGGTTAAAACGTATGTAGAAAATGTATACACAATTCTATTGTTCTCGTGACAATCAAAAATGCAAAGTAAATATGCATTAACCTAATGGTTAAGAACATTTACGTTAAACTCCAAAAAAATTACAAAAAGTTTTTTGGCCAAATAGGCTTCATTATTTTTTTGTAGTTATTTTCCCTACTACACAATTCAACAATGAAACATTACGTAAAACGTAGGCAAAAATGAAACAAATCAGACGACATTTTTTAAATAAACATTTTAATGTTCACATTCAAAGGTGTCATATAATAATTCTTCTTAAAAAAATATCCATTCATGCAACAAGAAGAGATACTTAAAATTTTTGGGTAATAGATACACTCTACAAATAATTTCTCACATCTATGCAAAGATTGACATCTAACATCCACCACAGAGCAGGGAGCCATACTGGAGATCAAAACCATTTACCGATATTGAAATCTACTGTTTATTTTCTTCATGTGAGGAACCCTTCTAATCTTAAATACATAATAGGGATTATTTTATTGCAAACTGAATGCTGATTTAAATATATAGGCTTTACGTGAAGGCAGCTGCTTTCCTAAAAGAAAAAGGTTAAAATCAATCATTTTCATGGATCGTTTAACACTCAGGGTTACTAAGCGTCTTAGGACACTCTGTAAACCAATATCTGTTACTGTCCTTAAATATACCTTTGCTCAACCTCATTAGCTCAAATTGGTCATTGAACAATTCAAACTGGGGGGCGCCAAGTGGTCTGATGTCCATTTTACATCTATACCTTTGATATTATTTCACACTATTGAATTATAGGGGACTTCGTCGAATGCCTATAAATTCTATAACATTGGAAGATCTTGACGCCTGCAGAAAGGAGCACGGAGACATTGCAGAACACCCAGTGATGCAAGAAATTCATTATCACGCCACTGGACACAGTAACAGGAGTGACCTGAGGAAGTGAACGATTCAAGTTGAGAACGACTGGATGACCGTTTGCTAAGACACTGGACAGCAGTATTTTCTCCACAGGTGCACAAAATTCACTGCAATTAAAAACCAAATACAAAGGTTTTTTTTCATATAATATTCCATTTGTCATGATGTCACAAAGAGGCTTTGACCATACACAGGAACTGCTCGACAACACAATGTAACCAGGACTGTATTTTCTGAGCACTTAAGCTACATCAGGGTACAGAACAGAAATGACATATTATGTAGTGGGGGATTTCACCGTCCGGTGGCACGCTTCCTTACAAATGTGCTTGCAGGACCAGCATCCAAGCCATTGCGCTCACCAGGAACTCAGGGACATCTCAGGTCCTGTGACGTGTTACTGCCAGGCATAGAATCACCCCGTAAGATGACATCCTAACTCAGTTTTTTTTTCCTTTTTTTTCTTTAAAGATGCCATCTCTGGCTGTGCTGGGAGGGACGGGACGAGCAGAACAAGAGAAAGGTCAAGTATGGTTATATCTTGTCACTTTTGTTTCATGTTTCTTTTTTTTTGCTACATGTGCTGATGGAGGAATACAGTAACACAGTCCACAGTATATGAGTGCAATCTCTTTTTCTCTGACCCTTGACTCAA
Organism: Paramormyrops kingsleyae; assembly: GCF_048594095.1. Classification (NCBI taxonomy): domain Eukaryota; kingdom Metazoa; phylum Chordata; class Actinopteri; order Osteoglossiformes; family Mormyridae; genus Paramormyrops; species Paramormyrops kingsleyae. Next base: position 25,023,000 of record NC_132804.1, read on the forward strand.
ACTCTAAAGGTCAAGAACAACGGGATGAAGAAAACGAGACGAAAGAATCACACTTCTGACAGGTTCTTGATCTGGTTCCCACAGTGCAAGTTAGAAGGTGGCTTTTTCTTTTGGGATCGCAAACCAACCTGAATGGAGGAAAGTATCTAAGACACACACACAGACACACAGACATAGACACAGACACACAAATGCACGCACCCTTAAAAAAAAACAAAAAACAGAAGTCAGGGCTGTGAAATAGCAGCCCTTAGATTGCCTGGCCTGCTGTAAACTGAGGGGCAAAGTCAGACAGTTAAGGGATTCCGTAAAATCATTAGCTTGGTATGAATCTCGAACATGATGAAAAAACAAATGAATGTGAATTTACTGACTAGAAGCTTATAGGGGAAAAAAAACTGGGGAAAAAAAACTAACCAGCTATATATCAGACGTACATAAAGCTGTGATATTTAAAATGAAATATTTTCTCTCCCCTTCTAATAATAGATTAAATAACTCCTTTTACTATATAGCTTCCAAAAACATTTCCACAAGGCCTAATGGCCTAACAGAATTATCCTTCTGAGCAGTATCTGAGGGGCCATCCCCTGAGCACTACCCTAAATGCACGCATCTCCTTGTAGCAACCCCACAGTGGAACGACAGGGCACGACCCTGAACTTGCCCTGAGATGCAGCGTTGTCTCTGGTTTTCGGTGCAATGCTCCAAATGGCCACACGGTGGCGACAAACCCACGAGAACTGCTCAACACTGCTTACTTTCAAGGGGACGGCAGCGGCGTTCATGCCGACGACTGGATTAAGCAGATCCTACCATACTATGATCGCCATTTCCTCAGAGCTCTTCAGTGTGGGGTAACAAGGGTTCTTGTCAACCCTAAGCGTTCGTTACCATGGCACTGCGAGAACACAGGAGAATTCTTGTTTCTCCAGTATGATCCTGTTTACGCTGATCATCGTTTTCGTTTTTTTTTTTTTTTTTCTTTTTAGGTAGGTAGGTGGGGTCGAACTCTGCTGGAGGAGACTGACGAGAGAGGCTGCCCTTGTCCAGTGCACCTTAGCTACTGGTTCTCCTCCCGGATACTCTCCAGAATCGTGATCAGATTCTCCAGTCCAAAAACATAGCCCTTGTCGGGCCCGTCGTGCACGGTCTGGTCATCACGGAAACCTTTGAAGGTGCTGTGTGCAAAGTCGATCATGCGCACGTCCACACTCGGTGTGGGGATCCCCAGGGACGGGGATGGGGGCGGCTCTGGCGCGGCTGGGCCCAGGTGGTCCGTGTCCCTCTCGGGGGCCCCGTCACACGACACCTGCCGGGGCCCCGCCTCCGCCTCCTTGCCCTCGTAGATGATGAGCAGCGAGCTGGAGTAGAAGCGGTAGGAGGCCTGTCGCTCGAGCACGGCCTTCAGGCTGCGCAGCTTGCCCAAGATGGGCTCAAACAGGTCCACCCGCAGCTGCAGCCCGTTGTGCATGAACTGGTAGAGTGCCTGACGGAAGCCATCGATGGACAACCCCCGGCCGTAATACTTATTCCTGCACAGGTAGTGTCCTGTGTCCACCTGGTACACCTTTAAGAGACAGCAAGATGTGGGTCAGTCCACTGTTTACAATGAGAAAACGCACACGTGTGTACACACACACACACACACACACACACACACACAGTCCACATATTCATATACTTACGGGGACTCTCCATTTCTATGGGGGAAAACTCTAATCTCAACATGACAACCTTAATCCCTACCCAGCCCTAACCTTAATCATAAGTAACCAAACAAAATACAAGACTTTTGGCATTTTTTTAGTTTTTTGATTTGTCAGTCTTTTAGAAAATTGAGGTTTATATTACGAGCACTTCAAAAATATCCCCACAAGCTAAAAAGTAGCAGATTTCACCACATTGTGGGGACATTGGTCTCCACAAAGTGGTAAATAAATACATACGTACATACCGATCCAGACAGACAAAGAAAGAAAAAGAAAGAAAGAAATTCTCTAAAGCTGTTTCCTTAAACTAGACAAAATAATCTGGCTTTCTGCCCTGCAGTTTGATCCTTCTTTTCCTGCTGTAGTCGTTTAGGGCGATTAGGGATTTTGCGGCGGAAATGAGGAGATAAGGGGCTAAATCGCAACGTGCCACCCGATCCGCATATGAAATAGGGCCTTCAGCCCCCCATGGCGCCTCCACCCTCCCCCCGGGGGCACATCCAGTTTGCTGGATTAGGATAAGGGAGAGGCCACCGGGACAGCCTGCATCCTGGACAGAAACAGAAGCTCAGCAAAGCTCCCAGGAGGAGTGGCAAGCACGTGAAGGCTAATAATACACGGCTCTCTCTGAAAAATCCAGCAGGTCAAGGTCACCAGCGCCACCATCTCTCTGTACTGTCGGTCACCGCTTCTCTTTGTGCTCCAAACGAAAACGAAAAAAGCCAATCTAGGCAAGAATGGCCTCTATAATCATTCATCCATTTTCTGCACCTGCTTGTCCTATGCAGGGCCACACGGGTCCAGAGCCTATTGCAGAAGCTACAGGTTTGAGGCAGGGAGTAACTCGTCACAGTGCACACACCAGTCATACCCATGGACGATAGGGTAACTCCCATTCACATCATCATATTGTGGAAATTAGCAGGAGAACATTTTAAAAGGAATTTGAGGAAGCACTTTACACAGCGTGTAGTTAGAGTATGGAATAGTCTTCCTGCTAGTGTAGCGGAAGCTAAAACCATGGGTTCCTTTAAATCAGAGCTAGATAAGATTTTAACAACTCTGAGCTATTAGTTAAGTTCTCCCCGATTCGAGCTTGATGGGCCAAATGGCCTCCTCTCGTTTGTAAATTTCTTACACTCCTTATATATTTCGATTCTGGTTGGAAACCGGAGAAAACCCCATAACGACACGGGGAGAACATGCAAAATCCGTGTGTAGAGCGAAGGCACGACAGAGACTCGAACCCTAGTCTGGAGAGGTGTGAGGCGACAGTGCTAATCACTGCACCACAATGCTGCCCCCTACATCTATAATCAATGTTGAACAACTAGTAAGGGCAAGAAAGAGCTAGTTAGGAGAGGCACAAAGTAGTGATGGATCATGATCAGGTCCTGGCCTGAGGGAATCACACTCTGACTGGGTTAGGACATTCAGGATGGCCCACCTGCATACCACAGACGCGCACTCCCAGTGTGGCCGACGTGCTCTGCTGGCACTTCCTCATCTGGCGGGCGGCCTTCTCCTCGGTGGCGTCGTCGCCATGCTGCCGCGTGCCCATCTTCAGGTCCAGGATGCAGGGGCAGCTGAAGCGGTGCACCACATTCTCCAGCAGCAGGAACTCTGGGGGGCGGATTGTCAAGGATCTCTGGTGCCCCCAGGTGGACACTCACTCAAACTACATCACCACAAACCCACTTTCTAAAAACAGACTGGCTAACACCCCAGAACCAAACACCAACCAGACACTCACAACCCAAAACCAAGCATTTATTCAGGGGTAATAATGCATGTCTGCTACATGACAGGAGGACGTCATGGCCCGCTGACCCTAGGCCCGAGACGTGTCCTGAGAAGCCCCCCAGCCTCTCAACCACCAAAACCTCTTTCTGGCCACCTATCACACTGACTCTCTAATTAGGTCTTTCCCACAAAAAGGCACAAGAGAACCTAGTCAGTATTAATTATTAATATTATTATCATTATTCATCTGTCTTTACTAGGAAAAGCCAAACACCACAGGGATGTCTAGATGTCGCAGACAGGTCCATCTGCCGCATCTCGTACTTCTGCAGCCACGTGAAGGACGACGTTTGCAGGAATGTCGAGTCAATTAAAGGCTTCCTGTTGGCACCGATGCAATCAGCCGCACGCCACTTTCCATTTCGCGCTTCCCTGTTATCGCGCTTTTTGGATCACTGGGATGAAGCTCTGAGGCGGGCGGCAGCCTGATTGCGGAGCTCACTCCCTTCCTCACTTGAGTAGCGGAAATGTGGCAAACGCCTCCAGGGCAAACCAGAGCGCATTTCGAACCCTCACGCATGCACATGAGAGCATGCCTGAGTACAAGAAAATCGACCCGAGTCCCAGCTTACACTGAAAAATAAACAGATAAAACTATTAACATACCCAAACGCCACTCACACAGCTCCCAGCTGAACCTTCTGGAAAAGTTCCAGAACATTATACCCCATAAGTGATTCTCCAAAAAGGGGGCTACAGAGCTACTAATGTAAGGGAGGGAACTGAGGGGGGCTACAGAGCTACTGAGGTAAGCAGGGGGGACCTGAGGGGGGCTACAGAGCTACCAATGTAAGGGGGGGACCTGAGGGGGGGCTACAGAGCTACCAATGTAAGGGGGGGACCTGAGGGGGGCTACGGAGCTACCAATGTAAGGGGGGGACCTGAGGGGGGCTACAGAGCTACCAATGTAAAGGGGGGGACCTGAGGAGGGCTACAGAGCTACCAATGTAAGGGGGGGAACTGAGGGGGGGGCTACAGAGCTACTAATGTAAGGGGGGGAACTGAGGGGGGCTACAGAGCTACTGAGGTAAGCAGGGGGGACCTGAGGGGGGCTACAGAGCTACTAATGTAAGGGGGGGAACTGAGGGGGGCTACAGAGCTACCAATGTAAGGGGGGGACCTGAGGGGGGCTACAGAGCTACCAATGTAAGGGGGGGGACCTGAGGGGGGCTACAGAGCTACCAATGTAAGGGGGGGACCTGAGGGGTGCTACGGAGCTACCAATGTAAGGGGGGGACCTGAGGGGGGCTACAGAGCTACCAATGTAAGGGGGGGGACCTGAGGGGGGCTACAGAGCTACCAATGTAAGGGGGGGGACCTGAGGGGGGCTACAGAGCTACTGAGGTAAGCAGGGGGGACCTGAGGGGGGGCTACAGAGCTACTAATGTAAGGGGGGGAACTGAGGGGGGCTACAGAGCTACCAATGTAAGGGGGGGAACTGAGGGGGGCTACAGAGCTACCAATGTAAGGGGGGGAACTGAGGGGGGCTACAGAGCTACCAATGTAAGGGGGGGAACTGAGGGGGGCTACAGAGCTACCAATGTAAGGGGGGGAACTGAGGGGGGCTACAGAGCTACCAATGTAAGGGGGGGGACCTGAGGGGGGCTACAGAGCTACCAATGTAAGGGGGGGACCTGAGGGGGGCTACAGAGCTATGGAGGTAAGCGAGGGGAGCTGGGGGGGGGGCTACAGAGCTACACAGGTAAATGGGGGGACATGAGGGGGGCTACACAGGTAAATGGGGGGACATGAGGGGGGCTACACAGGTAAATGGGGGGACATGAGGGGGGCTACACAGGTAAATGGGGGGATATGAGGGGGGCTACACAGGTAAATGGGGGGACATGAAGGGGGCTACAGAGCTACAATACCAGTCAAAAGTTTGGATACACCTACCCACAGAAATGTTTATTTGAACTTTTCTGTATATTTTAGGATAATTATGAAGACATCAAGACTATTAAAAAACACACATGTAATTAAAAAGTTTTTTCCCCCAATGCCTGGGTTGGCAGAGTGACCCCACCACTGGGCCCCTGAGCAAGACCCCTAACCCTAATTACTCCAGAGATTGGCTGACCCTACTGACCAGTTACATGAGGTGGCCTCCTGGGATGCATTTCCAGCCGTCCTGAAGGACATCCCATACATATGCTGAGCACTCATTGGCCGCTTTTCCTTCACTCTCTGGTCAAAGCATTTCTACTGTGTTTAGCTCGGGTGGCCAGGTCATGCGACACTCTCCTTTGTGGGAGAGTTGGTGTGTCCAGACTTTTGACTGGAACGGTACCGTGGGTAAACCGGGGGACATGGGCTGGGGTGGGGGAGCAGATGACAGGGATACTGTACAGCTTCCTGTCCTTGGACTCGGATCGCATGCGGCTCAGCTGCTGCTTGTGGCACCGCAGGCTCCAGGGGTTGTGGCTGATCTTCTCGGAGCTCAGGCCGCTGTTGCCGTCCAGCATCTGGAAGGGCACATCCGAGTGGATCTTCAGCTCCAGCCGGGGGCTGCGGGGAATGGGACACCGCATGGGACGGCCCGCTCTGGCCAGGGGACCGTGACACAGATATCCTGATCTAAACAGCATCATTCATCTGCAAGTCTAAGGTCACTGGAAAACCGAGACATCAAGACAAAATAAAACACATTACATTCTGGTATAAATGAGCTTTTCGCAGTATGGGATGCATCTGTTGTCCAAGTTATACTGGTGAAACAATCCAATTAGCAATTATGTTTGTTAATTCTCCAGAATTGCGAATCCAGTTCAGAGCAATGGTGATCCTGGAGCCTGATGAGAGGCAGGACACCCTATGGATTTGGGTCTTGGTGACGCACATTTACAGCATGTTTCTGGAGCACCTGCATCAGTGTTTCTCAATCCAGCCCACAAGAACCGCCAGACAGTCCACGTTTTTGCTCCGTCTCAGGTCCCAACACACCTGCACCAGGTATTCAGTGTTCTTGATTGGCTGGGAGAGAGCAAAACCATGGACTGGGGGTCTCCGAGGAAACAGTGGCCTACACACCAACGCCGGCCAGCCCTCGCACCTCTCAGCGCTGTCGCTCTCGTGGGCCGGGCGCTCGTCGCGGTGCTCGCTGTTGGAGCGGTGCAGGCTGCGGCGGGAGTGCTTCCTGCGGGGCTGGTCCCTCTCAGCCAGCTCCTCGTGCTCCAGGCCCTCACTTTCCACGTAGGGGTAGGCCACCAGGTTGATGTACCCATCGATGTCGTTCTCAAAGCACACCAGCACCACGCCTGCGTGGGGGGAGGCAGAGGGGGCACCAGCTGATTAAACCATCCTTCTTCTGGCTCCCCACCATAAACACAGTTAAACCTTTGAATTACGGGGGCGGCGTGTGGAATAACAGGTTAGCGGCGTCTTTTCAGAAGGTCGCCAGAATGAGTCTGTAAGATGATGTCACTGATTAGCCCCCAATTCTTCCCTTCTCTCCCCCCTAAAAAACATACTAAAAACAAACAAAAATACAGTCATCGTAAAATATACACAATGAAATGAAATCCATTTCCTGTAGGTGATTTTCATGAAGGTGGGGTGGGCCAGTGGAGACCCCGCCCCAAAATGAGCTGATCTGAGGAGCAGGAGACGGGACAGGCAGGGGGAGACGACTGGAAAAACACCCTCACAGCCCAGGTGTGGGAAAGCATCACGCTGCACTGAGCACTGGACAGGGGGCAACAGTGAGCATACGGCTTTGCAAAGACAGCAGTGAGGAGGGGGGGCCTCACTGCACATCACACTCTCTATAGAACCCCCAGTGCAACAAGCCTTTCACATTCTACACTGCAGTGATGTCCATACGTAGCACTTTCCTTTCGGTCACAGATGATTTTATGTTCCATGAACACGCACGCACACACTTGTATTCACGTGTTAATGGGGACAATCCATTCATTTCTATGGGAAAAACCCTAATAATTCCTTCATCACCTTAACCCTTACCCAGCCTTAACCTTAACCATAAGCAACCAAACAAAATAAACAACTTTTTTTTTATTACAGTGACAGATTTTTTTTTAGAAAATCGAGTTTCCACTTGAAGGGATTGGAAAAGGTCCCCACAATGTCAAAATAAGAGGATTTTATCACGTTGTGGGGACATATGGTCTCCACTATGTAATATTTACATAACCAACCCACCCACACACACACACACACACACTTCAGGAAAGAGAACTAAAAAGACTGATTAAAATTATAATGAACGTAGAGTGCAGGTCCATATGAACAATGCTGAGTGTTACTATTTCAGTGTGAACCCTGCTGTTTGGAAACTTTTGCACCTTTGACTTTGGGTGATTCTCAATACCAAGAACGTGAAGATCGTATTTGTGGTCTTTGCAAGACCGGTCTGGCTAACTTGACACCCAAGAACAAACTTGGGCCGCAATGAATAATGGGCCCGGTCTTGTTTGGCGAGGATGCAACCGATGCATGCTTGATATCTGAGGTGGGACAAGAACCGCATCTGGGGAGCTGTACTGTCATTCCGTACTTCGGTTCTTAGTGTTGGAACCGGTACACGAGAACACAAGTACAGTCAAGTACGCATATTGAGAAACACCTTTTGACTCAGGGTGACTAAGTGAAGAGGATTGACTCCCAACTCCGGGACACTACATGCTGGATATTGTTACAGGTTGGGGGCGCATGACCCATCAGAGGTGGGGGGTGTGGGTGAGCAGGAAAACTGACAGGGCAGATTTAGTCAAAAAAAAAAAAAAAAAAAGGGATTAACTAATACAGTGAACCAAAAATCAGGGTTTGTCTGAATAGGCAGCGATGTGGTACAAAGACCAGACCCAGCATCAGTCACGTCTACAAGGAAACAGAAAAGCCTTTAAAAACAACGAATAAATTCCACTCACAATCCAGCTATGTGTGATCACAGCTGACTATAACAGAGCTTCTGAAACCAGTCCTCAGGTACCAGTCCATGTTTTTGACAGGGAACTGGGATGGAGCAAAAATGGGGGCCGACTGGGGGTCAGTGGACAAGGTTGAGAAATACTGCAGTATAACAGTGTTACGTAAACGGATCCGTGTGTCTGATTACCTTCGGCAGAGGAAGTCTAATTACCGTTAATTACAGTGACATGTCACAGAGCTGCCATCACCTGCAAAGGTGATGAGCCATTAGTGTCGTACCTGGAGTAGATCGTTTATATACACAGACAAATAACAAGCTTCCTCACTGTAAGACAGGGAAGGAGATTTCCAGGCTTCCACTCCCTTACATCCCCTCAAAGTCATTTTCATACATTTTAATTTGAGGACAGAATTTCTACAGGGACTCTTTACAACATACTGTACTGTACAAAAGTCTTAGGCAGTCAAACGAGCTATTTTGCATAAAAAAACAAAACAAACTATTTAGTATTAAAACATATGCAAATTACGAATAACAAGATAACTAGCAATAATTTCGGCAAAAAGTTACCGACATCTAGCTGGAAAGTTAGACGAACGCCGCTTCAGTTCCCAAACCTCTCCTCAGAGGCACCCAAGCCACTCCACGGATTTATTCAAACTTAATTAATCAGTTTTATTAGTTAAAAACATCAATGAGATATTTATTAGCCGTATGAGGTCTGCTAGTGGTAGAGTCAAAAAATACACGAGTGTATTAGATGGCTGCTGCAAATACTGATGTGACATTGGTAGGGGGTTTGAAAGGGTTAAGCAAAAAACCTTCGACAGGCATAACAACAGTTTTACACCAACATTAAGGTAATTTAAATATTATTTTTTCTAGCTGCCCGAGACTTCTGCACAGGACTGTACATGCAGGCATAACCATAAATTGCCCCACCCTGAGGTTTCAAAGCCAGCGCTTCCTACAGCTGTTACCGGAGGAGTGAGGGAGCGACACGAAACACGGAAACCTGTAAGCCACATTCGCCTACTGGGGCTCCGTCCACCGCGGGGCTCAGTCCGCCGCGGGGCTCAGTCCGCCGCGCTCACCAGCCGCAGCGAGGGATCCGGTATAATGAGGGTGGGAAGGAGTAAAGGGTCATGCAAATTCCAAAGGACTGGTCACCTCAGGAAAGATGACCATTTACCGGGACGTCCCAGACTATCCCAGAGGAGACTGCCCCATGGAAAAATGTCATGAGTGCGGTGGGAGTCCACAATCTCCACAGCTAAGAAATTTAACACTCGGCATTAGTGCACCTCACACTCCATTAAGATCTTCTCCAGAAAAATGAAAGTTCAATGCTTGTCCGGAGCCCAAAGGCTCAATGCTAGGCCACCACAACAACAATAATATTTGCATATTTGCACATGAAAGGAATCCAGTTCTGCAAATGGCCCAGCTGAATGACCCATCTCGCCCAGTATAGTCCCCTCGCTGCTATTTTTATCTCTTTATTCACTTTGCACCAAGTTTAGCGCTATGCGGCTAATTCTCCATAACCGTGCTGTCATATGTCAACAATGGCAGGCATCCTTATTTTTACCTTCCCCATGCCGCAGCTCGGGACAGAGCGCCGGTGTTACGGTGTGGAAAAGTACGGAGATGCGGGCATCACACCAAAGGTGTTCCTTAAAAATAGGTTCGGCCGGTTACAAACACACGCGTGCCATTTTCGCCATTCTTCGTGTGCATGGAAAGCACTCGGTGCATGCAGGGGGACAATACAGGTCAAGATAAAACAGGGTTGGGGGGGGGGGGGGTGGTGGGGGGTGCTGTCTGGAACCACTTGATGAAGGACTCTGGGCCTAAAAGCAGCCAGTAGATATGACGGATCTCCACGAGGCTTTGAGGAACGTCATCATCTTGGAGGTGATTCCCCAGCCTGTGGGAGGCCAGACTGACCACACCTGCTGCCAGCAACAAACTCAATGCCCTTGCTGCAATCACCTACACCCACCCCCGACCCAGCACTGTCACCTGTCACACCCACCCCCGACCCAGCACTGTCACCTGTCACACCCCAGGGTCTGATCTACGGGGCAGCATTTGGCGAAACACAGAATGATGATGTAATACTATCTGCCAGAGACTTTGTGTACCGACTCCCCCTTCACTGCGAAATCCGTGCTATTCGAGACTAGAGCGCAAGGCCAGGGGATGTGTGCAGAGGAGAGAGGGAGGAGGAAAATGGGGCCAGCTGGAGTGCAGGAGGAGAGAAGAGCCTGATCAAACTGGATCAGATGGAACGGACTGAATGGACTGGAAAACAGGGCTAACTGGGCTGCAGGGGGAAAATGAGCAGAATAGGGGCTATCGAACGATCGGCGTCACATTTTCCTGCCGTTCTGCTTGCCGTTTGAAACGACGCAGCGCACAGCAGCTCTCAGCTCTCCTGTGCCTCCGTTTTATTCCTCACAAATGGATTTCCGACCCAAATCGGAGGAACAGCCAACAAACGGGGTACAGAAGAGACGACCAAAGACGGCACTGAGAGGCCCAGATTATCCAGTACAAAAAAAAAATAAAGAATGACAATAGACTTTAATTCAGAATGACAGGAGTAATATTGTTAGCCCTGTATAAGGTGCATAAGCCTGCCGTTTCTCGGCGTTGATTTAGGCACACTGTGACAGAAGGACCCAACAGACCCTTCAATTAAATTCCGTGAGGAACACGTTTGGGGAGCTGGGGATCGGACAGGAAACAGTAACAGCTTGCGGTAAAGGGCACCATCCGGAATAAACACGAGTAGAGAGCGAGATTTCTTTCCCGGATGAATTTGCCATTGTCTCTATTTCCCCAACATTCAGTCGCAAATGCAATAAGTGAAGTCGGACCCTTTTGAAGATACAAAAGACCAGCGCGAGGGAGGGTAAATTTGGTTTGACAGATCACAGAGTTTAACATGCAAGCTCTCCATTAGGCCCTTGACACAAACATGCTGTACTAAACTTGTAGAGAAAGGTAGCATTATGCTAAAGAGGCTTAGCATAGGAAACTTGCATCACCGTACCTTGAACTGAGCATGTGCGTGTTCTGGCAGCCCCCCCCCCTCCCGCTTACCCTTAAACTCGGGGGTGAACTCCTTCATCTCGGGAGGCAGCGACTCGTAGAAGCGCTGCTCGCGGGCGATGAGCGGCTTGCACACGGTGTGGTCGTCGTAGCGCATCATGCTGGTGTGCCCGCCCACCTGGTGGACGAAGGGCTCCAGCGGGACACCCGTGCCACCGCAGCCGCCCTGGTCCCGCCCCTGGTCCCGCCCCTGGCCCGTGCCATGCTTGCCCGCTTCCACGCCGTGCGGGGGGCACATGGCGTTGGGCCGCGCACTGCCGGGGGCATGGGCTCGGGCGCGCAGGCTGGGCGAGCGCGAGGCGCAGGGGGGTGGCTGGGAGCGCACGCTGCTGCCGGGTGGGGGAGGAGCCAGCCCGCCGGCCACGCCCACCAGCCAGTGGAGTCCCGCTCGCTGGACACCAGGGCAGGTTTCAGATGATACCTCCTGCAGGAGCAGAGGGGGAAACGCAGGTGAGGATGAACATCAATCATAGACACACACACTACGGTGCACCCCAGCCTGCGCCTTGGCCCTTCTGTGACACTGATAAGGAAAACTGTTCAGAAGATGGATGGATGGATAAACCAGTGTTTCCCGACCCAGTCCACGGGGGAACCCCGGACAGTCCACGTTTTTGCTCCCTCCCAGCTCCCAGCCAATCAGGAACACCAAAAACGTGGACTGTCCGGGGTTCCCCCGAGGACGGGGTGGGGAAACACTGGGATAAACTATCCAGACAAGAGGCACAGATGCAGCAGAAACTGAAGATCAGAGCTGCCACGAGGTCCAGAGGCTCCCTGTGAATCGCTACGGCACATTTTTCCCGCCTTTAAAAGGTGTCAAACACGTACACGTGTTGAGGGAATTTCCATTACCGCAGTTTCCCGACCAGCTGAAAAAAGATGTCGTTCGCGGCTATGGGCGGCTCCCCCTGCTCAAGGTGCGAGCCTGTTGGCCTGGGGGAGAGACTCTCTCCCAGCTGGCCAGAAGCAATCAGAGAAGAGTTAGGGCAGACGAGGCCACACTTGTGCTGGAGTTCAAACGCACAACAAATCTGTCCTCCATCGCCTGGCCTCCCTCTCTCCCCCAGTAACAGCTCACCGTGGCACGCTGCCACCGCCGACGCGCCAGGACATAAACAATCGTTCAGCTAAGAGGCTAGAAAGCTCGCCCTGCGGGGGGGGGGGGCTATCGCTAGTGCCGTCCCTTCTATTTTTAGCATCATTACTGTTAGCATCGTAGCGATGAGCGAAAGCGGGGACCTAAAGAGTTCACTCATCTTCACCCAGGCGCAGTAAAGACTGACACTATGTATGCCGGGGCTGAACCCCCCAGCCGTCACCTGCACCTCCATCCACCTGGAAAGCCGACGTTAACAAATGGCACTGGGAGGAAGCAGCAAGTCGCAGCACATATAGAGAGTGCGACTGACATTTCTCACATTCCAGAGCAATTTTTTCGATGCCTTCCAAACATAAACATACATGAAAACAGAAGTTAAATATAACCGCGTTGAGGAGGATTAAATGAGGTTACATTGTGTTGTCATGTGCTGGACAGTGAAATGCACAGCAGAAATTCTTCACGGTGTCTGGAATCAGCTGTAAACCACACTGAAATGGAAGACAATCACCCCTGGATTGTTCCCCCCCAGGCATCTGGCCCTGGAGGCCCTGAAGACCGCAGTAGGTGGGCAGAAGGTGAAATAAAAGCCCAAAATTGGGTGGGTCCCTCCCTAGAATGAGTGTTTCCACAAAAAAAACAGGTTAGTCACCAAGGTTACAATAATTCTGAGAAGAGTGCAGTATCTAGGCAAACGCAAACAAACTCACATCAGAGCCCCCGTCCATTCTGACAGTGAGTGGGCCTGCAGACAGATTCACTCCGACCTTCAGCAGCCATATAATGTCGCCTGTGTTTTTATACAGTCAGCGCTAATGAATTAAAAGGCCTCACAGAACCTCTCGGGACGACAGAGTTCTGAAGAGCGGAAGAATAAACAAACCGCTTCAAACCTCGCTCTGTCCCAGACGGGTCACATGAGCAAAACCAGAGCCAGTGAAAACCACAGATGCTGCCAGCTACGGTGACATCACCCCGCCCGTTTTATACCAGCCCGTTCGTAGCGCGGAGACGGCACGCGGCTGGAAAGCGTCACATCGGCCCCGGGGTAACAGGAGCCGTGCAGCAGAGCATGCCAGATTAGCACCGAAAGATCGGAAACTCACTTCAAGGGCCTCAGGCATCTGGTGTATTTATACTTACAACTTATTCCCACACACGCATGCACAATTTTTTTCTACGTCAAGCCCTTTCTTGAGATCAGCTACGCTGCTACATAGACCCGTAAGAGACAGATTTCTGGCAGCAGGCCAAGGTCTCGATCCAGAGCTTCCTCTTTAGCCGCTATTCCGTCATCATCAAAGAAGCTCTCGTCCAATGCCTGAATGACGCTCGTCTTAACGCTCATCCGTTCAAGCCTCAGCCCCCATTACACAAATACACCAACTTCTCAGTAACACTAGACTGAATAGGCTACCAAATTGATCGGGAAAGTGGGGGATGGCTGCACATGCTTATCACAAATAGCTACAGGGAGATTTTGTCAAGCAGACAAACCACTAAACAGGATTACCATCCAGAGTCATTCCACTTCCACATATGGTAAGAGAAGACAAGTGCAGGTCTGGGTGGGTCATGTATCATCAGCATTGGAAATTGCTTGCTCACCTCACGAGAGAATGGGTCTTGTGAGCCGGCCTGAGTATTTTAACCATGTGCTTCAGCCAACCAGGTGACCTACATTAATGCTGCCACAGTGTCAGCCACCAGGCTATAAAATTAACACTTTGTAGAAGGTGGTGGTTGGGGGGGGGGGGGGGGTGTCGGGTAGGGCTGGGCATTTTACAAAAAAAAATTCAATACCAGTGCTAGAACGATACCTTGATTTCAATAGGGATTCCTGAACAATACTTTCTTCAATATCAATATGATTTTAAATCAATTTCAACAACAAGAATACATTAAACATCACAGCGCTAATCTTTTATTTGAACATGTTGTTTTGTTAGTTATTGGGTGGTTAATGGGGGCTCGATAGTTATTTATATCTTACCAGGGCTCCCAAGTTTCATCAAAATTCTGGATTACATCTGTTAGGGGCAGAGCCTGTGTCTCACAGGCAATGTGTGACACTTCAGAGCCCTGCCTACCACCTTCATCGGATCTTACTCTGTCACTTACACCTTGTCCGCATTCTGTATATATGGGTATCCAAGTAATAACGTGCTTGCAGCGGGATCACATGCAACAAATGCTGTTTTCTGATTGGCTAGCAGGTGGCTATTAAAACGGTCTAACTCGACTGGGACAGCTATGAACTCGGTGGAAAACTCCACTCCGTGTGCCTGCGCATCGTCCATCAATTGTATATAATGGGACACCTTCGAGGAAATTGTCCCTTACTTCTGTGAGTGTGTGAACTGGTTGAAATGCATGTATCCCGGCGGTCAATGTGTGAGACTCGAGGGCCCTGATTTTACTTAAACGACCCGCATCGTTTATAACTCATAAATAAATCTGCCCAGCAGATCGAGCTTTCATTTTCCACAGAATAAAAATGATGTAACATTATCCCACTAATAAGCCCTGGCACGTTTCACCTCTGCCACCGGCTGGAGACGCAGGCGAAAGGTATTTGCTCTTACTGGTGAACAAAAATAATACCAACTTTTTCCCTGTTCTTCCACATAACTTCCATGTTAGCACTGGTGCTTGTGGTCAAGCAATCAGCAAGTTTAACACTGTAAGCACCTCCACAGTAGTGCCTCCGAGGAACTGAATCAGACCGAGTACCAATGATCTCGCTCACATGCTCATGCATACATATACACACCAATTCTCACTCTCTTACACATGATGTATGGCGATGTGGTCAGCTGCTATATGAGGGGCATATTTGGGCATAAATGAGGGGCATATTTGCAAGTTGTAGTGGTGCACCTAGATAATTAATAATTAATTGTACCGTCTCCAAAAATGGTCACAAAATGCAACTAAATGTTTGCTGTCCAGAACCCCGGTGGAGCCACACGTCTTTACACTACGCATTTTTTACACTACGTGACAAACAAAAAAACTACATAAATTGCGAGCCAAGTCTCTGGCCATACATTTTTTTCCCACCAGCCTATATGACGTGTTAGTGTAATGTTACGTTAGACAGCCAATCACTAGCTACATTACATCTTTACACAAGTATGCTGCATGCTTATTAGCTCACAGACCCTGAGATTTACCGCTCGGAATTTGGCACCGAAATTAAATTTTTCGATCCTCGACAGGATTGGAGCATGTCGGTTGGTACCACAAAAGTACCAAAGTTTGGTACCCAGCCCTAGTCACGGGTGAGATTACTGAGAAAGACATCACACAAATCTCAAACAATTTACTCCTTTGATTACAGATCTGAGAACCTAACAAAGGGGTCTGCGTAATAGTTGATGAGAATCTCCCAGACACAGAGCATTTGTGAAACTGCAGGCCAATCAATTTAGAGTAGGAAACCACAAGAAAATCATAAAGGCACAGAAACCCTCCATTCATTGAGAACCATAACTAGATAATACGTGAAACACAATGGGTCACTCCCTGCAGCACACAAACCACACCTGCCCTTCTGTTCAGTGATGGTTCACTACATCACGTTGACTACTTCAACTCAGTCAGTAACTATAGAGCCTGTAACCTGCCATGTTAACTGTACATGAAACTCTTGTTCTGTGGAAACACTTGCTCAGGCAAGCTGATGGTGGGGGGCATGGGCGACATTAGGGGGGGGCAAGGGGGGGCATGTGCCCCCCCTATATCCCGATCATGGAATTTTAGAATTCACTGTTAAAATACTGTTTCAGAATATGTATTTTATGTGTTGTAGGTCTCCGTGTTGATAGGGGGCGACACAGCAAATTAAGCAATAGGTTGCGTCTTTATTTTTTAAGTTAGTTTGTTGTTGGTATGAAAATTAGAGAAAACTAGACAATCAATCGGGCAAAATGGCTAAGCGTCCCAATACGCTGGATAAGTACTTTTCCAAAAAAACAAAAACAGATAATGCTGATGACAGACAGGTAACGTTAATTGAGCAGAATGAGCACTTAAGTGTCAATCTTTAAGCTCTTCTTAACTGTGTCGATGAACAGCGCATCGCGCGAAAGAAATTTTTCTTGCTTGCGCCGACTGAAAACTTATATGAGAAACACAATGTGCCAGGAAAGACTCTCGGACATTGCAGTACTTAACATTGAACGGACCATTCACGTAGATTTGGATAAGACCGTTAATCGCTTTGATGCCGAGCCTGGTGGACGACGTTTAGCCCTTCACTAAGGTAGGATGTTGTTTTGATACCTACTCGTTAAAATGTTTTTCTTGCCCCCCCTGACTCAAGAGTCAAATGTCGCCCATGGTGGGGGGTATTGTTCTTTCCAAGAGGGCCAGCTCTGGAGAAGTGGTCAGAGAAACAAGCACATAGCTGAGCTCTAAATCCTTACAGACCCAACATGTGCTTCACTAACCTCGCACAGCATAGCACATTGCATGCATGGTCCCCAAGGAGAACATGACCTTCTTGCTCCACTGTACTGGAAGCACAGTCCCCTGAGAAGCAAGAACCATTTGAGAAGAGCGGCTGCAAGTCGGTCTTGTTGCAACTCCTTTTGTGGTAGGAGGAAGTGCCATCGGTGAGAAAGCATATCACTGCAAGGGAGAAGAGCTAAGCTCTGAGGGTCAGGAAACTGGGGGGTCTAACTCTGTTGATTGCGATCAAAAACTACACTGGCACTTTCTTTCATGACTGTTGCATCAGCAACTGCAGTAATAACGCCGATGGATACCGAGTATATGAAATCATTACACTTTGCGCAGAGTCCATTTTGAGCCCGTGGCATGAGCCCAAGGTTGACGTTAAGCAGAAGCAGCCACAGCTTGCGGAACAGAGTGTGGAGCCAAGTGAAGAGCCTGGACATGCCATGAGTCTCAGACACGCCGAGCAGGTCGGCGTCCCCAGCGAAAGACCAGCCCATGCATGACGTCTAGGTCCGCCAGTTTCAAGTATCATATTCCTGCTATTTTTTTGGGACCAAAGAATAAAGTCAAGTGGAGAAGCTCCCTCCACCAACCCACCCCCCCAGTCCTGATCCCATGCTGTGCTAGATGATGACACTTTTCTGGACAGCTCCATCATGGCTGATAGAGAGACACATCTGCACCTGCATCATCCCTTCTCCCTTACACTCAGTCATCGAGATTGTGGGTCTATTCATGGCCACATGCTGCTAGAAGCAGTCACAGAAACATCTTCTGTACAACAACAACATAAATAAATAATAGAAACGTAAGCAAACATGCAGGTGGGACCCAACACAACAGCTCTGATTTTTACACCAAGAAACAGCAACAGAGTTGACCAAACCTCTTTGCGACAGAGCACTAGTAACAAACACCACAGTAAGGAAAAACAAGTCTCTCATAAGGGTCCAGTGGGTACAATCCGAAACCTGGACCCATACCCAAGGCCAAACTTTCAATAATTGAAGCCACTCATCGCTACTTCCCCAAAATGACCAAACACAAGCTGTACACTAACACCAATGTTTCCATACCTTCAGAGGA
This sequence comes from Paramormyrops kingsleyae, assembly GCF_048594095.1. Lineage (NCBI taxonomy): Eukaryota > Metazoa > Chordata > Actinopteri > Osteoglossiformes > Mormyridae > Paramormyrops > Paramormyrops kingsleyae. The sequence continues at coordinate 25,041,178 of NC_132804.1, forward strand.
GAAAGCAAGAGTGAAGAAGACTGAAGACAGATTCAGATAAGAGCTGCAAGAGGAAAAGCATCCCTGATCTCATCCCATCAGGTACTCGGAGAGTAGGGAGGATTTTCTTGAGGTGGCTGCTCAGACAGACCCGTGATTCAAACACCGAAAGGCCCTCTGCCACTTTGTGCGCACATGCTGAGTCTGCATGTTATCTTTTGGTTTCCTCCCACAGACCAAAGACACCGTTTCCTTGACCATAAATACTGCCTGTTCAGGGTGTGTCTCACCTGGCGGCTTACATGTCTTGTGGGGGCCACAACCGCAAACTGTATGAGCAGTTATCAAAAAAACCAAGTATGACAAAGCAGGATAAACCGCCAGGGTCCAGGCCAGCAAGGAAAGGGTTATTTACCACGTTAAAATCACATTAAATGACCTGCTGCACAGCTTTTAAGTAAATTACGAACATAGTACTATGTTATTACATTGGAGAACCATGGAAGATAATCATTTAGTTTCCCAAAAGCTAGGTGTCAAACCTTCCCCCAGGGATCTGCGCCTGGCACAGAACAGCTCGCTACGGGGGAGCGCACACTAACAACTGGCGTCCCTCTTGGCCTGTTCCTCGGAACTTTAACAATTTCATAATAAAAAAAACATGAGTCTGCAACCATTAATGCACCTCAGCTAGGCCTGGACGATATGGCAAAAATTTATATCACGATATATTTCTTAATTTTGGTCGATACGATATAATTCCGATATCGATATGGACAATATTAAAAAGCCTCAGGAAAAAACTGCCGAGGACACGCACAATGGTTGTCTGCAAACTGAATTTGCAAAGTCTATAATACCTCCAGGCTCCTCCTATTAAAATTATATATATTTTTTTTTAAATAAAAACAGTACAAAAAAAAAAGGTTCACTTTTTTTTTGTATTTAGCCTTTACAAACAAGAAATGTGAAATAAACTATCAAATAAATAAAACTCTCAGACTCAGCTTATTAACAATAATATATTTCCATTTAAACTAGAACAGGCTGATTATTCATATACAGTCGAACCCGGTTATGTCGCCGGCCTAGGGGGTTGCCAAAAAGCGTCGAGATAACCGATGATCGAGATAACCGAAAACCAATATGGCAGCAATATATTAGTATGTGCTTGAAATGTATTTATGTGCGTTAATAACTGAGAATGTACATGCACGGGTTTTTGGCATTGCCGCGATTTGTTTGACGCGATCGGCATGCTATAAATATGTACATACATCGGGGCCGGTTCTAGACATGCATATATGAGGGGGCAGACAGAAATGTGAAGGGGGCACAATGGTGGCGACAAAGGCGGGAAAGGGGTGGGGTGGTGCTCTGGATAACTGTTTTTGTCATGTAATTGGATTGCACTTTGTCAGGCCTGTCCAACTTGGGTGTCCCACCTGAAGGCTAAGCTTCTGCTGGTGTAGCTCTTAGGGTCACTGAGGCACGCAAAGCCCCTGACCACAGTAAGGTGGCAATCCCTCAGGGGGAAAACTGAAAAGTAAAACAAAAAATAAAATAAAATATTCCTCATCAGATTAAAAACAAGACATTTACCTTAATTGGATGGCCTATATCAAACATATTTGAACCCAACAAAACACTTTTCACTATTGCCAATATTACCAAAACTAAAAAGGGTAGGCTAAATTATGAAAAAGAAAAAATCAATTCACCGAGTCTTGAAATATAAAACTGAAAAATAGGATCGGTCAGGGTTCATTTCACTACATGTTGTACTTGTTATAACTATGTATGTGACGAATAAAGAATCTTGAAATCACAACGAACAAGTCGCTCAATGAGAATGAATGACGTAACCGACTGGCTAAGCTGCTTCTAGCGCCAAGGTGGTTCAAATGGTACGATCCACACTAGGGGTGTCTAAAATCGTTTTACATAAAATTTTCCTACAAGATGAGGTTCTTTCTTTAAAAAAAAAAAAAAACAAGAAAAATGTTAATACCACCCCCCCCCCCCCCAAACTGCTATTTTTGTCTATTTGGGGGGGGTCTTGATCGGGGGGTACTGGGGGGTACAGTACCCCCCGATCAAGACCCCCCCAAATAGACAAAAATAATTCGAACCATGATCTCACTAGTCACTATGATTTTGACGAGAGAGATTGCTGTTTCCTCCAAACCTTCCGCAATCACGCAGCTCATTTCGCTTTGCCCTGCCTACTGAGAAACTGGCTCATTTGCATACTAACAGTGATTGGCTGTTTAGCTGGGGGGAGGGTGAGTGGGGGATCTGCCGAGTGCTGCGTGAGCCCGCGCACAAACAGAACGCGGAGGGAAAGAGCGAACAAGAAGTGAAACTTATCATCTCGTTTGTGCCTTTTTCAGTGGATTTTTCAGCTACTGTAGTAAATCTTGTCCATATTCAGTTTGTGGGTAATTATTATTTTCTTCCTCAACTTCTAAAAGTTTGATTTAAGGGGGCAGGACGTTTGCTTAAGGGGGCGTTGCCCCAGCGTAGAGCCGGCCCCGACATACATGTTGGCTAACAAAAGGCATACCACCAACTAACAGCAGAGATTTACCAGTATACAATAAAAACCACCGTCGTTTCTTGATACAAACCTTTAATTATATTCTCCAACATTGAAAACACAAAGATCGCTCACAAAATCACAAAAAATCTGCGGGGTGTACTGTAGTTCGTTTTCACAAAAAGCTAACCAGTGTCAAAATTAAATTCACGAGTCATTTCCCTCTGACGCAGCTCTGAAAAGTATCATACACGTGGTTACTATGGTTTCTTTACAAAGTCTAAAATGCTTTGTTGCTTTTGCTTTTAACAGTCTGCTTGAAAACAAATGCTTCAATATTATTTATGCTGTCTAAAAAAGTTTTACCTGGATCACGTTTCACAGCTGCGTTGTTCAGCAAATTACCATGCGAATGCGATTTGAATACGCACTGTTTAGCACTTGTGATACATTTTTAAAAGCCGGTGAATATATATAATATTCAAATGTATATCGAAATATCGGAAATGTGTTTAAAAATCGTATCACCGTTATCGAAAAAAATTATATCGCGATATATATTGATATCGAATTATTGTCCAGCCCTAACCTCAGCTTAAAAAATGACCTCCATAAGACCCAAAATATGAGCTGCCATCAAGCCGTCCAGAACCAGGCACCTCGAACTGCGACAAAAGTCACAGTGTCAATAATTAGCATGTTTAATAATATGTAGCACTTGCAGACTGTCTGAATGTCACATCAAGAAATTTACAGATCATACTATTGAATCAGATCAATAGACTGGTTAAGAAGCAAAATGTATTAAATATTATCATGGTTTTTATTTACATACATCCCAAGCATCACAAGAAATACAACTTAAAATTTTTAGCTGAAAAAAACAACAAAAAAAACAAAATTTTCATTTTAAAAAGGAGGAAGGAAAGGCCCAGCGCGATGTGGTACAAAGCAGCTGCTCACCTTTACTGCAACAACTCCCTCAGGTACACGCTCACATTCTCAGGGCCCAAACACTTTAACCACCAGTGGCTTGCCTGAGGTTCCCACGCCCCATGACCCTGAGGTTCATAGGTGCACTTTCCTGCGGTTACCACAAAATACACAATAGCAACCAGAACAGGGGGGGCCTTGGGGGTGACAGAGCTGAACTGCACCTTGCTTTGGTACGGAGCAGCAAAAAAATAAAAAATAAATAAATAATATATATTAATTTTATATATTATAATGTGTATATATATATATATATATATATATATATATATATATATATATATATATATATATATATATATATATATATATATATAATAATTATTATAATAATAATAATAATCTTGGAGGTACCAAACTACCACCCAATCAGGTATAGACAAAAACTGTCAGCTGTGTTGTGTTTTTCATCCCAAAAAAGGAAACCCCACAACACTACCTCTCACTCCCCACCCACACCAAGCAGTGGGTTTCCCCTGATGTAGGCTCCTAACAGCTTCCCAGATGACGATACTCGGCATGGGTCAAAGTGCCACCTACCCACCTCCAGAAAATCTCTGCCGAAGCTTTAAGGAAAAAAAAGCAAGCCCAGTCTTCCTGCCCCAAATTCTTTTCTGCAAAACACCTTGATGGCGGCAACAAGGAGAGACAAAGGAGAGGTAAGCCTCTTTTCCGTGGGTGCCTGGGCAGACTCTCTCTCGGTCTCCACTTCTCTGACTGCTGACCTTGGGGCATTATTGAGCTAATTTTAGCTGCCACCTATCTAGGATTCGGGAACCGCTGCGGGATTCCAGGGTGGGGCGACCCGCCGCTGCTGAAACAGCCTGTCTCAGGGCAGGAGAGTCGCTGCCCACCAAACGGCCTTCTTCTACAATGTTTGGTCACAAAAGAAGCGGGGAGCAAAAGCGCCCACACATTTCCATTCAGAGGGCTAATGCCACGAAGTACACAGTTCGGCGCATCATATGAACGCAGCCTTTAAAAATACACGTTGGGCACCAGCCCGCCGTGGTGAAAGTGTGCGTCACCGCTGACCGCATATTCGGGCCACAGCAAAGGGGAGTACTGGCGTCACCATAACACAAACAGCAGTGGGTGATGCGGCTGGGTAATTGTGTAAATTACACCTGGGCAGGGGCTCTGCGTGCCATCAACTGTCACCGCTTGCTTGAAGCATCCGTCCAAGCTTTTGTTTACACAGAGCAGAATCCAGCTAAATTACGAGTGACGTCACGTGGTAGGGGAAGTGTGTGTGTCTGTGAGTGCGTATGTGTTGGGGGGGGGGGGGGGGGTTCTAGACAGGACTTCCATCTCCCCCGATACCCATTCTGAAAGGCTCTACACACCAGGAGAGAATGGGGTGGGGGGTAAATAGACCAAAAACTACATCTCTTCAGGAGAGCTGGTGCTCGGACTTTTCAGTCAGCAGATGTATGGAGATAGGGGGGGAAAAAACTGCATTTTAAACTGATGAACACCCACTTTTGAATGTTTATTCAATCAGGAGTTGGGAGTTGGGGCAAACCTTGGACATCAGAATCTCTCATACGTGCATGCACATGAGAGAAACATCATCTAGCATAGTACCTTGACATTTACAAAGAAAGTAAAAGAAAACAAGACAATTTAAAAGCTTTTCTAGGTAAACAGCCACACCCCGAACTGTTTGGCGGAATTAACATCATCATAACATAATTAACCGTCTATGCACAGACGTCATATTTCGTCATGTTTTCCCATTTAGGGGGTGAAATTGAACGTGCCGAGAATGGAGCCATGCAGCACCTTGGGAGAGAGACGCCTCCTGGGGAAATCAAGGACGACAGGGGACTGGGGGTGCAGGGGGTCAGCGTCATCCAGCTTCCCGCCTCAAACACCCCAACGCCCCTGTGCCATTCGTCAGCCGGGCCTTGCTAAAGTGGACTCCTGCAAAGTGCAGAACCCGCCAGATACAGGAGTGATGGGTGCAAAGGGTCAACGTTGGTACATTATGTACTTCCTTCCGTGTCCCTTTCTAAAATACAGCTGGGGCGGAGTCAGGCAGAGTGAGTGGCTCCACAAGACTGACTGGCGAGGGAACGCAAACAAGGCAGAAGGCAGGTCGGAAGAGCGATGACGTCTCACGCTTTGGTGTGGCCTGGACCAGTCTGTCACCCCCAAGAGAGGGGGAGGACAGCTTGTCCAAAAATGGCTGGGGGAAGGGGCCGCTCTGCAGAGAGAGGGCTATTAAACAGGTGACAAGCACTAATGAAGGAATCAGGACATTTGGGCCTACATGAAAGGTGGGATTAGAACCTTGTTTCCACCAACGCAGGGCTGGGCTTTTTCCCCAGTCTGAAACTCCGGGAGAGACCAGGAGGTCCTGACATGACTATGGGCTTGTTACTTCCTCAGGTGTAAGTCAGCCCAACCGAGGCAGCAGGGTCCACAAGCTGACCTGCCTCCAGGGCCAAGAACCACCTCCACAGCATTCAGCAAATTCCTTCTCACCACTAAAATACTACCATTTGTTTTCCCCCCCACTGTCTGAGGGGGTGGGGCGTGGTGGAGGAGCATCATATGAAGGTCCTACATCAGAATCAATGCCATCGAGATCAACAAGACTGAATGGCTAATGGGGGGATGGTGGAGAAAGGTACAACTGTACACAAGTGACACAGTAGAACCATGGAAGACACGGAAATAGAAGGTATCCACAGTAACAAGCGAGTAGGAACTGACAACAAACATTGGGACAGCTTGGTAAAACGAAAGGGTGGGCCAGCATTGCACCTTGGCGGTCACTCCATTTAATGAGACTGACGCATTTCACATTTAAACAGACAGCCGTGGAAATGTCTGACTTTCCAGTAATCCATGGCGACAGATACTGGATGCAAGCGGTGATGGAGAATGCCTCATTGCAGCCCGAGTTGGTTACACGGACTCGGTGATCATTCTAAGAACGCTGCAGGGAGAATGGACATGGTGGCAATTCTGCATGTGGGGCACCCTGATTCCACAACAGAGGCGGGAAGAATGAAATTCCAGAAAGTGACACAGTAGCTAAGCAGCTTATGATGCTTAATGCATTAAGACCTATATTGACAAGTAACATGAAATGCACAAAAACCAAGACAGACTCTTCTCCCAACAACAATTTCACATCCAGGCCTGCTATAATCAAATCAGGAGAGCGGCTGGTAAGAATATGCATTAATGTATTTAGAGGAAATTAACACTTAGGGAAGGAATAAGGAGATTAGGGATTTAAGATCTAGGTTTGGTATGGTACCTATCCAGGATATGGTTTGGAAACACTGACTCATCTGAATGTGCAAAACAAACTGGAATAAACATCACTGGAAACCAGAGTTTGAGACAAAAATGTTTCTTTGTTTGAGGGATCCTGTACCTGCATATTTTAAATTTTGATTATTTTCATCTTCGTCATTATGAATGATGTAAGAGGAGTACATTATTAATGAACCTGCATCCATGACAGAAATACTGTCTTTGCACAAGAAGGCTGGACTCCGTGCCCCCATCTTTGCACCTGTGACAGCCAGGATCCTCAACAGGAGGGAAAAAAGCCAACCTTATGACAGATCTGCCTTGGGGCACACCGAAGTGTAACGCCTGATGGGGGAGTCTCCAGGTAAGGACGACAACTGTGGTCGCTGGCACTTCAACACAAGACTACAAAGTACACAACTAAGATAAGCATCAATTAATATCCTTTCCATTTGCGTGTCCGACGGGTGTCTTATGTAACGCCTACTGTTACACCCCAATATCGCAACTGCACTTACGCAGCTCCTTTACGTAATTTCATATTGAGCAAATTAAGATTTCTAACCCCGTTTTTAAAAAACATTACGACACACGTGGTCAAAATGTCGAAGTAGGCGTAAAGACAAGGGGGAGGGCGGCCGGTTTGCGGCGCTGCTGTCACCTCCGGCCGAACCCGGGCGGCTTCGCTGGCCCCGTGTGGGCCTGAGCTGCGCAATGAGCGTCGGATGCCCCGTCAGGAAACGCCATGGGGGGTTAATAATATATAAAAAATGAACGACAGCCATGCTTACGCAATGGGGCGCAGTGATGGAAATGACGCATGTGTACCCGGTATGTAAAAGACCATGACGGGTTACCATCACTAACCAGCCAACATCGGGGATAACGAGAAAATCGAGCCGACGCCTTGGTGGCTTGAGATCGGATGTTGAAATTATCCATTCGAGCTAACCGATCGCACGTTTTATTACTAGTGGGGAGTCAAAAATAAGCTAACCTTTCGTAATGCGTCCAGCACAGGCTGGAAGTGTGACTAATAAACAAACTAGTGGGGAAAGGCGCAGCACAAGCATCCACACTTACCGGTTTGAACACCCTCGTGTCTGGGGTCCGACAGCCGGAGTGACCAGGGAATCAGATCGACACGCCTCGGTCCTGGACGAATTCCCGAAAACAACCTATGCGTGTTTATCTGAATTGTAATTCATGTTCCTTAAAACAAAAAACAAAAAAAAAAACAAGCACAAATGTAGCCGGTGAAGTGTTTCATTTAGAGACGTCTGTCCTTCGGCGATTCTCCGACCCAAATTTTCAGGCAGCTAGCCGACTGGCTGTACAGTCCTCTTTAACAATAAAAAAATGTTATTTTTTGTTAAAGAGCTGGTTAGAAGGCTTTGCTTCCTATGAAAATACACTCAGGAAATGAGCTCCAGGTCGATGTGTCAGGGCATTCACTAAAAAGCTGAACAAGTAAATATCTCAGGTTAGAGACACGTATAAATTTTAAATGATCATTTACAAGAATCTAAACAACGGTCATCATCCTGTCCTAAGCAGCTGGTATAACATTGTGCTTGCCCGAAGCACAGTGCTCTTGGATGATGCCCTCCTTGTCTGGATAACTGGTGTACAATATAGTGCTACCTCACTAATGTAAAAGGGCCTGTCATGACGGCTCGTCGGCAGCTAGGCATCTCTAAGAGCAAGCATGGCCTTTCACGATCCTTTTGCACGGGTACCGGCTGATATTGTGACGTTTCTTCTTCTTTCTCCCATCTTCTGACCTGCTTACATCAGCGCTGCTCTCCATGCCCTTGTTTCTCACCGCCGCAACCGTCAACCCAGCCAGCTGTACGGCTAGCTGGATCAGAAAGCCACTTAAAAGTTTTGCTCCGTTAACCCTACAGTGGCCATCCGTCTCGTCCTGATTTACCAGGAGAAAGTGAAGAGGGAATGATCCGTATATTCCTTATCTGGATCTCGATGCTCCCCTTCTGGCCAAAAAAACACTTCAACAATTTTCTACTTCTGAAACCATAATGGCGGCCCACAGATGGTGCTATGACCCAATCCCAAATAAGGGACCAGGAACTGCCCGCATCCGATATGTTGATTCGTCAGATCGTACAGAAACTCCTATTTTCCATTGGTCGGTACTCGGAATAGGCGTGGTTTATAGGAAGACTCAACTTTACCACCTGAATCTGTGCGTTAATTCTGTAGTTTAATGCTTGTCACTTACTAGTAACTTTCCCGCTGATTTTCGCAGACCAATACAAACACAACAACTACGCTTTATTATGATCCGATTTTAGCAGGATGTTTTATGCCCAGAGTAAAAAGCACGTTATTTGAGATTCTCTCATTTAGCTCATGTTGCTTTAATTAGAAAAATAGAGAAACTGATTGACGTATAGCCCATGTTTTTCAGATAATTGATCCGAAAGCGAAGGATGAATTTGAAATACCTTTAGTTGCTGAGTGGGTCGTTCGTGTCGTATCATGTAGTCTACCCTTAATTTAATAAAACTTCAGGATGAAAGTTTCTCTTCCCATTTCAGTGCAGGCAGCTGTGATTACGTAACTAAACATGTGTTGCCCCCTGCTGGGTTGTTTAAAATGTCCGCCAGATACTTAAGTATGTCAAAATTCGTGGCGCCGACTCTGATTGGCGGACAGCTTAAACATGTCGAAAAAAGAGCTCGTGTGATAAGCCGGTTTATTTATACCGTCATAAAACTAATCCAATCAGTGAAGCTCTTATTGGTCGTGGCCAGCAACCAACGTACACAATAAAGATTTCCGGAAGGCACGCAAGATGTTTCCACAAGGTTTTTCTATGCGCTTTAAAGGAATCAGCAAAACACTTCCAGCTTTCAGCTAAATGTGAGAGTACTGCGATAATGAATCTGGGGTGAGTATAATTTTTAATCGTTTAGGTGGTCATTTTCTTGTCAAATCAAACATGACTTTTTCCTATCAGTTAATCACCCTCTAGAGTAGATGGGGATTATGTATATTACTCGTATGTCAGTCAAGCAAGAGAGTCGTCTATCGCCCTGCTACTCATTTTACATAAATTAACTGATTTACCATATTCCGATGTTTTCGTACTGCTTCCATCGCGAACCAGTTAGCCCCTTTCGGTGTTTCGGGTATTTATTTGCAAATTGTCAATACACCTCAGTCAATGGATTTTGATTATACTATTTAAACGAATTGATTGCTGTCTGGGAAAATTCTTAAAAATAAAACACGAAATCACAAACCATTAACTCTTTTTCTTTTACCACGCAGTAGCTAAACATTCATTTGGATTGCTTTTGAATAGTTTCGAATTTTCAAGCTTAGTCTTTCCGTTTGAGCAGTGCTTTACACATTTAGCCTGGTATGTTAATTGTTAAAAAGTAAATGCTTGAGGCATTACGCGACACTGTTAAATAGCGTCATAATATATAGGCTTTCTATTCTCCATGTGTTCTACACTTCTAACAGGACACCAGGAAACACTTTTTAAAATCAGTCTCTTGTCTTGCACAGACAATTGTTATACTACTAGTGATTATTAAACGGCGTTGTTGGTAACACCGTTGTGTGGTTTTGCATTTCAGAGACGGTCTCATGTTTGAACTTGAAAATGGAAAAGCAAAGCTTGTTTTGTCCAGTCAAGGTAAATGATTTTTCACCCATGCTCTTTTAATGTTAAACATCACATAGTAAGTCCCTTAAGGTAATTTTTCCATATTTTCACTGATGCATTGTCTTTTTGTTGTAGGTCTGGAGTCAAGAAATGCAAAGAAGGTAAGCTTATTAGTTTCAGTATGGATGGTGGGAGGGGCTGTGGAGATCGGGTTTCTTCCAGCAGTCAAAAGACATCAAGTTAAGTGATTCTCTTTTATTAAAATGGAAGAAAGATAAAATGAATATTTCATAAGTTTTCTATGAAATCTCATAGTTGATAGTATTTTTAGAACACTTCTTGATGTTTTCATTTAACGGTATTATGTTTTATTATTTTGTTTTGTATTGATTGTAGGTGATCCCTATAACTAGACTTGAGAAAGTCCCTGTCAGGTTGAAGCAAACATACAACAAACCAGTGACGGGGAAACCCCAGAGAGTTCAGGAGAGGCTCACTGATGTGAGAAAAAGGATCGACTCACAGAGCGTTGTTGCCAGGAGTGAGCAGCAGGAAGCCCCAAAGCCTCCCTGCAGGGCCTCCTTAAAGGACACGGGCGGTGATCGTAAAGCCTCACCGCGGACTGGCGCTCCAGCTCGATCGTGGCCCCTAAAGAAGTCCGGGATGGACAAGCAGGTTACTGTCCAGAAGCGTTCTGAGGCTGCCAGGGAGACCCTGAAGAACAGCTTGGTGTGTCTGACCCAGCAGCAGTTAGAGCAGATCCTGAGCAGCATCAACCAGGCTACAGACGGAGGTTCACAAAGCCCAGGCTGCAGCAGCCAACCCCAGTCAGGTGAGCTTACAGAACCACCAGCACAATTTGGGCCTTGGCAGGCTGCTCTTCTCTATGGTATGGTTTCAGTATACTGTAGCATTTGCTCAAATGAGTATCAATATAATATTGATCTTCATTTCTCTATTAGAAGTTCAAAGGGGTGAAGTCAAAGAGGGTGTGAGCGGAACAGAAAAAAGTGACACATTCTCAGAACCTACATCTGCTCATACAGACAAGAGTGATATGGCAATGGAAAATGCAAAGGATGACAGGTGACTCTCATGTTTCTGTCCTAGTTAATAAGGGCAACTTCCTCTTAGAGCATGCTACGTTAATTTCAGAGGATAAGTATGGCAAAAAAAAAAAAACTGTCTTTGGCATCTTGCTACGCTGTTGTTTGGGTGGCAGCTTCTCCTGTATGACTGTTCTCATTGTTCACTTCACTACAGTGAAGGCTATGTTCTCTTATCTAGGGTGATTCCAAATGGATTTCCAGCTGGCCTCTTCAGCACGCTGGGAGAACGAGAGAGGGAGAAGGATGTTCTGGAGGCCAAGAGAGAGCAGTGGAAGAAAGAGCTTGGTATGCAGAACAGACTTTCACTACCCAGCCATTGCTGTGGAAATGTGATGAGACTATCATTTTTTTAGCACAGCAGCACCTCGATAAATTGCAAATTTAAAGACTAAATGAACACTGGATGGCATTTGGTCATCTCCCAAGCGAGCTGTTCCAAGCACATTCCACTGGGCAGAGGTCCTGGGACAGATCCAGGACAAGCTGGATGGATTTTATCTCCCAGCTGGCTTATAAACACCTGGAGATCCCCCAGAAGGAACCAGACTTGGTGCCTTTGGAAAGGGAGGCTGGGCTGCCCTTTTAGGTTTGCCAACACCATGACCCTCACAAGGAAAAGCAGTCTGAAGATGGACAGATTGATAGATATCAATATTAATGTGCTAAATTTGGTTGATAGAATACATACTGATCTAAAAATCACCCACCCTCTACAGATGAGCAAATGGCTTTAAAACGGCAGAAGAAAGTTACTCCAGATGTAGCACTGAACTGCGGCACTGTCACAGGGGATCATCTTACAAAGGTAGGCCTGAGTTTATCCTGTCCCTCATGGGTTATCGTAACAAGCTATGAGAAGATTAAATTCCGGACATAGCTCACTCCTTTTCCAATCACCGTGCTTGGGCAGGCGGAGGAGGAGAGGATTCTGGGAGAGAGCCATGAAAGGAAACTGCAGCAGTCTAGAGCATCAGTCTCAGTCTGCTGCAGCCAGAAGGACCTTCCGGCTGCCATTCGCTCTGCGTTTGTCCTGGGGGTAAAGATATCGATGTCACACAGACTGTATCATGAGGCTGCAGAGGATTTTTTTTTTATAGTTGGGTTCTCCAATAGGCAGCTCACAGGCCAAATCCAGCCCATGGGAATCAAATGTACAGCCCATAAAAAACATAATCGGGCAAAATCGGGGGAGAACGGAACGATCACCCCTTGGCTTTGTGTTGTTGATAGAATTTGTCCCATGGGTTAAAATAATTGGGAACTCTGTTTTATACAGCTAGAGATTGAAATATAGCATGCAAATGTAAAGCTTAGATACTCTCACTTTATCGTTCTCGTCGATGCTTTGCTCTCTATCATTAATGAATGACTGTCCAGCTGGCATGCTCACACCGTGCGGCATCTTGCCGTTCAGGAGGCCACCCCAGTGGAACATGCTTTCAGTGCCAAGAAGCGGGAAGATCGGAGGATGTGGCTCCAGGAGCTGGACCAGCAGCGTGAGGAGGCCAGGCTGCGAAAGATGCAGGAGCGCCAGAACCAGGCCCAGGTACCGGCCCGGGGGTCCTCACGGGTCCCGTCCATTTGTCCCCAGCACAACCTAACCCTGCATTCCCACGGCCACCAGGGGGAAGACCTGGAACGCTGGGCCATGCACTTCGACTCCCTCCAGAAAAGAGCCCCGTCCCAGTTACCCCCGGCCACTGAGGGGCGGGATTCGGGCTCTCCGAGTGCCCGCTACACTGCCCGCCCATTATCACCCCCCAGCACCTCGTCCCTGGCTTGGGAGGGCACGAGTACCATAGCAGGGGACCATCTGGGTTGGGTCAGCGTGGACAGCTCCACAGGTGGAGGCCAAAGGAGCAAGTATGTAACACCAGCCCTCTGAGCATATTCAGGATATAATGTGGTGCTGATGAGTGGAAGCCAGTCAAAACAAAGCTTAGTGCTGAGCTAGAAAATTACAATGAAATGTTTGTGCCATTAATAGGAGGCTTATTCCCTACTGTCCTCTGTGCTAAACTGGGTGCTGATTTATCCTGCTACCAGCAGATGGCGCACAAGTGTCAAATAAATGGCACTTGTATGATAGGAGAAACTGGACTGGTGTTGAGGTGTTTTTTTTTTTTGTTTTTTTCCCCTGTCTTGCCCCCCCTCCAGCCACCTGCGCACCATGACAGCACTTCTGGATCCAGCCCAGATTGAGGAGCGGGAGAGGAAGCGCGTTAAACAGCTAGAGCACCAGGTACAGAACAAATGGAGTGGCAACTTATGGAGAAGAATGATGTCTCCATTTGCATGATCACCACCCAGATCAAGACCCCCCCCCCCCCCCCCATAGCGTGCCATAGCGGCACAAGTAGAGGAGCGTCGGCGGCAGCGGGAGCAGGAGGAGGCCCTTTGGCGGGCAGAAGAGCAGGAGGAGGAGCGGCGGGTGGCCCAGGAGAGGGAGCGCCTGGAGCAGCAGTACCAGCTGGACTCCCTGCAGCAGAGACACAAGGAGGTGGGCGGCCGAGTGTGATTTTCCCCCCCCGCCCCCAGTCAAACAGCACATATGCATGACCAGCGCTGAGAGTGCCGACCAGAATACACAGTCGGGCAGATCAGATGCGCCACACAGACTCATTTGTTAGGTATGAGCCATCAAGTGGTGGCATGCAGGCACATTTGGCAGAACCTCTTTATGATGTTCAGAAGAGGTGTGGGGAAGGAAATCCTCAACTTATGCCCCATTAATTCATTGGTTACCGGTTCTGTCCCATATCAAATTCGAAATGCTGTTACTCAACTTCAAAGCACTGCATGGCCATGTTCCTCCTTGCCTCGGTGACCTTCTGACCCCTTACTCTCCCCCCTGCTCTCATCTAGCTGTCATCTACTGCTTATCCCTCACATCAGGCTTCTCACTATGGGTGGCAAGTCATTTAGAGCCATTTCCCCCAAACTTCCGCTGTCTCTCTGTAACTGTTCATTTTCCACTTTTAGATCTGATTTAAAGACTTTCCTACTGAACATTTGTCATCCCATACTGCTTAGAGTCTCTAGCACCAGTCCCTGAGACCTACTGTCCAGTCGCTTTTCAATCGTTTTTTATATATATAAAAAATTCTTTATTTTACCAGGAAAGCTCAATTGAGAGAATATCTTTCCTTCCAGGAAGTCCTGGCAAAGATGGCAGCAAATAAAGCTTCTGATGAGCCACACCTGCTCTCAGGTAAATACCAGGAGCAGGTGTGGCTCCTCAGAAGCCAAGTGGGACAGAAAACCTACTGGATAGTAGCTCTCCAGGACTGGTGTTGGAGACCCCTGGCTTAAATGATGTTTTTTTATTATTATTATTGAATATCCTCCTTGGAAAACAACTTTGGCATTGTGAAAGGCATAATATAAATGTAGTAATAATAATAAGACTATTTTTACTTGAACGACTGTTTAAATGTTCAACAGCTGTCAACAGTCTTAACAGTCAATGTTAAGTCCGTGTTCAGTGGCTACTTCCTACTTCCTACTGACGCAAGGCTTCGATATTGCTCTGCAGGAGCTGCAGGCTCTGAAAGCTGAAGAGCTTTACTTGACTGTGCAGAGAGCCCAGGAAGAGGCACTGCGGGCCAGACAGAGGCAGAGGATCCAGGAGCTGACCCGCAAGGGCCACGACGTCTCCAAGCTGCTCCGGCAGCTGCAGGTGGCGTCCGACTCGGCAGACGGTAGGCGGGTATGGCCGGCTGGTTAGCTAGTGCACAGGGAGTGAGGGGGAGAACATCTAAGATAAATATCCCCCTAGTGACCTTCGGAAGTAAACACCTTGAAGAAACACATTCACTCTTATTTATACAATTGTAACTTCCCAAAACACACTCAATCCATATCTTATGTTTCTGAGGAAATTGCTTGTGATTTCGTGAGTTTTGAAAATGCAATGAAAGTTCATTTGATTACATGAGGACTGCGTGAGTTTTGGTTCCCAAAACTATGACATACAGTGTCGAGGAAGCCTGACTATAGGTCATTGGTTGTCTCCTCTCTAAAACCTCTCGTGTGGTTCCCCATTTGTGGAATGAGCTGCCAAACCACTTCCAGTCATCAGATTCTCTCTCCACCTTCAAGAAATGCCTCAAGACCCATCGGGTCTTTGCAGTCAACTGATGTTAACCTGATGCCTCTTTGTTCCCTGTTTTTGAATCTTATTAGGCTCTTGCTTTTATGTTGTGATTTTCTTGTTGTGTAGTTCCTGCTCCAGTCCTGCTTACACTTATAACTCTGCATTCATTGAAAGCTCAGCTTAGCTGCACTCATGCCTAGTCGACTCCTTTTCAGCATGTATGTTTGCAATGTGTATTTGCCTCGCATGTGTGCTGCTTTGGACAAGAGCATCTGCTAAATATGTCAACTTAAAAAAAACAAAAAAGTGACAGTTTTGGAAATTTGCTCTTCGGGTTTAAGAACCATGACTCTGCATTCATTGTGACATCATCACTGGACTTCAGACAGCTGTAACACCAGCCCATGCTCACGTGACTACTCTGTTCAAAAGACTTTAGGCAGCCAATGAGGCGGCTGCTTGTGTAGTAATTTATTTTTTGCCTGTCACTTGTCATCCAGCGCTCAGCTGCAGGGATTCATGCAGCCTCACCCAGAATGAGGAGGGCCCATACGCCGAGCTGCAGAGCGGGGCGTCTCCCCGGAGAGACACGGCCGTGCAGACTGGTATGTCCTTGGGTCTGGGCGTTTCTCAGAGCTAACTGCACTAAGCCAGGCTTTGTTTTAAGCATCCATGGTAAATCAGTGGGGGGTCCTTTTTCATTTAACTTTGCACCTATTCCAGTGGTGTGTAAATAGCTATCATCAGTACATGCGTGGTACCATAATGTTTTCTGCAGGAGTGCTTCAGGGGAGCTAATGCATTTGGACGGACGGGGTGCTTCTCAGAGTACTAGTAATCATACTATTGCGTAAATACAATTTATGGTAGTTTAAACAATCAATCATTTCACTTGCCGTAAAACGTTAAAGGAGCACAGTCCACCTGTTGCTGTGGTTGACTGCGAATGAGTATTATTTGATTGGCCTTTTGCTGGCAAACACAAATCGGTCCATTTTCAAAATGTAAAACAACTGGGTGTTATTTGCTGAACTTTGCAAGAGGAGTGCATGTCTGCTCACGTCACGTGCTCTTAACACATTCTTGCATTTTTTTAAACTGATGAAAAATACATTGACACAGTAATCTACTAAATCAAATTAATTTGATGGTGTTAGAATACTTTAAGGGGTGCAACTGGAGGAGTTGGGCAGTTCCCAGGGTGTCCTTCGGCCCCCTCCTGCACTGGGCCTGCACTAGTACCAGGTTTAGGCTGACGGCAAACAGTGAAGCTCATCATTTCATTACAGTTATTTATCTTTATACAAAAAAAAAAACCAGATGCTGATTCAGCAAGCATGGGATTAGCGGTAGCTACACCAGCAGCAGCACCGACAGCAGATGGAGGCCCAGTAGAGATCCCGGATGCCCCAGTGGAGCAGAAGCCCCTGCCCAGCACTAAAAAGCTGAAGCAGGAGGGACAGGTGCTGGGGAGGAACCCGAGGAAGGGGAAGGAGAACGAGAACATGCGTGTGGCGGACAGCAGGGAGGACCCCTACGAGGGCTTCGCACGGACGGGCAGAGACCACCGTCGGCAGGGGTGGAACACGCAGAGGCCTGGCAAGCCTTTCGTCCCGGCCTCGGAGCGTTACCCCCCAGGACCCCGGCAACGCAGGGAGGAGTCCCGACTCCGGAGGCAGGCGGAGCTGCTGGCCCTTGTGGGCCAGTGCGCCACCGCCAGGTTGGCTCACAAGGAGCCTCCCACAGCACAGCTCTCACACAGGCAGAGGCCCTTCACACAGAAAAAGGTATGAGAAGCAGGGCCAGTAGGGGGCATGGTGGTTAACAAAAGGCTGGGATGGAATCAGTCCTAGAGTAGTATATTAGTTTATTTAATCTGAACTGTAAAATGTATGGCTGTATACAGTTACGACTTCTGCTTTTCACTAATACTTCTGACAAGCCTAGAAAAATGTTTGTTCCCAGGAAGGACGACCTCAGAAAGGCACATCAGCTGGTCATGTGGAAAACAGGCAAGTATACCACTAGTCACCACTAGGTGGCACACAACATTGCATGATTACTAGGTAACTGACCAGTGACTCCCCACTCCTGCCAAACACAGTGCCCAGCCAGCCCCCTTGACAGCTCCAGATTCCACTGAGCGTCCATCGTCATCCAGCTTCGTCCCCTACGTTCGGACGGATGAGGTATACCACTTGGACCCGCTCGCACCCATCTCCAGACCCTCAACCCAGGAGCTCCAGCATCACGTGCCACTAGGTGACTCATGTGGGGGTGGAATGAGTGTATATTTTTGGAGAGCAAGCTAGGAGAAAATGTAACATGTTTCACACTAAGCCTTATCTCATTGAAGGTCTCATTGAATGCAAGACTATAATCGGAGGTAAGGGTCTCTAGCACTGTAGTTTTAGGGCTGCTGGTTTAAGAATTGCTTTAAACCCTTCCTTGGTCTACGAAGCCAGCCTGGTCCTGAAAACTACCATTAGTCCTTCTGGCTTCCTCTGTATCTGACTGGACCGCCCTTTGCCCAGGGTCCCTGTTTATTTTGTTGGGTGATCAACACCCTCTCCTTGACAGTAAGCTGGATTCCTCTAGCAATTTCCACAGAGAATCCCCATGCTAAACGCAACCAGCACCCACTTTGCTCCACAACTCTTCTAGCCATTGAAACATTTTGCCACGCTTGTCTTCCTCTGCTCAGGCATCAACCACAGCAAGCCTACCTCAAATCCCCTTCGTGACCCCCTTCTCAACCCAGAGCTGTTGAAGAACAAGGAGAGACAGCAGGCCATACTCAAGGGGCTGTCTGAACTGCGCCAGGTAAGACCTACACTCCCCTTCAACCACTGCTCAGGTGAGGGGAATGAAGAATGAGACACCTCCACGTACCTCATCTTTTCCATTCGCAGTGTCGAAATGCAGGTGTTTTTGTTGGTGATGGTACCAGTTGCAGTCGCTAGACATCATCCTCACGTTGCCGTTTTTTTTCCCGCTTGTCTTCAGGGTTTGCTGCTGAAACAGAGAGAACTGGAGACCGCACTCAGTCCCCTTTTGCTCCGTCCAGAGGGCATGATGTCACCCACATCCCAGCACGTGTGAACACGGACGTCTCTGTACAGCGGCTTTCTTCGGCTTACCTTTCTTAGCTCCCCATTCACTCCCGAGCTGCAGAATGAGCATGTGTCTTTAACACTAGCCTTGCTGAAGCCATG
Source organism: Paramormyrops kingsleyae (assembly GCF_048594095.1). Lineage (NCBI taxonomy): Eukaryota > Metazoa > Chordata > Actinopteri > Osteoglossiformes > Mormyridae > Paramormyrops > Paramormyrops kingsleyae. The sequence goes on from NC_132804.1 coordinate 25,060,022, forward strand.
AAGAGCTGAATTGTGAATATCAGCATGCCCTTCTGTCCTCAGAACACCAGGGCTTTCCAGGAGTGAATTTCTGTGCTACGGTACAGGACCTGGTTGTCTGTTTACAGTGCCAGATGGCCATATCTACCCTAGAAACCTCATCACCTTGGTTCAGCTTGCAGTCTTGGCTGTAGCATGAGGTGAATGTGGCGCTCTGGCACACCTATTGAATCACCTTATTAACGAGGCACAAACAGTGCCCCCTACAGCAATGACTATGAAGCTTGGTCTTGAATTAGCTCATAAAGCTGATTCACAACTATGTTTTTTTGTTTAAGTGTGAAGCAGTATTAACTGTGTGTATGTGAGTACTGTGCTTGTTTTATGGGACTAATTTTAACACTGAATTTATTTATTGAAGGAAACTACTGAATGTAACTGCTGACACTCCCCCTGGGGAGGTATAATGTATGAACTGAATCACTGAATAAAGTTCTCACAGGGTGTGGACCTGGTACAATCTATTCACGAGTCAATATGGTTTGCCAGTCTGGATGGGGGGTAGATACAGTAAAATCCCATTATAGTGGACTCGCTTATAACGGAATATAGTCTATAACGGACGAGGTCCGCTGGCTTCCTCTGTATCTGACTGGACCGCCCTTTGCGCAGGGTCCCTGTTTATTTGGAGAGCAAGCTAGGAGAAAATGTAACATGTTTCACACTAAGCCTTATCTCATTGAAGGTCTCATTGAATGCAAGACTATAATCTTGAAATGCAGAAAAAGCATCGGATATAGCAGACTCACATATAATGGACAAACAATTTGGTCCCCAAGGCCGCTTTTAGCTGTAGTTTTGTTCGCTATAACGGACAAGCAGCTCCGCCTACAAGGTGCGTGGCGTGCCGGTAATATCCAGCGCAGATACGTAGTTGGGATTATTAATAGTCAGGTAAAGTTGGATTACTACATGTACAATATAATCTATACCACAAGTGTGTCTGCTGGGGTGTGGCATGAGTAAATGGTGTCCTGTAGTGGTGTTCTGGGTATACAGCAAATCTGGATATAACGGACTGTTTTGCCAGGTGCCTTGAAGTCTGTTATAACTGGATTTTACTGTAATGGGGAAAAGCACATCAGTTTTCTTCATTGTCAATTCACAAAAATGTATCTAAGTCACTTTCTGCTAATGTACCCATTTTATACTTAAATATATAAAATGCATAGATCTAACAGAGGAACCAGAGGCCTGTCTGCTTATCGAGGAACAGATTTTGATACAGGCATATTTTAATATAAACCTCAATTTTGAACAACTAATATGTACAAAAGAACATTAAAACCAGTGGCTCACAGTGCAACGCCACCTGGCTACATTTAAATAAAATAAAAAAACGGTGGGGGGGGACGGTTGTGGGGGGGAGGCATTTGCCCCTGCAAATCCAGCATGTACTGGGGGGGAGGGGCTAACAAACAGAACACTGCAATAAAATAATCTTGGCAATTAGAAATACAGTGGTTTGAAAGAGCTGAAGAGCCAAAAACGAATCAACAGAGGAGCGTGGATCTCTGTTCTGTGCCTGCATCTTATTTTATTTCATTTACTGGTAGAAAACAGGGGCTCCCCCTTCAGTCCGTTTCAAGAGTGCGCTGTACATCAGTCTCCAGCTCACCAGCAGTTGTAATCGTTCCTGTGGTTGCGGTAGCCCTCGCCCTGCTTATAGTACTCTTCCCTCCAAGGGTAGGGGTCCTGTGTGAAGTCCATGGTGGGGGGACGCGGGGCTCCCCTCCCGTGCGGAAAGCGCCAGCCGCAGGCGGGCCCCCGTGGCTCCAGACCATGCCTAAGTAGGCCCCGGGGCCCGTTGGAGGGCATACTCATGCCCATGCCCAGCCCCTGCCCGCGCCCGTTGACGCTGCCCACTCTGGGAGGGGTTGGCAGCAGCCCGGAGCCCTTGGGGGCCTCTCGCACAGGGGTGGCGAGCTCTGGTCTCGGAGCTGTGCTGTTGGGAAGGGGAGCCGAGCTGCCCTGGGTGCTGGCAGTGCTGCCCAAGCTGCCCGGCCTCACCCCTCCCGGGACAGTAACAGAATTTAGGGTGGCCCCTGCCTGGCTGTTAGTGGTGCCGGCCGCTCCGTTCCCGGCGGCGGATGAGTGTCCCGGGCCAAGCGACCCGTCCTCCTGACTGGTGGGAGTCCCAGAGATCGTGCCCAAGGCACCCGCCTCACCCACATGGCTCCAACTGTGGGGTGGCCAGTCATCCCTGCCGGTCGCCCCTCCTATGGGGAAATAGGACATCCCTAGGGAGGGGGGGGCCACGGGTGGAGCCACGGGGCCCTGCTGGCCAAGGGCAGCTGGGATAGGAGGCGCCACCGTGGGTAACGCTGCAGGACCTGGCATCACGTTACACTGATCCAGAGGAGCACACAGTGAGGCGGTGACAGCCCTTGGGATCTCTGCCCCGCCAGCGCCCACATTTGGCAAAGGAGGACAGGGAACCGGAGGATTCAGAATCGCGGCCGCAGAGGGAGGCGCCGGGGCCACATCTCCTTGGCTTGCGGAGGGCATGAGGATGGGTGGGGGGGTGGAGGAAGCCAGACTGCAGTCCTGTCCCTGGGAGGTGCCATAGGGGGAGGCGGGACGAGTCTGGGCACCGGACGAGTTGGAACTGGGTATGGGCAGTGGCACCGGGCACAGGAAGCTCTGGTGGGGGTTGACGTTGAAGGCCCCTGGCGAAGCTCCGCCCACCTCAAAGTCCAGTGGCGAGCTGGCAGCCTGGGCGGAGGCCTGGAAGTGGCAGATGGCTGTGTTCAGGGCGTCCATGTCCAGATGCTCCGGGGAAATGTCCCGGACTGGCTCCTCAGGGAGAGGGGGGCAGAACTCCTGAGAGGGGGGTGGGGGCGGCTGTGGCAGCGGCAGCAGCAGCTCCGTGTTCTCCTCCTGAAGCTGCGGGCCAGGCCTTTCGATGGGCGGGGACTCCTCTTCGGAGTCCAGTGACATATCCTCCTCCTCCACGCACTCGTCCTTTGCATCTTCTGAGGAAGACAACGGTAAATCAGACCCTCAAAGCGATCTTCAGCAAGCTGAAATTGACCCGCTTGCTGTTAAACATTGCAAGTAAGGCTCCGCAATTGATTACCTTTGCCTGCATCGAACTCAGACTCGGCGGGGTGCTCGGCAATTGGCACGTCTTCCTTGCCGTCATGGAAACCGATGAGGCTGTGGAAGCTGTTCATGATGTCATCCATGGTGGCAATGACAACGCCGTTGTTGGAGTAGTGGGGGAACATCTCAAATCGGCGTTCTTGCAGATCGACAACAACAACAATTTGTAATTCAATTCAATATAATGCCTTCCACAAGTGTCAATAAGGTTCTTGACAAAGGCGTGTGGCACATGAAAACATGAAAAAGGCAAATACTTCAATGCTTTATCTCTAGTGGGGTTTGGGAATCAATCGTCATTATCACAAAGCCTTTGTCATTTTACAGGTCGCAACTACAACAAAATTCAACCTTCAAATATCCCATCCTGCTCTCCTATTAGAGAAACTTACACACACAAAAGCTGACTCAAAGCACAAGGTCAGCCCTTTTAATAGGCCTCTGGACCTGATTATGGGGTTAAGGGTTTTGCTCAAGGCCAAATGGTGATAGGTTTACGCTGCCATGCACAAGATTCAAGCCAATGACCTTGTAGACAAAGGTGGTGCCAACCCGCCCCAGTGTGATGGCATGGTTGGGAGTCCATCCCCTTAACCATTAGACCTCCCCATTGTACTGGTATGGTCACATTGCTAGTGGATTGGCCCCGGCACCACGGCAGAGCACCTGTGAGGAAGATGATGTGCCGGTGCTGGGTGTGATGGGCCTGCAGCCTGACCAGACAGTCGAGGTCCGGGGCGTGGCGGGACGGGCCGTCGCACTCATGGTATGGCAGGAACTCCACCAGGTGTCTCTTCTGGTAGGTGGTGAGCAGGTTTAGCAGACTCAAGGCGTCGCCATTTAATCTGTCACAGGGGGGAGGTACGTCAAAACAGACACAGCATGGCCTCCAGACCAAAGAGGTAACCTGGCTGTCAGATGACCCTACGATCCCTTTTAGCTAGGAGTCTGATATCAACTAAAACGCAATGGTCTACTTATGGGTACACCTCGATTTTATTAATGAAATATATATAAATCTTATATATTAAATATTGTTGGGATAAACCCCCCCACCCCCACACCCCTTTGTTTTTACACCCCCTGCCCACAGCGATGGAGAGCCAACCTGCCAAGTTCCTTCAGCTTCTTCTGGCTCTTACAGTGAACCTTCCACTGCCAGATGTTGTCCGGGCTGCTCTGCTCCTCCAAGAACTTCAAAAAAGCCTGAAGCTTCTCTACACAACAACCAAAAAAAAAAAAAGTGAGGCATTTATACACACGACTACTGGCAAACAAGTGCTATCCCAGAACAATTTCTCCGAATCCATCCTGTATTCCTTGGACTCATGCAGTTCCAGCGCAAGCATGCGCCAAATGCCGGCTGGAAGTTTCTAGATTTGAGGACGGCCTCTTTCCCCTGCACTGCGACTCACCGTACGTGATGAAGTCCGGGTTCAGCACAAACTCATCCGACACGATGAAGCCGCCAGAGATGAACAGCTCGTTGTACGTGTGGTTCTTCACGTCGTCCAGGCTGTCCACGCCGGCAAAGCTCACTGACGGTAGCTTCTTCAGAGAGACCAGCGCTGGGATCTATGAGGATATTCACATTTCTTAAGTATTAATTTCAGGGTTTTGCGTTGTATTGTGTCATTGTTTAGGGTAATTATAGTATTTACTTTATTTACGGTCCTAATTGTCTGATGTTTCTCAGTTACTCTTTGATAGACTTCATTCATCTCATTTGTATGCAGTACTAACATTTGATTGTAGGTCTCTAACCAGTCTAGTTGCTTAGGCTGAGGCCTGAAATTACCTTTGTCCTTCCGAACCCACCGTGTAGGACGCCGAGGCGTCTGCACGTACCTTGTGAACGTGAGCAGCGATGTCCTCATTCTGGATGATGATGAGCAGCTTGTCTAGGTTGTTCTTGCTCTCCAGAAATCTCTGGGGGTTACACTCTGCATTGCCGAGCCTCATCAGGTACTCCTAGAAAAAGGTTAACAGCACACTCAAGGAGGGCTAAAAGCTAATGGCTAAAAACAAACATGGCAAGGTAACGGACTTGTATCGTCTGTATGCCCCCTCCCCCTATTCCCACAGTATGCAATTAGTCCTGTCATGCACCCGCCCCGTGATGAAGGCCCCCACACCATCACGGGAGGGATAACTTGTCGTCACTCAATTCCACTGTGGGCGACGCTGCAAATCGCTGTAGGTCAACGACACAGAGGAAGCCATCTGTGCTGCACTGTGGAATGTGTCTTATCGCGCCCTCGGGGGCCCCAGGAGGCAACGGGGGCAGTCGAAGCCGTGTCCCACAGCCACTGAGGCAAGACCATACCGCTGACACATGCAAACATCATCACAACGATTTAATAACTCCCTGGATTATACAAAAGTCACATTTCCAAAACCTTTCTGTAATTCAATTAAAAGCGTCAACAATAAGCAGGATTCCATGAGGAATTGACTGACCTATTCATCAAAATGCAACTTCCGCCACAGATATGGTATTTACACACTTAGCTTATGTAGTTTGATACATTTGATTGAGACAATAGTAACGGATACATATGAATCTTTGCCACAGATTCGTTTGTGCATGTATGGACAAGTTGATCATCCCTGACAATAAGGCATCCCTCATGGAAGGAATCTCTAAATTTGGCTACAAATATGACAAGACAAAAGTATATTACGTGAAGCTGGGAAACTCAAATAAAATATATATTAAGGGTGAAAATTTGCAAAGACATCCCTAATCAATATAGAGATTTGTTGGTCAATTCAATATGAATTGCATTTTTGTTTTTGCTGTAGAGCAGTTCAGATCTATAAAGACAAGGGCAATAACAGTAAACATTTGTCGTGTGGCATTCAGTTACATCGAAATACACACTAAAAACACACTTCTTGACACTGGTGAAACCTAAATTCACAAGTAGGTGTCAATCATGTAAACCACTACATTACTCACAGCTACGAGATGGTTATGGCTAGTGTAGGAGAGTTCAATGACAGCATTTAGGTAGTTCTGGAAATTCTTGTTTAAAAATCACCACCTCGAAGAATCATCATTTGTATCTGAATCAGCCCCCCCCCCCCCCCACTAGGACACAATCACACAAAACTAGGAAACAGTATAAGATAAATTTGAAATATCTATGTATCTCTGTATAATGGCATGGGGCCTTAGTAGGTAGCACTACTGCCTTCCATCTCCAAGGCTGGGGGATTTGACTCCTGCCTCTTCACTGTGTGTGTGTGTGTGTGTGTGTGTGTGTGTGTGTGTGTGTGTGGATAAGATCTAGTCCCGTGAAGCAGTTTTCTTCTTGCTACTCTGGTTTCCTTTTGCAGTCCAAAGATAAGCAGTTAGTCTAACTGCCATCAGTAAACTGCTCGTAATGTATGAGCACGCATGCAACCTATACGCCATTGGCAGCCCATTCAGGGTGTAAACACTGCCCTGTATCTTAGTCAAGTAAAGTGCGGCTTTACCGTCACACCAATCATATGCAGTACACAGCATACACAATGTAATGTTCCCCAGACCGCAGCGCTACATATACACCTTAAGTGCATGGACAAACATAAGTGTAAAGGGAAAAAAAAACATGTTAACACTGACAGACAATGTAAAAGTAAACAGCGATGGAATGTTAAGAATGTGTAAGTCTGCTGCTCCCACCATTTCTATCTTGGGTATTGTGATGCATATTCATGCATATAATCTATACAGCACTGGCTAGTATGACGACACCAAGCAGGTTGATTCTTCCACAAACAAGATTCCAAAGAGAGCAGCCACTTACTCTCACTGAACCAAAACTGACTATAACGTCAGAATGCAAAGATAACATCGCCCCGGTCAGGAGGGAAGCCCTTTGTTATTCAATCAGATGCATATCAACAACCATTTCTCAACAAAGGTAAGTTTGAGTGTGCGACAGGCAACATACACACTGCAGATAACTCACTCACACATACACACACATACACCTACCTAGATTCAATTAGAAGGGTCGTCTGCTTTCTGTTCAGATTAAGCTATTGCTGAATTGGCTACCTTACAACTCTTATTTAGCTCTACTGCCAAGGATGATTAATGCATGGCTAATGCTGATTGGCTGCAACGTAAAGGTTCAAGGCAAGTACATTAAGAGGGAAGATCTGAGTGTGATGGAACGTGATTGGCTACGCTTCCATGCCGAAGCTGTGCAGCCTCCCGCAATCCCACTTGTCCGCACGTTCCCACGAGAATTTCCCAGGAAGCCGCGGAAAGGCTGAATTCGGTATTTCACTCAGACGGCTCATTAAAATGCTACTTTTCACCCACCACTGGACGCTTCACACTGATTGCCAGTGTCTTCTGGGCTAACGCTACGGTTCTTTTGGATTTCGTTTTTAAAGCACTTCACAATGTAGAAATTACTAATTAAATAACAGCACAAGTTTCAGTATATCTTCATTCTCGTGTGAGGTTTACGATGCATGAACTCCCCAAATCACGGGGGTTTCCCCTCCGATTTCCTCACTCAGCCCAAAACCACGCAGTCAGCTGCTACCTCCAAATTGCCCCAAGTGTGAGTATGAGTGTGAATGTGCCCCGCGGTGGACGGCATCCCTCTCAGAGTGGGACTCATTGTGACCCTGTACTGGATGAGCGATGGATGGATGGTTTACATTTCATTCTAATCAGCTGAAAATCAACACCAATGTACGGCTTGGCACAGATCTTGTACTTTATGTATATTTTAATGAAGCACCTACAGACTTCATCTGTGTACATACTTGAACTGCCGTCAACAAACAAGGGAACGACGTCAACACATTTTACCAAGCGTGCCAGCTTGTCAGAAGAACTTGTGTCATGTGACGTTGTCACACCGCGCCCAGCTGACAATGGCAGTGCTCCGCTGACTGGGCTTTCGTTAAAAGAACTTGAACATCAACTGACAGAACGATGATCTCTGAAGGAGAGCAGCAAGATACAGTGTCACTTTGCACAGAAAAGCATGTCGCAGCCTGACAAATGACTCCTCGTTATTTGACACAGTTAATTATGAGAATGTTCTATCGTATATATGCTCAGAGACAGGCAGCCCTGCAGAGCTAGACCTTAATAACTCCCGATTCATGACTGTTCTGACTGATTCTCTTTCTATACAGTGGTAATTAAACAAAATGACTAACCCTTTCAGAATTTGCTGTGTGTGAGAGAGAGAAAGACCGACCTGCTTTATCCTCAGGATCACTGTGGCGCACGCTGGTCATAAAAAACTACCCAACAGAAGCATGAAGACGACCCTGGTCTGTTTGACGGAATTCACGCTGTACCACCGGTACCAAAGGTAGGTCTTATTGGTAATGCTGCGACTGCACTGATTGTCATATCGGAACTCACCTTTATCTCCACGCATACGTCACTCTCCTCCTGCGAGTGGATGTAGAACTTAACGGTGTTCTTGCGCACATCCTTGATGATCTCCACCAGGCTGCTGAACACCTCAGGCTTCAGTTGGCTGATCAGGCTGCTGATAGAGTTGGGTCCGGAGCTGTGGGCAGGACCAGAGGCGGGTTCCACTGCTGGGGGGACGGGTTCTGGCTTGGCAGCACTTCTGTTTGCTGCAATTACGCCGTCATCGTGCCGGGTCGGCTTGGGCGGGTCCGGATCTGGCTTCTTTGGGACCCCGGGCACTTTCTGGACCCGCGTGGGCACTTCTTGAGAGATCTGAGGTAGACCTTGATGCCGCCGCCGCGGGGGCGAGGTAGCGAGGGGGCTTGGCTGGGAGGCGAGAATGGGGGTGGGGTCTGGGGGAGGAGCCGAGACAGCGGGCAGGAACAGGGACGGTGGGGGTGTGGGGGAAACCGTGCAGGTGGGATCAGCACCTGGGCCGCACGGAGGGGTATGTGTCCTTCCCGGAGCTGCCTCCGAGTCCATGACGCGAGTCATCCTCTCACACAACGCACTGACGTAGCTCTGCACGGGCACCGGCGGCACGTAGTCCGAGACGTACTCAGAGAAGGGCACCATGGCCATCCAGGGACTGGGCCGATGCGCCAGGGTGGATGGGTCAGGCGTGTAGCGGACGCGCTCCCCACTCAGCAGGCTGTGTATTCCCGTAGAGAACTCGCCCAGCTCCTGGTCAAGGATGCTGTCCAACCGTTGGAAGGCCGCCTTCCGGCCCGGCGACAGGCTCTCTGTCCACTCGTCTCCCGCTTCGGCGTCCGCGTGGTCGTCCGCTGCTACCGCCGCCACCGGCTCAGACAGCCCGTTGCGTGTCCCTTCGGGTGGGGCGTGGTCAGATCCCAGCTGGGGCTTCGGCAAATGGGCACCCGCTGCATCATCGTCATCTTCACATATTTAGAACAGCAGAGAGAGAGAAACAGTTTAAGATGGACCAGACTTCAGAGCGAACAGAGAACACAGAGAGCAAAGGAGACTAAGGGGGGATATGATTCAGGTCTATAAGATTCTAACGGGTCTGGATGCTGTTCAGCCAAATGACTATTTCAATATTAGTCTAAATACTAGAACTCGTGGCCATAAGTGGAAATTAGCGGGAGAACATTTTAAAACAAATTTGAGGAAGCACTTCTTTACACAGCGTGTAGTCAGAGTATGGAATAGTCTTCCTGCTAGTGTAGTGGAAGCTAAAACCATGGGTTCCTTTAAATCAGAGCTAGATAAGATTTTAACAACTCTGAGCTATTAGCTAAGTTCTCCCCAAACGAGCTTGATGGGCCGAATGGCCTCCTCTCGTTTGTAAATTTCTTATGTTCTTAACACAAGATGGTAAGGGAAGGGTTAACACTTAATTCTGATCCCCTGTACCTGCTGTACAGATTCCAACCCCACCCCATAGCATTCTCAGCCGGGTGCACATATAGCTAGTGGACTACTAACCCAGGCTGGGTTCCACCATACAAAAGAGCACCGGACCAGTGTAAAAGCGAACCAATGAACTGGCCGCCACCACGCCATGCCAGAGGTCCACCATACCCGTGATGGGAATGAGATTCCAGGGGACATGCTCGTCACCGGGCGGCTCGGAGGCGCGGGGCTGCTGCTCGCTAATGGAGCAGGGGCTGAATGCCTCGGGGCTCTCGGTGCTGCCGGCCACGGGCTCCTGCATGGGGGTACGGGCACATGGTGAGGCACCACAACAAAGTTTCAGCGCTCTGGAGGACAGAGTCAATCTGTCGAATCAGCCTCGGCCGTAAACATACGAAACTGATAAAGCATGCCCAGACTGGGACCCCGGTTACCTGCCCATCCAGTTCCCCCTCGGCAGTCACTGGGTTCTGAAGATCAGCGTGGTGCTGGGCGGGCAGTCCAAGCCGGGTCAGCAAGTCATACTCGAGGGCCTCCCTGCCACCGTCCCCGGCTGGCCCAACTCTGCTCCCTGCTGGTCTTGCCGCATCCACAGCCTCATCCTTCCTCAGGTACGCATCACGGACCCCCATGCTGTTCATCACTGCGGCCAGGTAAGGGCAACCGTGAGCTTCACCGAGCTGACACGGTGTCCCACGATCCCCCTCTCCCCCCCTTTACCCTCAACCACGATTCACGGCGTGGGTCTCGAAGATTTTCACGTTAAAAATGGAACCGTTTCAAGTGTATATTCTGACGTCTCGCTCAAGGATGTATAGAAGGTACAAATAATCAGAAATTGCAAATTCAGAGACACAAAGTGAAACATACAGGCAGACAAACAGAGAACAAGAAAGAGAGAGAGAGAGAGAAAGATAGGATGTGAGAAACAGACACAAACACAGAACAAGAGAGAGAGACAGACTGACAGAGACAGTCTCACGTGAAACTCCTCACCTCTGCTGTGCTCCCCATTGTCCAGGCAGTCAGCCCTCAAGTACTTGACGGCACTTTCGGCAGCCTCCTGCTCCAGCTTCCTCTTGGGGGCACGGGAATCCCAGACGCCCTCCTCGGCCGCATCACGGCCTTCGGCCGCCAGCCGGCCGTCCCCCTCAAAGTTCCTCTTGCACATCTGGATGAGCCTGAGCAGCTCCTTCATCTTCTCGGGGTCGTTGTCGGCGCTGGTGGCCTGCGGCCCGTGGGCACCATTGGAGCGAGCCGCCACTGCCGCCTGCTTGCCGTCGCTGGGCTGTCCGTCGGAGCCCTCCCAGTCAGACACAGGGCTGTACTCGGGCGGGCAGCGGCCACTCTCCATCATCTCCTTGGCCTGCTTCACGGGCAGCAGGTAAAAGGACGGCCCATACAGGTAGGCCCGCAGGCAGCGCTCGCGGTTGTGCCCACGCCAGAGCACTGGCCGCAACTTGTTCACCGTGTCCAGGTTCTGCTGGTACTCTGTCATGTAATAGAGGCGCACCTTCCCCCCGCTGCAGCCACTCAGGTAATCGCGGGCCTGACGCTGCACTCCGGCAGCGAGGTCCGGGGGCGGGTTCAAGCGCACCTTCATCAGGGCGTAATGAAGGGCCGGGACGAAGGTGTCCAGCTGGGGCATGACGGGCTCCTTCTGGCCAGAAACCAGTGTGTCCTGGGCTGTGGGCCGTTTTGACTCTGGGGGAAGAATAACAGCCATGAGGACCAGTTCCCCAGCGACACCGAGGTCTGCTTACATCTCTGATCGAGAAAAGCGGACACTCACGGAACTTAGAGACCCCCCGTGGCTCTTGAAAGACGAACAGGGCCTGCAGAGACCTCGTCCGATCGGCTCGCCGGTCTGTGGGGAGGGGGCACACAGAGCTAGGTTAGGGTCAGAACCCAAAAGGGGGGCGTGGGGTGACGGGGCCTCGCGGTGGAGGACGACTGACCTACCGATGGAACTGACCATCTGTGCAGAAGATAGTAGGAAGAGGAAGCCCCTATCCATCAGGGCGTTGACGAGCACCTAAGGAGCGAAAGCCAGCTTTAGGGGCCATAATTCATGTAGAGAGGTCAACCTAATTAGCCAATGATCATGTTTTGAATACACCCCTGTATACACCCCTGCACGCAGCTGTTTAATTCTTGTTAGCGGAGTTCTTATTCGAGAGTGGACAAATCACCATTCTCTCCCTTTCCAGCTTCTGGAGGAGACCTGACAAGCCCGATCCAGGTTTGCCTCTATCCACCACTTCGAACAGGCTGCAGTACATCCCGCTCTTCAACACTGAAACACGGGAGATGGGGAGCGGAGATTACCCAGCAGGCTTAATTCACAAAGCAACCACAAAGCGGTTCAAGGCATCAGCCTCACCTTCTCGCACCCCGCAGTAAGTGTCCAGTGAGAACAGAATCGCCGGAATCTTTCGCTTCACCTGGTCGAGGTTCATCACCGTGCCAATCTCGAGCTTTTCCGGACTGTTCCGGCAACACCAGACACAAGAAAATACTTCAGCATGGGTGAGCAACAGATTTATAATAACTTCTCACCGGACACACGCACTTGATGGACCAGAACCTTGATAAACAAAGCTTTTGTAGAGGTATCTTGGCCTGCAACTTTGAAATTACATGACACATTCCTGCATTCTACTGGAGATCAAGGAAAGTCTTAAGTATGGGAGGAAAACAGTATTGAAAACAGCCAAAAAGTCTACTACTGGAGCACCAGGAGTGTTTCTCAATAGCAAGAATGCAAGGATCGTATTTGTGGTCTTGGCAAAACCCAAGAACTTCCCTCCCAAGAACCAACTTGGGCCACAATGAATCATGGGATCGGCCTCGTTTGGCAAGGATGCAACCGAGGCATCCTTATTATATGAGGCGGGGCAAGAACGGCATCCGGGGATTTTTACCATCCTCAGTACTTGTCCTTGAGTACTGGACTTGGCCTTCAGCAATGGAAGATAACTTAAAACAGGTATTGAAGAACACAAGTACGGTCAAGTACGCATATTGAAAAACACCCTGGGTCTGGGATGATGTGTATCGGTGGAAGGGACTTACAGCTTAAATGGGAGGAAGGGGCACATGTGGGACTGGAGGCAGACGTGGTGGACGGTTTTGCCGCCGTTTAGTAGCTGGCCGCTCCACACCGTGTAGCTGCACTTGCCTGCCACACACAGCAATAAATCCATGGGCACTTTGTAGCAAAATATGGTAAAAGCCCAGAAAAACAAAAATAGACATTAAATCTGTACCTTTCGGTCCGTCAGAGACGCCACTGATTGACCTGAGGAGCAAAGACAGACCGTTAGACACATTTTTTTAAAAAGGGTACCCAGCACCCCAAACAAACAAACAAACAAACAAACAAACAAACAAAGGAGACACCTGATGGGGGCCGTGGGTTTAGGGGGAGGCGTGCCCTCTTTGCCCTTGTAGAGGAAGGACACCACAGCATACGGACACACATGCCTGGGGCGCGACTTGATTTCATCAAAGGAGTACTCGTAGAAGTATTGCTGTCGGGAAAGGACAGGGACAGAGAGATGGGGGAGCGATTTCAGCATGAGCAGCTTCTCCGGGAGCCGAACGGGGATAAAAGGTGGCCAGACGTTAACTTCCTGGGCGCCATCTGCATGCCTCGGCCTTTTCTGAGCGCACGCTGCCCGCTACGTACCTGCGTCAGCTCAAATGCCCGGTACGACCGCAGGGAGGTGACCTTGGCAGCGTTCTTAGAAATATGACAGTCAAACTTGGGGGTGGGATCCAAAACGTTCTTCGATATATTCTCATATATGCTCTTTACCTTTCCCTAGAGGAAAACAAAACGTGTTTTAAGAAATCACTTGTTTTCCTTAAATGTTTCTAAAAGACACAGACTCAAACCCGTCTCAGTTACGGCTATAAAAATGAACAACAAACATGCATGTTGACACTGATAGGTACCTTCATAACTTTAAAAATAATAATCTCTCCAGAGGCACCAGGGTCGAAAGGGTTCATCTGCAACAAGTCTGAGTACTTGGAGAGATAAACTCCTACAAAGACAGGAACAGAGGTGCACAACACAGCAGGGTTAGGGTTACAGCCAGGACAGGTTCTGCCACAGACGCTGCCGGAATGACAACAGCAGCGGCAGTTACCACGGTAAAAAGAGGCTTTAGAGACACAACAAATCACCAGGGTGTATTTATTCTGGGTGGTGGAGGGGGAAAGGTCCCAAAGGTGAACTCGGGCAAAAATAAAAAAACAAGTGAAAATGACAGTAAGTTAATGCAAACATATGTGCAAATGAACATCAGCTATGCTGTGTATTAACTTTCAACATGACTGAACTATAATAAAACGATAGCAAGTCAGTCTGAGGTCTTCAGCTGCCAGATCCAATATGGCCAATATTTCAGCCTAGGAATACAGACTAAATTTTTTAATATTCAGGACCAAACATTAGCATTAGCATAAACATCCCATAGATGCCGATTGAATGAGATTCCCGAGAGTCCCACAATCGGCATGGAAGGGGGAAAAAGGAAAAAAAAAGATGCAAAGTCATAATGTTTAAAACAGGTTTGTAATAAATTATCAGAAACTTTTTATGCCTCACATGGGGCCCTGCTTCCACACGCTTCAACACAATCCTAAACCGGAAACGCTCCAATAAGAATATCCAAAGCAAAAAATAATGGGGACCTATACGCTGTTTTCACAAACCCGCCAGCTGCCGACTAATAGTGACAGGCGAGCGATTGCTCACTCATGGACAGGATGGCTTTCAAGTGGAGGTGAAGGCACAGGCCAGCACAGCACCCCCGCCCCCAGCTGGTGTAGAGAAGCACAGTGCTATGTGGCTAAAGCATTAGCATTACCCATGGCGGGATTCCCCAAGATGCTGATCCTGCTGTGTCCCACTGTCAGGCCCTTCTCACAAATAGAGTGCAGCTGAAAGCGGAGGAGAGAACACGGGTTAGAAAGCAGATTTAACACCTTGCAACTCATCCTGCTCTGGTATAAACCCCAGCGCACAACAGCACTTCACACTTCCCCCATGCTCAGATACATATTCAGTGGATGTAACCATGCTACAGAGCCCAAGGGTTGGGCGTGAGGCAGGACGGTGTTTTTCCACGCAGGTGGAAGCTAACAAAGCAACACATCTGAGGGCCAATTCACCCGAACCACATGGTTTGGAATTACAGGAGGAAATCCATGCACACACAGGAAGGCAGGAATGTGACATGTGTATTTCATTAATGAACTAATAAAACATACATATATGTACACCACATATACATATATGTATACATATGCATACATATACGTGTATAATTTAATGACATGTATAACGGTGCTTATGCAAGTATATTTGACATCCGCTGATATAACTAGATATGCTATATAGGCTGCCCAGTGCGCTAACTGGGGTTTGGGAAAGAGAACAAAAAGCAGGTCAACAGAAAGTCAAGATCAACTTAAAGACAAAATGCTGGGTCTGAGGCAGGCGTGATGCAAAAGATCCGCTTATTTGAAAAGTTGGGAAGCACTGCAAAGTAGTTAGTGGAATCAAAAAGTCAAGAGGTTATCGGAAGTGTGCGTGACCTTTGGGAAGTACTGAAATGGTTGGGGACGCTACCGGTACATGAGCGTAAACAAGAAAATCTTAAAAAGTTGTGGACTATGTGCAAAATGAATCTTGACCAATCAATGTAAAACATATGGCTGTGTCACGTGTCACTAAACATGCATATAATCTGTAACCACTTATAACAGTGTTGCCACTGTATGAGAAATGTTAGCATGCATGCAAAGTGAATAAATCTAATCTAGCATTTAAAGAATCTCCTCCTGCCTGTTTAATAATTGTTTAGTCTAAGCTATTGAGATCCAGATTTTCCACCACAAGGATCCAACCACAGGTGTGACTCAAGAACATGACCCTTGGAAATCCCACACTCCCACCGTTGTTTATACATTGGCGATAGCGCTGAGGTTAATTATAATACAAGATTATAATTATATCAGCTAGGAGTCTAACAACAACAAAAGCACCTTTATCACTAAAGTCTGAGAAAATGAAGTAAGTTACTCCCTAAAATGATTCGAAAAATTCAAAATGACAGCTGTGGGAAAATCTTATCTTCAAGTTGCCAGATGTAACAGTTCTTGTGTTGTAAATATAATTATACACTTGGAGGGATTAGGTGTGTGGGTGGCTGGCTGGTTCATCCTCTGGTCAACTGAAAGACCTTGGTGGGTTAGCAAAATTGGATACCCAAACTTAAGGAATGTGTTCAAAACGAGCATCATCTGTACTTTATCAAGGCCAGTTTCTTTCTTTAATGAGCACACACTAAATCTAGAAAGAACAAAAGGATGACTATATATCGAAAAGTCATCATAAGGAGCTTTCTACTGCCACCAAGACCCAAGCCATACTGAGAAATGGTGGTTCTCCATTGCAAATTATGCAAGCCGTACCAGAGCCGTAACTGCGCAGACATGGCCCCTCTTACAAGCAGGACCGAAAGCATAACTAAACCAAGCTGGGTGCATCACCAACATCTAACTGGTCGAAATGCACCCAGTGCTCTGTGCTTGGATTATGTGAAGGAAAATAGCATATATTATATTCTATATATTCATTATAAGTAGTATCGCGATATACCGATGCATTCCTGATAACTCGGAACCTGAACGAAATAGATTCGTAATCCAAATTAACACACATGAATGCTAATTCCGCTAGTGCTCAATACTAACATAACACAGCGATTCTCTCAAACGTGCTAGTGAAAATTAGCACATAGAAAATCATGATGTGCACCGTGTGAAGAGTAAATAAGCATCTCTTCGAGTTAACGTCACTGTTGTTCTCCAAATCCAGCAACGACATTACAAGGCTGACCCTTCTGAGGTGGAAAACCAAGGCAGACTGGAACCAAGCTGGAACCAGTCCCTCTTCGCGTTACGGCTCGGTTCCTGTATGCCAGTGGAAAAGCACCAATAGAGCATGCAAATACTAGGCCCACAAACAGTGAACTCCCTATAAAAGAGAAAATGAATTTAAGAGCTTGGCTAAAAGCCCTGAGATATTGCTCTTACACATGTATCCTTATTATAAAGTGAATAGCCAATGTATTAAGTAGTTTGGTAGGTGTCCAGAAAAAAAAACATACTCTAGTAAAACATAGGTAATGGCATCCTTGAACACTCTAATGTTCTGATTAGAAGGGGCTCCAGAATCAATCAAAAAGTAATAGAAATAAATCTATCAAAAAAGGGAATGTACAGACAGAACTCCCCGGTAATCAAAACCATGAAGGGATAGAGATTAAGGACAAGATCATGGATGAAACAAGCAGCAAGTGTATAAGATAGGGAGGATCCTCTCAATGGTGTGCATTCAGATTGGTTGTCTGAAGTATCGGTGCACCCTTGGCAGGGATGAGGGACAAAGGACTTCAACTTGCCGGATTTGTATTATTATTTTGGCATGACACAGCTTCTCACCAGCTCCCAGAACACACCCGTGTGTCACTCTGATGGGTCGACCCACCTTGACCAGATCTGGCAGAAGGTAACAATAAGATTCTGACAACTCCTTGTCCGTTCGCCCATCCTGCTTGAGCTCTCTCCTCTTCTCAATGAACTGCAGATTGAGAAGAAAACATATTGCCACCCCCAAACCTCAACATCACAACACATAAATCACGAGAGGCTCGCAAGCTGTAACTTATTTACAGTAGTGAAACAAACAACCCAAAAAGGGAGAAGGAAAGGGATACGCCACAAATATAGGGGTCAACAAAACAACAACAAGATTTTATGAAATTCTTCTTACGTCCTTCTCCAGCAACTCGCTGTGAACGAGCCGGGCCTTGGTGTAGGAGAAGGTCCCAGCCGAGGTGGTGTCCCGGTAACAAGAGGAGAGAATCTTCACAAGGTCTTCGAACTCACGGGAGCCGGTGGCAATGTGCTGAAACAGGGCTGCAGGATAAGAGAATGGGGTCAGTCTGCAGGACTGACACCGTGCAGGGAAACAAAGCAGGATGCCGCACAAGCGGAGTGGGGGAATCCAGTGCCGAGTCAATAACACCATAAGCACCTAAACCAGGGGTGGTCAATGTTATCCAAGAAGGGCCGTTGGGTATGCAGGTTTTTGCTGTAACTCTCTAATTATATCAATAATTAGAGGGCTGATTGGCTGAAGAGTCCTCACACCTGAGTTTGAACAGCTGACCTAAAGGTTATCCCAAAAGTTTGCATACACACTGGCTCTTTGTGGATAAGGTTTCCCTGATCTAAACATTTGTCTGTTTCATAGTTTTAATCCTGCCCGTTATGTTGCGCAGCTTTCATAAAGCCAAGCACTAACAGGCCATTAGTGCAGACAATCAATCTAACACATATTTATGGATTTTTAAGGAGACGCGGGCAGTCGGCAACATGCAAAACGGTAAATAGACCAACTGCATCCCTAAAATGCCAAGAAAAATGGCAGACTTGACTTATGGTGATATTTTTCTATGCCTTTTGTAGGAGTTCAGAAAATGTAAACCATGTGAAGTCAAGGAATACTGTTCCTGCAGTCTTGCGCAAAAACGTTTACGTGGCAAACATGTTAGAAACAAGGATTTGCGCAAGTGCATTGTCTGGCATTCCATTATCAGCGCTAAAGTGAAAATAATCCATAGAAAAGCATCTGAAACCTAATTGTTCTGCCTCAGGGGCAAAGTTTGATGTTTTTAAAGATTAGTCACTATACATCGTCCAAAAAATAAATCCCTGAGCAAACATCTTTGTAAAAAATGAAATTCACCGACAAAGTCCCTTCCTCTTCCTCAAACAGACAAAAAAATAAAAAATACAGAAGGAAAGCTGCACCCACGACAGGTCCTGCAGCGTCCAAAGTCTTATCTTGTCCAGACAACCGGCTGTGGCATCAAAAGGACACCATGTCGATTACAGTAAACCCATGAGCCTGACAGTCAAACAAGGTACAAGGACAAAAAGCTCTCCTCTTTCTCAATTGTGCAAGAGGTTCATTAAAGTGCTAAAATCAAAAGTCGCGCAGTTCGAAACAACTCATCCAACATGCCATAGAAAGTCAACTGCTGCTTAAAGTAAATTCATTGGATTTATAAATTCAAGGAACCACAGCAAAGACACCAAAATCTCCCCAGTAACTGACAACAGCTGTCAGGCCCTCTCAACAATGGCGCCTTTATGCTTATGTCTTAGAGAAGACGGCACACTGCTATGCTGATCTCTGCTACACACTAGCTAATTTAAGCAATTTATATCGCCGAAAAATCCCCAGGTGTTCCAATCACATCATCAGTCATTTCATTTTGAAAGCTATTAAATCCACAGGGAATAAAAACATGTGTGACAAACTAGCAGTCTGGGAACTACATTATTATGGTGGATAACTTTTTTTAACTATGGATTTCATTGTTTTATTCAAGAGCTGCACCCTCACACCCTAATGACTAAAATGATCAGACTTAGGATGCTTTTCAAGGCAAACTCCATACTCATTACCAGACAGGTAACATAGGAAACCATGGTAGGATGGTATGTGACACTCCTACTCACCACATATCATCCCATTCTCAAGCATGGGGAAATTAAAACACTTTTGAAATCGCACCAATAATAACAAGACATTTGCATTCAACATATCAGGCTCAGCCCATTCCGGGCAAAAAAATAACTGGCAAACCCAGTCACGTAATGCAATCACTCCCTTGTGTGCCTAGCCTACCAACTTCTCCCGCCAGAAACCGGGATGCTATCGCCATAGTTACTCATACCGTTCCAGGGCAACAAGTTACACCGGACACTCCTGTACACAGTCCAACATCACCTGCACCGAGAGTGTCAAAGTTAAAAAAAAACACTGGCACATTTAAGTCAGCATCCACACAGCAGACTACTTACTGTTTTTGCTTGGAAAGGGTGATAGCCTTTCATAAACATGGCCCTGTGAGTATTTTGACAGTTAATCACAACATAAGCATTTACTACCATTGCCTGAAGGACCACAATACCAAAAACAGCATTTTAAAGTTTGCTACTAAAGCAACGCATGTTCAGACTGAGGACAATGCGATCAGCTTTAAAATCAATCATCAAGTGCTTATTTACCGGTTGTCATGAAGTACATCAGAGTTAAAATTTATCGAGGATGATGGACCATCTGGTCTGCACGTCAGAAAGCCAGGTGCTCCAGCACGGCTGAACACCACAGATCGGGACATAAGCACACATTTCTGAAAACCCTTCTTCTGAAAACAGGGACTTCCTTTAAAAGAAAACGACCATCTGTGCTTTCATCTATGCTGACAGAGAAAAAGGCCTGATTTTCTGTCACTTTAAAAATAAAGGCGTCTAGAGGGAAACTACAGGGGTAATTAAGGGGGCTCTGGGTACTGCTTAATATGCTTATAAAAGAGAACACGCAACACTCGAGAGGGAGTCAGAGCAGAGAGACAGTAACTGGCCACATTTACTGAAATATTCACTGCATTTTTGATAAATGAGTGAAATCAAGAGAGCAAAGTTATTTCCAAAGCTCACTCCACTTCCCAGGACAGGCAAAGGGTGACCAAACGCTGCAAATGAATGGAAAGTATTGCTGGGTACTCAGAGATGGGTGTGGCCCATCCATCCAGGGTTTGATTTCTCATGACAAGGCAGCATACTGAGTATGTAAGTTAAGGGGAACCCATCAGTAAACAAGAGCTGGGGAGGGTGGCCAGGTGTGAGGGAGAAAGGGAGGCCCCGAAAGAGGTAGGATGAGACACCTCATGGACCACCGATAAGGTCGAGCCGGTGCCGGGATAAAAAGGTACCATCATCCTCACGTGGGGGTCTCCTCGGATCCGGATCTCTCCAGCCACATAACTTACCCCTGACGTTAAAGCTAACCACTCAGGCACACCACCCCAGTGAGGCTCTAATAAAGCACCCAGAGAGACTGCAGATGCTCCAATCTCCATCCAGGCAACGCGGCTTCCCGCAAACATGCATCGGCCGAGCAATGAGAGCAGGAGAGCCCCCTTTCGGGGACACGGGCAGGTTATTAAACGAGAATGGCCGACCTTTCCTTTCTTTATTCTTCCGCGGGATCTGGAAGTGAAGTCGCGGCGCCTCGTCCGCCGGTCTCTGCTGTGCCGCTGGGGACGCGGTGTTCCTCCGCCGGCCGGTGGACTCCAGCTCCGGCGCCAGCGCTTCGCTCGCGGCTTGTTCGCCATCTTGGCTGGACGAAACCGCGACTGGCAACAAATGCCTCGGCACATCACAACTTTCGGCAGAGGCGTCCGCCCCGGCGGCCGCTTCGCCGCTTTTGCCCTCTGCTTTTTCCATTATCGACGTTCAGTGGCGGTTCTTTGGACGACGGACGAGCCGCTCGCCGAATCCGCGCTTTTTTATTTTTCTCTGCGGCCGCTGTTTATGGCTAGCCGCTGCTTTCCCGACCGTCTTCCCTCAGCCTGCCTCCGCCATTCTGCTTCTCTGACGTATTCCAGCTTCCTCCCCCTTCGACTCACACCGCCGTCCGACGGAAAGACGTTGTATTTATAATCTCCCTCTTGTGCAGCGCGGTGCCGCTGCGCCTCCCGCAGGCTGTTCACGGTACCGCTTCAGTCGCCGTCCGCCTCCGCCTGAAACATCGCAGCTGAGGGTTTCTAATTCTAATATCAAAATATACCTATAATTTCGATGTAAGAGTCATTTCAATCAAACACTATTATGAACATTTTATAAATTTCAGAAATCATTATGAAATGATACGGGGAGGATTAGTAGGCTACACTGAGAGGACTACTTTTCGATTGACTAAAATGAACAAAACTATAAAAGTGTGTAACTGCAAACTTGATACAATGCTTCTACAAACTAGGTATTGATAATATAGAGCCTATTAATTTAGTTTTGCATTGTATTATAATTTTCAGTCTAGGCGCTAAATATTTATGAGAATTACACCCACTTCAACAACTATTCTGTGACATTTAAGGAAATTGAATTACTGCCAGGAATCTGCTTTTTTTTTAACAAAAAGGAGTGCCTTAATGCCAGTAAACATGTACTCTTTGCAAATTAAAACTGGAAGAGTGATATCCTTCTCTGTCTTCTAAATTTGATTTGGCTGCATTATTGGCGGCATATATATATATATATATATATATATGTGTGTGTGTGTGTGTGTGTGTCTGTGTATGTGTGTATATATATATGTGTGTGTGTGTGTGTGTGTGTATATATATATATATATATATATATATATATATATATATATATATATATATATATATATATATATATATATATATATATATATATATATATATATATATATAAACATTGTACAATGACAATATCTATTCTATATTTTACTTTTTCACTCGTTGTTCCCTTCACCTGGAATGGAAGGCTTTCAGAGGGAATGATCTGTATGAAGCTTTATCCCTAAATACGTTAAGGTGTCTTGTTTAAGCACCATACTTCCTCACAATGAATTGACGAAGGCGGGGAGAAGAGCAAAGGGGTTTGAAACAGAGATCCTTTGTCAACATGAGGTGACAGACTCTCTTGAGGAGGCTGGAAAGCCAATGCGAGGACTGTCTCCTGGGATAAGTGACTGGTGTGTGCTGCGCTTGGGTTCTATTACCTTGAGTTGCATCAGAAACGTTAGGGATGTTTTCAACATAACTGCCCCAGGTGAGCGTTTTCCAAACAGCTCAGGTTCAGCTGCCGAGGCAACCTCTATCCATCCTATATTCTTATAGGAGGTCGTATACACCATAACAGCAGAAATGGCCTTGTTCATATACGCTCCCCATCCAGTACTATCTAGTTGTGAATGAAGTCGTGTGCTGTATATTTCTATGGATCTTGCATTCATTTGAAATGCTGCCTTATTGTTTCAGTAAAAGCTTACTATCTCACCATCACCTCAGGTTCGTCCTCTTCAATCACCTTCTAACAAACTTTTTCGCAGATGTTCCCTCCGATCAGTTCTCCTCTGTTCACCTTATCCAAAGCGCTCGTGTTTTTTATACACGAAACAGCTTGTCTTACAAACGACTGCTATTTAAAAACACCAGAGATTCCTGTCAAAACTCTAAAAATAATTATTCTGTTGAAGGATAAGAAGCCTCTTTGCTTGGAAAGATCTGAGTGCTTGAATTGAAGCTTTGTTTTGCTATTTTCCCATATCTGGGTTTAGTGGACATAAGATAAAATACTAAAAGATGAAATAATTCAAAGACCAGCAGTAAAATATGAACCCTACGTTTGCATGCATACTCATGCATAATAGAGAAATTGTGGAAGAGCAGCTTTTAACACGATTCTAATTTCAATAACAATTATCGAGTCCAATTAGGCTATCAGTACTGAACCAGCGTGATTTATTTAAATTAAAAATACCATAATTGCTTTTCACCTGTGTTAGTGGGATGCGCATCCGACATACCATTTTAAATGCTACAATTCAAACTAAAAAATACATTTACTGGGGCATCAAAACATTGCAGCTTGAAGTGTTAGATTTTAGCTATACTAATCGGTAACTTTAGTGAATACACATAAATGAACAGTTTCTTTCACACCAACGATCAGTTTTCCATCACTGCGCATATAAACAGAAATACGCATTGTTGAATATATATATATATATATATATATATATATATATATATATGAAGAAATATTTGCTTCACCCGCACATGTATGAAGACTAACTGTCATCACCCCGACATTAGTGTGTTGTGAGTATGATGAGTGCCTGCGAGGCTCACCCACATAAATAATGAAATAACATCTGCCGCTCCCCGTGGCGCTCATTAAAGTCGCCTTGACATTATCACGCTCCGGGGACTTGTATGTGCCGACTTCAGAAGGACAAAACACACAAACATGCTGACGAGCATAGTGAAGTGAGATACGGCGAAGGAAAGCGGAGGCGGAATGTCTGGCAGGAAAGATCCGCATGTCTTCGAATTCACAGGTTACCAAAAACTGTCATCTGACGTGATTCATTATGTCACGCACGCTTTTCTGTTATCTTATCTCATTTAAAATGATTGCAGGGATGCCAACTCTCACGCGTCTGGTGTGACAATAAGCCTTTCTGACTCACACTCACGCAAGAAATCTCACGGCAAATCTATATTATTGCATTATAAACCAAAGATAAGCTACCTCGAAATGGTTGGGGTAGTTCACAAACCCTGCAGACTATTACAAGGTTAATCAAGTTGGCACCCCTGTGATAGGCCTATGTCTACACATTTTCATAACATTTTCATTTCGTCGCTTGGTATCTCTTAAAACCCGAGGACGGAAGGATCAAAGCTCCAACGTCTCAGAGTCGTGGACGGGGGCAAACTACCTCAAACATTGTGCTAAACTGTTTTATTTGGAAGCACGGGGGTATAACAGCTCTGAACAGCCACTTCGGCCCGATTTCTGGGCTGACAGCATGCGCCTGCTTTAGCATAAGGGAGGTCAGGTAACATTCCCAGGTAGTGTTAAGTAGCCTACTTGGCTATTTATATACTGTATGTGAAAAGAGGCTATGTTGTGCGTAAATAATCGACCATTTAAATTTAAATTTAGGGTTAAATCATACGCAGATCGATGCCCAGATTCTTTTTCTACTGTGGTGTTACTGTATATACTGTAGGCTATAGCCTACTGCGTGTGGGATGGCATCAGTCCTGCGGGCTTCCTAGGTGGGGGTAAGGCAGCCCACACGCATACGAACAAAAAAAGTCACAGAATTGCGCTGGAAAACAGGACAAATGGTGCGGAAAAGAAAGGAAACGAGAGATAGGTACGCTTCTTACAATTACTTACACTACTAAGCTTTTTTTTTTTTTTAAATGCCTTCAGCGCTTGTGAGCCCTTATAACGGAGACACGCTTTATTAAAACCATTCAGGCGTTTTAAATAATTCAGTACTACAAGATGAATTCACAATTACAGCGTTTACATAAGAAATCATATTTTGGAAAGGTGAAGGAGAGTGAAACAGCGGTCTGTTTAACCCTTAAATGCCCAAGATGCTTCACTGATCTTATCAATCTTAGTTATCTATTGTCAACGATAAATAAGGCTTTAGTTGAGCTGTATTTTGTTTACCTGATTACTTATAGCTCTAAGCAGATGAATTTGTATCATATCTGTAACTAGAACCCTGTTTTTTGTCGCAAATTAATCTCCGAGAATGTCATTTGAAGGTGTCTGCTATATTTAGATAACGTCTAAAAGAGTGCAAGAGTAGCTGCACAAGTGATTGCAAAAAGGGTTCACCTGGACAGGAGCGATGAAGAGGAAAATATGGACAAATCAGTGAGGATTAAGTTAAACTACCATGCATGAATCTGACACATCTGACAGCCTGAGTTCTGGAGATGATAAAGTGGTACAACCACCTACTCAGATGGTCCAGCCACCTCCTCTGTGTGGTACCAATGTAGTAGGCCTACAGTACGTATCTGCAAAAAATAAATGCCTACGAGTATGGTATGCAGACTCTCCACAACCTTCTCAGGTTAGAACCTGCCTCATAAGACATTAGATGAGCATCTGCCCAGTGGCACTGGATTGCAAAACTGCTGATCGATGCAGCAACTGTGCTCAACCATGTTACACTGTCTGTGCAATGCTCATATTGTGTGTTAGAGCAGGGGAACGGTTACTGTATTTGTTATTAGTGTTGTTATTAAAATAAATCTCTGGTCAGACGTGAACATTATATGTTACATAAGCTGATGTCAACATTTCTTTTATTATAGTTTTCTAATAAAATAGTGTTACCTGTCAGGCATTTAATAGTGGAGCCTGATCTGAAAGTAGTGGGCCAACTGTATACAAATTAAGCTGGTTTAATTTGCTGCAGGCGGCATTAAAGGGCTTCATTAGTTGGGAAACAGCATCCCCTGCAACATAGGCAATCTCTGTGCTGTGATTTGTCACATTTTCTCCCTTAACTCCCATGATCGAATAGTAAATACAGTTAAGGTGAACTGATGCTTCAGCGTTAACTGTACTGTTTGATTGCTTGGCTTTCACGGGCCTATATCATGAAGCTGGTTTAACAAAGCCAGGCTTCGAAGATAAGTTCCAGCTTGACTACACCAAACAAATCCAATTGGTTATGTCAGTCAGTGAATGTAAGTGTGTCTCATTCTTGTAACGTGCCAAATGCAATATTCCCCTTCTGTGGTCTGTTTGTAATTTTGTACCCCCCTCCCAATGGTTTTTGATGTGTGTACTGGTGACTTTCTCTCTCCGTAGGGCTGCTGGTATCCTCTAGCAGTTGCATACAATGAAGTGTTATCTGTCATTTGTGCTTCTGGCTGTTTCCTAAGCATGTTTCATTGTGTATTCAAGAAATACAATAACAGTAAAGAGCAGCAGCATGGTTGTGCAGGGCTTCGTACTGTTGCCTCACACTTCGGGAACCAGGGTTCGAGTCTCCAACAAGGTTTCAATGTATGCGCAGCTTTGATTGTTCTCCCTGTGTCATTGTTGGGTCCCCCGGTTTCCCCTACACCAGGGATGGCCAATCTTATCCGCAAAGGGCCGGTGTGTATGCAGACTTTTGGGATAACCTGTATGTCAGCTGTTCAAACCCAGGTGTGAGGACTCTCCAGCCAATCAGTCCTCTAATTAGTAATCTAATTAGGGAGTTGCAGTGAAAACCCGCATACACACCAGCCCTTTCTAGATAAGATTGGCCCTCCCTGCCCTACACAGTTGGACTCATTAAATCATTCTAGTGTAACACTGGTTATTGTATGCAATCTTTGTCTTTTCAATTTTAATTAATCATTACTGTAATACATACATTAATCATTTATGTATATTGTTTATAAGTGAGAAGTTCAAAATCTGTTAAAAATTGTTACGACTGCATGCGGGCAAGCGGAGAAGCAGGCAAGTCGAACCGTGATTACAGGTAAACGAGGGTTTATTCTGGGTAACAAGGCAGACAAGGGAGCTCACAGCAAACAACGTCATTGACCGGACTGGGGAATACTGACTCAGACGCGGACTAGGCAGATAAACAATAGGATAGGCAGAAAACAATAGGCAACAGGTGATGACAATCGGGAATCAACATGAGGTAACGAGGTGGGTGTGGCACACACGAGGATCGAAAGAGCCGGGTGTCACAAAAATGTTATGTTTTTGTTTTAAAAAGCCAAAAACATTGCAGGTCTATCAGACTGAGTAAAAATGAGTACTAAGCATCAATAATAAGAATAAAGTCACTTTTAACGGTGCCATTGCTGGCTTGGGCATGACCGGCTCACAAAGATTGTGAGAAATCTTGAGTCCTCCCTAATTTCAATGGCAAAGGAAATCATGAGAAAGTACTTGCCAGTGCAACTCACTGAGGACACTTCAAGGATGCTGAGACTCAAGCTCAACATCAAGGCCTAGAAGATCCAGCAACTGTGGCCAATTTTAGTTTTGAAAGGCCATTTGTCAATAAAAATGCAAGTGCAGCATGGCTGAGTAGCTCCAGGCACAAGAATGAGACTGAAAATCTGATCATCGCAGAACAAGACCAGGCACTCAACACCCGATAACACCAACTGAACATGTTGAAGCATCAAGTCTGCAGCAAGTGCAGAATGTGCAACAAGGCAGAGGAGACAATCAGCCATGATGTGTCTGGCTGCACAACAATGGCACCCACCAAGTACATGAAACAACACAAGGTGGTCAGCTATCTGCGTTGGCTGATCTGCGGTGGGCTAGATGGACAACTGTCTCAAAAATGATACAGACGCCTGAAACAATAGTCAGCATCAGTGACACAGCCACCATGTGGGATATGGCAGTACTGCCCAATCAAACAATTTCAGAAAATCATCCATATTTAGTGACCGAACTAGGAGGAGCAATGCCTGCTGATTGACAATCACAGCTGACAACATCCTGCTCAAACATGCTGAAAAACTGCACAAATACAAAGATCCAGAGATCAAGATTAGCAGGATATGGGGCACAGAGACCAGAGTTGAGCCAGTAGTGATTGGAGCTCCTGGCACTATCAAGAACGGATTCAACAGGAACCTCCGAAAGCTACTTGATCACCACACAGCACAAGAAGTGCAGAAGATCACACTGGTGGGAGGTGCTCACATCCTCTGCAAAGTACAGCTAATTACCTTAGGTCCCTGGTTGGGACTCAAACTACCCAGTGGCCACCAGCAAAAGCAGAGCGTAAGAATAATGAATCATTATAGGCTACAGACACCTGGGTGTGGATCACAAAAATGGAACAAAAGGTCAAAAACAAAATAGGTAAATAACAAAAAGGAGCAATACATGAACAACCTTAGCAGAGTAGCAACAAACACAGGACACCAACAGCTACAAACACACAATGACCAACTCAAGAGTAAAGCAAGGGCAGGCACTTAAATAGACAGATAATCAAATTCAACAAGAAACAAGTGGGAACAGTTCACAATGACTAGAGACTAAGAACACTGAGGAACAGGTGTGGGCATCCAGGGACCAAAGGGAAAGTGTAACTAAACATTGCTACAAACAATGAAATACAGAAAAACACCACCACAGGATTAACCCAAGAGCCAGCAAAGTAAGGCCATTAATCATGGTTGAGTTTGGCCTCAAACTCATAACAAGAAGGGGGAACCTGGATACATAGCTGCCTGCTCAGCTCATTAAGCCATACAGCATCCCAGTAAACAGAACAAAACCAAGAGGACAGCACCAAACACTAAAGCCTAGGGGCAACAAGAAGCAGGTATGGGTCAATTCACAAATCACAGAAGACCTAAACACTAGGCAAGGGGTGACTAGCAACACCTGCTAGCCAGGGAAACGAACGGGCATGATCTTGACATGTAGACGTATTTCCAAATATGTGCCTTATACATAAATATATGTAGGGTGACCAATTTTTAAAGTATTTCAATATATGATCATATATATTTCACATATATGTCAAAGATATATCTGGATATATAGTACCAGGCAAAAGTTTGGACACACCTACCCATAGAAAGGTTTATTTGTACTGTTCTCTACATTTAAAAATAAAGACATCAAAACTATAAAATAATATACATGGAATTGTGCACTGAGCAAAAAAAATATTAAACAAAAACAAACAGATAGATAGATGGATGGATTGATTGATGGGGGGGTCTGTGGGTTGGGACTCAGAAGATTGCCAGGGCTGGCAGAGTGACCCCACCACTGGGCCCTTGAGCAAGACCCTTAACGCTAATTGTTCCAGGGACTGGCTGACCCTACCGACTCCTCTGTGTAAACTGCATGAGTATCAAGCATATTAAAAATATACATGTTACTACGATACTAAGAGAATTTTCTTAACGTTTTACATACAAGCAAAAGTTCCACGTCTTACCTGTCCCGTCTAAACATTGACAAATGCTTTGAACACCAGTATAAGCGAATTAGGGCTCCTGCAGCGAAGTAGAGTCTCAATGGTAAGAAGGACAACTAACGTAAAACTGCCGGGGCAATGAATTTGAATGCTGACTGTAAGAGAAGTTCTTACAAACAAATCGGGTCACTCGGCAGTTATTTTTATAAATTTAAATGCTATTCCTGCAAGCTGTTATAATAAATTGTTTTTTGAAAGATTTCTTCAGTTGCATAGTATCACGATCTTCCTAAGGACGTCCTCAAAAAGTTGTTCAGGGAACATCCTGTGGCTGTCCCTTGTGTCCTGTGAAAGGATTTCCTATGACTGTCTGGACAACTCATGGAACATTAAGAAGTAAAGAAATAGACCTACTGCAAAATATATACGTATTTCACATGCGCGCACACACACACACACACACACACACACACACACACACACACACACACACACACACACACACACACACACACACACACACTATATTGCCAAAAGTATTGAGACACCTGCCTTTACACACACATGAACTTTAATGACATCCCATTCTTAATGATTCCTGTTTTGGGCCACATATTCATGTCCTCGTGTTTAACTGGTTCTTATTCTTTTATAAAATTAGACAAATCTTTATAACAAACCTATTTTATTATGTGTTTAGGTGTTTTCTATTGCTCTATCAAACATAAATTATTATTTTTATTTTTTTTACATCTCTTTAAAGCACCATTTCTCTGGAATATGCACTCATTTTACCATGTCCCAAATGCAATGTTTTCAACTTCCTCAGTAAATATAAACTATAAAATTATAAAAACCAAAACTTATTCTTTATTATTTTGATAGACTAGGGTATACTACCTTTAGAAAAAGAAACAAATCTGGTGAAACTTATTTTGTTTTCTGTAATTATATAATATATTATATGTCCCCGCATTCGTTTTCCACTCTGTGAGCCTCTAGTTTCTTGGCTCCCTAAAAAGATTACAAATCCATACAACCATTTCCAGGAAGTGATTTGTTTTTGGGGGAAATTCAACTGGAAGACTAAGGTAAGCTTTAACTGTCACTCTCTGCTGTATTTTTCTCAATTTTATATTACACACCGGTTTGAGGCACCCTTAAAGTTCCACCCTGTTAGTATATATTATGGGAAATATTTATTGGAAAAAATATTTTTAAAAACATGTTAAAAATAGCTATTTAAATGCTGATCAGCTGTAGAGTGTGTGCTAGCTAAGTGTTGCTCACTCAAAGAGCTAGAGCTAAATTAGCTAGAAATATTCCACCCTGTTAAGTTCCACCCTGTTAGGCTATGTATGGGATATGCAGCCCAAGAATATTTATTATTTTCATTAAAATGACCTGTAGATTTATTATTTGAGTGTATTTCTTAATTATTTATGTTACAGTGGTATTATTATGAATGATAATGAATAATTATGGTATAATCAAAACTTTGGAGGTTGATTGGTATGAAATGTTCTTAAATGAATTCTATCTATTCCTATCTATTCTGTAAATATTATTATTATGATGCTATTCCAGACATTACAGTAGGTTAAACATGCAGGAAAATAAGGGAGAAATCATTGGCTATGTTGAATCTGAATCTACTTGTTAAGAGGCCTACTCAGTTCCACCCTGTTAAATTCTATTCCACCCTATTAGGCAATGATTTTAAAAAATATTCTAATCACAACAGTAAGTGTTTGGTATATTTGTATATTGTTTTGTTAAATGAGGTACATATAATGCATCTACATATACTTCATATACATCTACATATACTACATATATTTCTAATTAATAAAATTCCTCATACTGTACAAGACAACAAAATGGGGACAAAAAATGCACAGATTCCATTATTCTGACATTGTACTCTTCATAAAATTAAAACTGTTAATGCTACAAGAATGAAACTTTTATCATAGCAAAAGGGACACATTGTATCCCAGAAAAGTTCAGTATTGTTTGACTTGCACATTATTTAAACTCTGTGATTACCATGTACATGTCCCTAACAGGGTGGAAAAATGTCTGGAGAAATATATACAAAAAAACATCCCATAATTATAATATTTTCAACCCCTGAGCTTGGCAAACATGCATTCCTCATAGCTAAGTATGGTATAGTTCTGACAAAATGTTTAAACCATAAAATACAATCATTCCAATTTTCAGAAAACAGACAGCCAAATATGTGGTCCAAAACAAGAATCACCCAGAAGCATGATTCGTCACTCCAGAGAACACATCTCCACTGCTCTAGAGTCCTGTGGCGACATGCTTTACACCACTGCATCCGACGCTCTGCATTGCACTTGGTTATGTAAAACTTGGATTCAGCTGCTCGGCCATGGAAACCCATTCCATGAAGCTGTATACGCACTGTTCTTGAGCTATCCTGAAGGCCACATGAGGTTTGGAGGTCTGTAGCTATTGACTCTGCAGACAGTTGGTGACTTCTGCACACTGTGCACCTCAGCATGCGTTGATTGGAACACCTGAATGCAATGATTTGGAGGGGTGTCCTGCAAATAAATTGTGTTTATGTTTCGTGTGACCTCCTACTGAAGCCAGTATATCTTACACTGTTGTGCGACAAATACAACAAATCCTCACTAGAGGGCAGTATCTGATTTATAATTAACATACATATCACGATAGGTTGCTAATGGTCCTGGCAGGCCGCTGTATGTGGAGGTTTCACATTGTTTTTATTATTTACCTTTATTTTACCAGGAAATGCCGTTGAGATTTTAAATGTCTTTTACAAGAGACACCTGGCCAAGGTAGCAGCACTAGAAATTTACAATAAAATACAATGTTAATGACCTCGGTGCTGAGGCAATATGCCGTATTGAATTGCTATATTAAATTAAACATTATAGATGACATAAGCGACCGCATTAGGTGCCGACTTCAGCCAGGAGTGAGCCTTGAAGCACTCGCACCCTCTATAGTGCAGGCACAGAACAGTTACTCGACGAGGGGGGAGCCAGGTTTGGAGAGGGTGCCGACTTGCGCGCACATTTCACTTTGCCTCGGGGGTGCTGGCGTGACATTGGAGGAGGGGGCAGTGTCGAGGACGCTGTTAGCTTAGCAGGATGGGACCAAAAAAAGTGAAGCTGTGACAAGAAGAAGACAGAGAGGAAATAAGAAGAAGCAGAGAGGCGTATTAAAATGAACAATAAGTACAGTCAGTCCAATTACTACGCAACTAATGCATTCTTGGAAAAACCTCACGTCCACTAAAATTGCATAATAAAACACACATATCTAGAGGGGAAAATAAGGTTAGGGGAATGCGAAAACTCCAAGTAACTTACGCCAAACGAAAATAATACCAGTAAAAAGTGATACCAGTAATTATCCATCCCCTAATCTGGGTCAGGGTCGTTAGAGTCTATGGCATGGCAGGGCATACTCATACAGCATTCACTCACATACACACACCCATGGGTAATTTGGTAATTCCAATTAGCCTCATCATGTTTTTTGACCGTGAGGGGAAACTAGAGTACCCACAGGAAACCCCATGATGACATGGGGAGAACATGCAAACTCCACACACATGGAACCCTGGCAGACACTTGAACCCAGGTCACAGAGGTGGGCGGTGGTAGTGCTAACCACTGTGCTGCCCCTATCACTAGTTATATACATTTTAAAGAAGGAATAATAATACATTAATAAGGTGCATCATAAAGCACTCTTTTGGGTCTTATGAGTCTCACGAGAATTTGCTAGTAACCGCTTCAAGCCAACGTGCCAAATTCACAACTTGTCGAGTACTGATAGCAAAAATGACGCTCCATGAACCATTTGCTGTATTTTCTGACCCCACTAGATGGTGCTCTTTGTTTACTTTAGGACATGGTTTGAAACTTTTCATTGCATAGAGAGAACCATCACGTGGGGTCAGAAAATACAGCAAATGGCTCATGAAGTGTTGGGAGCAGTGATGGCAGAATTGATGCTCTATGAACCATGTGTATATTGCTTTTGGTGGAAGTGTCTGCTGTACTTGATATTTCTATTGATCCCTCAGCTTGCTTTCTGTAGGTAAGAACAAGCTGACTTTGAAGGGCAGCCAATGGTTGCAACCCCCTTGGAACTGAGGGTTAAGGGCTTTAGTTAAGGCACAGTAACTATGCCAAGGCCAGGCTCAAACTGGTGACCTTCTGATCACAGGCACAGAGGCTCAGCCCAGTGAGCCACACGCTGCCTCCCACTAATAGTGAAGGTAGAGACTCAATTCATTTAACTTAAGATGCATAAAACATGCCAGCGTATCAACGAATTAGAACAAATGGGCACATTAATGTCAAGCCTATTTTTCACTTCTTATAATTCTGCATCGATTTAAAAGTGTGGACATTAAGATGGGGGTGAGATGCACAGGATCAGCTTTTGAAAGCAGTGGCAGGGGAAGCCAGATGAGATGACATCAGTGAACTACTTCACAGAGAGTTGCCCCTTACGGGCGTCATCAGGTAGGCGACGGGCAAATAATCACCGGGATCGACATTCAGAGTTCATGTCCTTTATTTGGTTATGATTCTGCTCCAATTTACAGCACCTTTCCACATCCTCACGAACACACCATCTCTAAACACAGTCATCTCTCCTTCAGACAGTAGTGCTTTCATATAAGTCTCTCTCTCCATATAATTAAAACATATACATACATTTAACATTATTTATGGGAAACCTATCAATTTTGATACCCCATTTATCATATAATCCTCTTACGTGATATCCTGTGCCATCATACCACATTCTAGCTTAACCAAAACAAAGAGGGGAAAAAGATGGAGTCTATTTTTGGGAAGGGACACTATAAATAAAAGGCAAAAGATCAATTTTATACATTTCTTTAAAAAAAATACAATAATAGGCATACATTTTGAATAAATTCGTAGGATGCATTACACAGTCAATGACTCTAAAGATTAAGAACATTAAACCAAACCAGTAAACACTTTTTTTTTTTTTCTTTCTTTCCTTTTTTCGGCAGTAGTTGAGCAGTCCCTGTAGCTTTGGCTAACACGTTAGCGCACGGAACATGAGGACTAAGTGACCGAGCACACCAGGCCTTATTTACACAGTAACAATACTTTCATTTTCCTTCAGACAGCTATGCGAGTTCAGCTGCAGGAGACCCTCCGCCTCGTCACTCCAGAAATGGGATGGTGTAGAACGGTGGGACGCAGCCAGAGCATTATGCTCCATGCCGACACTGGTGTTGCCTTGCTCGTGATGCCCAAAGACCTTTGAAAACTTAGCAGATTCCCTGGTGGTCTCCTTGCCTCAGTCAGTCACAACAGCTTTACCTTTGGCTTACTCTAGACTGCCTTCAACATTCTGCTGGTCATTATATCGGCATTCTGGCTGCAAACATGTTCTACTTCCTGCATAAATATATACATATTCAAATGCATCTGCATCTTGAAAGGCCACAGTAGTATTGCAGAGAGGAAAAAGAGAGATGCAAGTGACCTTTGATTGTTCAGACACCCCCCACTCCCCAGAAAACAAAACAACACCTGTCCAGTGAGCACCCTGTGATAGAGGTTGTGGTACAATGGTCCATCAGACTCTCTTGAAGACCCTACTCACAGGGTCCTTTCCTCTCCAAGGGACTCAGCACAGGCCAAGACCGAGGCATAGCTACCATACACACACTGTACACCCTCACCTTCAAGGAGAAAAAAAAAGTAAGAATATTGGCAATAAGAAGTGCTTCACATAGTCTGCAGTCCCATCTGGTCCAGGGAAGGATCTCCGTAATTCAATACTGCACAGGTTAGATTTGCTAATGACACTGAAGTGTCACTGGGGTCAGAGGTCACACCTCCAGGGGCCTGCCGGCCAAGTCCGAGTGCTCCATGTGCAGGCACTCAGCACTGGCCTCGCTGGTGTCCATGCTGCAGTCCGAGACATCGCTATCGCTACGGTCCATGTGCTCCAAGCTAGAGGCAGCCTGTTCTGAAAGCGGGTTCCCTGGGTAACTGGCCTCGCAGCTGGCCGCCACTGCCTCCTTGGCCTGTCGGATGCAGTTGAGCCACTGCTGCTTGTTGAACGAGTCGCTGGCTTGGAAGGAGTATGACTGGAGCTGCCCTCGGCTGCGGAACGTCACTCGGAAGAAGTTCTTGGCTGGAAAGGACAGAGGACCATGTCAGCACTATGTAGGAACTGTCCACTAATTGGATATCTTTGGGAAAAGGGAATTTCCATAACTCAATGAGAGACCTAAACAAGTTCACACCTGCCATCATCCATAATCTCTCAAGTATGGATACAGAGAGGACCCGAGAGATTAGTTTACCATCACTATGTAAAGAAGCCCTGATTGGATTTACTCATGGATGTGGACCAAGGGCAAGTGACCAGTGGCACTTTTAGATCTTTCAGGGTTAACTTAAAAACGCGACAAATTGTACTGATGTCTCACTGTGTAGTAACACGCATGTCAAGCAGTACTGAAGAGATTTACCACACTTGTGCTATTAGTTTGTGTGCTTGAATTAATGGATTTTGGATTAACACTCATACTGCTAAGGCTTCCAAACCCACGGTGCATGTTATTCAGGGCAAATGCAGCATTGATTTCATTAAAACGCTTTCCATGTATACACAAACATAAATCCCTCACAGGAAGCATCACGCAGCCATGTTTGTGCCTACTCACTCCTCTCGTTGTTGCTGAAGGCTCCGCGGATGGAGCCCCCGAGGCGGATCTCGCCGTCCTGGAGGTCCTCCCACTCCAGGTCACGCACTGGGATTGGCTGCCGGTATAGCTGGTAGCAGAGCTGCTCGTTGAGTGTGACGGTGCGTGTGATCACCAGGACATCCTGGAACAGGAACACGTGCAGCTTCTGTGGGAGGGGACCAGGAAGAGGAGAAGGTTAAAAATGAGCCTGGAAGCCGGAGACCTACAGCTGGATAAAATCCCTTCATACCGCTAGTCCAATTATTACACTTAGTAGCTTAACTGATACGTTAAACTAATACAACTTAGGTTTTAACCCATATGACAATTGTACTTAAGTAATGCAGGTTAAGTACTTGGCACGACAGATCACAACCCAGGCTTTAAAGAGTCCATTTAACAGCCATGCTACCTGCCTGCCATGAGGTTAAAATAAGATTCTGGCAGCGGATTGACACAGAGCAAACAATAACAGAAAATGAGATCTGTCTCTCTGTGCAATTCATAATGTAAATGTTTCTGTTGAACTTGAGAGTTGTTTAAATTATTTTAGTCCCAGATATAGATTTGAAGATTTCTAAATACATAGGACCATATGACGTAAACAGAATAACTTCCAATAAAGAGTGATGTTTGGCCAGTGTTGTGTTAATGTTACAGAAAAACACCCACAGCTTTGAGTTGGAAAGGGCCAATAAGAAGCTTCTGGGAAAACATGAAACCCTGACAGGGCAGGTATTTTTCTGGAGTGCACTGTAATCTCAGAACATGTGTGGGCAAATTCTGTAGTGTGTGGTCGGGGTGGGACTGGGAGGGGGGGGTGGGATCTCAAGGACAGGCAGAGGATCTGGTGTAGCTACAGAGTGGCCAGATCAAAGGGAACCCATCTTCCTTTCCTTTAATCTTCAGCTCCCAGTGGTGGAGAGGATTCTTCCAGCATCAAAGACAATATACACACCAATGGCCAATGGGGGGTACAGGGGTGGTGATGGTAGTGATGTCAGTAAAGCGTTGTGTTGCTTTGAAAATTTCCTGTAAATTATCGTCCTGATGTATGAAACAGTAACATAAACCATTTCCAGTGGTCACTCTGCTGTGATGTGTAATTAGAGACCTTTCGCCTTCTGTCAAGCGAGTTCCCGTAATTAAAGACATGCGTTGACAGGGCAGTGCCCCCCCGCATTGCGTAACTCCGTAAGTTGAGCCACGGAGACCTGCCAGTTCCACTAAGTGAAGTTGAAGACTGATTCAGAGCACGGCGACTCGTCATGCGAGTAAACAAGGATTCCCAAACACATGAACATATAAGAACTAATGAACTTCCTCATACACCAAGGCAGTTACATAAGCTCTTGATTCCTGCGACCTCGAGGATGCCACTATAACAGTGTTTCCAAATCCGGTCCTCCGAGACCCACAAACGGTCTGTTTTTGCTTCATCCCAGCTCCCTACAGGAGCAAAAATACGGACTGTGGATCCCTGAGGACTGGA
This sequence comes from Paramormyrops kingsleyae, assembly GCF_048594095.1. NCBI lineage: Eukaryota > Metazoa > Chordata > Actinopteri > Osteoglossiformes > Mormyridae > Paramormyrops > Paramormyrops kingsleyae. Next base: position 25,097,658 of record NC_132804.1, read on the forward strand.
CTGGAAAACACTGCACTATAACATCAGACTCATTAGGGTATGACTTTGCATGACACTGTGACCCAGAAAAGCAGCAATCAGAATCTCATTTATAGGAAGACTGCTTTAAAAGAACCTTGGCAGAGATGTCACCGGTATAATATGGCTTTACGTGGAAAGGGAAATGTGCCAAGAACCTCAAAAGTACTACTTTCATAGGTGACAAAGTTGAACCACCCCTTTCATGTAGCTCAAACTTCCAAGACACACTGAGGTTTTACAGTTCCCGTTTCAAACACACCAAAAGGAACCCATGGGGGTGGGGGGAGGGGGGGGGGAGTGGGAATGGTGTATATGTGTACATAGGGTGTATATGGGTCATAGGGTGGAGCACCCCACCAAAAACCTTTCCTTGGGGAAAGTCACAGCAATGACAATGTAAATCACAATGTAAATACCAGATTAACTGTGCATATTTCCCTACAGTACATATCAGTACATGTCTTTTCCATTAGCTTCAGGGAACAGGAAAGCACAACGCTGTTTTTAACGGACACTCACCGCCCCCCGGTTGTTCTTCAGCTCTCCGTGGCAACTGAGCACCCGGGACTCGTCGATCAGCACGTGCCGCTGGCTGTCCTCAAGGTACACCAGACGTTCCTTGTAGTAGCGGCACTCCGACTCGCCAGTCTGCGCGTTGATCTCAGCCACGATCCCTTGGATCATGTTAATCTGAGAGCAAAGGATGCAAGATTCAGAATGGCGTTTGGAGAAAGAGGTGCTCCTTTCACACCAGAATGGTTGCTCCAATTTCTATTACACTGGTGTTATCTGGTAATGTAGGGTCCTATGGTCCAGGTAGAAACCTCAAACTGCCATAACCAGACTGATTCCAGAGAGATATCAGTCCTGGAAGCTGATGAGAGGGCAGGGCTAAGGGGCTGTCCCAAACGCAGCCATTGGATGTAGCCTGTAGAACCTCTGCTCGCAGATGAATGCTACCGCATCCGCCGGCAAAATGCCAGCGTGGCTCCATGTCCTGCATTTTTACATCCATCTTTACCGGACGGAAGATTCACTCGAGCAGCTTGCACAAGCTAGAGATCCGTGGACTGAGCTGCTAACCCTGCCTACCGCTCTGGCTTTCCCAGGCACACTTACCGCCTCATCCAGGAGCTGGTGGTCGGGGTGATCGTTGGGCGTATGCTTGACTATCTCACGCAGTAGCAATGGGTACTTGACCAGCCTGCTGCGCGGGATGTCCAGGAAGTTCCAGAGGTCCAGCTTGCGGCTGAAGGGCGATTCCAGGCAGCGCTGCAAGAAATCGTGGACCCGGCGGTCTTGCTTCTTGTGGTCCAGCAGTGCCTTGGCTGCTACCTGATTGCTGCAGTAGCCGTTGTATGAATCCAGACAGGGCAGCTGGGATGGAGCGAGGAAAAGAAGAGAGGTGCCACTGTAAGCAGTGATTTCAAAAATGGGGCTCGGGGGGGATTTATCTTAACAAGACAAACTTCATGACTCAAAACTCCTGCTGAGTGTATTTGACAGCTGCTTACTGGGAACTTCAGGGGTGGGTTAAACTATCTGAGCCTTGGGGGGAAGAAGACAGACAGACAGCTTTAGATCAAAACCTGGGCGACAGCTGCTTTCTTTTGCGCGTGCCACTTCAGGTTATTGTACTTGGTTCATAAAGGCTGACACAGAGAGTACCCTCTACATTGTGGCCGCCTCTGCCTTGGCGACAGGCAGCATCAACCATATAAGAATCTGCAGTGCAAAGCGTGGGGAGAAGGGGTGGTCACCGGATGGGGAAAAGTTGGGGGCGTATGCTCCGAGTCAGCATGTGAAAGACATCAGTGGAACTAGACGCGTCTAGACACTGCAGTGGGGCAGTACGAGGGCGGAAGAAGTCGGTGTAAACAGCCCACTGTTCAAACATCTGCTTTTAAGAAGCTCAAATCATGGGAGAAAGAGAGGACAGGTTTCATCTGCCTTAAGGCACCCGCAATGCTTTTGATTATAATTCTAATTATTATCTATACTGGAGCTATTACTAACAGATGATGAACCGTCAGTCCTCGCCTTTAAGGTCCACAGCAGGCAGATCATGAATTTATTACTCAGGGAGAACAGAAGCAAGTGGGTCGGGGGGGGGGGGGGGGGGGGGGCTCCCAAAAGAACATTTTCATCATCCATCTTCCCTATGTATTGTGGATTCAAAGGCAGACAGAAGACCAAATGTCCCACATAACTGACTCGTTTGCCATCCTAAGTGCTTGTGTTTCACACTGATAATACAGAATCTGTGGATGCTTGTTTATTCCCAGATAAGATTTTCCGGAATTCCAGATTCCTACACAGTCCTCTGCTTTAAACTTGAAGTAGGAACATGCCTCCTGTTTACACTTATGCAACCCCAGCTAATTCTATCCCAGGTATAACCTTTCCAGGGATCTGTACCACAAAGCAGGATTTCTTGTTTAACCAGATAACTTGTCGGATTTAAGCTAGTCTGGGCTAACTGTAAGTTGGTCCCTCCCAGGTCAGCTACCCTGCTCTGTGATTCGCCAATTGATGAATCATGTGAGAACCTTAACATTGAGGGAGTGTGTGTTATTTGGCTGTCCAGTGCGAGCACTGCAGAACAGCTGTGAAAAGAGCAAATATGGTAGCTCTCCCTTTGTAACAGACAACCAGAGTCCAGCAAGATGAATCATGGATGTCCCTCTTTGGGGACTGGGGAACCAGGCTTCAGAATTGTTGTGGGGAACTCGGATCTATTCACAGCTTTCAAGCATACGAATCATCTCTAGCAACTTCTGGTTTGTTCTGGCCTCCGCTTGCAAACAGCACCCTTCAGCTTCCATCTGCTTCCTCCACATGTTTCAAAACTAAGTCATCACTGGACTTCACTGATCTCTGCTAAAAAATGTCCCACTGCTGATTAAAGAGACCCCAACCCTAACTATAGTCATAAATATTAAAGATGAGACAATTCATGAAGCTCCCTCAGCACCTAATAAATAACATCTTTGATTACAAGGATTCCAAGGATGAACAGCAAAACCCAGCAAATGAAAATTCTTTTCCTCCAATAATAAAGTCTACCCTTTCTGCATGAAAATGCAAGACTATTTCTTCTTACTAATTCAAATTGCAACAGCGTTAATTTTTCCCCCCATTAACAAAGGTCATTTTGAGAAATAAAGGATACACTTTTTAAGACTTCTTACTACCTGAGCTAAAGCGTGCTGCTGGCCAGGCAGACTGTTTATATGCTCGCTGCCAACCAAAACATTCGAAAACAGAAAAAGCCTTCAGTGCTAAACACGCTTCTTGACTTTACTCCCATAATGCTTTTATAGGATTCTGGCATTAATCACTCACAAGAAGGTTAAAATAAACAAAACAAGGCGAAAAGGGGAAGCCTTTTCCTTCAGCACATCCGAAGAAGCAGGAGGCCGGGCAGGAGGGCAGGCAGGAAGGCAGGCAGGAGGGCAGGCAGGAGGCCGGGCAGGAGGGCAGGCAGGAGGCCGGGCAGGAGGCCGGGCAGGAAGGCAGGCAGGGCAGGAGGCCGGGCAGGAAGGCAGGAGGCCGGGCAGGAGGCCGGGCAGGAGGCCGGGGGGCAGGCAGGGGGGCAGGCAGGGGGGCAGGCAGAGCTTAGCGTGTCGCCTCCCACGCGCCTCGGACACCCCGATAACAGACGGAGCGCTGGTGCATGCCAGTGAAAATGAGGCCCCTGATCCACACAAGACATCCGACCCGCCTGTCAGGACTGATTAGCAAGTTGGATGCCCGCACCCCCCCCACTCTGGTGGCTCTCAGAGCTCAGTCATACATGACCTACTATCTGTCCACCACATTCCTTTTAACGCTAACTTTAGACTTTCCAGAAAGCCACACAATCCTAACGAGTGCCTGCGTGAGGTGTGGGGGGGTCCTTCTTCAAAGATGCCATGTTACCTCCCATACCAAGTCAACAGAATCTCACACCTCCACTCCCAAGTTCATGGGATTAGGCTGTGAGCAAGGAGCTCAGCAACTTTTATAAGGTGACACATTAAGATTCAAGTCTACCAGTGAGTATCACTAGGTGACCCAGCAGAGTCACATTTAAGGGCTTCTTGCGTGGTTTTGGAGGGAGTGTGGTCTCTGGGAACAAAAGGACAGTTTTCCTTCTCTGGAGTACCCTGACTAAAAATTAAGCACCCGTTTCACAGCTGAACTGCCATCTTTCAACCTTCAAACTTCAAGATAGCGAGCAGAAACATGGGGAACATCAAACAAGAGGATGAGTTAGTCTTACCCAATTCACCAGGATCTGTCCCACATGCTCCGTGGACCCGTCTGGTTTTCTGGCCTCCCTTAGCCGACTGAGGAGGTCTGAGGGGGGAAGGTGGTACGGCTCTTAGGGCTATTCGGCACCACAACCATGCAGAACGAGGATCACATCCACGGGCTCATTTTTAACAGTTACCTTCATGCAGTGGGATCAGCGAGTCCAGCGTGCCGAAGATCTGGTTGAGCTCCTGCTCGGTCATGATGGAAAGCTTAAGCATAGGGTCATGGTAGGCCTACGAGGAGGAGTTAAAAAAAAAAAAACACAGAGTAAGCTTCACAAAACCACCCTTCACACCATGCATTGATGAGGCGGTCATGTCCGAACATTCAACACTCCCCATAAGGCTTTTAACAAAATGACATTGAAATCTGGGTAATGGGCTCCCTGGTGGAATGTTTCAGAGAACATTGTATTCGTGGAATTTTTATGAGGGAAAAAGTCATGGAATATTTGTCATTTTAGGTTCCACGGTGATGGGGCTGGCATTAGCTGATCCAGCAGCTATAAAAATTATTAAAACACACTTGACTGCGCAACATGGACAACCTCAATCCTCTATCATGTTTAATTGGACTTCATCTGTGAGTCAGCATGGGCTGTTTATACAGAAAACGCAAGATTAAAACAGATCGCATCCATCTCGTTCTGGCCAATATTAACCTCGCCCATTAAAGCTAAAAAAGGCAGCCAACTAACTCAAACACTGTCCACAGATGATGTAGGTATCTTCACTCAGCAGTGAATGCCGCAGATAAACAAAGGAGATATTTATTGGTTTCTACCTAATGCTAGCCAAGTGAGATGGCCAGTGAGAGGGCCAGTGAGACATCTAGGGTCATATAAAAGCGTGAGGAGCTCTCTGAAGCAAGCATATTCTGTTACGAAGACCCTTACTGCCATTCCACCCCCACCGAACCCCTCCTCTTCCCTTGTGTGCAATTCCATCAGAGCAAGATGAGAGCCATGACCCTCTTGGGTGGGATAACTCAGGCTCCCTTGATGTTCCGTGAAACGGCGGAAAGTGATACTAATTTGAAAAACAGGTCTCACCTTTTTCGCTAGCTTCAGATCCTCGATTAGGTCCTGTTCACCCTGGGAAAGCTCAAAGATGGCCTGTGGAAGGGACATGGGCAGTGAGGTTAAGGGCAATGTCTGCGTTTCAGCTCATCGGTCCTAACCAGAAGTAATCATCTCTTTTGGCATTAACCTCTACCCTTCAATCATGAGAGTCCGGCTTGACTTTCTCTTGAATGAGGAACTTGCAACTTACTTACATACTACTTACTTTTAGAATGAGAAAATTCAATGCTAGATCTGTAACAACGTTGCAGAAAGATCTTCTAACAATGGAAGCTCAACTTAGCTACACTAAGGAGTTGTCAACTCCTTGACAACATGTATGTTTTTAATGTGCTATGTGCCTCACTTGAACGTTGCTTTGGACAAAAACATCTGCTAAATCAAAATAAATGTAATCATGGTATAACTACCATTACCATCACAGTTAGAGGATAATGGAGTTAAAATCTTGATGCAGAAGAACTTCCTAGCAAAAGTAACCAAAATGTTGAGACATCAAAACAGGCTGTGGCAGATGCAGGAGAAAGAGGGGAGGGCCCTTGACCCCCAACGAAACCCATTTTCCTCATCAGGTCACCCCCTCCCCCACACTTTGAAGTCTGACCCAGAGAGGAAACCTGAGGAAGCAGCAGCAAGGATATTTCAAAACAGGCCACGCTGATTTTCCACAGCACAACACCACATACTAATCCTCTTCATTCCAGCTTGGGGCCACGGAATCATTTGTATGTCTTTGTTGACATAACAGACTTTAATGTGTCTAAAACCTTTTCTCCGCTTCCTAAGCCTGTTCTCTCAGTAAGTCAGCCCCCCCATCAGAACTCGAACTGCACAGTTGGCATATGCTTCACAGTAACATTTGTTGACTACCTTACACATTTCTTCACTACCTCAGCCTTTGGTTTAGCACCAGCGGTACTCTGGCCCCTACAGCTCTATCTCTCTCGTGTTTTATTTGAGTGATGGATCCATGACGGGGAACGGCTTCACCAAGTGTTGCTATATTTATACCTTTGAGCACTGCAGAGAATGTCATTAAGTATCTGGAATTATTCCCCTTGCCTTCAAATAAATCTGGCTAGACATGTAGGGCTTGCATGCAGGTCACACGTCAAGAATCCTGCTCAAGGGTCCTACGGCAGAACCTTTAAGACCAACTGAGTTCATGCCACAGATAGAGTAGGCCACGGATAGAGCCGATGCTCAGTAGAGGAACAATGACTGGCCTGCAGATGCCTAAAAAGAACTGACCTATAGACAGTGCGATGGGCCACAGGCAGAATACAGAACTATATAATAATTATGTCCTGGGGGAGGGAGTAGCCAGTTGGATCCTGAGAGGTTTTTTTTTCCCCTCCATCAAACTAGGGAATGTTGTTTCCACTCCTCCATTTTGTTCTCGTTCTTGTTCATTGTTCATTTATGCTACTGTCACCTTTCATACTAATGCGTGGTGTGTCATTCTTTGATTTGTGTTGTACTTTGGGAAAGGTGCTAAAATAAACAAATAGAACTTAAATGGGACTGACTTGAGTCAGTGACCTCAGGGTTATAAATTCACATCCTTAAGCACAGCATGACTGCAGTGTGAAACGGCACTGTACAGCTGAGAGGAGCAGTGATTTCTTCTTGATCTTACCTCCTGTCGCTTGATCTCCTTGGAGGAGAGCATCTGGTCCACTCGCACATCGAATGTCTCGCTCCACAGCTTGCTGTCCCGACGCTTTGTGATGGCGGGGGCCCCGTGCCGACCTCGGGGCCATGGGGCCATGATCTCAGGACGGCTGTCTCCGCGGAAGCTGATGGAGCGCTAGTGGAGTGGGGGGGGGAGAGTGTTTCAGTGTCATGGGGCGCAGCTGGGTGGGGGGGGGCACATCTGCATGAAGGAGGAGTGGGTGGTTTGAAAAGGAAGACCACGTCAGACTGCACAAGTACATCTGGAACCAGATGGGACCAGCCAATGGGAAGAAAGCAGAGAAAACACATTCTAGAAATCTGCCGGTCTGTTAACCAGCACTAACCACAGACAATTACAAAAATCATGATAGGCAGAAGGGTGACAAAGGACAGATGAAACACCAGCATGCAGTGGGAGAAAGAGGGATTAGACATGAAGACACAGACCTTTAGTCATGGACTAATCAGAGGGGTGACTGCACAATATGTGCATCTACCAAGGCAGTCTAGTCTCCTTGAAGGGATGGTGCTCCAGTCTGACTATCGACATCAAACAGTTTCTCACGACCATTATGCGCTGTGCAAATTCTCACAGTATGCCACGGCAGCAGCCGAGTGCTGAGTCAAGTCGGCTGTAGGTTTTCTTCGCGGTCACAGAGCTAGATGTACTGCCAAAATGGTGACGAGTTTCATTCCCTTAACACAGCCTATAGTAACCAGCAAACTGCTTGACAGATTGCACGGATGTACGAGGGCTTAAAGCCACGATGACGATCTTCATAATGTGTGTCAGGCAGATTTCATAGCATGGTATGCTGTCACCATGTTCATGAATATCTGGCCAGTCAAGAAAGAGGAGAATTTTCTTCTCCTTGTTCATTTTAGAACAAAGCCACGCAATCTCCATGTAAAACCAGGTACGTTGCATCAAGCCAATTCACAATCTGCTTCCATCAACCGTTATTGGACAACCCCTCTGATAAGATAAGAATCTTTATTGTCATTGTCACTTGACAATGAAATTGCGAAAGTGCAGGCGACGCAATGTGAGGCACGAGTAATAATCAAATAATTAATAATCAAAAATCAGCCATGCCTGTAATTTAGCATGTGGTATATTAGTAGTGCTTATTCTTCAGAAGATACTAAATGTTGATGGCTTTTCTATAATACAGCGGGAAGGGCTGCACAATATCACCTCACAATCATATGGTGCACGTGCAATAATCACCAGGGCTTTAGATAACAGGCGAAACATTTGTTTTGTCAGAACTGTACAGATAATAATTACTTATGCCCACAGTTTCGTGAGCAGATCAGTAGTGTGCCTAAAATATTAATGCGAGGCGTATTGTGACACCTAAAAATTAGTAATCTGTATAAATTCTTTACGTTTAATAAACTTGTCAGACTTTAAACTGCAAAAAGTATCACCACACCACCAACGTCTTTTTACCTTGTTTAATCACAGTATCTCCCCTTTTAAAACACGTTGCAGCTGCTGATCTGTCCCTTTCTTCACCTCCACTTCAGTGCTTATTGCATCCATGATTTACCAATACAGTAGCGTGTGGCATGCTCCGTTAACCAAGCTTAATAAACATAGGGATACGTTGAATTTATACAGACCACTAACATAATACGCCTCTCATTAATATTTTAAGCACACTACCGTTCTGCTTACCAAATTGTGGACGTAAGTAAACCTCCGTACAGTACCGAAAAGCCAGCGTTCAGACAGATGTTTTACCTGTCATCTAAAGCCCTGGTGATTATTGCGCATACGACATACAATCGTGATTACATCGCGATGTGATATCATGCAGCCCTACCAGTGGTCTTCTGCAGTCAGGATAAAAATAGAAGTACCTGGATGGTCTGTCCAATCCGCTTCAGTGGAGCCGACTTAACCGGGGGGATGAGGTTGGCCAGTGATGTGACCCGTGACAGGGGTTTGGTCCGCTTGTTACTGGGCTCCTGAAGCAGACAGAAGGGCAAAAGGATTTTTCAACCAAACAGTATTTATGAGCAATGCCTTAAATAGCCACAACGATGCTACTACAGTACAGTCCCGGCCTGCATCTCATTTATACCCTGGCAGCAAGCCAGCAGTGCTTCACAGCAGAACAACTTACAGGAGGTCCAACGGGTCTTCTACCATCCCAGAGCAGAAAAGGACGTCAAATGTACCCCCCCCCCCATGACCTCAAGGAGATACATGAGATGCTTTCCTATGATTCTGGAACCTTGTACTAATCAAAGAGGTAAAAACTGTTGTTCCAGCTCAAAGCATGCATGAGTGACATGATCTGTGTGTAGGTTCTGCTAAGCTAATGGCCAACTAATTATGGCATCGATGTCTGCAGTTCATCCCAACTCACAAAATCTATAGTACCAGACTTAAAGACGACTATTGTATTGAGGAACGGAAGTGTTCAGATTTTCAGGACCTTTATCCTCTACTCACTCGGTTCATGAAAAATCTGGCCACCGACGTCCTGAGAGATGCGCACCAAACACAAAATCCTGCAGTTCCTGCATCTGGTATGTTCCATCCACCCATCTTCTAACTGCTTATCCTGGTCAGTCACACACTACACTAGGGAAAATTTAGAGATGTCTGTCTACCTCTCTTTAGACTACAGAAGAAAACTTGCACTCCGCGCGTAAAACACCAAACACACAGTGCATTGCATTTGAACTCCCAGCGCAAAAGGTGTGAGGTAACAGTCCACATGGTCATGGTGCCGCCCATCTGGAATATTAAATGATCAAAATGGGTCACAGCTTTAAGAATAGTCTAAAAGGAAAGAACAGAAAACGAATGCGCTAAATATGACCGTTGCTAATTATGGTTGCTCTCCGCCGCATCTTGGTATCATGCAGTAAACACAGAGACGAACTGGCTGTCTGCAATTGCACATTTGGCACAAAACTTCTATACACACTACAAATGGTAGCAAATTAAACAGCAGTGAAAACAAAACCAGTTTTCCTTATTTTTCTCTATTATTTAAGCTGCAGAACCAGACACCAGGCCCAGTCATATTATTAATATTAGTGCTTGGGTACCACCACAGAAATCCCATATTTAAATCACGCATGTAGCCCTAGCTAAAACAGAACCCAAATAAAAGTACCAGTTAGTTACATCATCAACGTAATGGAATCATACATCATCATGGATACAAGCAAACGATTTTCCACTCGTCTAACAAGATATAACGGGTAAGTCTTACGTCTCACACGTCCTGCTGATCCTGTTGTGTCCTTTATATAAACGGAGCAATCCTAAAATAAGAGTGATACTTGGACCAGCTTGTGTTTCCACTCCATGACATTACAAACGCAGGCCTATTCTGACTGAGACAGCAGTCAATCAGTTTCTGGTGGGCGAGGGAATGTGCTGAGAGCTTTTCCTACAGATGCCTCGGTCTTAAATGTCGAAAACCATGACTGGTACCCCACACCCCCCACACACACCCTGGCTCCAACCCTAAATCTCTCCATAAAATGACAAGCGGCTAAGAAAGCCCAGCTATCACGCTGAAAAGCCTATTAGTGGCGATATTTGCTTAGACGTTCTAAACAATGTAAGATGATAAGCCATGATAGCGTGAAGGATAAACCTGATGAGTCCCTGATGGATTGGCATTTGTGACACTACATATAAAATGACAGAAGATACTCATTTAATCAATGTAAGGACTTCTGCTGGGTGGCTATAGCGGTAATTAATCCATCATGCAAATTTTGTGTTTAATGAGTGTCAGGAGAAACGGAACCATGCAGACATTTAGTGGGAGTGAGAGAGCTGTGTGCCTGTGCGGATTGTCTGCGGGCTAAAATAATCCAGAGGGATGCTGGCTGGGTGAAAACTCATGCAGCACTGATGGACTGTAGCAGTGAAGGATTCCATATTAAAAGAATTAAGGCCAACCAAAAGTATTTACTTATTTGACTCTTAAGATCAGGTTTGTACACATCAGTTGATGGCTCTGGCTGATGCTAAGATCATCAGAGGTCATAGGCAGGGAAAGATTTAGCCTACAGGCCCGTTTTTAAAAAAGAGCAGGATGCATTGTTCTTTGTGAGTAACTTCACTGTGAGCATTGCCATAGTGCTTTGGTTCACGGAGTACATTTTTTGATGCCTGTAGCCAACTTCTTGATCCCACTGGCCTTTGTGGTGCTGACAGATTTAAGATTCGTTAATGTTTCTGTTAGCAGTACAGACACCTGAGCGGTTTTCTGAATCAAGCAGATACTCCAACAGATGTCTGACTGATCTTCAGAGGAAATCGAGACCGAAAGACGCAAACAGCTGGTTGCTGTTTCCCCTAGCTGACGAGACAGTGACTTCAGTTTTCAATTTTAAAACCAAAAATTACTCTATGTGGTGAACTTGTTCACACATGAACATGCAGGGTCCTTCTTGATAGCTTGCTGTGATGTAATATAAAGGTGAAGGAGAACCTCAAAGGCACTCAAATGGAGATTGCAATGTTTTAAATGTACACACACAAATACAGACTCCAAATATGATATTTATCAAGGAACATGCAAGAAAACGGCTAACATGGGAAGGGCATAGAAAGCAGAGAAGCGTCTGGTCCTGGCTATAAGAAATAAGGAACCGCTGATATTTTCTGAAACCAGCCAATGTAGTACAGATAGATTTTTTCTTTTTTGGATGTACAAATACTTGACAAGTTGTGTATTTGTCTAGCCATAGTCCTACGTTTTCTTCTTTTCCTCCCATGTCTAATCTAAAATTACACAAGGAATTAAATGAAGGTGCTTTTTTGGGGGGTGCCTTGTGTTATTCTTACACGCAGTTGCCAGGAGACGGAGCAGACGCAGAGGTCTAACCGAAAACACGGCCGTGCCATAGACTGAAAGATGGTTTACATCCGTCACTATTGCATCACTTTGAAGTCTTGCTTTTCTTCTCATTATAAGTAGGGTTATGTTCAGCTGCCATTTTAAGATTATTTTAACACTGTGTGGAATGTAAACACAAAGCCCTGTTTGAAAAAAAATGTCTTGCTGTTTTAGGTACCCAAGAAAGAGATGATCCTTTCGCCTTCAACTATGACAAACTGAGACAGAGAGACAGACGGACTGATAGATGGATGGACAGATGCCGAGGGGAATTTTACTTTCTTGCAACAAAGGAAATAAAGTACAAAGATACAGGCAGTAAAAAGAGAAGACAGCACATGTAGCAGGAAATCAGAAACAGACAATTAAAAGGACAAGGATGTGTCTTGGAGTGTGGTTTTTAAAAGACAGCAGATGATGAGATGAAAGAGATGAGCTCAAGACAGGAAATGCATCTAGTGCTACAGGACAAGTCCGGATTGGCGATGAACCACATTGCTTCTACAGCAGACTTTAATGCTTTATTTTTAGAAGCCTTAAATCTACATTCTGACCCTTATTCGTTGTTGACATTCGGAATTTACAAGTGCCAGTATTTTTCCTGCGTCTGGCCTGTGATTTCCGAAGACTTTCAAGTTGCCTAGGATACCATGGGTCAAATAAATATTAATATTATCTGACTAAACATAAAGCACAGGAACGCATCAGTTTGTGACTGGCCGACTTGGCCACACCAAGGCAGACACACAGCATTTTTCTAACTCAGAGGCATGAGATGCCCACAGACAAAACATCTGACTGTTTCCCCGACGCGCCTTTGGATACAGATCAAAGCCTGTTAAGGTTTCGACTGAGATCGTCACATTAACGCCACGCATTTAGACAGCCTTGTTTTTTGGAATGTTAGCTAGTACATTCCAAGCGTGTGTCACTCCCATCTTCACAATACCGGTGTTGGATAACGAGCCGGGGCTTTCTCTGTGTGCCCAGCCGACCGCCTGGGACTTCCAGCACGGAGCACTCTGTCCCCCCACCTTAACGACCAGAGTGTGTCCGCGTCCCTTCCCAAACTCCCCCCCGCCCCGCACAGGAGGCTTTCAGGTAGTCTCAGATCTCAGTGTGAGTGACAGAAAGCTCACCGCTGCCCCCTTTCTCATAGCAGAGCAGATACTTTACCCACCGGTGAGATCATAAAGGAGAGAAGACGTGGGGGATCCAACATCTGCTGGAGGGGGGGGGGGGGGCAGAAACATTAAACTTAGAGAGAAGAAGCCCAGGATTTAACTGAAGATAATATAAAAAGGGCTGATATTCGGGAAAAGCACTTCCCTGGACGCCTTAAAGGATATAATGTAAACATAATGATCAGCATCATCATAATTAGGCCAACCTGCGATGTAAACAATTCAAGCCAGCATTCAAATTAACTACTTAAAGGCACAGCTCCCACAACGTAACCTATCGGAGTCCCTCACAATCAGGCAACCCACAAATCCTGCTCTGGGACTCCATAGTGAACTTGCCACATGGGCAGACCGGCAATCTGCCATGAGACCTGGTCCCGGGGTTTCATGCTCCCAAGTTGAATGCATGGTTTAGCCGTAATAACTAGCGTCTTGTACTGCTGCCAGCGAGCCCCACATTTTCAAATTGGCTTCCATGTGCGTTTCCCTGGGCAATGCACTTTAAAGCAACATACACGTAGCCTGGCAGAGTGTAACGAAAACCTATTGAGTGATAATCAAACGCTCTGCAAGATGCCTCGTGGCTTTTCTTCTTTTGAGAATCAGCCATATCACCTTCCCATTATCTGCTCGCTTTTGTGATCCTGATCTGTCCTGGAGTCCAGTAACATAAACCAGGTTTCCTCACAGCCCCCGATATACAGCTGTCAGATAGCAACACTGCCTTGTTGTCCAGGTGATCTCATCCTGACTGTAACGCTCCTGACAAATTACAAATGTAGTCAGACTTGAAATTGTTTGCACCAGTTCATTGAAGCGATAGTTTATCCACTAATCCCTCAAATAATACCTGTACTGAGCACCTCTTGAAAGTCCAGGCATCATCAGCGTCAAAATCCTAATAATATAATATGCGATAATTGAACTAACACGTTTCAGCAAAGCTAGATAAAATGTAAAACGGTGTAAGGATTATGTTTGAAAACATTACAGCCTTGTTCCTAAACAACCCAGCCAATCCATACAAACACGGTAAGTATTTTTGCTTAAACTTTTATATAAAATAAACAGAGCACAATTCCACTTTGTAATGCAAGGAGCACGATTAACAAAAAAATTCTCCTCAATATTCGTGAGAAGGGTCACACTTATTCTGCGACTACCGAAACAATTGGAGTATTTTTAAAGACTGTGCATGTGCTATATAGCAACCAGGAAAAAAAATCAAACCTAATTTTGCTTAAAACAACATGCGTTGCTGCACAATTAGCTTTTAATTCCTTTTTACAGTAAAAAGCCATCAAGATACACAGTGAAAATAATCGTAACTAAACGTAACGTTTCCAATGATGTTTTCCGCGTGCGCTCTCACCTCTCCTTTCACCGACGCGCTGCCCACCGCCTGCACTTCCAGGGTGCAGTTCGCCCTCTTCACTAGCAGGTAAAATGGGTAATCCTTGGCTACCATTCCGGCGGGATCGGTGTCTACAGCGGTGGGGTAGTCGTAGAATCCGCCGGCCACGGTGTCCGCCAGCGCTGCGGAGGATGCAGTAGCGGGGGCGGGGAGCGGAGCGGAGTGCCGGCCGGGTGACTGGAAGCGGCGCCTCCCGCAGAGCGTTTACAAAGCACCGGCCCAGGTGGCTGCTGCGCCGCGTACTGGCAGAAATTATTTTCCGCTACTGCACAGAGAGCTAACCGCAAAAAAAAAAAAAACCTGACTCAGTTCTGCAAGCGTCGGTAGGACTGGCTTACCGGGATCAATGAACAAAAAACATATGCAATCTATTTATATCAAAATCTATGTATGTGTGCGACCTGGCACGAAAAAAAGCCCCAGCGTGAAGGAATGTTTATAATTCGCAAGTGTTTACATTTATCTAAAAAAAAGAATATGACCACCGAGGAAATGATGCTTTTTTGGCGACGGTCCAGGGATGAGTGCAAACGGTAAAAGCCGTTTTAGCAAGACTATTAATATAAATACAATTATATAATCGCTACATATGGCACCAACAAACGTGGATCATTACACGCTTTTCAAGTGCATTTATTTGTTGCAATGTGACTACTGCGTTGAACTTAGTCTCAACTTACACATGAAACCGTTTCTACTTAGGGTTACATTTTTAGAACATGAGTATTAACGAAACTAAAAACCGAAGTCTGCGCACACTGGCAAACATCAAATCATGCGAATGCTAGTCGCTTAACTAATTTAAGTAAATATCTGTATAGGTTTAATAACTGCAGGCAAATGTCAAGGAGAAACCGCTTTGCAGGTAAACCGACATAAAATGTACTGCATTCAGTATCTTTGTTTTTAATACTTTGTGTCATTTGAGGTAGTGCACATCATACTCTATGAAGAGATTGGAAAATCTTGGAATAAACTTTCGGGGGCAATTCGGTATGATCTGAAAGCCTCTTTCTGCGAATACAAATACATGTAAACACTGTAAGTAACTACAGCTCCATCTGCACGGAGCTCTCATTTCAGCCAGCAGGAAGCCGGTCCCACTTTTTTACTGGCTTTGTTCTGGGAGGCAAAGCAGTTCCTGCCATTGTGTTCCTATCAGAGCCAGGGAAGTTGGATGGGGGAAAGCAGATCGCCTCCGAATCCAGCTACGGTTCAGTAATAAACCAAAAAACAAACGAACAACAAAAAAAACACTGGCTCACACTTTTATTAAGGTGTCATACACCAAACTCACCTTTTTTTAAACACTCTAGGAACTTTTCCTTATACAGAACGAAGTCAAAAACAGTAACAAAAAACATCAAACAAGCAGTGGGCATTTCAGGTCCAGAAGCTTCAAATCCAGACCAAGATTTTGTTTCTACCAACCAGCTGATCATAAAGAGTCACAGACACAGAGTTGGAAGAAAATGAATCTTGGTCTGGATTTGTAGCTACTGGACCTTGTTCAGTGGTTCTCCATTCTTGGTCTGGGCCAACCTAAGAAGAACTTATGGTGTGTACTAACAGTGAAAATCCACTATACACTGAGAACAAATGCTCAGTTATCAATTATCAATGTTAGATGTAGGGATATGTGACAAAGTGGAGGAGACTGACCGATATCCTGCCTTCAGAGAAATGACTGAGGGCATTCAGATACACTATAGAAATTCCCCTCACTTAACATTAATGAGAAGCACCACATGCACTTCTGAAATACAGGCCGTGCATTTCGGGCTGTCAGATGTGTGGTGAGATAAAGATACTCTCCTTATATTTTCAGAAGCAGAGGTGGCAGGAAATTCTAAGTAAACACGTAGAAATAAAAACCATGTCAATGATTCAGCAATGACATCCTGTTTCCTGTAAGAAGCTGGTTTGAACACTGAAGCCTACATCTGATGACGGAAAGTGGGTTGTCTTTTAAACAGGGAAGCAGAGCTTGGCAGATGTTTAAAGATCACAGGTCCTGAGTGATGTAAACACATAACGGTAGAACATGTTGTTCAGGTCAGAATAACTATGTATTTGCCTGGATTAAACTGTGAATGTCTGTATTTTCACACAAAGGAGGTGGGGCTCTTTGCATAAGCCGGGGTGACCATTTTTAATTAACGCTGGTCTTTGTGGATTTTGAATGGGATTAGTGAGAGTAGGTCCCATTCTCTTACAGGTAGGGCACTGTTTGCAAACACCTCATTTGCTACGGAGGAACGAGTGATTCAATCTTTAAGCCAATTCAACAGATTCACCTAATCAGTGGAACTGTTTACCAAGCATGCGAGGGTATGACCACTGACTTAATCCGTAACTATTAACAAGCCAGTATATGCAATTGTGCCAGGGAAAACAATCTGCCCTTTTTTGGTGTCACCTGGCAAGCTTATGTTGACCGGTCATGATTCCTGAGAGTAGAAACAATTTGTGCTTAAATTGACTGAGAGGCTTCTGAACAAAGTGACGTTTTTCTTCTTACTTGCATGTTACAAAGGCTAAGAAAGTGAGACCTAACCAAAGAGCCACAATTGTACTGAGCAAGCAAACAAAACAAATCACTTCATGAAGTAAAACATGTTTAGACAGGTGACGTCCAATCAGATCAGCCGACCGTGTTTTTTTTCACAGCTATGGCTAGCAGTTAATTCTCAAACTATGAATTATTAATTATAATTATTAATAAAATATCCACAGTGGCGTTGATACACTGTAGCCATTTACCACATTGCGCAATGCAGAATCCACACATGAGTCATTCCAATCTGGTTTTATGACTGACAAGCAAGAATCACATTCTGTTATGGAGAGCAAATTGAATGTTGGTTCTGCTGTCATTCTCCCTTAACTACGTCCATCAAAATCGGAAGAGTCCAGCTGACATGCAGAAGTCATGATTTCAGAGGCAAAGTAAAACCTGGTTGGGTAGTGATGGCAACTAATTCTACACTAGATAAATGGTTTATAAGTGACCCCTAATCCGATGCGTAGTATGATTAGCTGTGCTTGACCAAGTGAGAGACGCAGATCCACAGCGCTTTACATTTGCTAATCACCACAGAGCTCATTACCATTTAGCCATCGGTGCTTTGTGTATGTGGGGAAAAGTCACCTCTGCTCTTGATATGAAACGTGAACTCTGAAAGCATAGAAATTACACTAAGTAACTCGTGAAACACTGATGCCATTGAACATTGAATCACATTAAATGCACAGTGTTTTGATATCTTCACTCAGAATGTATTCTAGGTCCCATATTTCAGGAATGAAATATCTATAAATAATCTATAAGTTAAAAGCTGACTTTAAAACCTATTACTGGTAGATGTGCCTCTCAACACATCATACATGATGGGGTTTTTTAAGGACATGGATATCTATTTTAAAAGTTTGCATTTTCCCCCAGTATTACTTTTGAGTTTCCATCCATAAGGTCAAAGGCATCCAGTTTAGATGGATATCTGGGTTTCCCGTGCCTCAACACTATCCTGCACCGTGTACCAGACTCATGGAAATAAGACATACATTTATGTCCTTAATCATTAATTCACAAATATGAATATGTAACGGTTACATTCTTGCACAGCTGTTTAGCCAATCATAGTGCCACAAGGTAGCCCCATAAAATCAGACTTGAAACCAGAGACCAGTAACCTTTAGCTTAGAGAAAACAAGGTGTAGCATATGACGCGATTATTATGTTTTTAAAAGGGGGGAGGGCAATGCAAAGGGAGCCTTTGATGTTGAGCAAAATACCCCGATGGTCACTAGCTTACAGGATGACAACTGCTGAGTGCTTCCATCTCCCATGGCTGTCCTCTGCCGGTTGGAGATCTATAAGCATGTTACATAAGCGGCCGATGCTCTGCAAAGCTTCACCTCCCTAAGTACAGTGTCTGCATTATGTCTCTCCAGCAGAAATAAGCAGGCCGATAAGCACAAGTGACTTCATGCAGAAAAAAACAGGGGAAAAAAGGATCAGTGTAATATTTACTCTTCAGCCCAGGTACAGGTGTGTAATTTAAAGCTAGAAAACAGACCTATTTTTAAAGTAACAGTTTAACTAAATATCTGCCTGATAAAGACATTCAACAAATAGACACACTAAATACCTATAATATAACATTTTGGGATAAGGCTAAGACTCTGTCTAAGCAGGTGTAAAGTGAATGTTTCTCACACAAACACATACACACTCAAACATCAAACAGGCTTTGTCGCTTCTGAGCCATACAGGCAGTACGCTGTCCATTGAGGGTCTGTCCCCTTCAATTATTTGTTCACCTTTTGTATTTGATATTAACGTTTCCTTCGTCTCTCTTTGTCATCCTGTATCACCAGTGACCATAAGAACCGCCTGAGGCTTCTGTTATAGGGTGAAACAACTGTCTCATCTACAGGGTTTCCACACAACCCCAGGGTTAGGATATCAGGGCACGATGATGGGTTGGCGGAGGTCAACAGTGATGCAGTTCTTCTTTGAAGTGTGGCAATAAAAGCCTGGCATTAAAGAGCCCGGCTTTCCGTCACTCAGGAGCTGGTTCATGGAAGTAGGTCAAGAGAACTGGAGACGATGACCTTTACTGTCCTTTTACCTCCCGCCTTGAAAATACACGATCCGATAAACATGGTTTCACATGTACAAGTCATAGCATAGCAAGAACAGTGTGTGGCTCATGTTAGGATGCTGTACCAGCAATTAGACGGCTGCCAATTCAACCCCAGGGTCAGCAAAGTGCTATGACCATCGAGCCCCTGAGCAAGGTCCCTAACCCGCCCCCCCCCCCCCCCCCTGCCGCTCTAGGGATTCACCTGCTTTCATAAACATGTAAGAAACTTTGAACAAAAGCCGCTTATTTTTTTCTCCAAATCGATGTGTCTTCTGCCCCCGTTACCCAGAGGAAAGTGCGTCTGTCACCTGCGTCTGTCACCTGCGTCTGGTTTTATAGCAGTAGCATCTGAAACCGATCACACGGCGTCGGCCAGCGGGTCCAAACAGGGAGATAACGAGCGCAAAAGGGCCGCTAACCAGAAGCGTGTCACACACAGGGGTCTCACATGGCGATCCCAGCCCCTGTGTCTCTGGCCCGGGTGGTCAATTGAGGGGGGAGGGGCTTGGGCAAGGGGATTCATTGCACAACTTTGATGGCTGGGCTCAGGCACGCAGCCTCAGACATCCCCCCCACCTTGCCTTCTGCTCCTACTGCAGGCTCTATACTGTTTACACAGAGCAGGGTGAGTTGTTCCCTGGGGGAGGGGGGGGGGGGCATTATGAGCAAGACAGCCTGGTATCACACTCGCACGCTATCCCTGGGAACGCCTCCCCCCCCCCCCACCCAGCACTGACTGACACAGGCCCCCATACCATGCAATTTACACTCCAGCAGCACAGACAGCCCCCCCCCCGCCGACCCGGGGTCGAGCGGGACACCTGGCTGCCCGTTCCACAGCCTGGCCCCGCCCAGTCGCTCACACGCATGGGCGGCACGCCGGGGCACGTCTCTAACGTGGCACGCCCCCATCAAAAACCATAAATCTCAGATAAACCCTAAAAAAGATCCAGCTCAGAACCTCCACTGCCGTAATGGTAGCAGCACATGTGAAATAATCCACTTTGTAAAGGCTTCAAACCCAGAGCAGTTTCAAGATGAAAGCAAACCCAAAAGATGAGACCTAAGCCAAACTTATTTATATAATTTATTTACCACATACCTTCTGAGGTCTAATTTAAGGCTTCCCACTGGGACAGGATAGCACATTTTAAGCCTTTCAGACAAAGGAAAAAATAAACTTTGACTAACCTTTGACCTACATACCTAGAAACATAACTGCGGCAAAATAATACTAAATTGATCATGCAACGATATGGTGAAAAGCTTTGCTGTTACAGATGTTACATTTAATTTTTTATTGTGACGTATTAAGATTATTCCCAGTACTAAAAAAAGCAGCTGGAAAATGGTTGTATTCGTTACTGTATAACAAAACACAGACAAAAGAAATGATTTGTTTTCTATTAACTTTATATCCTATCAAATATATTAACAGTCATAAAAAGGGAAGGAAAATCCAGTAAATGTTTAATGTTAATCAGAAGACATCTTATTACCACCGTGCGTCAAGAAAAATGATCTCAAAGTTGTTTACCAGAAAGTAAAATGTAAATTCTGTCGATTTAAATAGAAGCAGTGAAATGGCTGATATCCAGGCTGTCGGAATAATTCTCTTTTTAAATGTCTCATCTGTTTCTTTTCCCACATTTTTGGTTACTCCATTGGCCAAAAATGTTGCAGCACAGCCCTGCTGCATTATGAGAGGTCCCCGGGTTCGACTAGCGAGGCTTGGATTAGGCAGTGCCGATGGGGGCTCTGAGGTAGGCAGTCCTTACAGTGCAGGGATGAACAGATGCCTCACATCTTCATTACAAGGAGATGGAGGAGGTGTGATATTATCGGGGGGCTGTGTGTGGCCACTGTAGGTTAGGGTTCAAACCCCATGTCTGGTAGATTGATTTCGCCATTGGGCCCTTGAGCAAAGCCCCTAACCTCCCTTTACAGCTCACACCTTTCCAGCTGAGTGGGGAGCCGGGCTGGGCCAGGTGTCCCTTTGGCTTCCCGTCCGGCACGCAGACCGCACACAAAAGCCAAAACAGCCGGAAAAGTTGAGCGTCTCCTGGGGATTTGCCAGCCCCTCCTTTACCGTTCCTACTGGGCGTGGGGGGGGGGTCAGAGAAGCAGTTCTTCTGGGAAAAGGATCGTGGACTGACAGAGTCTCGCTGCTCGCCTGTCTGTGGGACCGGATAAGGTGACTGTGGGAACGAAAAGCTACCGGAGGACAAGTCCGGCCTTGAGCAGAGCGATGGCAAACAGACGAATATACACGATTACACAAGCGTGTGTCGTCTTCTTAGCAAAAAACACTGCAGTGTGTAAATCCTACTATAGCAGAGTATCGCTATAGCTAGACTGAGGATATTTTCGCGTTGCGCTTAGGCATTCTCGTCATTGTGTGAATATCATAGGCTACAGTAAACGTTTTTTATAAGTAGAAAGAGTGCACTCTTGGCATAGTCTATACATAAACCGGCAATATAATTATTATCATTATCAAATATTATGTCCTGTACATAATTGTATATCGCGGGTAGCACAGTAGGTTTGCATATGCCAGCATCACCACAAACACGTGAGTAATGCATTGTGCTATGATGTCCCTAGGCAGTAGAAATTTTGATAGCTCCATTACGGTATAATCTCATGGGACCACTGTCTGTCATTGATCAAAGTCATATGTGGCACGACTGTATTTCTCATTTGAAAAATGCTACCGAAAAGTGTTGCGTGTGCCACACAGTAGACGAAATGACTTTAAAGTGATTCCATAATCTTAGCGATAAGGCCATAGACTGCATGACATACACTATAACCCAGACTTTGCTGGGTTGATGTTCCTTTCAGAGGAGGGGCCTTGATGGCTTCTGATAAAAATATCCAACTTTTTCCAGATAGTTTGGATAAAACAACCAGCTCAGCAAGTACATGGGAGTCACAGTATCATCCATCTGACTTCCTAGGCCACATTTAGTAGCCGTTAGGTTGCTGAGTTCTACTACATAAAAAGCAAGGTGTGGTGGAGAACAGTAATCATCAACCTGCAAATCAGCAGATTTTAAAAAGCATGCTCGCACCACTCTGTTTTTGGGCAGGCATTGGCAGATGTAACTTGCAAAAAAAAAAAAAAAAAAACTCCACCCAAAAATTATCACGATCACAATTCTCCCTACTCCCGAAAAATGGTCGATCTTGGTTTCTGAAAGCCTAGAGCAGAATTTCTGCACCCTAAACCCAAACATTATGAATAATTGGAATATTAGAGCCTGCTTTGTGTATTTGGTCAACTAGTGTGTATGACCTAAAAGCTTCTGCATATTTCTGGTAGTTTACAGTAAGAACCCCCTCATCTGCTAGTGGTTTATGATTACGTACATTTCAAAGATTTATTGACCTCTTAGTCACAAATGTGATTGATGCTGGTACAGCCAACAAAACAAGTCACTCTTAAATAAATAAAGCCTAACAAAAAAGAGATGATAATTATCTCTTTGCTGTGTTTAGCACAGCATTGACCAGCATAATAATTTAGAATTAGACATGGACCTCAGAACTAGATTAGCAAAGACACAGGTTGCTTCTTTACTCATGTCTATGCAAGCTTTTGTCTGATCTGCCTAGGGTGATGAACTGTCTTTCCCTTTTTGACCAACAGTGTTCTGTCTATTGCACACATTGTAATGTTTGCAAGCTGAGAACAGATTTACAATGTTATGGTTCAATTAAATAAACAACTACTGTGTCATTCTGTGCCATTACCTGCTTCCCGTCACAGTTTGCAGGATAGAGATACGAGATGAAATTTCTGCTTGGTCAACACTGGGAATCGTTGTAAAGACCTTTAAGCTTTAAATTATTTTGAAGCGCTTCTCTGCGATGGCAAAGACACTGAAGAATAACAAAGAATATTCCCAACAATGAAAATTACAGGCAGCTCTCGACTTACATAAAACCAAATAAATCTGGACAGGTACGTCTGTAAGTAAATTTATACTTGATCTTTTCATTTATTTAATGTGTGTAGGTATTTTTGGCTTATGTGTTTTGTGGTATAAGACGGGAGTGTAAATCGGATTTATGTAAAATTTGACTTGCGTAAGGGTTTGTGCAACAGATTACTTAAATTAGTCAAGAACTGCTCGTATTGGATTCAATTCTGCATTGTGTTGCAATTCAAAATAGATATAGTTAACCATCTTTGAAAAGCAGTATGGCTAACATGACACACAGAAAAAGCCGCAGTCTTTGGGATGCACCGGATTCTGTGTGACCTGTTTGACCTCCAACCGGGATCTAAGGACCTTCCTCAGTAGAAAAAAAAAGCACAAAATAGTTTGGAATCAAATACTTCCCAGCAAAAATAGCCCTGCTATTTGAGGGAGAACAAAGGATTTCCGCTAATCCAAACTTTATCCTTGTTGCTAAGATCGCCCTGCTGGCAGGTAACCCACTTGCTTATACCTGAACAAAATATATTATTCGTTATTTTTTTTCTCGTTCTCAGGTTTTTCAGAAGTTAAATGTGTAGTAAAAACACAAGACATTGTCCCAAGGGGGGTGTGGTGTTCCTATAACTCTGTAATGACATTCAATTCAATTCCCAGTAACTGGGTCCCTTCATACTGTGGCAAGTGTGTAAGACATTTAAATAAATGAGGCGATATTGCTTTTAGAAGTGAAAGTTGTTGTCTTTACTGGTAGCCACCACTAGATGGACGAGCTTCAGCACAGCCATGGAACCCAAGTATTAACACGACAGTGATGTTCATGGTTGTGCGCTAACAAAACATGCACGTTGATGTACAGTAACACATCCACGTGTCATGGGAGATGACTGCCATCTCACAAAGGTACATTTCGTCATTGCTGGAAAAATTTCCTTCATTTAGTCATTATCAGGCAAAATCAGAAAAAAATCCCTTGTCTTCTCTCACTGTTAAAACTCCCAATGACAGATTCTTTTCTGTTAACTCTTATTGACTATTATTTAACTCTTACTATCAAATGCAAAGGGTTTCTTGAAAGCTAAACGATTATGTAAATCACCTCTGTATTACCCATAAGCCCACATTTGACAAGTTAGTAGACTGGAGAAATGTTCCTCTCCTGTACATCCCTTCCGGTCAATCACACATGTGCACACCTCCAAGTGAACTTCCACATACGCCCACAAATGTTCACATATATGTGAATTTAAGGCCTTTGTACATCTTTAAATCGTGTGGATGCCGGTGAGATCTGAATATTCTAATGCAGCACCAGGACTAAACGAATGCCTTGCAAGGAGATAAACAAGCCTAACAGACGAACACGCAGAAGACGTATCTAAACATATCAGGTCTAAAAATATATCGCATCTAAGACACAGAGTATTGGAAAAAAGACACATTACACCATGGACTGGCATAAATATGCTCCTTGGGACAAAGGCAGTGTGCATGGAAACGTATATTTAGGTGGAATGCCTCAGCGAACAGAGTGACTAGGCACCACAGATCATTCCCATATGTAGGACCACACCCAGGGGGTGATGCTAGGCAAACAGCACGACAAACAACACACTGAGAATAAAGCTTTGTGCCCCAGAGGGTAACAAAGGGTTAAAACATCTTGAAGGGGAATTTGTTTCTGCTTTTATCCAGAGTCATCCGGGTACAATCTTAAAAACAATGCAAGAGGTTCTGCAGACACTGCCTCCTGTGAGGAGGGAGGACTTGGCTTCGGATCAAGTACAGTACGTTCCGTTGCCTGGAAGGAGGTGAGCTTTCTGGCTACGAAAATTTGCACACAAAGGTGTAGAGTCTTAAATGTTACACTTAGCGACATTACTCTTATAACAAAGTCTTACATTCAAAACTCTCCATAGACTTCAAACCTTCAAAGAGCATGGTTAAATAGGAGAGATGTTATTCAACAGTCGTAATAT
Organism: Paramormyrops kingsleyae; assembly: GCF_048594095.1. NCBI lineage: Eukaryota > Metazoa > Chordata > Actinopteri > Osteoglossiformes > Mormyridae > Paramormyrops > Paramormyrops kingsleyae. The sequence goes on from NC_132804.1 coordinate 25,122,792, forward strand.
TATTGGATGTTTTTTAAGCACATTCATCAGGGTTAGGAATTGCTGTGATGGTCACATGACCTTGCCATTATTTTGTTTCAGCAACCACATAATAATCTGTTCTGAGAAACAATCCATTTCACAATGGCATCTGTCAGGTAGGGAAAAGGGGCCAAATATTTTTCCTTGCATAACAGAAGAAGTTTACCTTCAACACCAATCAACATCACCTTGGGAGAACATCAAAAAGACACTAAAGTATTTGCAAAATAAAACCTGGTGCAGTAATTTGGCATGAGGAAAACAGACTTATTACATTTTTACATCAAGAAACCTTAGTCTAAATCTATTGAAAAACTAAGCAAATGGAAACACTTAAAAAATAAAATGTAAATGAAACAGGCTTTGGTTCGGGCAGCCTTGAATTGCAGGCTGGTTGAAACAGGCAGACAGGAGGGCAGCTATAGGGAGCAGAGTGGGTAAGTTGGCAGTTTGTACTCACATTGATGTCCAGGCTGCACAGGCTGAGGGAGTCGGCATCTCTCTTCCTCTGTTTCCGCTTCTTCTGAAATGTGAAAATGGAGACCGGGCTTAATATGGGGGCCGAAAAGAGATCATACCTGTCCTGAGACACACGGCTGCTAGGACCCAACGGAACTGGCTCATCTCAGGAGGCTTATTACAAGAGGCAGCAGAACATCAATCTCTAATGACATAAACTCAGCTGTCAATCTGTAATGGCATCGTTTCATTTACAGCCCCCAGATAATGTGACAAGAGGCCAGAATAAACCTGCTTATTTTCTTGGAATGCTTTTAAATAATAATTTTACATAACAGCCCAAGAAAAAGGTGGTATTTCAAGAAATTAAAAACAGTAATTATTTACATGCAGAGAAAGGGACAGTACTCCCTCAATTTTTGATAGTTACTGTGCAGAAAATTAAAATTTCAAAGATAAACGGAACTAAAAACAGAAGGGAAGTTTCCATGTGTTTTGTTTGTTCACAACTGATTTTTTTTTTTTTTGGGTATTTTTTTGATACTGTTTGATAAATGCAGTTACCCTTCCCTACTGAGATTGAGCGTGTGTCTGATAAGGAGGCAGTAACTCCTTTTCTTAACAGGAGAGACTGACACCACAACCTGCCTTCAGAGCAGAAGACATGCAGATGAGACGAGGCCCACTTCTGCCATGTCCAGGTCACTCATGAAATCCATCTTCTGCATACTTTCGAGACAGTTACCAGTAATTCTAAGTAAGGGTGTAGGTTTGGGTATAGATGGTGGAGACGTGCCCGAACCAATATTGTGGAAGTACTGTGTGTTTAGGGGGTAGGAGGGTTTGAGTCTAATTTGGTCCCTACCAGTGTTAAAACCAAATATATACCTTTGATTCTAATTCCAAAGCTGGAATTTTAACCCTACAGCTGGTAAACATCACTGTGGCTTTCTGGGAATTAACACCTGTTTCTGACTTGCATTGAAGGGAATCCCTGTCCTGATCTGCAGATCAGTGTTAGAACCTGTTATACAGTCAGCTGTTTATTCTGATTCACTGTTAACATTCTTATCACTAATATGCTTGTTCTGCCATAAAAAAACAAAAATCAATTTCTGTCATTTTTCTCCTGATTTTCCTACAGTATTGAGCCTATTGCTAATTCTGTCATGTAGAAGCTGCAGCTGGGATATCACTTTCTAGTAAAATCCATTGCCATGGCGCTGTGGCAGAGAGCTATGCTTTGAAAATTCTCAATGCCGGGACCCAAAAATTTCAGCTCACAGGAGACACTTGACTTGCAGGTGGCTCATACACCAGTCTGTCCCGCCACTAGGGGGCCCCTGGCCACATACTGCAAATGTAAATAATTCGTTAGTTTCTATATGAGACTTAAAGTCACTCAGCAGATATTTTAATCACGATTGGTCTCACAGCACATTTAAACTACTCCTGGTATTCAGTAGCATTCAGCTATGAGTTTTCTTCTTCGTTCGATTCCACCTGTCTTAAATGACTAGGAAATGTAGCATCCACTTCCTGTGAAACCAAAGCTGTTTGCATTTGGAACAAAACCGCTTACAGCCTTGCTAACACGACCGGAGCCCTCAGCAACCTGTGGCACACGTTCCCCAGCAGTACGGCACGGCCACGTAACACGGGCTCCACGCAAAATGAAACCCGCCGACGGTTAACTAGTGAGTCAGACCGCAATAGTTGTCGGTATGTGCAGAAGGGCCACCCAGCGAACGGCAGCAAGATCGGCGGCCGGCGGAAGACGTAGGCTGGGAAGCCCCCAGTCAGAGATGCCTGATCACTCTTCCGCTAATGTCGTTGCCACTGGGCAGATCTGGTTGAGGCCAGGGACAGAGATTACAGAAGAGAGCACAGCTGTACCGCTTTTGCTTATTGGGACATTAACTTGCACCCATGTGATGGCAGGAAGCCGCAGCAGCATCAGAAAATCCCTCCCCCTCATTCTCATACACAGACCTAGGTCAGAACCTCTCAGACATTTAGACTGTACATTGTACCTTAATGATTAAAAAGCCTTCGGGCAATGGAATATTCTGCAAAGTATGCTGTAAAAAGGTTTTGTTTTGTTACGTTTTACACAGTATCACTTTATTACATACAGGACAAAATAGTAAATAGTTTTATATAAATGACGTTACAGCAATCAATTTTCAAATCTGTTATACCCAAATAAATCTGATTATCTTGACCGTCATAGCTACAATGTTCTTGTTGGCTTTCCTGCCCCAGCAGAACGTTCCAGAATAACTGTCAGACGTACTGGACGCTACACATATCGATTTCGATAAGAGCTTCGCTGCCATCAAGAACCCAGAGAAACGTGATGCCTTTTGTCCAACAAAAGCCAGCAAGCCCTAAACAGAAGCACGCCAGACCAGAGTGCGCGACCCCCTCGCACCTCTGACACCTCAGCCCCCGCATACATGACAGGGGGTGGCTGGGCGGAGGCTGGATCGCGACCTCACTCACCCTGTGTTGTATGAAGAGGCAGCACCCAACCATCGGGACAGCGAAGACAATAAAAACCTGCTCAGCTTCCCACACCAAGTCCAAGTCCAGTCTGGAGGGACAAGTCCAGGAACCAGAGAGACAGGGAGACAGAGAGGGAAGGAGAGAGAGACAGAGAGAGAGAGAAAGAGAGATAGAGAGAGAGCGAGAAAGAGAGTGCGCCAGGACTGAGCAGAGTGAGCAGTATGGGAGTCTCAGGACGGGTGTGTGGTAACGTCTCTACAGCAGGATGTGAGACGGGAAACTGAACCCTGGCTATGTTATGGTTCAGGGGCCTCTGTCTCAGACAGCCTTGTTTTTTTGTAGACTAAGACACACAGACATACACACACACAGCTACACACACACAGCTACACACACACACACAGCTACACACACACAGCTACAGCTACACACACATACAGACACACACAGCTACACACACACACACACACACACACACAGCTACACACGCACACACACACACAGCTACACACGTACACACACACACGCACAGAAACACACACGCACAGAAACACACACGCACACACACGCACAGGCACACACACACACATACACACACACACACACACACACAGACACACGCACAGACACACACACACACATACACACGCGCACACACACACACACAGACACACGCACAGACACACACACACACACACACAGACACACACACACACACACAGACACGCACACATGCACACAGACACACGCAGTAGAAGCATCTCCTATTGAGTCAGTACAGTACAGGTCCGAAACCTGCACACAGTATGTAATAGCATAGGCTTCCCAAGCTGGCCAAGTTTCAGAACGAGGAACTTAAGACAATGTTAATATTCACAAGTTTGGAGTTTCTACAGTTTCACGGACATTCTGATCAAAATACAATAGCAATTTAAAAACCTGGCCTACTCAGTGCTTTTACTATGGACACATTTGTCCGAGTATGGACAGGCTGACAGTCCCTGAGGATGTGGATTTTAGACTTTTGTTTCCAGAAGCAGCATTGCTATGCCTATTAATTGTGTACCTGTAGGATGAGTCTGATTTGTAACATTTACTACTGTTCAGTCAAATGTTTAACTGATATTGTAGCCTCTAGGTGTACAATAACAATAACAAGCATGCAAACTTAACGCTGTGAAGAATTAACAATCAAGGTGTGTACGAGCAGCACTGCCAGCACTCCTTTGCGAAAACACAATTGTTAAATGTGTAGGTGTACGCAAGATATTTTTTGCTTCGGAGGCCAGGAAGTGAGGAAGCCCCCTGTGAGTCACACTTCCTGGAAACCGTTATTTCCTGGATATAAATGCAAGGCGAACCTGACCCCGGAACGCCTCACTTTGAAAGCCAAAGCCAAAGGAGAGAATATTCGTAATGACAGAGAAAAAGTCACATCTACGATTCCCGAAATTCACCATGGAGAAGCCAGCATGTGCGTATCAGCATGAAAGCATGAGAAGACAACACAATGGGACCACTGGACCTGAAGTTTAATTAAAGCTCTTCCTGGGATCTGCCATTGAGCCGGCTTGCTCTGCACGGTTCATCGCTAAAGTATCAAGCAGGGTTGTGGTCCACAGTGAAAGATATGACCCAACCAAGAGATTCCAAATCAGCCCCCTTAAATTACGAGCCCTTTCATCCTGCTTGTTTCCCAGAATTACCCACATGATGGCCCAGTTTGGACAATAGTGCTTCTTGTTATATAAAGCAACGAAATTCATTTAAAAATATCTATCGGTACAATATTTTTTCATTTGTATTCCCTTTTTCCTTCTGTCATGTCCTTGTGATGGCATCTTGGGTTATTATAACAGAACCATGTGGAGTGGGACAGCAAAGCCACATTTATTTGGTGAAAGTGTCATTCTTATCAGGGATATTGGGTATCAGCTGGGTAAGGGACACAATTTGCTAGGGCCACAATGAAAAAGACAGACCAATATTAATCACAGAGAGAGAGAGAGCAATAGGTAGAACAAATCATTATGGACAATCTGGTTTTACATGCAAAATGTGGTTCTCCCCTTTTCCCATGATCCTCAGTGTTGTCATATTCGTGTTTTTCTTAATCAAAGTTACACTATTAACATTGGCTACACTTTTCCCCCAGTATAGCACATATTACATTAAAGCCAATTAAGCATTAAGACTCTAAGAGTACAACTTAGCTGGATACATCAGTTTCGTAACTGATTATTTGGCTTTTGCCAACCTTAAAATAAATCCCAAGACAGCAGGAGATGACTGAGTCCCTCTAACAGACAGCTGTATCGTATAATCACCACAGAAGATAGAGGAGATTGAAGGTCGAAAACTTTGAAGGAACCTTATCAAAAGGTGCACTCCAAGGAAAATACAGAGTCCAGATACTGTAGCCGTCCCTGAGGGTGACCTAGCACTGCTATCTTTCCCTAACTGCAAAAACAGTTTACAGTTCAGTTAGAACATTTAAAAATTTAGTTCAACACAAGCGTCTGGAAGGTTTCTTCTCTAACAAAATTATCTGCGCATCCGAAAATTACCGACTTTTCCTGGAGCCAAGGTGACTGCCCATGTCAGATACAGTATCTTAGTGCACTTCAAAGTCACATCGCCGAAAACCACACAGGTAGGCAGCGCAGATGAAAACAGATCATTTTTCCAAACACCTACATATGTTGGTTTCCAGGGAGACAGAGGTTCCATGCAGATAACACAACAGAAAAGCCATAGTAACAGCCAGATAATTTAGAAAGGGATTTTTTAAAGGTTATTCTGAAACAAAACTCAAATGTCATCTCTGTACTTGCAACAAATATTTTGTTGATATACACTTTCAATACTGGGTTGGGTCTCCCTTTGCTCTCAAAACAGCCTCAACTCTTTATGGTATGGATTCCACAAGATGTTGGAAACATTCCTTCAAGATTACAGTCGATGCTGACATGCAATTTCTACAGACTTGTCAGCTGCACATTCATACTGCACATCTCTCGTTCTACCACATCCCCAAGGTGTTCTATTGCATTCAGGTCTGGTGCTGGGATGGTCGCTGAAGAACACTGAAATCGGTGTCATGTTCATGAGACCAGTTGACCAGATGACTTTGGCTTCATGACATGACACATTAAGCTGCCGTTGGAAGATGGGTGAATGGTGGTCATGAAGGGATGCACATAGCCAGCAATAATACTCAAATAGTCAGTGGCACTGAAGGGATGATCAATTGATATTAAATATGCCAATATGTGAGCACCTTCCCCACACTATTACATCTCCACCAACAGTCTGGATTGTTGACACAAGGCAGGTTGAGTCTATGGATTCATGCAGTTGTCACCAAATTCTGTGAGCTTCAGCAGAAATTGAGATTCAACACAGCAGGCTATGTTTTTCCTGTCCTCCATTGCCCAGGATTGGTTAGCCTGTGCCCACTGAAGCCTGAGCTTTCTGTTTTAGGCTGATAGGACTGGAACCCGACATGCAGTTGTACACAGTGATTATCTGAGTTACTGTAGCCTTTCAGTGAGTCTGGCTGTTCTCCTCTGACCTCTGTCATCCACAAGGTGTTGTTGTCTGCAGAAATGCCACTAACAGGATGCTGTATGTTTCTCACACCATTCTCTGTAAACTCTAGCGACTGCTGCGCGTGAAACTTCCAGGAGATCAGCAGTTATGGAAATACTCAAAGCAGCCTGTCTGGCAGTCGTGCCATGGACAAAATCACTGAGATCACATTTTCTTCCCCATTCTGGTGTTTGATGTCAACATTAACTGACGCTCCTGGCCTGTATCTGCATGAATTTATGCACGGTGATTGGCTGATTAAATAACTGCATGAATAAGTGCTCAGTGGTGGAGCAATTTGGCATGTAAGCACCCCCACAGCATCTGGTGCATGATTCTGAATATATAAGTGATACTGGGGAGTTTTATATCTCTCTCTTAATTATGATGTTTTAAAAATCACTCAGGGACGACAATTACAGAGCATCAAGACTGCAATGACTGCATAGCTCAAAAACGTAATAATAATAATAATAATACAATTATTTCATGCCACCTTTCAGGACACTCCTGGTCATACCATAAAGAATAAAAACAACACTATAACACCAATAAAATCAGACATGACAAAGCGGTAAGTCATGTACTTTCAGGTGGATGAACTCAGAGTGAATCAGCCAGGCTAAGGAGAGTTTTAAATAAGTTTTTCCTGAGAGATTGTAAATAACAGGTTTAAAAAAATTGTGTTATAGAGTCCTGTTGCTGGATGTGAGAGCGAAGTGTGTTCCAAAGTTAGGGTGCAATGTGGGGATAGGCTGCAGTAGCAACGGTGCAGTGTGGGGATAGGTTATAGTAGAAATGGTGCAGTGTGGGAATAGGCTGAAGTAGCCACTGTGCCGTGTGGGAATAGGCTTAGATAGCCATGGTGCAGTGTGAGGATATGCCATAGTAGCCACGGTGCAGTGTGGGAATATGCTGCAGTAGCCACGGTGCAGTGTGGGGATAGGCTGCAGTAGCAACGGTACAGTGTGGGGATAGGCTGCAGTAGCCATGGTGCAGTTTGGGGATAGGCTGAGGTAGCCATGGGGCAGTGTGGGGATAGGCTGTAGTAGCCACGGTGCAGTGTGGGGATAGGCTGAGGCAGCCATGGGGCAGTGTGGGGATAGGCTGCAGTAGCCATGGGGCAGTGTGGGGATAGGCTGTAGTAGCCACGGTACAGTGGGGAGACTTTAAAGTGCACTTTAAAAACTGTACTTTTCATGCTCCTAATGATTTGTTAATCGAGTGTGGGTTGATCCAGCTGCTATGATCAATCCCCACAGGCCCGTAAGGGTCACGCTCACCTTGCTTCATGACCATCATGCGAAGAACAATGAGCTGATGCATGGAAATAGTCTTTGCTATAGAGTCCGTTTCTAAGGAAGTGGCTGCTTGTATAGACTTTTTGTTTGGTCAGGCAATAAATCAGCTACATAACTGGTAAAATAATCACTCATGTTGGCTCAGTGGGGCTGGAGGAGAATCACGGTTTTCCACAGTTCCATGATCCAATCGTTTGTATCATCAAAGTTATAGGATCCCAGATGGGTCATCAAATTCTAGCTTATCTCTGCCTAACGGCAGCTATACATGTTACGGAGATATCATTTAACGTTTGGTTGTCACACTCTGCTGGACTCTCACATCTGTACTTCGTCTGCACATCAGACGCCATAATAGTTCATGCCAGCTGCACAAATGTCACATTCAGCATACCATAAAGACGATACCAGGATCTCTCTCGGCCCATAGAACAGCTATTTTCATTCCCTTTTTATTCCATGACAACAATTCTCTAGTCAGGGCAGAACGATTTCAGATAACACATGCTTCGAGTGCTTATCATTTTTGAAAACTCAGGGGAGATACAGTGTCTTTTACAAAGACATTCCTTGGTTTCCATTTGGACTTGGCTGCCTCTCCACATGTTGTTAAAAAAAAAGAAAGAAAAATAAGAATCGGGACTTAGTTAAACAAAGAGAATTATGGAAAGCCACTGTCCTTCATTTCTCTGTGGCAGTCTACTTTATAAACGTAGCGCTCCCACAAAACATGACGTGCCGGCCTGAGACAAAGCACAAACTTCACTGTTAATGGCAATATTGGAACGTAACGCCGGCCATGTTAAATCATTTAACAGCTGCTACCTTGCACTCTACTTCTTCCTCAGGACTCCCCCCCCTCCTAATCATTTCATCATCCCAAACAACAACAAAAACAATAACAAAATAACTGCAAGCAACAAAAAAACTGCAAACCCAAGAAAAATCGAGTTGACGCGACAAAAATCAAAATCGGAGCATGTGACCATTTGAATCTGTCACACAATTTAGCCTTGAAAAATAAATTCAAGAGCGGCTCCATGATCTGGGCACTTGCCCTGAGACATACTTGTACAATAGAGCCTTGATACAATCAGAGTCTGTTGCCAACGTAAACCAGCGGCAAACAAAGTCACCGCGAGGATCTAAATCAGGCAAAGCAAAACAAAATCATGACAACAATAAAGCAGAACACGCTATCGCCAACGGCTGCCCGGAGCCGTAGGGGTTTACAATCAGCTGAAGGAAGTGTTTTGTATGCTGTTCCCGGCTTAGCTAGTGCAGCAACAGCGGCAGATAAGGACTGGGGAAGGCTGCAGTAGCCAGTCCCCCTAATGTTACAGCCCTAACCCCTGCAGATGCAACCAACCTCTTACCAATATATCAAATGCTCCACCTGCTTTTCTCCAGATGCGTGGGGGCTGCTGGATTAAATTGCTGGAACGGTACACCCTTTTTTTTTTTTAAAAGGTTTCTGCACTTCATGGAAAATAAACATCTCTCCTTCTCAGACTCTCATCAACATTAGCAAACGCCCACAAGGAGGTGTGTTTAAAGAAAATGATTCAGGATCGTCACTCTTCATTTTGGTGCCTCCGGACACCTGAACATTTCTGCTCAGCATGCTTACACAGCTAATAAAAAGTGCCTGGTAGAAGAATGAGCTTCTCTTCTTCACGTCCTTCATAGTTTTGCAGTACGTTTGTTTCACGTATGCAATGTGATTTTTTCCTGAGTGATTGCCGTATCAGACGGCTTAGTAGGTAGCACTGTGACCTCACGCCTCCAGAGTTGTGGGTTCCTTCTCTCCCTGGGCTCTGCATGTGTGGAGTCTGCAAGTTCTCTTTATATTTGCATGGGTTTCTTCCAGCTACTCTAGTTCCTCCCTGCAGTCTATATGTAGGGTGACTCTTAATTGTCCTTAGAGGGAGACCAGAGTTGAGCACAGTGATGGGCCAGCATCCCATCCAGGGTATCCCCAGACCACTGCATCCTGGGATACGCTCTAACCTAAACACAACCCTCTACTGGACAAGCAGTTAAAGAAGATGGATGAAACTCATCTTAAGTATTTTTCTGTACAGTACTGTTGGAGGACCACTCCTGGGACTAGAACCAGCAACCTTCAGTTCATAAATCCATGTCCAAATTGCTACCTACTATGGAAACTGAAATTAAACACGGCCTTGCTGAAAGTCCCAACTACAGCCCAGGGATTTGAACTGGTGACCTTCCGATCAGGGGCATCGACTCCTAACTGCTGAGCCACATCCTGCTTTTCTCTGCCTGCTTTTAGGGTAAGGAGCACTTTGAACAATTTGTTGTTGTTAGATATTAGGGAACCTCAATGAATGTCTATACAGGGTAAAGGAACCATAACTGTGGGATTGGAACAGAGAGCGGCAACGGTCCCAATTCCAAAGCAAACAGCAAACACATTTTCTGTCCCCAGCTTCTTCTTGTCACAGTGTCACTCGCAGAAGCTGGACGAAAGCTGAGAAGTGAGCGAGGCCTGACTGGGCGGCTGCAGACAGGCAGTAGGGTTTCAGAGGCAAGGGGTTGACCAGTTTGCCAATGGCAGGTCACTCTTCTGTCCCATTGGACTCGAGAGTCTACATCCATAAATGCGACAAGCACAATTTCACCTCAAAAGAAAAGATTCCTGATAAACCACAATCATTCCAGGACAAATTTATCTTTCAATTTTGTTCCTTTAACGATTTTATTTTTCAACAGAAAGATTGAATTTTGAGAGGAAATGTTTTGGAAAAAAAAAACATTCGGAAGGTTTTTATTTTTTTAAATGCTATTTCTCCTGGTAGGAATTTCTGGAATATGAGTGATGATGCTACATTTCTCCGGTTTTACAAACAGCTCGGAAATGGAATGTACACGAGGTGGGGAGACGCCAAACATTGCTAAATATAAACGTTCCATTGAGAAGGACTGATGTGGGGTAAGAAGGAGCCAGGGATGGTGTGTCAGAAAGCCAGAAGACGGCAATGAGCACCCAGCAGGGTAGGGGGCTTTAAGCATGTCAGACACGTCGCCTGCTGTAATATTTACAGCAGACAATAGTAACTATCTGACTACATCCTTCTGGTATTCATCAACAGCCATCTGATGCAGAGCAGCTACGGAAAATCTTGGGGTTTTTGCTTTTAATGTCATCTTTACTTGCCGCAGAAAATAATAACCGTACTCAGGTTCCCATATTTGAAATTTCCCCAAAAAAAAAATACCCAGATAAAGTAAGTGCGTGTGTGTGTGTGTGGGGGGGGTCATTATGAACAAAACAAAATGCATGATCTTATAAATCAAGTTAGAAGCCTTGTTGTGTCAGAATGTCTAAATATGCCAGACAGAGGAGCCATAAGGACAAAATATTTGGGCTCGTCGGGGAAAAGAACGCACGAGATAACCTTAAAGTCCGGAAATTGACTAATTTTGGATTTACATCAAACCAAGTAATGACTATCTTCTTAAGGCACTCAAATCAGAGAAAGACAGTGTGCAGAACTCCTCCAGTGTGATTAGGAGGATGGCATCTCCCCCAAGAGGACCAAGAACTAGCCTCCCCACGGAGATGTTGCCCCGGGAAACCAGCCGGGAAAACAAAACAGCATCGCCATTACCAGTAATCAGCCGATTTAAGCAAAAGCTATTTCAGGCCCGTTTATTAACGGTACAACTCACCTGCAGAGACCAATCAGGACGAGCAACAAGTAAAAAAAGGGAAACAGTCACAACTCAGGGGCTCAGGGTTTAAGGAGATGCGTGAGTGTTTGGTTTGCTGACAGTGACACCTTAAGGATAGAGGGGCGTGTGAATTTTCTCCGGGAGTTAATGAAGAACAGGCCTGTAAGCACTGCACTGGTTTGTGGGCTCTGTTTATAATAAACGCACAATCTCTCAGGACCATGTACAACTTAATTACACTGACGTCAACAGAACCCGGTTGGCATGGGAACCCTCAGTAGGGCATGACTTCCGGTTCATACAGGCTAATCAGCCCCGGGGGTGCGTACTGTACTGCAGCAAGGTGACAGGTATTTGTATAGGTGACAGACAGGCCACAGTGATGCTAATTTAGAGGAAGCAATTTTTTGAATTTTACACTTCTTATACTAAGACACTTGTGAATATTTTGAGTTTGTTATGGATAGAAACATTTTTGGAAAAATGAAATCAAAGCATCTATGTGAGCTATTTTACTGTAAAAAAGTACATTTTGTGTGTATTTAGAGATCTTAACATCTTGTTAGGGACATTTTTTGAGAAAAAAAACAAAACATTTTAACAAATCCAGAATTTTTTTCTGAAAGAAAGTTTAAATTAGTTTGATTTTTGTTTGGGGTAGAATTTGGAATCCTTAAATGCAAACATGATTATCCAGAACAGCTGATGATTATACTTACGCCTCGCAATGTCCAGCCATTTGTCGATGGAAAGAGTGAGAATGGACTCTTTTTTTGGAGCGTCGACCTAACAAAAAAGAGAAAAAGACAAAAAAAAACACTGATCTTTTGCCAAGTGTGTGATAACACATGATGACGGTACATCACCATGTTCACTCCTGCTTTTTCAGCTCAGTGCCCCTTCAATACCCCCAAAAGCATGGAAATTTCCTTTGTGAACAAGATCATTCACGGTAAGACATTACGCACACAAAATCATGACCCGTGTTATTTAACGCATCACCAGGGATCAGCCTGGGGAAAATATCACTGTGGAATGACAGGAACAAGAGAGTCATTCTGTGTTAGGAGAAGCTGCATCAGTAAGGCTTTCTGGATCGAAGGGGAGGAACTGCAACCCATCCATCTCCCATTTGCTGGGGTCTCTGGATAAGTGATGATGTCACAGCAGGCAGAAGAAATTCAGTAAGAATTAGTAACAACCATGACAATGTCTGGCCTTTTCTGATGGGAGATTATAGTTTATGTACTTGGCCTTTGAACACCCTACATCTTTCACATACCAACATACCAAAATACATGTCTCTCATGGCCTTCTTATTGAAGTCCTTGAATACAGCAATCAAATACATAAACCAATCAAGTCAAAGACATGGATCTTGCCTCTCTATGTGTGGCTGCTAACTGACGATCTACAGTAATCCACACACCCAACCACCAGCCAACCATGTTATCTTTGAATTTTTCTCTGGTGTGTCACCTTAGTCACTCTCACGTGGAACGAGTTGGGATGGTCTATTTTTAAATGCTGAAATTACTGAGCAAATCACCAGTCTGTACATTCCACTGCCTTGAGTACACCGTCATGTAATGGCATTTGAAAACACTTCACTGTACAGGGCCTCTAATGCGACAAAAAGTCTGAATTGGGCACTAATGGACTGTCATTAACCCTCACCTCCGTTTCAGTCTGAATATTTCATATTTTGTACATTGTGTTAAATGTTACAAACACTTAGAACACTTGCCTTGTGTTTCGTTTGCATTGCACTAGGAGCTGCTTGTACAATGACAATAATCAACTGACTCTTGACCCTTGAATGCTGTAAGCATGCTCGACATTTAAAGCCAACTGGAGACATTAGCTGTAGCTTTTTCTCCAAACAAAGCCCATTTTACCTGACCATCACTCCAAACCTCTTGAATCAATCTGCTACAGCTGTTATAAAGTAGTCAGTCTTATCTGAGATCTTAATAGGTTGTCTGTGGTGTTCGCAAGGAGTTTGTAAACCCTCTGTGTTTACAAAAAACTAAATTCTTGTCTCACTCTGCTCTATGTCTTCATAAAGACCTCGAGGTGAACACCTTGCAAGGTCATGTAAATACTGGTTATTTAATCTTGAGGATGGTGATCTTTCCCATTTACTGTATCAGATTTTGGGAATCACAAGGAATTCAGAAACAAGGGGAAACTGATGCTGGTATAACCCACTTCTAAACTGATCATTTTTTTGGTTTAGAGCAGGCAGTGATTGACAACGCATGTTAGTCACTTCTCATTAGGTCGGACATAAGTCAGACCAGTCGAGTTCTTTAGAGTCCAGATTGAACTCAGATTAGGGTCTGGGTATCCCACCCAGTGACTGGCATGCCAAGTGGGCGCTGGTGTTTAGAGGAAGCTCAGGCCAGGATGGAGGGAAACACCCTCCCTGGTGACAACATTACACCCGGGTGCCGTGGAAAAGGCACGATATAGGAAAAAGAGCATAACCAAGACACGGCGGCACAAAAGCAGCTACGCCTAGTCAAAAACGCACATCTGGAAGCAAAACCGTGGCCATGAGCTGAGAAGACTATTCACTATCCTCCCGATTCCAGATGATGATGATTCTGAGTTTACTCCATCCGGTCTACCATATGGAACACAGTTGCAAACTAGGGAGCAAAATATACTTAAATTTGCACTTTGACTCCACCCAAAAAGCAGCTCTGAACAGAGCTTCCATCACAGGAAAGGCTGAAAACAAATAATGACCTGCTTAGGTCACATCTCAGGCAAACAAAATGCTGGGATAATGAAATCGGTCGTAGGAGGGTGCTGACAGGAAGGGGCTGTGTAAAGACTGAGCTCAATTAGCTACGGCTACAATGACTCACGCTTAAGCACGGCTAGCCTTAATTGGTTGTGCTGTTACCATGGTCTTGGTGATTTATCAGCTTGAATCCTCTATGAATCTCCTTTTTTGAATCACGTGTGTTGAATTCTGAATGATTCATACCTCTGCCTTGTCTCTTTTAAAGGGCTGCTAATGGATTAATACAATGTACAATTCCAAGAAACAGAAAAAAAAACTAAGGCTACGTTCACACTGCCAGCCACATCGTTCAATTCCGATTTTTTGCTCAGATCGGATTTGTGCATCTTGACGGTTCACATTCATAAGTACAAGTGACCTGTATCTTACTGTAATGTGAACGCATCGGTCCTCCGAAACGTCACGCATGCGCACATTGATACGTTTTTACACGGGTAAAAAGCTGGTCGTAAAATTGGCACGTTGTGCGGCCATGGCCCCTGCGCTGATTCGAGTCTTTTGGCTCTTTAAACTTTGACTTCAGTGTCTTTATTTTTCTTTGGCATTGTAGCCACGTTCGTGTCCGCGCTGTGCCATTTCTTTGGCAATTATTTCAAATACTACTCTATTACGATAGGTTCCTTCCAGTTTATCTTGAACAGATTACTTTCCCCAAATATCAATTAAATCCCCACCTTCTCCATCCTTCCACTGACTGTTATCGCAACTCTCCTCCATTTTTACCTTCCTGCGCTGCCGGTGCAGGCTGATGTCAGCGCATGCGTATAAGCAAAAAGCCACATGAATTCCGATCTGAGCGTTCACATTCAGGTCGCATGGCCGCGAATCGGATGCGTATCCTACTTAGTACCACATATGAAAGTGGCACAAATCCGATTTGAAAAGATCAGATTTGTGTGTCCACACAGCCCTGAAAAGATCAGATCTGTGTCACATTAAGGCAAAAAATCCGATTTGAGTAACTTCAACATGGCAGTGTGAACTTAGCCTATATTTATAACTGAATGTTATAGTAGTGCACTATTAAAAGTTGTCACGGCACTAGGGTTCACTTCCAGTGTCTTTTTTCAGGTCTTTACTTCCATCTGGTGGCAGCCAGTGGTAATGCACTTGACCAACAATGATTGGCGATAAAAAATAACGGCTACTATTTTACAGCGTATATGGAAACTGTTAAGGAACACTGCGTGCAATCATTTATGTAAAATGCTACTTTGAACATTACCTATTTGAAATGGTAAGTGGTTGTATTTTCTGCAATACGCAAAATATATAAAGCACCTAATTTCATGAAAAATACCAGGAAATAACAGGCTTTATTTAGCATTAATCATAAGCTAACTAATGACGATAACACCTCATTCATCCGCTGCAGCTGGCTTAGTAGACGGGGCTGTGTAAATTCCCTAACAGCTATAACAAAATTAATAAAATAAACATATACCGAGTGCCATTACAGCCATGCTGAGAAAACGACGATGGGAGAGAGTGAGGTGAGCCCGGGTCTCCTGGCAGCAGCCCATTCGCCCAGGGGCAACTGACAACAAGTCCGCGAACCTGGGGAGGGCAGTAATGGAGACGTGGAGACACAAAGCAGACAGCTGGGGAAAGCGGGAGCGCAGCATCGGAGTCTTAGAGATAAACATGTCCTCCCTGTCAGAGACGGAGGGGCTGGGGTGGGCATACCGTGCTGCAGTTATGATTAAGTGCAGAGGGAAGACCAAACACGGGGGTGTCTTTTGATTACATGTTTCTCTCCGGCCAAAAAAGGCCTATAAATTCATAGTAAACACTGCCACATGTGAGCTGAGGGCGAGCGGAGATGCACTCAGAGTTTCCTCATCTGGATCACAACCTGGTCTTCAAGCTTACAATTAAAGTAGAGGGGGCACACTTTATTTCACAGAGCAGGGTCCCAAACAACAGCTGTGGCCCCAGCAGCCCGACCCCCCCCCCCCCCCCCGTCCGGCCATTGCTGCCCATCAGACCTTCACATCACTTTAACATAGTTCACCCCCCTCCCCTGATGTCCTGCAGCGGCATGCTGACAGTGTTTATACATCATGGACAGCGTAACTCATCTCTCCATGACAGCAAGAGAGAGACAATACTGCTAAGCATCAGCCAGCCCGACCAATATGACGACTGTGCGTAACATTAAAACAACATCACGTGTAAAAGAATAGGCCTATAAATTAACTCTAGTATGTAACACAACAACCTTTCAATTCCATCATTATATTCCTGTTTTTACCATTCTATTTATTAACACTTAAACTATATAGCCTAATGTATTTTAGAACAAATTCTAAACTGTCAGCCAGAAACCAAAAATGGAAGTAAGCAGGCTTCCCCTTTACATCATGGGCCAGTTTAAGCTGCGTGTGACTGAGGCCAGACGAGGATGGAGGTCTTGTCCTGTCCCTGGAGGTGATACAGGAAGGCCAGCGATCCCTCGCTCTGATTGCTTACTGTCTCACCCATCTGCAGGCCTGACACAGGAACACCCCCCCACACGTAACCCTCCCCTCCCTGAAAAGCTTTCCTGCTGGTTGCTCAATTGTAATTACAATTTAAGGGTAAAATTACTTGTTTATTTGGTGCTTAATCTAAGAATGCACTGGAAGAACACAGTCAGACACAAACACATACAAAACACTCAGAAAGGAAATGCCTTTCTTACTGAATGACAGCATGTTGTAGAATTCAGATTATGATCTGTGGGTGGCAGGTCATTCTCTGTGACAGCACATACACTCTGGAATGCACGTTCTCACAATCTGTGACAGGTGAACTTTGTTAACATCATCAAGCTCCAATTGAAAACTCATTCATTTCAGGAATGCTATGGTGTGTCTACCTCACATTCTCGTTGTCATTGTTTTGCTGTTGTTGTTGTTGCTGTGTGTGCACTTTATTGTATTTTATAGTATTTGTCTGTATTTTAAAGTGTCCTCAAGTGTGTAAAAGGCACTATACAGTATAAATAAAATTTATTTATTATTACTATTAGTAGTAATAATAGTAGTATAATGTATAATAGTATAATAGTAGTATTGTGTTCTATTAGAGACACCAGGATTGTTTCATCAGCTAAAACAAAGGAATGTCATTTATAGTTATATACATTCCATCATAGATATATAAGCATGTAACTATTATAACAATAGCACATTCAGCGGGGGAGGTGGCCCGGTGCCTTACTGGGTAGCACTGTATTGCTTTTTATCTCTGGAAGTTAGGAGGTTTGAATTCTGTATGTGTGGAATTGGCACCTTCTCCCTGTCCAAAGGCATGCAGTTAGACTAAATTATGTCATTGATTTCCCCATAGTGTGTGAATGCATACATCTGCCAAAGGGCTGGCATCCTGTCCAGCCTTGTGTCCCATCCTGGCTTCAGCACCACACACCCCCTCCCCCCTTAAAGGCCCAGACCAAGAAACACGCCTGAAATGTGCATGGACATTTGACAGCGATATTAGCCTGGGTGGATGTTTGAATTAACGTCTAGAAACAAAAATCAATTCCTAACCACTAAACCAGTACAGGGTCATGGCGAGCCTAAGATACCAATTCATACAACCTTTTGTGAAACATCTGCAACAGAAAAAGAGCTAAGTGTCCTTATTCCCCTACTGGGCACCTCTATAAGGTGACATTGTTTACTGCCGTGGTGTCACTGGGTCAGTCAAAGCAATTAAAGCTAAAAATAAAAAAGATGCAATCAGATATTTGTTTCAGAAATGGGCCGTAAACTGACAGGAGGCCATAAAAGAAACGTCTCAGGCTAGCGAGTTAAGAGGCGCGTGGAGGTCTGCATTTTCTCCAAAGGTGCTGCAGGAATGGGTCCACAGCCTTGGTGTTGGCTGCTTTTGGGTCCCCGTTCCCCTCAGAACATCAGACAGGGTCCATATCAAAGAGCCGCCTCTCAGGTTGGATTCCAGGGACCCTGGGGGGGGCAGAGTGACCACTGGCATGCGGGCTGCAGAGGTGCTCAAAGGGCATGACCTCCATGGGCTGCAGCACCCCCACAGTCACACACACCTGCCCAACCCGTCAGCTGAAATCAGTGTGCCCCCCCCCTCACCTCCACTCTCACCCAAGGCTGCTAGCGGTATTTATGAATACACTAGATTTTATAACAATATCATGCAAGGCAACAGGTAAACTTACAAAGAGGACGTTGTGCAAACATAGTCATGAAATCCATTTAGACCTGTGAGTTCTGATTCTGACAAAATATGTCTGCTGATTGCGAGGGTGTATAGGAAGATAGCATTCAGAGGAAATGTCTATCTTCACCAGAACTAAACTCCTAAACTACACTCCACTATCAGGAAGTTCAGGGCCACTGGAAAACCAGAGCAGATGTTTGATGTTTAGGTTCCCTTAAATATCATGACACGATCACAGTGCTGCCCCTCTTTGCTTTCTGATTTAGGGGATTATCAGCACACCTTGTGATCTCTCAGTCTCCCTTTCATACAATAAATAATTCCTGAGCTCTGACCAAAATAAAAAAAAAATATATATATTAAAAACTGAGGAGGATGGGGTCCCTTTCCGAGTCTTGGTTCCTCTGAAGGTTCTTCCTGCTTTTCCTTGCCACTGTCACCTCAGGCTTGCTTGTTGGGGGTTCAGGCCGGTTATATGTAAAGTGCTTTGTGACAATGGCTATTGTTAAAAGTGCTATATAAATAAAATTGAATTGAATTGATAACCAAGCACCTTGTTGCAGTATTTTTTTAAACTGCTAAGTAAGGGAAACGTGAAATGTAATTTAAATAAAGCTTTTTTTTTGTCCCATGCCTGTTTTTCCCAAGATATGTCATCTTTGTAGCAACATTTCCTCAAAATTGGTCCCCACCAAGATAGCGGAACACGTCTGCGAATGAATCAGCTTCCCCCAAACCCAGACCCCAGGGAGCTTCTCTCAGTTTTTCCGACATAAAACGGAGCGGAAACTCACTGGCATGAGACTGGGGTCAAACCACTCAGTGTCCCAGCCTTCCGTGTTGAGTTTCAGTCTCGTGCACTAGTTAAAAAAATAATAATAATACAAAAAAAAAAACACAATCAAAGCCCACAGAAGTTTCATTATTACGGCTTGACAACGTAACGCACATGGAAATATTGTGGTCAGAAATTTCCAGAAACCACACTGACCAAGGGTTTCCCCCACTGCTGAACGTAAATTGACACAATAAAGTTTTTGGTTTTAGCTAAACAAGCAGTTTTTTTTTCTTTATGACTTTATTTACAGCGCACATCCATTACATGAACAGAACATTCTAGAAGAAAATGGAGTGGACCATTTTACAAGAAAAAAACTTAAACGAGTAGTTTACTGCAAAAGTATGAAAAGAAAGCTATAGCTGGTGATTTAGCAGCAAAAAAAATATGTATCCTTATCATCTGCTGCCACCAACTGTAAGGGAAAAGGTCTGGAGGACAGGCATCACAAAAGGGTGCCCTTGCCCATATCGGAGTACGACCCTGCAAGGACAGAGTCTTATTCACAGCTGTGTGCTCACTTTTAGCATTTATCAGCATTGACCCAGCAGCCGTGCGCTGATTCACACATGAGGAGGAACGGAGCAGATAAGAAACATCCAAAGAACGCATTAAAAACGTCACTTGGTTGATTAGCTTTGGCCTCGTTTGCTGGCTTGAGCCTGGGCGTGTACTGGTCACGCCGTCCAGAAAGATCACAACGCTCTCTTACATGGATGGAAGAGCGGACCTTACCAGTAGGGCCAGAAACAGTTGTGGAGTGAGGGACAAATGTTTTTCTGTCGATTTCGGCTACCATTAATCCCCCCCCCCCCCCCCCCCAAAAAAAACCCACCACCCCAGTTGTGTCGGAACAGGTGGCCAGAACTGGCGACGGTCAGAGTCACTTACAGATCTCCCAAGGCTTATGAAAACTTAACAGGGTTAAATCTAAAGTCCGGACTAAACCAGGAGAGGACTGAGAATTTCAAAACCCAAATATGACCTTGCATGTGTAGAGCAGCCCCCCCCCCCATGTCTCTCAGTTCCTTTTTCATGAGGAAAGTACCCATAGATAATTCTCACAGAAAGGTGAAGCCCTGATTGAGTTAATTTAGTGTTCATGCCATGCAACAAGCTAGGGCTATATTCATGGAGGAAGCGAGGTTATATATAAAGCTTAATAAGTGACTGAAAGACAGACAGACAGATAGATAGAGAGATGGATGGATGGATGACTGGAGAAGGTAAAAATTTAAAGACAGGCAGCAATACAGAGATTACCTGACAGTTATAAGATACTACATAAGGTACTTAATATTGTCATGAGTGCTCCTCGCTAATCACGGACGATGAAGCGTTCAGCTTCAGCTCCCATGTGACACTTCCAAAAGCACTAAGAGGAAAGGATGGATGGCACAATCATCAGACCACAAAGGATGTGTATATATTATTACATATATATTAAAAAGAAATAATAGAGCATAATAGGGCCAGGAGAAGCTGATTATGGAACGCCTGTCTGATTTGTTAAAAGATTTGCATACAGAAAGCTATTTCTCAGGCCATGAACATAGGTTTTACTTTGGTGACCAGAGTTACTGCTGGGTATGAGGGTGGTGGGGAATCTCGCCAGGCAGGCCTGCAAACAACACTTCATCAGAGGCCCGTTGCTCATTTCCCCGCCTTTGACAGTGGGACTGTGGTGAGAGCTCAGGTTCCACAGTGAGGTCCGGTTACTCTGACGCTCCTCTGCATGCCTCCAGCCCCCAGGGCGCAGGCTGTCGCTTTGGCCCGAGTTCTGGGCATCACATGTGCTCACAAGATTATGTCCCTCTCCCTGACACGCACTGAGAGCTTTCTAAGTCAGTTTCACAGAAAAAGGCTGTTTTTCACCCCCTAAGGGTGTAGTCTTTATCGTTTCAGATACGTTTCTTCTGTTCTACTGATAGGTTTACAGTGAATAGGGAAAAAAAAGTGTGTGAAGTTCTGCATACGTTGTAATGGTGTGGCAATGTGTGATTCTCTCGCTGTTGGCCAGTGCTAACTGTGGTCTACACGCATAATTCACACAAACAGCCCAGACATCGTTTCCTGCTACTCATGTGGTCGATTCACTCAGGGACACAATTTTGACTAGATTAATTTTTTAAATTTTCCAGTCATCTGTCAGAGCGAGAAAGCTGGAACTGAACATGCTAGAAAGCTTGTGAGACGCCGTGTTCAGGTACCAGTGCCGAGTGTTGCAAAACACTGTCGGTACAAAGAGCTACGCGGAACGTCAAGACTAGGATCTGTTGCTTTGTTCGATACATCTCATGGATGGGCTTTTCCTAGTCTTCATCCTCTCTTCCTTATCAGATACCTCCCAAAGCAAAGCAGACTCAGTTAACGTCCCCGAGGTTTCCAACACAGATGCACGGCAGGAAGAGTCATCCATGCTGAAAATATTACAACCTGCCAGGAAAGGTGGAGGACAGTGAGCACAAACCAATGGACATTGTGTGTTAAAATAAGAAACCTGGACATCTTGCCAACATGTGAATCATCGGGAGCAGTTGCATAATTAAAGTAATCTGTCGAGCAGAGACTTCCTCTAGAAATCTCACCTTCTGCTGATGGCATCTGAGATGCCGCCACCACCAAGGAGAAAAAAAATACTCCACACATTTCAAGGAAGCCGCATGATTGGCTCCCCCTGCTCTGACGTACAATAGAAGCCAAGCAGAAAAATCAAGTTGAACTGCAAGCAGTTAGACACACCTAGTTTCACAACTAGTTCCAGAGAAAGCCTGGAAGATATCTGGCGTTTGTCAAACTGCACACTGGATTGGAGACAAGCTGGAATCTCCTATAATTGGACATGCATCCAATTATAGCTAGAGGTAGCTAGAAAAACAAATGATAAAAAACACAGTAAAAGTAGCTAGGACTCTTGTCTTTTACACTATTACCAATAATTACACCTAAACACGCACGCAAACATCATAGGAATTATGCAAGTATTAGATGGCGTGTCATGCTTAAAACAACTTAAAAGGTTCCCACACTCTTGGGTGGCTCCCCTGAGGCAATGTCCACCGTGCACACGCAGAACACAGACCCGCCTCTAAGGTGGAGCCTTCCCACTGGGCTTCGACACAACCTCATCCACCGGTGTCAACTTTTATGAGAGAGATGGAGAAGAGATGAGATGGTAAAAACAAAATTGCCACAACCCTAATTAGTCAATGTCATGTGATAGGAGCAGAAAAGCAGGGTGTAGAGATACTCTGTAGTAATCCCCACTACACCCTAAGTAATGAGGAGGCGCTGCAGTCAGGCCATGTTCGTAGATGATTTCTGATGCGTTGAAAGTGGATTAGTAAGGGGATTATCCCCTGGTATGTCACTATGCCCCTTTGTCCTGTAGTAGAATCACCCTTGTTCAACACTCACAGCTGAGAGCCTGGCAGACTCTCAACATGGGACAAAGTGCATGACGGCTAGAGATTCAGCCAGGAGCAAAGCTCACTAAAGGTCAATATGGCAACAAGACACCTGCTGATCAGGTGACCATGGAGCCTGGACACCTGATGATTAAAGGGACACCAACAAGTCAGCTCACAAAGCTTACAAGCTCACTTCAATCATCACTGAAAAAATCAACGACAAATAAAAATATGTTTTCCAGGTTTGTTCCTCTACATTAAGCTTCATCTCCAGCACAGTCTAAAGAGTGGTCACCATGACCTTGAACAGGACAGGCGGTTGGAAGATGGGTAGATGGACTGACAACCTGTACTGTTTAATCGCTCTTTTCTTAGCAATTAGCAATCGCAATACAGGGTCTGATGGCTGGATTCCAAGACCAAACAAACCCCACAGACTACAAACACCAAGCAGAGGTGCCGTGAAGGGGGGGGGGGGGAGGTCTCCTGGGTAGGGTTTAGCTGTTTAGCTGCAAATGCATGTGCATTCAACTACTCAAAGACCCATGCTCTAAATCTCTAAATAGCACACCTCCTCTCCTTTTGAGAAATTATAATGCAGTGAAACCAGTTTACAACTATAAATCCGGAATGACAAAGCAAGGGAAAAATCTGCAGAATCAGACCTATGCAACCCCCAGGCAAAAAAAGAAACTCCCCTTCTAATCTAGAGCTTTACACATATGCGCCACATTTGCACATTTGCAGCTGTGGAAAGAAGGCTTAAAAAATACCAGCGTCCATTTGCCGTGCGATCGTCACAGCTCAGCCCGGGGAGATACGTTTAAGTGTCAACTAAACAAGTCTAACTCAAGCCAGTACAGGACATACTCTTCAGATTATACATCTCCCCACATTCCTGTTTTTTAACACACTGTTAAATATGCACAACAGTGGGTTTTGGGGGCATTAAGCTATAACCTCTGATGAGCTCATCCGCGTTAATGAAAAGATCCTTAGTCGTAAAGGTGCTGACGACTCTCAGATGTAGCGTGATTTATAAGAACTTAATATTAACAGCAAATTCATAGCTTACAACTCGAAACAAAGCGAACTGGTCAGCGGCAAACTATAAATGAAAGAATTCATAGGACATTTATTCTGCTGAGGCTTTAACTATGTGCAAGTAATATGAGTTTTCAAATCAAACTGATAACATTAAAATCTAACGAACGACGCCGGTCGACATGAAGGCAAACCATTCAGAAAGTGTTTTTGTTTTGTTTAACGAAGTGGGAAAATATCTACTGTCGTTTCTTCTAAAAATATTTAACTCTCATAAGTCCCGTAAGGCCCCCCAAAAGGCACGGATTTGAGTTTATTGTTTTACCTATTACTGTTCCTACTATGCCGTATATCCTCCACGTAATCGCTTCCAAAAAGCAAGGATGGTTGCATAAATCAACTGAGCTAACATAAGACATTAAATCAGATCTGTCAAGTCATGTTTCTACAAGTGAAGTCGCGTAATTATACTGAGTATACCAGTTAGTGCACTTGGAAAAGGAAAGAAAATGATCTTACCCTGAAACTTCATTGTTTTCAACGCCTTTTTGCATATGACCGGGTATTTCTTTGATTCTTTAAAATAAAGCAAGTAATAATAATAAAATTAAATAATAACACGCCCGGAAAGGGGGAAACGAAGCACGACTGATCTGAGATATCTATGTATCCGGACAAAAATCTAGCTTCACTCCACAGAAGGTTTAACATAGCCTGTATTACTGAAAGAAGGGAAAAACACAGAGAGGGTCATGTGAAATGCCGGTATCTATCCGCTTCCTTGTTTTATTTTCTCGATAATTTTCTGTTTTTTGTTTAGTTTCACCCGTCCCCGCTGCCAGCTCTTTCTGTTTAGGGGAGGGCAGCGCCGCCTATAAGCGCGCATCAGCAACAGGGGGGAGCTGCCATGCGGGACATCGTCATACTGCCGAGTCACTTAACTTTCTGTATTTGTGCATTTATATTTGTAAATAATATATAGATTATCTATGTAAATTTAACTTGGATTCGTGCCTTATAATCATGTTACACATACACACATACATACATATATATACATATACATACATATACACACATACATATATATATACACATATATATATATATACATATATACTGTATATACATATATATACACACATATATACATATATATACACATATATACACATATATATACATATATACACATATACACATATATATACATATATACACATATATATACATATATACACATATACACATATACACATATATATACACATATACATACACATATATACACATATACACATACATATATATACATATACACATACATATATATACATATACACATACATATATACACATATACACATATATACATATACACATATACACATATATATACATTTAAATTATATAGTTTTATATATATATATAATTATGTATTAATTTAATATGTGTGACAGGTCTTCAAGCGATAGAACGCTCTGTTGCTTTTCCCTACCTTTGATGCAAATTTCCGAGGTCTGCTACAGCAAAATAAACTAAATTAAACTGACGTTTGTATCACCAGGCAAAATGTCACTATGTAATTCAAATTGATCATGTGCTTGAAATGGTGTTGGTGAATAGGTGCCGAGCTGGTCTGATCTTACAGATGCAGGATGCCCTGTAATGGTTTGGAACAAGGATTCGTGAAGGCGTCCAGTTTAAGTGTCAAGGAGGGTGTATCTGTTGTTCCCTTCAGATAGACACAAACACTGAAATGCTTGTATGAGGAAAAAAACCCACCAATCTTCTGTTTTTCCCGTTCAGGAGATAATAAAAACATATACAGTGGTACCTCGGTTCTCGAACTCACTAGAACTCGAATTTCTTGAAAGTCGAACAAACCACTTTGACCTAGAACTCGATCTGAATATCATAAGTCGAACCGTGAACGCTGACCTAATATAAATTGCATGCGCCAGGAAATGAGTCATACTACAATGCAATTCTTACTTGAATGCCTTTTTCACAGACTGGACGTTTAACCAAATAAAGCAGCGCAACATTACAGTAACTAACAATAAATAAACCACTAACTTACGTGTACTATTAGAGCATTTATGTCAGTTATTTAAACTTTATTTTACCAGGTAAATTAACAGAAAACCAGTTCTCACTGCTTTACGTGATATTCGGGAGAAATAGCAGATTACGCATCGGAACTGCCTGGGATACAAACGTCATGCGTGTAACTAAACTCTTCAGCCAATAAGGGCAAAGGTGTGTCGTCACGGAGGCGGTTCCAGTTTGTGCAGCCGGGTGAAAGGTCGCAATGCATCCAACCGTAATGTATTGCGTCAGGATCAGAATGCGTTGCTTTAATTAAGCCAGCGCTGTAAGCAAGTCGAACGCACCCAATGACCGGACTGGGGAAACAAACTGAAACGCGGACTTTAAATACAGAGGACTAATGACAACAACCAGAAACAGATGATCACATGGGGATCCCACACGAAGTTAACGAGGGGGCGTGGCACACGGAAGGAGCGGACGATCGGGGCAGGACAGAGGTAATGTTGGGATAAGATCTTTATCGTTTTGGAAGCCATTTAAAAAAAAAATGCTGCTCTTGTTTTATCCTGTTCTTTTTGTGTTCAAATGCTTAAAAAAAAAAAACACATTTAGGTGTAATTTTTGGGGGCCGGGAACCAATTAATTGGTTTTCCATTATTTCTTATGTGAAAAATTCAATCAGAACTCGAATTCAATCCGGAGTCCGGAACGGATTAAGTTCGAGAACCGAGGGACCCCTGTATATGCAAACTGAGCATGCAGAGCCAAGTTAAATATGCTACGTTAGTGCACCGGCTGTTGACAAATTTATGTTAAGTGCCGTCACCGCTGGGTTATTGTTTATTAAGAATTAAATAGAACAGTAAAAATAACATAGCATAATACGATGATTAATCCACTTGTAGTTAAAGGTAGAATTTAAATATTGCATTTCTGTTTGGAGTCAATTTGCTGGAAAAATAACTAGCCTGTATCACAACTAGCTGTAATATCTAATTAATCATCACTGGACCTCTGCCACTAAAACGTATTCGACGTGTGCAAGTAGTTTTTCATCACTAACATATGAGTATAAATCATATACAGGCAGAGTAACATTTATGGTTTTGTGTAATGGAAAGTTTGTTACACCCATATAGAATGCAGCTTTGACAGTTAAGTATTTGCATTAAACAAATGACTTATTTTGAATGAGCAGGACGGGGTGTTACATCGTGACATCTGGTAGCCATTTCCATACTGCTTCAGAGGAGTGTTGACATACAGACATCCTACAAACTCAAACTTGAACAATGAAAAACGCCAGCATCCCCGAAATTCCAATTCCACTTTGCTGGTATTCAAGATCAAATGAAACGCCATTACTGCCACCTGATGAAAGAATTTTGCATTGCGCACACACAAGATAAATCGAGTTCATATCTTAATCTCCGTCAAGTAAAACTCCTGGAAACCATCCTTAATAACACCAGTTTTATTTGATGCTTATTTCCTACGTTTTGGTACTATAAAACAGTACAAAGTATATATATTCATATATATATATATAAAGTAGAAATAAACTCTAATATCCTAACACTATACAACAACGAACCAAAGGTTTGGGGAGGGACAAAAATAAATCCAGTCAAGGGTGGATTAACTCATTGCTGTTTTCCAACAGAAACTCAACAGAACATGGAGCATATTTGTAGTTTGAGATCTAAAAAAAATAACCTTACCATTTTGCTGTACAGCATGACAACCATGTGTGAAATCATTTGCAAACAACTGCATGGGGAACATTTATAATGTGCTGTAGAATCATCTGTAATCATATCTATGAGAAGCCAGTTTCCACATGGCACACTCCTGTGTGGAACATATTTATGTCTGATGCAGTCAATATCAGATTCTGATTTAAAAAAAAAAATCAAGAAAATGAGGGGGAAAATATGTATTTCAGCCATTTTCATAATAATAGTGCTCCTGTTAAGTTGTAAATTTCAGCAAAAACTGAGGCTTAATGATGTGTAAAAAAATACAAAAATAACAATTTACCTCAAGCAATACAGCTGTAGTATTTTAACGTAATAGATACAAAAAAAACCTACAGCATTGATATTGGCATACAGTTTCTTTAAGCAAAATTTCACATTTTAAAAATTAAATACTAAGAAGATTTTGATGCTGCGTATCATCTAAAAAGTGCTCTGACACACAGAATCGGCTTTAGCAATTTGTCAGCCTGCCAACAGCGGAATAACAATCTTGCTGAAAGACACGCTATAAAAGGAGGGATTTTGAAAATAAATTAAAACAATATGCACAGAACCACTCAAATGGCTAACGAGCAGCCGTGCTAATATTGCAATTTAATGCTGTCGTCACAATAGGTACAGCAGTATAAATATGGAAGATTAGGCAGACACAGAGCAGGTGAAATGTTGTATATATAAAAAGTACCACATAAACATTGTGATAGCTAAAAACATGTTTTAAAAAAACAAAAAAAAAACCAACAAAGTGTAACCTCTTTGGTCACAGTGTCATGTCCTTGCACATTCCGACTGACTGTAGCCGCAAATTAGACAGGACTAAAATTAAAGTGTGTTGTTACTCCCCTATCAGTCCCTGTGAAGTAGGAGGGGGGGGGGGGGGGGGGGGGGAGTGGTATCAGTAGCTACCGCCGATGTTCTTTCGTCCCTAAAATGTGACGGGTAGCTGGCGAGGGAGACCCCGTGATGTGGGGGTGGGGGAGGGGCGGGTCTATAAAGTGGCAACGTGTGTCCAGCCCACAAGCTCTAGAAAGGCCCCTCTGGCGTCAGTGCAGCGCTCTGATGTAAGCTGTGGTGGAGCTCAGCTTTGCAGATGGTCGGCACGCCACAGTGAACAGAGCTACCAGCAGGGGGCTCCTCGTCACCTGAAAGAAAACACGATAGGCCCGAGTTCATGGTCACGCAAAGCCACTTGCAAAAGCCACTAGCAAATCCACTGAACAGCCATTTTACTATTCTTTCTGCAGCCTTTTGGTTCATTACGCTCCCCCCTCTCCCCATCATATATCAGTATTTATGTTAGGGATAATATTAGGGCTTGTAGGTTTGCTATGTTAAAAATGTGATCAGCTGTTTGATTGGTTGAGATGTTTGAATTAGAATGAATTTCTAATCATGGTCTTACCCAATCCAGAAGAGGAGGACATGCTTTCGGCCAGGGAGGAGGAGTCTGCCTGATCCGGACACAGGCCATCCATCAGGGGGATGGACAGCTCAGAGGAAGGCACTGATGAGTCATAGATGCCAGAGTCCCTTGGCATTTCGGGGGGGCTGGCATTGCCATCTGCCTGCAGAACTGGCCTCAAGGAGGCGCTGCTGTCCTGGGAGGCGGAGCCCTCACGTTCCCCTTGCAACAGTCTGGACAAGGTGGCAGAGGCCTGCGGGGCAGCAAGCAAAGTATTCTTCAGGGGGCGGTCTCCCTCGGGGAGCCCCTTGAGGGTGACCTCGTTGAGCGCCAGTCCAGAATCGAGCTTCTCAACAGGCGGGTGGGCACATGGCTGGGGCCCGGGACCCGGTGCCAGCTGCCTCTCGAACCAGTCGGGCTCCTGGGCGATGTGCTGGTGCATGTTGCAGATGGCGACATAGAGCGAGCGCCCCGACCGGCTGCGGAAATAGTTGCGTTCGCTGATGGCCGCCGGCTGGGCCTCGCGATCGGGGGCTCCGGCCGGGTGGCAGTGCAGGCGGGCGGACAGGCATGGCAGCTGCTCCATCAGCTTGAACCTGGGGGCCAGGTCCAGTGCAGCAGGGATGTCGCTCTCGCGCGAGTAGTCGAAGTAGACCGCCATGAAGCGGGAGAGGTCTGGCGAGCGCTGGCGAGCGCGCCGTAGCCTCTCGGCAATCATGGCCACGGCCACGACAAACAGCTCCCCCCCCGCGGCACCCCTGCTCCCGGCGCTGCCTTTGCCCCTGCGGTTCTTCTTCTCCACGAAGTACTTCATCCCCTTGGAGCAGACGGTGATGATGAACTGGGCTTCCTGGAGCCGCTGACTCAGCCACGCCATCTGCCCCTCCCTGCAGATCTCCAGGTGCTCCCACAGGTCCAGGGTCACCTGCGAGTGGCACGGAGCCCCGGCTCTTTATCTTTGGCCACCGGCCAGTCTGACCATCACGTCATCATTACCTTTGCACTCACTGACAATATTTTACCCAATTCAGCCTTGTGTTTTGAGAAAATCAGGCTCAACAGCTACCTAAATGGCACAACAGTAACACCTGCCCGCAGAAGCACAATTAATGCACAGCTAAATTAACTAAATGAGGCCTTTGTGCCCATGGTACCAATATTTATAGCCATTTAAGATACAGATGGGTTGGACAGGAGGTAAGTAATGTAAATGTTAACCAACATCTATGATAATATGCACTGTTATACCTGGGTTAGTAGAGTAGAGAAATTTTGTTCCATTAAAAAAATGGAGCGGACAAAAAAAAAAATGATTCAAAGCATGCAGTTAATTCAACTGTCCTTTAGGGGGCAGCAAATACCTAAAGTAGTATTACAGCCTCTCTGGATTCCCACTCGCTTTAGGGTCGCATTCCTGGTCACCATGCCAGCTCCGCAAAACATTTGACTGTGTACCTCGCAAGCGCAGAAGTCCTGCAAGAATGCGGCAAAGCTCTGGATGACATCCAGGTGTTTCGGTCCGTCTTTGTTGGAATAGCAGAGGAAGACCTTGGGGCGGGGCCACGGTCGCTCTGCGTGGAGGGCTGTGGTGTGGCTGGACGACTCGGAGCTCTCCTCGTCCAAGTGGGAATAGATGTTTTCTGAGCCAAGATGACAGAACAGAGGTGTCAGGCAAGGACCGATGCGACTAACGTCTGGGGAATCGCCTGGGTGCGATTTAAGTACGAGGGAGAAACGACACGTGCTGTAAAATGGGCCGACTTCAAAAGGAGCGCAGAAACCACAGCCCGGCAGAGGGAGACGGCTTGTATCCCTCTACCAGCATCGTTCAGCAACAGCGGGAGTGGAATTAAAGCCTGGTGACTGAGCGGCGGGAGTAGGCCTGTCGCGATAATTACGATATTGACTTATCGCACGATACATGGACAAACTGGCAAATTGTGCTTAGGGAAGAATGACTGCCACCAATATTTTTGCCAGTCGTGCTGCTTCTACTCTCTTGTCTGCTCTCTGTGATAGACGTCTGTGCAGGATGGAATTTTAAATCCCACTCCCGCCTGCATCTGCGAGATTCTGTCACGCACCCACCTGCACATCATGTTTTGTTCTGTACCCACTGGCATCTTTTAAGTCTTGTCCTGCTCGCCCCCGGAGAAGCTTGTCATGTAATAAATAATAATAATAATAATAATAATAATAATAATAATAATAATAAATTTCATTTGTAAAGTGCATTTGTCATGCCGCGAGTCATTTCTATTCTCCCACATTCTAAAGTGAAAATGTATTTCGCACTTTACTCTACTGCCGCGGGTCCCGCGGAAATGCAGACCTCTGCCCTGTATAACAGACAAATGTGTTACTTGAGGCTAATAGGTGCGTGTTTTAATAGGTTTTTTCCTGACTGCTGCGTAATTCCAGCTAGAAAGTTTGGAAGAATAAGTCCAAATGGAATGAGAGGGGAGCCAAATGAAAGAGGACAGGCCATTGATGTTACCGAGCCAGTGTGTCGAACGATTAAATGGCAACGAAAAGTGGCAATACAACTAGCCTAAAAACTCATCCAAAATATAACCATCCCATCCAGTTTTCCAAGCTGGGAACAAAAATTGCAGTTGGACACTTTGCCTGACAGTGCAAATATAAAACATGACAGTGTGAAATGGCCCACGCTCACAGGCGCACGCTCACAGACGCCGTAATTTGTTTTATAGCCAAAGAAGTGCAGCCATTAACCATGGTCAAAAAACAAGCATTTAAAAACATGAAATTTTAACAAATAGTATGAACTGCCAAAGAAAATGTATAATCTCCCAAACTGCCATTCCAGAATGGTAAAACAAAATGAAGGAGGACATTCTGAAGGAGATAAAAGACGTCTCCACTCTGCTGCTACAGACAGGTGGGCAAGCTCAAATATGACCCCATACATGAGCTTGGCCATACATTACATCACTGCTGACTGGACTCCGCAGCCACAGTGTTTAGAGACCAGATACATACCCCAAAAACATTGTGTAGTTTTTATTTATGTAGGTTATTTTTTGACATTTCAATTACAATGTCTGAATATTCTTCTGGATTAAAAGTTCATTGTTTATTGAAAGGGTTTACTTGCTTTATTATGCTATAATATTATCACTATATCAGAAGCATGGTGGGGTCTTACCTTGCTGCTTCTTGCGGCACATCACAGTGAAGAGGGTGGCGAAGGCAGACATGATGACCAAGGGTACAGTAATGGCCATGGCGCGGATGGGGCCTGCCCAGGGGGAATGCACTGAGCAGCCAAAAACAGCCAGACACAGACAAATCAGTCCAATGCTAAAAATGAAGACAATCAGTATCATCATCTAAAATGCTAAAACGTTCACTGCAAAAAAGTAGCATATGGCTGGACACAGGATTTTTTAAAAAAAAAGCTTCTAAATATTATTAGAATAAAAAGTTTGCAAACTTAGTAATCGTTCTAAAGTTCGATGGTGCTTTCTGAAGGTATCAAAGCTCTTCTTTCCAAGACGATGACAAATTGGTCACCAGCCTTGACAAAACCAGGTCTCTTAGATCAGAGGTGGTTTGTATTACCTTGGCTCACGTGGTACTGCGTCTGGCGTCTAGTGGCGTTGCTGTCATCGCGGAGCTGAACAGGAGAATAAAAAACAGGACATTGATCAATCTTGATGTCATTTCACCTCAAAACCCTTTAGCAGCTACAGTACAGCCAATAGAAAGTACTTGTTCTGTACATGACTAGGGTCAGACATTGTAACTGATTTTTCAAGAAAGTGTCATTAATGGTTCTTCCTGGGTTATATTGCAGACATGCAGACATGCCAGAAGGTCATCAACCCTAGTGCTTAAGAGTTGCCCAACTAATATGGCTTTATTGCTCAATTCTGAGGTCATCTGTAGTTTAAAAGAACTAGCCTGCAAACAGAGGATGAGATAAATAGGAGACCCAGGGACAGTCAACATAGTAGTTGAGTGAAAACGGCCAGTCAGTACACAGTCTCGAACTTGACTAGAAAGAAAAAGCAGAAAAAGTAACCTCAATCGTGTAGGTTCCTGGGGTGAGATCTTCGAGTACACATGTAGTTTTATCCGAGCTGGACTCCTGGAGACAGAAAGATGCGATTCAAATGCGGCTTCAAACATTACGCGTGAAAAACGTTCCAGCGTCAACAGAATAACTGCTTGAAATTTGCATGAAAGGTTTCAGCAATTTTGTAAAAGAGTAACGCAAGCGTGACCTAATCATAAACACTGAAATCACTTTGAGAACAGCCGCAATTGTAACACGCAGCAGAAATGTTGAACAAAATAGCATTTAAAAACCAGAGGGGAAAAAAATAAATCCTGCCTGCACTCAGTTAGCAAGCTGAAATGTCTGGTACGCAGTTGAGGAGACTTCGGGATACTGGGATGAAGCCTTGACCCAAAACATGCAATTTCCCCTGCAAGTCACTGGTCTCCTGCACACCTTATCTTCTCAAATGGCTTTTTTTAATAATTATGCTGCTTCCCAAAACTCCCCCCAAAGCACAGGGTTCCTTTTGGTGTGTTTAGCCTTTTTCTATACATCCAACTATCTTCTGACCGCTTATCCTGGGCAGGGTCTTTGGGGACCTGGAGCCTCTATCCCAAGTAGCATAAGGACACAGAGCTGCGATAAACCCTGGACAGCAAGCCGGTCCATCACAGGGCACATACACATACTCATACACACTGCCATACTCTACGGGCAACACACACACACACACACACACACACCGCAAGAATTTAAACCCTGTAGGATGTGGCAACAGCGCTACCCACTGAGCTATCATGCTACCCATTCTGGTATACAATTATTAACTATTATTATTATTATTATTATTAATAATAATAAAATAATAAAGTATACTCTTGACAGTAATGACGGAAATCTCAACGAGTACAACTTTATTTTATCACTCATACATATGACTAAGCTCAACAGATGCAGATGGGATGAATTTCTGTTTTTTTCCTCAGTTTCTGAAAGAATAGGTCCTTCTTCTAAACCCAGCACATAGAATCTCTTCCTTGAGATTAAGAGGCCTTTAAGAGTCCAGCCGGGACATTTGGAACCAAGTCACTTCTGGGAAAGTACTCAGGTCCCCACACTCGTTACTATTTAGCGATTATGAACAGGAAGTTGGGCCGAGCGTCTCCCACACAGCGGGAGAGGGAGACCTTGGAGAGGAAGACTTCACCGTATGGCGAATCGCGCCTCACTTTGCACCGCTCACTTGGATCGGAAACTATAAGGTTTCAAACTACTCATGAGAAAATGTTAACCTTCTGTCGGTCCACCGATACTGAGAAAACACGCCGAGACAGACAGCGCTAGTCAGGGCATGTCTACAAGTACCAGGTGACACGGCTGACTTTGTCTAGCGACCCAAAAGCCCAAGGTCCAAGTCAAATACCCAGAAAAGGGGAGCATAACCCAGATCCATCCAATAAAACACGTAACTGGGTGAAATAGTAAAACCAATAAACAGCTTGGTTAAGATTCAGCTGGTTTCTCCGCGGTTATAGCTGGATAATCAATTTTATGCTTGTATACAGCAAATCAGTGATTCTTTTTTTGTTCTGTGACGTGTCCTCACTCATATTCCTAGAATAAACCCGACAATCTCCATGAGGAGACAGAATGGACCCTTGTTTTCCTTTGGGCAGGTAGACCAGTGGCTTACATTTAATCGCCAATTAAAAGCAGTAGATGAAGCAGGAGGAAAAAAGAATAAATTAAGAAGAATTTTACCGTTTTGCAGCGCCTTAGCCGAAAGGAGCCTTCCTGCCTCATCTTGTAGTACAAGTAGTAGGTGTTGAAGGCAAATGTAGAAGGGGCGTGGTCAAAGACCACATGCAGGCTGGAGCCCAACTGGGAGACATTGAAACTTCGCGGCTTCCAGACTGTTTGCAGAAAGAGAAGGCGATTGGAACAGGGAGCCAGAATTCTATTTGAATACGCATGAATATTCAAATAATAGGAAGCAGGAACCCCCCCCAAGAAACAGCCACACTTACTGGTAGCAAGAATGTTAATCCACTTTCCTAAAACAGTACATGCTGTGTGTGTGTGTGTGTGTGTGTGTGTGTGTGTGTGTGTGTGGGGGGGGGGGGGGGCGGGGGGCTACAGGTATCGATGGCACAACTCACACGGCTTGCAGACCAGATTGTCTGATCCCAAAAGCACTTCGCAGCCTGTGAAAACAAAGAGGCTCAGTCAAAATCCTTCATCCTCCTTTTCCTCGACAAACGAGAAGCACCCAGGAGCGATAGCTTCTCATGTGGCATTAGCGGCCGCCGGCTTTATCCCCAGCAGCTCCAAGGGAAACTAATGTTTTCTTCACTCAAATCTTATGTTACTGAAAAGGACTGAAAAAGAACCTAAACCAAAGCAGGTGTTTGAGGAACTTGCAGCTTCACGCTTCAGGGATCTGGGAAACATGCGCGACTGCATCATTACATAAGGGGTGGTTGCTAACAGCCCGGATACAGTGTAGCACAGGTGTGTAGCCCAGTGGGCTATGATCTATACCTGTGACCAGGTTGTGGGTTTGAATCCCGCAGCCAGCAAAGTAAACTTCTCTGCAGTGCCCCTCAGTAAGACCCTTCAATCAAAAAGCTTCAGGAGATTCAGATGCTGTCTAACCCAGGCTATCCTCACTTGTACATTTGGACACAAGCTATTGCTAAATAAATGAAAATGCCTGAAGCAGGGAAAGCAAGAAAAAAAAAAATCAGAGTCACGTACTGTTTGTGCGCAGGAAAGACGGTGGGAAATAGCTGTCATTCATGAAGGTGGGGAACGGCACGATACGGACCATGTAGTCCGTCTCAAAGGCGAGGCCCGAAAAAGGCTGGGTGCTCATCCTCTGCGGAAGCCAGAAAGAGGGAGTGTGAGATCCAGAGGAAGGGGCATCCACTTTCCACAGGTTCTGACTGAGAACCCACACAGGCCCAGGGCTAACCTCCCCTTTAATAAGTCATGGAACATTTGACAGAGTGAAAAAAAATCACAAGAAACTCAATACATAAAAACAAATGTACACTACTGTCTACTATCATGCTTCTAGATTAAAAACAGTCCTTGGCAAAAATCAAAGCAGCCAATAACCGTAAATACACAGCTGCTCTTTTATATTTAACCAGCTAATGAGGCTAACGATTAATTTAATTAGACAAAAAGGACAAAGAACAGTATCTGAGACCTTAGCGACAAAGAGCTGAAAACTGAAGGTTGGACCGAGAGCGTTACTCACAAAATTCCTGAAAGAGAAATTGAGCTGGCGTGGATCCTTCAAGGCCATGTGCTGGCACTGTTTCCCCTCCGGGTTCTTGTCTTCAAGGTAGACCCGGAAGCCCTTAACATGTTCAATCCCTGTAAAAAGAACCACAGTGCTTTG
This sequence comes from Paramormyrops kingsleyae, assembly GCF_048594095.1. Lineage (NCBI taxonomy): Eukaryota > Metazoa > Chordata > Actinopteri > Osteoglossiformes > Mormyridae > Paramormyrops > Paramormyrops kingsleyae. The sequence continues at coordinate 25,159,307 of NC_132804.1, forward strand.
TTCAGTTGTTCAGAATGTCAGTTACTAAAAACAGAGGGTGAGTATTACACAGGATCCAGCAAAGACTATTTCTGTGCCAAGAGCTGTATAACTGAGACCGAAAGCTGGTGGCTGGCTGGGTACTGAACATAACCCAAATCCTACCACAATATTCTTTACAAAAGGGGAAGGACAAACTTAATGGTTGTCTATGCTTTGGCCTAAAAACAAAATTTCATGACATCCCACAGAAAACATCTGAACAAGAAGTGTCCTTGCAACCTTGCAGTACGCCCCCCCCCCCCCAAAAAAAAAAAAAAACCCAAAATGCACAAACAAAAACGGGTGATGAAATTGAGGCCCGATTTGAAAATCAGGATGGGGGATGAGACGTGGGGCACCAACATGCATTCCTCTGACCCCCCTCCGAATCTGTCTGAATTATTTTCCTGCCTTATCTGTGGCGGCACAGGAAGACGAATTCCATCCGGCTCCTGTTACCGCAGCGTGCGTGTGGGGGATGGGGGGGGGGCACAAAGAGCCTCTTCTTAGTGCTGGGTGTAACTCCACACCTTTAGTCACTCCGGAGATACTATCAAGCCATCGCTCCACGGAGATGAAGGGTGGAAAAAAAAAAAATCGGGCTGAAAAAGTGGCACGACTGGTTTGGCTCCTCTGGTAGCTTTTTGTCTCACAGGCAGTCGTGCCACCATGTCATTTACACAGGAGCAGCTCCCCCTCCTTCTCTGTTCTTCAGGAAGCCCTCTTTTTTATGTATAGACACACACACCTGAGCGGTGTTGAGTCCTGCCCCAGTCAAAAGGATTAACCCGCAGAGCACGCTCACAATGGGCCCCATTGTCCTTTGGTCGAAGGGGGGGCTTCACATTACTGGGTTCAATCGAGGTCTGGCTCCCGGGGGTGGGGGGACAGTCAGAGGGTTTTGAGCCCTTCCTTCGCACCCACCATGCATTCTGACAAGGGCTCTAGGTGGCGCTGTGGGGCTGAAGTCCCTGTGTCTGCCTGGGACCACCGTTCGGGCGGGAAGAGTAACCTGACTGGTCACACGGCACCAGGACCTTTGATCACGATGGGCTCGACGGCCCCTTTGAAAGCGGGGGGTGTTTGTCCGCTTTGCTTCATCACCCGCCCCCCCCCCCCTCCAGACCAGTGGGCACTCGTGCATTTAAATTAAAAAAACAGCAAAATTCTAAAACTCTGTGAAAACCACCACATTGTCAAAGAATCCCTGAGAGGGCCAGCATGGGGCAGAGTAGCTCAAGAGCAAGAACCAGGAACCCAGAAGAGGCCCACTGTGGCACCTCTGACAACAGCATATATCCTGTATGAGCACAACATCTAGCTGTATAAAAAGTGATTAAGGACAGAGGTTCAAGAAAAAAACCCTTCCGTTGTAGCCTTGAACACAGTGCTTAACATGAATCGTTATAACACAGTAAATAACTACCAAGACAATCGTTTCCTAGGTGATGAAAGATGAATAAATCGAGCATACCAAGGGGACTTGGGGTCCAGTGCACCAGCACGGCAGCCTGGCTGTCACAGGAGAGGTGGCTGAAGGTGACGTTGTTCACCTCGTGGATGGCGTGCTTCCCCACCAGGCCCCAGTTTACCGTGCAGTCTGGTAGGCACAAGGAGGGAGGGTCACCGCAAGATTCCGGAACATTCTAGGCAACGAGCTAGAGGCCCTACTGCTATAGAGTGCTCGTCTCCTCCACGGGGAGGATGAGGGGTAGTCAGTCGTTACGTTTAAGACCCCAGGCTCCGGAGCGCCGCTTTGTGATGCTAAATCAAGGCCTATAAAGCAGGTTGGCTACCCCTGACAGGCACAGACAATGGGGAGCTGGCTGCTGGGAGAAACCGTGATTAGCATCCGCAAAAAATCTGACTTCTGGTAAAATCTGCAGGGGTGGCATGGGGGGGGGGGGGGGGGGGGGACACTGGAATTTAGCATGACATTGAGTGTTTTTTTTTTTTGAAGAAAAAAATAACAAAAAACAGTCCCTCCCCCCCCCCCTCACATGAGTGACACTGCTCATTCATAAAATAACTGATATGGAAGGGACATAAACAGGGCCGGTTTCCCAAAAGCTAGGGAAGGCTTACTGTCAGTTCGGAACGTGACTGCAGGCTTTCGGCTGCTGTCCTCGGAATTTGATGGAAGACCCTGGAAAGAGAGAGAGGGTGGAGAGGGAGGGAAACTTTGGATATTTTGCAAGCTGGTTACTCTAAAATAACTGCAGGAAAAACAAACTTCGGTGTTAGGATGTTAAGAAGGAATAACAGAACGACACGGGGGCAGGTCAGAGGTGATGGGACGGGCCACTCCCCAGAGAACGACTCCGCACCAGTCCCAAAACGGGGGGTGGGGGACAATGAGCCAAGCTGTGAAAAAGCTTGAAGTGTGGCTGAGCTGACTGATCCACTTGATTGTAAGCTACAAGTTAAGGTCAATAGGAAAAAAGAAAAACATCAAATAAAATATTTTACAAAAAGGTTATAATCAGCATCCTGGGTGACGTTTGAGCTACTAAAACAAATTTAAAAAGTCAAACCGGCGTCGTGTAAAAGGCGCATTTTCATAAATGTAACCGTGTCTGAACCATGTTTGCACCAACAGATGCGTCGCAATTCAAATGGCAAAGGTCGCCTGCCAAATATAACCCAAACAACAGACTTCACAATACATTTCAACAGTAGAAAACAACCAGCATCATACTCACGACTTGCCTGATTACAATGGAAAGCCATCGAATTCCCTGGCATCTTTCCCCATCCCTTCAAACAGAACGAGAGGACACCTACCTTCCAGCTCCTCTTGAACATGCACAGATAACGCCGCTTTGCCTACCCACCCCAAAACAAAAACACACTTTGTACCAGATTGAAATCAACTAAGGCCAGACTGCCATATCAGGATGAAGCTCCCATTCCAGGGTGCATCTCACACATTTAACTTAGTGGGACGGCATTCCCCATTCAGCAAATGCATTTAGAGACCAAGACACTGTTTCGCTAAATAAAGAAATTTAAAACAAACAAGTCAAAAACTCACAGAGTATGCAGTTAAACTGAAAGTTTAAGGTTTGTTGGAGGGGTTGTGAATCCCTTTAGGCTAAGCAGAACCCTTATGAAACTCTCTACTGAATGGGTAATGTTTACCAGCTCGAGGAAAACGGGGCAGCTACCTAATTTACCCACAAAATGAGGTGCTAGCCTGAGTTCCTGGAGCCTTTAAAAGCGAGATCGCAGTAGGCCTCCACCAGGCCGGACCATCTGAAGTGGGCTCCCCTCTACACCTGCAACCAATCAGCAGGACCGTGCTGCCGACTGCGACCTCACACCTCTGCGGCGCGAGCCGGAGACCCAGCCCAACGCCTCCCAACAGACACGCATCGTTGTCTGCCCACAAAGCATCCTAAATGGCCCCTTCACATCACAGCTCCTCTACATTTCTATGAAGACAGTCAATCCATTGGAGAGACGAGAGGTCTTTGGGGGAAGTCTGTGTCCTCTCTGAATTGTCGGTGGCGTCTATTACCCACAAGCCACTTCAGATCCTTGAGCTCCCAATAAAAAAAAAAAGTTGAAACTTGAAAGTCCGGAAAGTGGGTGGAGCAGGCCCATAAACCCATAAATGAGCTGGATCTCATGTCGGTTGCCTCGGAGGTAAAAACAGAAGGTCAGCTTCAGGTCACTCACAGGGATGATAAATAATCACACCATACGTATATGAAAGACTTTATGGATTCCAGTCCACCCCACCCCCCCACTGGAAGACCAAGGGTGGGAAAGTAGACACTTGGGCATCAGACTTCATGAGCTTATGGTGGACAGTCAACGTGTCTCTGTCTGCCCATCCATCAGTACAGAATACCACCTTCCACACCAATAACCCAGTCACATTTGTACCACTCAAATTATAGTCAAAGTTACGTATGATACTGCCCGTTATCAAACCATATATTCACCTCTCATTATTTAGGAAGAGTGACATCCCACCCAGGGTGCAACCCAGCCTTGAGTCTTATGCTGCTTGAGATAGGCTCCAGACCCCCCCGGCCCCGTGACCCTGACTAAGATAAGCAGCAGGAAGATGGATTGATGGATTGTTTTGGAAGCTGTCGCTATGGTCTACGACGACGAGATATCGAGTGAATGTGGGCCAAACACAAATGGTGGCTTCAAAAAAAAAAAAAGAAAAGTCGCCTGCTTCTTTCGTTCTCCAAACACAGAGAAAACGGGCCTCCATAGTGCCCCAGAGTCAAACCAAAGAGCAAAGGATGTCTAAACGGAAACAAGGGTCTGTATAATAAACACAGACGTGTCTCGACAAAGTTCGGCGGCAGGTGAGGACTGATCTGAGCGTTCCTCCTCCAGCAGGAACCGGACTAACCTTCAACCAGGTGTTCTATAGCTTCCCTGAATAATAACAATAATTATATAATCACAAAGATAGCTTGCAGACTCACAAACCCCAGGGCACCACCCAGCCTTTCAAATTCTTGGTTGAGCAACACACAACTGCTCTTCCTCACCTCTGCTAATTCTTTAGATGCAAGCAAACAATAGAATACCACCGTATACCAATCAACCCTATAAAAAACGAAGCACTTTGATACACGTTTTTTGACGTCAAAAACATTCAAAGGTATCTGGATTTAGATCTCTCACCCCCGACTCCCACACCCCCTTCTTTCTGGCATCCAAACTCACACGTGAAATTCATTTAATGAGACCACTGCCAGCAATGTTACAAGTGGAGATGGTTGTCTTTAATACCCTATTAGCTGTAACCCATATGGAGACAACTACAAACAAACCAGTTGGGGGGGGGTGGTATTTGTTTGATCTCCCAACTCCCCCAGTTCCCTCACCCCTTGAACTCCAAAAAAAAGAGGGGGAAAAAAGGCCTTCTGGAAAGTTCTCCAACAAAAGAAAATGCAACGTGCATACACTATCATTTATTTTCTAACCTTGCTTAGTGATTTGGTTGAGGGGGTGCAGAGTTACAGCTGGGTCCAGCATGGAACAGAAAGAACAGGCAAGGGGAAAGGCTGGGGGGTGGGGGTGGGGGGTATGAGACTTGAAGACTAATCTAGCTGCCTGAGGGGTAAGCTAGTTTAATTAGCCTGTAACATTTGTTGGGCTTATGTGCAATCTGCCACCCCCCCCCCCGCCCCCCCCCATTCCCAGTAAGACCTCCTTTGGGCTTCTCCAAGTACCTGTGACAATACTAAATATTTTCAAGCATAGAGCTTCCATTAATGAGCTCCATGAAACATAAAGTAACATCATGAAACACCTACCAAGACTTATGGAAGGATGTCTTGAGCATAGGGAACCTTAAGCACTTGCCGAAGGAACTCTCTCCATTTCAAAAGCTGTGCAAAATGGAAGGCTTTGTGCTTGCAGGACATACTATTCAAGAGATCCACTGCTAGCCGTGTTTAGTCAAGTCAAATCAGCTTTTTTGTGCAACACATTAAAAAACAACAGGAGTTGACCCAATGTGTATAGTAAAATACATAAATAAAAAATACCATGAAAACTAAATATCTGACAGAATGAGTTAAAGCTTTTTGAGAGTTAACTGAGGAAAGCCGGTAGTTAAGTCCCACGTCACTTCTGAGTGTCCATGATGTCTCTCCAGTTTCATGTGTAACATATTTACAAGACTAAGAAAAAGCAGAACCACAGTAACAAGTAGTTTTAAGAAGACCTGAATTTTGAGGCAGATAAGGTTAAATAAGCATAATGCCGACTATTTCAACACATCACATAACTGAAGTAAAAAGTACTTTAAAAGTTTCCCAAGACCCCAGAGTTTATTGCTTAATTGCAATTGTTTCTGTAAAAAATAAAAAAATATATAAAATAAAATGACTACTGTTTAATTAAGGCAGCTCATTCCCTGGATTATTTGGGTTTTAAATGGCAAGAAGAAAGGCTGGGATTGCACTGCATGCTATAGTTCACACCTCGGTTAGGAAACTCTGGTCCACACACATTTTAGTGAGCGTGCTCGCATTTCAGACAGCCAGGTCTATAGCCATGTTAGCAATCATTGATGGAGATCATAGAGCGGTGACAGGCAAATGGAACCACTAGTTTGATGTTCAGTATTCCACCCATAGTGGAAATACCTTTGATTTTTTTTTTTTGGTCTATTTCAGTGACTATTACAAAATATAGATATATACCACTGCTCATTGTTACGGACACCAAAAACACAACTTTGCATTCGGAGACAAGGCAAATACTTGTTTATATTCCTCAGACATCTGCAGATAATGGAGGAGCACAATATTAGTACTGTGAGGAATTATACGCTCTACGTAAACTTCCATTAGGTAGGGGGACCACTGGTATCAGGCCTGCTACTGTAGCTCTCCTCTCCAACTCCATCTTACCCCTATACCAGCCCTTCAAACACTCACCAAATTGCCTTCTTAAAGTTTCTAAACATGTTGCTTGTTTTCAAGTCCACGGGGGCTGACACCAGTATCAGCCCCATAAGCACAGCAGACTGGAAACAGAAAATGTAATGTCCAGCACCACGCTGACGCTAAACACATCTGTCACCGGCCAGGAGGCCGCGAATTGGCGCGGCGGCTCACACATCTGTCGTCCCTGGCAACACACATCGTCCAAACACTCTCCGGTCCAACTTCTAAACACAGCACCTTCAGAGTGCGAGTTGACTCACAGAATTAAACATATTATTAACGTATTTTTAACCAGATCAAACCACCCAAGCGTCACTGCGTTTGCCAAAATGATGACACCCCCCACCCCCCCTCCCTTCCCCGGACAGTTAAAAATCAGCCTACAAGTGCTTTGTCCTTTCCACAAACCGCAAAGGGACAGAGGAGCTTGTAGACATCCGAGAACCAGGGCGAGCCTGAGTTTGCGGGCCCAAGCGGCCCGTGCAAGAGGAAATGAGCACCTTTCTGAAAGCGGCTGAGCCTGCTGGACCTTGACCGAGGTCCAGAATCATCCCACATGCGTTTCTCATTACCAAACACATGTCTCCAATTTCACATCCCCAGGAGGATCCTCTGCTTCCCCCTCAGACAAATCAGCTTTGTATCTTTTATCAAGGTTCAGCGATGCTAATTAATCACCACGTCCTGCTACTCATTTATTTATTTATAATATTTATTCCTGGGGGTCAGGGGAGAGGGGCATGAACTCCAAAGCCTTTCAGAAAGCTGATTTGCAGGAGTCACGGAGTAAGCATTATGGCATTAGCATTCATTCTTTTGCGCCAAAAAATGTAGTAAGTCGAACAAGGCCACTTACCTGGAGAGCCAACAGCCTAAGATTATTTTTTCCCCCCACACTGAAAAGTAGTCAAAATTGGAGAAAATGTGTTTTATTCAGCAATATTTACGTTACTCTTGCTTGTATAACTGTTGGACACCAGGCAAGCCATGACGGTCACATGACTGTGCCAGACTAACCAACATAAATGCAATGCCCAACATTCTGATATCTAGGCATGATTTCAAACAACATATGAAAGGAACTTTGATAGCTAAACAGACAGTCAGACGGCTCCTTGTATGTGAACCGTGGTCGTCGCTCCCCAGACATATAATCAGAGACCTAACAGCTTATGATTAGACAGGCATCAACAGACCTACATAAAAATTCTCATCTAATTCTAAAAGCCCACAAAATATCCCTCAAAAGCTGCAAAAATTGATCAAAATGTCTTGTCATTTAAAAGCATCACAAAAGCATAATTAAATAAGCAAGAATTCAAAACACTCAAAACTCAACCTAACAATTCATACCTTCCTACGAAAGCAAAAACACAGAAGTAGTTAGTGGATGACAGCACAGAATGATTGAAAACGTGTTTCGCTGTCGGCCGATGAGTTTCCTTTTGGGTGTGTCTGAAGAATACCAAAGGCAGCAAGTATCACTACGAAAGCCTAGGCCAACACAGCTTGACGATTAATGCCAGTGTTGCTGCGTTTAATTCCAGTATGCATGCTTCCTGTGCCTGACAACTGGGAACAATTCAGGGTATGCTGGAAAGAAAAGAAAACAGGCACATCTTAAGTTGCAAGGGAAATGCCTGATCAGTTCAGGCAGCTGTTCATCCGAGCAGGGCAAATGGGATTGCAGTTTTGTTTTTTTTCCCCCCCCTGATATATGGCAGTTGTCATTATACTCACCCACTGTTCTCCTGAAACGGTACCATATGCAGAAAAAAATACCCAAAGTGACTCGGAGGATGCTCAACAGGACACAAATCACAAATCGCGCTTCGGAGAGTCACCGCCAAGTGTAGCAGAACACATGGACCTTCTCAGGCACTGGTTCCTCTCCCCTGGATCTCCCAGTGAGTAATGAGTTTCCCAGCACCAGACCCAGTGTCATCTCACCCACCCATCCTTAAAAAAAACACACACACACACAAAGCTCTGAAAGAAGAATTATACTCATTTGAATTTAGTTTTGTTTACGCAGCGTCCTTCCCAGGAGCCCTCAAGCACTTAAGGATTTTGTAAGGAGATGTAAAGCAATAAATTAAAAACAGCAAAAGCCTATTTGTAAGGTGAGAATGCATTTAATACAGCACTTTTAACCCAATAAACCTCATAGCCTAGCCAACCTTAAACATGCTTAGAAGACTTACATTAGCCTACAGTTGGGCAAAATTATTAACACGAATCCTATTTTATAATGAAGTGTTGAGTGTTTCATGTAATTCCCTGAATTATCATTACCCACTGTAAAGACCAAACACTACAAGACAGACCATCATAACCCAGGGAGCATCTGTCTGTCTATCCAGAAGAGTTTCAGCAGGTTGCTGAATAAGCAACATTGACTAGTTAATAACAAACTAAATTGTCTAAGACTACTCCATGATACAAAGAAGCTGGAGGAATTGACAGTGGACCCTATTCTGTCCTACTGGAAAAGGATTTATGTGCTGGTATGTATCTGGAAGCTGCATCAGTGGAGACTGACATGCAGGAACTTCAGACATTTCACAGGAAGACAGCAGACTTCCGGGCACATTCACAGAATCCGGGATCCCCGCGCGGTGAAGACGCTTTGCAGTTTACCAGCGGCCTCACTCAGGAATTCGGTCTGAGGAAGTCATCAGTATGAGAATGCAAATATTATTCCAAATATACCTTGCTGCCCTGTGGATACACATTCAGTGCAAGAGAGAATCCCAGCTAAGTCTGATCTGTTGTGATTCAGAATTAGTTAATATTTGGCAATGGCTCATGCTTGCTGCAGTATACAACTGCAGGGCACCTGCCATGTGACAAATGGGGAACTACAATGACATTGCTGCATTTGTCATCGTCACAGCTTTTGCTCACGCTACGAATTCATCAGGCTTAAGAAACATTTGTTTACGATTACGATTCATTTAGCAGACAACTGAAAGCAGGGTCAGGCCACGCCTGGGGCGAACGGGGGTGAAGGGGCTTCCTCGAGGGTCCGACAGTGGAATCACTCTGATGACCCTGGCATTTGAACTGGAGACCTTCTGATCACAGGCACTGCATCCTAACCCTCTGAGCCTCCCCCACATGCTTCTGTCCAAAGCCATGCATATTTATATTGGTATTTATATTGTAAATAGTACAATATAGACATGTGTGTCATCAAGGAGCCAATCAACAGAAAGTGCATTAAGGGAGCAGAGTGGGACCAAGCTAGCAAGGGTGGTGCTGAGACAGATGGGTCTTGGGGTGCTTCTTGAGGGCAGAGAGGGAATCTGCTGACCGCATGTGGCTTGGCAGCTTGTCCCACCGTACGTATTGCTTCTCCATTAAACGCAAACATGCGTTTACACACATGCCACATAACCGTAACCCAGGCGATCACCACTGGGGAGGAAACATATATACATTTTAAACCATTTTAAAAGCCTAAGCAGAACTGCACGCCTGCAGTGAACCTGAGGTGATCACGGTCTCGCAGAGGTACCATATCCCACTGCCCCTGGGGTGCTCCATCCAAGCGTCGCATAGGACTTTTAGACATCCTGTCTGGTCACTGCCAAGCCAGGTTTAGCGGAGGAGCGATCCGCCAGATGACATTAGGGAACAATGCGTTTCTTCATGAGCAGGGAGAAAGGTCCCTGGAATCTGAAGTATTGTATTTCATGCTGCAAGAATGTGCTACTGGCCTGGGCTTAAAGCTGCATGCAAACGAGAATCCCAACATTAACCAACCCTAACCTACACCATCTCATCCCAACCCACATTAACCAACCCTAACCTACACCATCTCATCCCAACCCACATTAACCAACCCTAACCTACACCATCTCATTTTTACACTGCAGTATATTGTATTTTGACTGTATTTTCAAAGGCAACCCTATTCCGGCATTTTTTTTTTTTAAATGTTCGCAATAAAAATTTTTGGTAGGGGGGGGGGGGGTACAATTTTTTCATGGTAGACGGCATATTGTAATACCACCCAAACCTATTTGCAGAAACTTACAGAGACTTCCCAGTGACTTCCAGTTTAACACCAATAATTATTCCTGGTACGCCCCCCCCCCCCCAAATGAAACTCAAGAGAGTCTGATCACCTTCAGTGTCTAAGAAACTATACCAGTGTGCTTAAAGGGGACCTTGTTTAGTGGGAAGTAGGCCTAACTGTTAGTTACTAAAATGCTGTTGAAGGGTATTTTCACAACATTAGCCCCCATAAAAATGACAAAACTTGTAAATACACACAGTGCAGACGGGAAAAAAGAAGAAAAAAGTTGACTGATTCCTGGCCCTTTCTCCTGGATGCAGGCCACTCTAATGACCTGGAAGCTTTCATAGCCGAACAACGACAAAACGAACACAAAGACCCCCGATCTGACAAAAGCCCCCCTCCGACTACACAAAGGCTGCCCAGCATACTTCACGCTGCCACTCCAGCTGAAGGAACAGCTGGGGGCTGGCAGTCACGGAAATCTCCCATGGTGGAGGCGGACATTGGGAGGAATAATGCAACAACCACAGCCCCCGGTCACCCCAGGGACATGTGCAGCTCAGTGGGTTAGGACTCTACGCCTGGGATCAGAAGGTCGCCAGTTCAAATCCCGTGGTCGATTTGAGTAAGGCCCCTAACCCCAAGGGAGTGGCTGACCCTGCATTCACAATCGTATGTTACATTTATTTATTTACATGATACTTATCCAAGGTAACTGTAGTTTCTCATATGTGCTGCAATGAGATATCATCAGATCTCCACTTTCGAGAAACTTCTTTAGACCCATCTCTTCCAAGAATACCTCTGCTAGCCTGATACCACTCTTCTCTTGATGCTGTGCTTTCTGCTGATTTAACTGTAACCTCAAGTGTTTGCTTTGTTGGAAGATGCTGTGTAGTTCTTGGTCTAACGATACTTACACTTGTAACTAGTCGACTTCTTCACAGAATGTATGTTCGTCTTGTATTATTTACCTCGATTGAATGTTGCTTTAGACGTCTGCTAAATGAAACTAGCAGGGAGCAGCTTACATGAGAAGGTCAAGAACTTGACATGAAGACAGGATACAAAAATAAAAGGCAATAGGGATGTCCCAAACATACCCGTGGATTTTTAATGGCTTATTATGATTGGTTCCTGATAAAGCGGGGGGTGGGTCGCTCTGTATCCGTGTTCTGTAAATAAAACCTGATTTTTCGCCAGGGGCCTCTCTGGGATGGGACTCCTTGATTAGACAAAGAGGAAGGAGCGCCTAAGTGATTGTAATGACTTCAATCTGCTGGGTATGGGAATTTCCCTCAGGGACTAAATGTGCCGGTCAGCATCTGGCCCCCATGTTATCAGCGCAACATCCCGGCGACGCAAAACGGAAACGGTCCCCTTTCAAAAGTGGTCGCCATGGCAACCAGTGCAAAAGGTAAGAACGGATCAGCCGTTCGCCAGTTTTAAAGGGAGCAACGTCAAAACTCTTTTAAAAGGATCTCAGCTATAATCAGGGTAAGTTGTTTTTGTGTACAGACCAAAATTTCTGAAGATTTACATTCCACAATTTACTTCCCAGAATTTAGTAGAACTCGCTGACCTTTAATACCACTTACGGAGATGATCGATAGGCACACAGGCCAAATCACAGAATCGCACATTTTAAAATTTACCTTTAACGCACCTTCGCTGGCTAGCAACAGGCTGCTTTTATTTCCCAGCATCAGTCAAAGGGGGGGGGAGAGTGTGTCTTAAAGACCAGGGGCGCCGTATTGAGCAGGGACACACAGCACTCCGGCCCGATTCAGCGCCAGCCAACCAGGGATTTTCCCACAGAAGTGCACAAAACGGCCTCCGAGGGCCCGAGCTGGTTGGGTGGTTTTCAATGGTCCCTCAGGACGCCACAGAAATTACTTGGCAGCCACCCGCCCACCTCCGCAGCCCCCAAATCTGAGCCCCCCCCCCCCTTCCTTTTTCCCGTATGGCAAATGCTATGAAATGGAACCCCACCAGAACAACCCCCACCCCAAAAAACATCATTCATCAGCAGCCAGATGTTATAAGGAGGGTGGGGGGGGGGGGGGGGGGGGTCAGTGCACGAGAGAGAAAATGTAGGGGTTCCTTTGAATGAATGATTCGAATCAGAGAGCAACTGACAAAGGTGCCCCCCATGCACACTCATGTCTGGGCTTGTAGTTTTTTTTTTTTTTCCTTGTAAAAAAAACCTCCCTCCCCAATAAAAGGCCTGGCTCAGCATGAGTTTGTATACATCTATAACGTCTACAAAACATTTCATACATTTCATCCCTGAGACCACGGATTATCTCAGACACTACTGCAAATACATTCAAGGCACAAAGAGTTTTTCAAAGCTTGCTTTCGACTGAAACCATTTTCAGGGAGTGTACCGTTTCTCTGAATGAAAATAAAAAAGATATTGCTTGCATACACAATCCATATTTACAATAAACAAGACAAGTTTGCGAAGACGGAATGTCTAGCCTGATAAAACAGCACTTAACTTCACTGTGACTGGTTTTGTAGTTGAACTGGCATAGAATAATAACCAGGATTTCATGCCATTTTAAATGTCAGAAGTGTATCAGGTGATGGATTTCCAAGCTCAGGTTAAACTAAAACTTTAATTGCTTCCACTAATTTTCGCCACAACTTAAAACTGGTAATGATGACTTCTTGGTAATTTGGTACTAGCTGAGAGGAAGCCTAATCAAAAAGGGTTAGTAATTCTTGATTAGTGGTCTGGCCTGTGTTTTGATTACATTTAGACCCTCAGGCACTCAGCCTGGTGGCTGGGGAGATTTTTAAGTCTATAACAACAAATGCCGCCCTTTTTCTGTAGCTACTAATGATGCAAACTTAAATTCTGCTGTTGAGCAAACAATCTGACATATAGAAAACGGCATTTCCTTTCCTCAAAAAGGACAAAAGGCAAAACAGCTTGTCATATGAATCACAGAGAATAAAGCTGCTCAAAATGAACCCCCCGAAGGGAAGGTATGAGCATGAGGGCTATGTTAGCGATTCTCGTTAGAATTGAACCTGATTCTGCAGGCCTGTCCTTTCCAGCTCACCGTGCTGAAGTTAGATCTTTAGACGAACGAGGATCTGATTTGGGGTGAACCATTTTAACAACGCAACATTTTGGCTATTTACGAATACGAAAAGTACCCTGTATACTGAGAATTTCAAAAATATATAGAAACGTGTAGGAACCCTTTAACACAAGCAGCTGGAGAATAAAATTACTACGTAAAAGCATATATTAGCCAAAGATCATGCTGATCCAGATGTTCGTGTTTTATACGAACAGCCAATACGTAGGTATGTTTTTCCGCTATTCACCGGTCCCAACTGTCCGCCTTATGGCCAAGAGGTATCACTGGAGTAGCTGTGAAAGGAGGATGCAGCACCGCAGGAGGTCGCCCCTTTAACGCGGTTGTAAAGTTCCGACAAAAGCAAACATGGGTGAATTTCCACGGCCTTCAAATTGGTCTTGGAGGCAAATATAAAACAGACCACAATGTACCAGACCTCTCATGGACAGCCAAGATGGAAAAGCAATATCCGAAAGAGGAGAAATCTACAACTGCCTTTTACCACAGTGTGGCTGCGGCGAGTCGCTGTCTAAATCACTAAATTTGAGTGTACACAATTTGCAAGGACCGGATGACTACTTCAAGTCTTAGTTACAGAAAGGACTATTAGCAAAGAACTAGGAGCTGAGCATCACACTTTATTAACCGCACATAAGACTGTCATCATTTATGTATGTTTGTCTGTTGTTGTTATTATTATTGGGTGAAATCCAAAGTCCTTCCAGTCCACCTTTTCGGCTATGCCACACTGTACCAGAATGTAAATTACAAAAAAAAAAAAAACAAAACTGGTTTTGGAGAATTAACTAGATGGACAAACTACTAATAAGTACATAATCCAGAAACAAAAAAAAATCGTCAATAGGAAAAACTAGTGTGAAGACAAATAAACAAACCAACAACAAACAAAACCAATGGAAGCAGATGGGGCTGAGAATAAAGTACCTCAGGTGGTGGGGGGGGGGGAATCCGCTGTGGTTACACACCGTACGACAGGGCTGTGTTATTTAATGCATTTGGTGGCGTTTAAAGAATGGACGTGGCACCTGTAATCTTGAAGTGTTTCTTTTAGCGACCGACTGACTGAGAGCCCAGCGCCCGGCCGCGTTTGAAGTGGCCGTGGGGTGGGGGGTGGGGAAGTGGCCTGTGGTTTCGGAGAGGAAATACCGAAGCATTTTAGTAGAGCAAACAGTCCCCTCGCTTCCTATGGGAAATCACTTCAAAGGCGGCCCTCTCCCCGGACAGACCATGTATTACGGGGCAATCACTCACTAAATAGCCCGTCATTCACATTTACAAACTAGCGGAGCACGGAAAAAACATCCCCCCGAATGTGCCACTTCCCCTACTAAATACATTAAAAGACAAATATTTCGAAAGGCACGTTTGTTCCAGATAAAGAGGGATGTTTTCTTCGAGATGAAGAGGAAAACGTCTGACACGGATAAGTAATATCTGAATAAATGTAGTCTACTTGTAGCAGGCCTAAATCTAAGATTTTCTCTGAAAGCGCCGACTATGGAGATAAAGTGCTGCTAACAATTTATATTTCAATAAACAATCACAGCTGGCCATTTGATATACTATTTTTTATTGTTATCTGACTTGCAACTAAAACTCTGGGAAATTCTGAACTCGTCATTTACTTAGACTGTGACCCTCAATGGACATGAAATGACAAAAGACCTGCGGATTCACAGCGGAACCCAACAAGACGGGTCAGGTCAAGCAAATCGTCCACACAATAGATCCCGCTGAATGACTTTTTCCATACATTAATCGGAGCCTAATCCCCAACAAAACAAAATCCCTCCTGAGTCTCCTGCCCAGAGCATGCTCTGCTGCATGCATGTAATGAAATTCCCATAAAGAGATGTAGCTCAAATGTACATTTCTTTCCCAAAGACAATACAGCCGGGACAAAAAAATCAAATGCTCGAGTTTTGTTTAGCAACAGCGTATCGTGGGCAGTAATTAACAACAGGTATATTAACCACTCGATCAGCAAGTTAAAAGACATCGACATCAGCTAAAGTAAGGCTTTAAAGCAAAATACTTTAAATACCCCGTAACAATCGTTAGGTTCCCACCTGCCCCGACTGACTTTGCCACGGTTTCAACAAGTCCTAAACCTAATTAAACACTTTGGGGGGAAAAGCATTACACCATTCCAAACAAATGTTTCACACCGCCGCAGTACGAGACGTCCAACGTGAATACGCACTTAGTTTTTCGCTGAAGCCATGCATGAAAAAGGCACCGATCATTGCTTTACCTTTAGATTGCATTTGTCCGCGTTCCATTTCTTTGAGGTACTAGCCAGCGTTGCAATATATAGGCTCAAAAGTTGAATTACAAACAAAGTTGAGAGTAAAGAGACTAGCTTCCCCGGCGGAGCCATCCCTCCTCAGTCCATGAAGACGGGCTAATCCAGTGTGAGAGCCTGCTCGCATTGACTAATACTGTTATCCAATGTGTGTTATGGCCGCAAGGTGGCGCTGTGGCTGGCCTCCTAAGACCTTCCTCTGTTCTTGAAGTATTACATCCAAGATCCATCTATATATTCTATTATTTTTTACTATTTTGGGCCTGATTTGCATGGTAGTAATTGTTTTTCTGGCGCTGTAAACTTTGATTTTGTTTTATTTATTGCAAAGAAACTCTACAGGCTGTATGAGGCGGCTGCGCATGTCTTGCTTTCAGGCTTTTTCTTTCTGGAAACGCCCAGTACTTAAAACAAAGCTTGGAAGATCTTCTGTTCCTTCAGTCAATGCCATGCGGGTCAGAGCCAGTGTAGAGTTACGGTCTGCAGCCCGCTGGGCAGCTATGTGAAAAGATGATACGGTTATAGACTAGAAGCTTAGAAACTTGGATATTAATGGGTGCTTTCATTCAGCTGGTAACGAAATAAAACAGGGAACAATTTTACTACCACTGTATAATCTGCTTGTATGTTTTTTTTATTGGCTTTTCAAATCTAGGCCAGAAAAACCGAATCGGTTTTATTACAGATGTAACACTTTCGAGGTCACCAGCAATAATAAATTGCCACACTTTATAAATGATAAAGCAGGTGTGTAACATGTACATTGATGCATTTTCAAACTTGTACATGTAAAGTACCTGGTGAATGATTAGTTTGCTTTCCCCATAACCGAAATAAATTCATATAATAACTATATTCTTTGCTCTCGTGGTTCTGTGTATTAATATGTTCTTGTGGATTTCAAAGGCTGGATTCCTGCGGGTGTTTTTTCCCCCCAGTAAACCACTGTTCTTAATTATGTCAGCTAAGTTACCTCGCCTGGTATTTCAAGTACCATTTACACTGTAATTAAAATGTATCGGGACTAGGAATTCATAATGTAAGGCTGCAACGCATTTAGCCTAAGGCAGGGGTGCCCAAACTCCAGTCCTGGGGGGCCAGAGCCCTGCACATTTTTGGGTTTCCCCTCATTTAACACACCTGATTCAACTCCTTGTGTTAATTACCACATATATCTTGAGCTGAATCATTTATGGTGGAACAGGGAAAGAACTAAGCTACACAGGGCTCCGGCCCCCCAGGACTGGAGTGGGGCACCCCCGGCCTAAGGCATCGGTGGGAATTCTGCGCTGTCAAAGGCTGTGGTGCCTTTGGGGTGCCTCAGCTCATACGTGGGGTTGTTTCACCATGTGCTCCCAGTAAAAATCAGTTGTTAAGAGGTAGGCTTAGAGACACAGTGCTCCTGTGTGGGAGAAGATCCCCAACCTGTGATTGTACAGCAACTGGCACCTGCCTCTATGATATAGTACTGCTGACCAACTCTTGTAACAATAAACTGACCTTGCAAACTATAATCTCAATGTTAAAACAGCTGTGTTCACAGGCTAAGGGATATTCTGGATTCCTCTCAAACTCCATCCTGTTTATTGATAACATTGTTTAAATGGCACATTTACTTCCCTCAGTGCTATAGATTAGCTGCTAATTAAAATTAGCCACTAATTTACATACATTTTTAAAGTGAAGGACCCAAAGTTTGACAACTGCTATGAGTTGGAGACTTGTAAAATATTGTCACTGACTTTCTTTAAACTGAATAATGTCTCCAAAGAGAAGTAGTGCAGACGATCGCTTTAGGTCTGTGTTGAGAGTGTATGGATGGGGGGACTTGAACACTATCTGAGTGTGAGAAGACGACGGAAAAAACTGAAACGGATTTAACAAAATCAGTTTACATACGGTGTATGTGCCCAAGGGCAGAATTTAGGCTAATTTACTTATTTCAATTTGCTTAATTTTGATGGGTGTCCGATCGTTGGACTCTATAATGGCTGCCTTGTCTTTCTCAGATGGGTGTTGGTTGTGGATGCATATGTTGCTATCTAGCTCATTGCTAAGACCTTCCTTTATGTTTTCCTTTTTTTTTTTTTTTTTAAAAAAACATCTTTCTTCTAACAGCATTTGGCTTCAATTCCCACCACTTAAACAAGTTGATGTAAAGATCAAAGTTAACCATACCCGAAGCCTTGGGGGAGGGGCAAGATGCATCTGAGGTTAATGTATAAATTCTACAATAACGCCCTCTGGCACGATGTCTCTTTCAGAGTTATTATGTTACTATTGAAGTTGGGATAAGAAGGACCTGTCTTTGTTAGCTTCTTGAAAGCTGACCACTGCACACCTTCTGACACACAATAGACTTGCACAGTCTGATCCATGCAGAGACAAACCACATCAGGGACTGTTTTTGCTGTCGCAGTTGCCAGATCACAACGCCGGAGTATTATTATGGAAGAATAGGCTAAATGTTTTTATTAGAGACTAATGATTTTTTCCACAAGCCAATGAATTTTTCAACAAATTAGTACATTAGTGGTCTTCTTGTTATATACTTTCCATGGGTGCTATCATTTAAAAATAGTTTTAAAATCAGAAATTCTAATAAATAAATATTGTAAAATTTGTACCAAGCAGCAACTTTCCAAAATGAAACATTAAAAAATTACCACAGAAGGATGGCATAGGGAAAATGTGGCTGTTATTTAACAATAGTTTGTGAAAATAAATACAGCACAGAAACTCTCTGAAGAACACTCGCACGAGAAGCGAAGGGCACAGTTGACACTATTTCCTGAAACAGAAAAAAATGTAATCTAAGCCAGTTTTGAGAGGTAAGACAAAATCTGGAAGTTGGTATCAAATGGTGTTTGTCTAAATAAATATGTCAAGACTGTCTCGATCAAGAACTATAACACTAAGTTTGATTTTCTCTGAGTGCTTTTTTTTTAAAGGGAGCAGTAATGGTATCTTTTTACAGGAGTTTTTGGCAAGAGGGAAGTAAAGTAGAATAAATCCAGACCTATTTGAAATAAGACAAGCAGCTAAGCAAGTTTTTCTTTTCTTTTTTACTGGTTTGCCAGGTCAAAGGAAGGACAAAGGAAAATATATCTGGTTATGGGCAAATCGTTCTTAGATCTCAACAAATAAGACTTTTTTATGACATAAAATTTACATGCTGAGTATGTTGCCTGGGATTGGCTACAGGCCCCCTGAGACCTGCACTAAATTGTGGTTGGGAGATTGATTTATGGATGGATTGATTAAGTTTATGATGTGAGCAATTCAGTATATAGAAAAGCATTCTTTATTTAACAAAATCATTTATTTCTTATTTTGTCAGTTAACTAAGCCTATAAAAGGACAGGTGTATTGATTTGTAAATGAAAACACATATCTACAAGTGACCTTCTGACCTCTGTCTGACCACTATTCCTGGTGAGGGCTGCTAGTTTGCACGGTATATGCCAGCATTATCGTCAACTGTCAGACGCACATGTACAGGTAAATCATGCAAATACAGGGCCAATGCGGGGTGCAATAAAAAAGATCAGAAAATGTAAGGTACTGATTTTTTAAAAATCATGTCACCCTCTTGTGGCTGGCAATAGAATAACAAGTCAATGCTCCTGCTTCATAGGCATTCACTGTAAAATGGATCTTCCATCCATTCCTGTCTGGGTCAGCGCTGATCCTGCCCTTCATGTCTCCTGCCTGTTTGGTCAGCAGGTGTTGATGACAAGCCTGTTCTCCTCCCTGTCTGTGTGCCTTTCCCTTTCCCTAGACTGCCTCGTGGCTCAAACGGCTGCGTGTGCCACCCTGACAATGTTGTTTGCTTACGAGTTCAAGGCCAGCCTCCTATTTGTATTTATTACACTTTTGTTCCCCAGTGCTCCCTTTCTATTAGTTTTCTTGTCCCTAATTTGTGGTTTGTGTTCTGTTTTGGTTTTTGTTTTGTGCCTTTTGTGGTTATGCATTACTTGACTTTGTTATTCATAGTGTTAGATTCTGTTTCCTAGTTTCCCTGTTAGTATTTTAGTTCCATGATTACATTTATTATATCCACCCATTACCCTGTGCCTCATAATTGATTGCTGATTGATCGTCGTTCTGTGCCCTTGTCTTGAAATTGGTTAATTGTGCTATTGTTTGCCCCTGCTTCTTCGTTATCTGGTTCAGTCTTGTGTATTTAAGTTCCTGCTTCTGTGCTGCTCCTCAGTCTGCTTTTGTGAATGTCACTATGTGTTGTCTCCTCCTCCTCCTCCTCCTCCCCTCCCCCCCCGGTTTTCTTTGGTTCTCAGTTGTGCTTCATTTCATGATTTTTGTAAATTCAGTTTTTTTTCCCTGTTTGTTTTTTGATGCTTTGTGGTCCTTTTGATTTCGTAGTTTTACCCTGTATGTTCGCTACCTCAATAAACCCCTTTTTTCCTCTTGGAGCAGCCGGTGGATCATCGCCTTTTCCCTTCCATGCCACGCTGTACAAATTCCATTCACATTCCATAACTGCTTGTCCTGTAAATCTTGCACACGCACAACGTAAAATTGTGTGACGTCTGGGAAGCCGCTAGAGATGTTGAGCCCCATAAAAACGTATCATATTAGGCCTCCAATTTTATTGGGCTCTTTGTGATGGGGGCCCTTGGAATCATCCTGACTCCACCCCCCTTTACAGTATTTCTGGGTGGAGGATATTTATAGTTTAATAAATTCATATTAGAAGTACTGGCTGGGAGATATATAAATGACTGTTTTTAAATGAGCACATTCAACATGTATAGTCTAGAACAGGGGTAGGCAGCCCTGATCCTGGAGTGCCGGTCCCGGCCAGGTTTCCTGTCCTACCTGGTCTCTGATGAATCACTCCTGATCTCAGGCAGATAGTAACTCATCAGGTAGGATAGAAAACCTGGTAGAAACTGCCACCCCAGGATCCTAACCCTGGTCTAAAAGAACTCTCAAAAATCCTGTTTGCTTTATTTCATATTGAATGAAAAAGACTTGATCTCTTTTATTATATTTTACCTACACATTTAGTTGGTTAAAACTGGTGTTAAAGTAGATAGATCATGTTTGTAGGAGGCCCAGTTGTAACACAATAGACGCAAATTGGGCGAGTTTAAACCAGCAGGACACGCTTGATGGAAGCCAACTGAACCACTGATTTTGTCTCCATTAAAACCCACAACAGTCCTCACAATGGACTAGACTCTCTCTAAATGCATGTAGCTCCTCCCAGAAAACACGGATGGGAATAGACCATCTTTATTGTCATTGTAAGCAAATTGTTTCTTGATCCAAAAAAACCCCCAATGCATTTGTATCATATATCTTCCCATATAATTAGGATTTTAACTGTATTTTATGCCATATTTATGTCTTACATTGTGAATACCATGTTTGGATTGATTGATTGGCCATTGATTCTTGATATAATCTTTGTTTGAACAGCACCTATCT
The DNA here is from genome assembly GCF_048594095.1 of Paramormyrops kingsleyae. Taxonomy (NCBI): domain Eukaryota; kingdom Metazoa; phylum Chordata; class Actinopteri; order Osteoglossiformes; family Mormyridae; genus Paramormyrops; species Paramormyrops kingsleyae. The sequence goes on from NC_132804.1 coordinate 25,180,661, forward strand.
TACATGAAATTAAGCTCAAATTGCTTTACATACAGCATAAAAGTCATGAAACACGGAAAAGAAGAACAGGCAAACATAATAAGCAATTAAAGACACAGCTAACATACTGCAAATAGGTAATGTATAATTATTATATAATAAAGGACAAAACAATCATACAAGATAAAAGTAATAAAAGGTGAAATAAAAAACTAAAAGGGATAAACAGTTACCATTAAATAAAAGTACAATAGAACATAAAAGGAATAAAATATATAAATGCAGCAAGAAAAACTAAAAAAAACAGGACAGCTAAAAGAAATTAAAAGAATACAATGCAGACTTAGTTCCAATCCTAAAATGGGTCTATCTGAAGGGGTCCTGGAATTTAATGACTTCATCTGAAATATTATGTTATGCAAATGCATGAAACAGTTTGTAAGAAACCATTAGCTTGGCAATTAAATGCATTATATTAACTCAGTTCCACCTACCCGTAATGTGCCAGACTGACTTGTGGGATTCACTCTTATCTTGCAGGAGCACAGAAGCCACTGAAAACATCCTGCAAATGATCTCCTCCCATTTGGCCCGGAATATAAATGCTTTCATTCTATGCAGTGCAGACATCAGCACAATGAGAAATCAGTGATGTATTACATAATCCCATTTAGCTGGGCTTTAGTTTAGAAGAAAGTTTAAGAAATATTTTTTTAACTAATCCCTTAATGCTATTAAGACAATCCTACTGGAAAGATTCTCTATACATTACTCATGAATAGATACTATTATAACTATTGCTCTTAGCCTGTAATGCCCCTTAATAGGGGTAAAGCAGGAGTGAACACGTGAGAAAACATGAATCCACTTGGAGTCCAGTCCAGCATAGATGAGAGGGTAATTCAACGCATGTCCACCCCAAGATTAAGGTACATTCTAGAAACACCCACCTATATGGCTACAAGTTCACCCCTTCTGCCACAAAGTGCTCGTCTCCTCTACAGAGAGAATGAGGGGCAGTCAACTGTTACATTTAAGACCCCCAAAGATGAAGAGCAGCTTTCGTGATGCTTAAATCATGGCTATAGAGCAGTATTTCTCAACCTGGACCTTGGGGACCTCCAGACAGCGGCAAGTAGGACTGTCTAGCAGGGAGCTGGGAGGCAGCAAAAATGTGGACCGACTGGAGGTGCCCAAAGTCGGGGTTGAACAACGCTGCTAGAGAGCAGATCAGGTCCTTCTGACAGCCACAGACAAAGGGGAGCTGACTGCTGGGAAAATCGGGATTAGCATCCACAGAAAATCTGCCTGCTATTGTGAATTCCTCAAGCCGATCACTAGAAAATATTTGTCAGGCCTCTCCGCTCCGTTCATGAAAATAGCTACATTTACTATTGGAGTATCCTCCATTACAGAAGATCCATTTACTCGTACATATCTGGGCTGTTGCTCGCTATATTTATCTGTTACAAGCATCTGCAAAGGTAAATGTGAAATTAAAATCAAGGCTGGATAAGTTAGTCTTTCTGTACACATTTCCAAGAACACAAGTTATGCCAACACAACAATAATCTTAACTTAATTTTAACTTAATCAGTGTATTTCTCTTCTTTATAGGTTTTCTGGTAGTATGGTTGACCCAGTGAAACATTACTTTTGCGGCATTTATTGGGGACTGAGAATTGCTTAAGGCTAAGCTGAAGATTTTAAAAGCTATATTGTGAGCCAGTCAATGTTTAGTATTGCAAGGAGAAAGAGGCAGCCACGTAATTTACTCGCAAATGAGGTGCTAGCCTGAGTTCCTGGGGCCTTCAGCACTGAGGTCGCAGAAGGCCTCCACCAGGCCGAAGCGGAGGAGCTTCTACAGCGGGCACCACTCACACCTGCAACCAATCAGCAGGACCCTGCTGCTGACCATGGACTCACACCTTGGTGGTGTGAGCTGGGGTCCCGGTTCAACACCTCCCAACAAGTCCGCCTTGCTCGCCGTCATGCTGTACGCAAGATTTTCCCTTCCCTGGTTCCCGCTGCATTCCGGCAAAAAAATCTCATTCTGTCACTTTAAAGTTCAGGTCCCTGGCAGGCTAGCTAAATTCTCCCAAAACTATGTTAATATTAGTCTAAATTGGGTATGGGGCACAAGAATCTGCTATGCCAGGCTTCTCACAGGAAAGTATGAGAAATAACTTACTACAACCCCAGAAAAAAAAATTCCTCCCAGGTTCCATACAATAAATTTTACGTAAAATACCCTTTAAGAAAATGAAGAAGAATTTAAGACAAAGGCTTAAGCAAAAGATAAGCCAGACTTCTTTCAAAATTGCATTATTTAATGACCGAGTATGTAGTTTTACGCAAAATGTATTGCATCGCCTACGGTTTTACTGAATTATTCATTCGTTGATATTCATATTTTTTGTATTTTTGTGAGCCACTACATGGATCGTCCATCCTTCACTATGTCCCTCCTTAACATGGCCACCTCACTTTGTGCCAGGTGTAGTGGCGGCCAGTACTAACTTAGGCTGATCTTGTGTTGGGTCTAGTTCAAGACCCAGCACTTCCTCCCACAATTGGAATGAAAATATCCAATCCCCTTTCTATGATTTGCTTCCTCTGTTAAAATGACATGAACTATACTTCCTGGATATGGCATCCTGCCAGCTGTCACAAAAATTAGTGTCTTTCTAACGAACGTTATGGACTAGAGGTTCTTCTAGGGCCCTAGGCAGAAAAACTCCATGGAGCTCGCCGACTCACCCTCCCCAGACATGATGAATTGTGTTAACACGAAGTCTAGATTAATATCAACAAAGAGAATTTAATAAATGTAAATCCTTTTTATTTTATTTTATTTTTACTTTCGTGAAAAAGAATACACAAATAAAGCAGATTTGTCATTGCAATGTCTTTGCCTATCTGTGGGGAGGGGGGTTAAGATGATTCCAATGGCCCTTGACAGGAACAAAACTGGAAATTGAATTGGTCTGAGTTGGGGACCCCCATATGATATGCTTTCTTGGGGCCCGAACTGTGTCCCTGCCTGTCCTGTAGCTATGTCTCTGCTATAGACAGTTGGGCTCGTTAAGGGTCCCAGGAAACAGGTTATTACAATATGGAACACCATGAAACTAGTCAGGTAAAGTATGTAAATCGACCCACCTCCTCCCAACTTTTGGTTCCCACAAATATGACTTTTTGTCCATTCTGAGGAGAACACTAGATGGGGCTATGGGTAACCAAATGAGCCTCCCAAAACTGAAAATAAATGGTGTGCAATGGCTCTGCTAATACATTATTTTCTAATCATGTCATAATTATGTCACTTCATGTTGTTACATCAGCTCTAAGCCTAAAATGGCTGTATATGTTCACCATGTGTAATTCCCACATGTACATTTGACATGCGAGGAAAACTCAGTTGATACCCATCTATATCTGCATTGTTTTATTAAAACGTTAGAGGGCACTGTTTCCTTTCTTATGAAAAAAGAATCTTTTAATTATACACAGTCCAATGTCATTTATCTCCCATCTTTCACTGCAGACACAGCAACTAAGGGATAGTCCATATGGTAAATCGAGATGAAATGGTAATGCTCAACTCAAGTCTTTTTAAGTGATTTTTAGACCACTAGATAAGGAAAAGCAATTGCTGCATGTTTTTTCATTGATAATGTACTCACATAGACATAATTCACATGTAATACTGATACATATTTATAATTATATATAAAATAAAGAGACTAGTTAAGCTCACTCTTAATTATCATTATTATTATCATTATTATTGCAAATTATTAATGAGATCTTTCTGATAAAAATCCACTATTAAAAAGAAACTACTGGCCATTTCTTCCAATAAAATACAGTCATCAAAGTCTGCTTTGACACTACAATACATCGTATGAAGTAGGACTTTATGGAACAGGACTACTGATTTTTTTCCTCGAGTGCTTAATATTCAGTCTTGAGGCACCTTTAAAAACAAATCATTTATTTTTATTTATTGAAGATACAATTTGTGCATTGGATTCATTTACATATAAGAAGATTATCTAAATCCTTAAATGGTTTTGAATTAGCCTTGAATACAGTTGTAAATTAAATTAAACTACTTATTTCTACCAGTGCTTTGTCTCCTGCACTAAGTTGCTGTAACTGTACCATTAAGACAAATTACTTTTGTGGGGGGGGCATTTGCATGACCTGAGTGGGACTTAACCCAGTATGACGGGCTTTCTGGAGGCGAATTAAAGCACTGACCATTAAAACCCACACTATACATGACAATAGGCTGGTCTACCTGCATGTGTATTTAGCTACAGTACATGCTGGCTGATTTCTGACCCCTCCCTCAACAAAAGAGGAACAGAAAACCACTTCAGGTAAACTAAGACCAGAGATTCTGTCAATTTACTATAAAATTGTTAGCTTATCTACAAACATGCTGAAACAATTGAAGCATACATATTATACAGAGACATTTTCAAATAAAAAGGAATACATCTGTATATACACAAGCGTTCAAACCAGGGGTCTTCAACTCCTGGAGAGTCCCAACCCTGCACATTTTTGGGTTTCCCCTCATTTAACACACCTGCTTCAATTCAAGAAATGGGTGGCAATTAGCAGAGAAGTTGAATCAGGTGGTGGAACAGTCAGAGAACGTACCTGTACAGAGTGTGTTCTCTGCAGGACGGAAGTTAGAGACCCCTGGTTTAGACTGTACAAAAATAGTGGGATTCTGGGGCCAACAGCGACTAGCTGGATATCAGAGGAGATGGTTTGTGAATGTGCATCTCTGATATTGAGTCTGTGGGGAATATTAGTGTCCTGCCTGGCCATGGAGATTGGAGAAGGCTCTCTTCACCATCAGGAACTGAGATTCCCTGTGAGATCGCTTCAGCTTCGCCCGCCGGTTCTGAAACCAGATCTGAGAAAGGAGGCAGAAACATCCTTTAAGGTTCAATGAACCACAAAGAATTTAAATATACCGTATATCCTCTTGAAATTATGAAACACAACATATTCCATTCTAGGGGTTATGCATGTGCCTTAAGTGTTATATGAATATCCAGTACAATAATGGAACTCTGACTAATGCTGCTAATCCAAAGAAGAGAGATTTAGCCATTTACCTGGATCCTGTCCTCCTCCAGTTCCAGTCTCTTGGCCAGCTCCTCTCTCAAATCTATGCCAGGGTAGGAATTGATTTGAAATATGCTTTCCAGGATCTCAATCTGGGGAGAAACACAAAGTTACCCTCACTTGCCAATAAGCCTCAGGTTGTATTTCAGTCAAAGAAGCAAAACCTACAGAACATCTGTAAGTTTTCACCTGTGCACCGGTAAATGCGGTTCGGGGCCTGCGACCGATATACCAGTTCAAGGTTCTCTTGTACGAATCTGAAGCCGGTCGGTCGCATGAATCCTGTTTGCATTTCGTCTCCTGTGTAAATTGCGATTCGGATCCGACCAAATTGCTGCATGCATCTGAAAAGCACAATATCCATATTATAAGCACCAAAGACCGTGCCATTTAAAAAAGCACTTAAGTAATTCTCTCGCTTCTTTTTCATTAATTTACTAGTACGCACTGATACACAGCAAACGTTTTAAAACCCGTTGACGTTGTAATGAAAAGAGAGGATATGAGTAAGACGTTTCTGCCTACCTATCCATGGTCTATGCGGCTTTACAGGTACAGTACTTTGCTCCTTTCCGTCTAATCCCAAGATTCGTTCAATAGTAAACACAGTCTTTCTCTCCACCGGCCGAACAGCAGTGGAAGACATGCCGTTCAATATATGGACCACAAACGCTTAACTTAACCAGGTATAAAATAAGACGAGTACTCTACAGCCGCTCCCAGCTGTAATAAAATAGGCTTTCACAGCATCTTGTTCTTAAAACCAACAGGATTTTCTACGTCATTAATTAGAATATCGTAGTTGCGAAGTTTTAGCATGTGAATGGAGACCCCCCAGTATGGACCTCGGCGAGTAATTGTTGTAGGTAATTTACTCGTCCAGAATGGATGCCATAAACAAGTAAGTGTTATCTTTTCAGGACAGGGAAGCAATAAACCTCGTATTAGAGCAAACAAAAGTCTAGCGGCATCTTTTTCTTTCAGAAGAGCCTTAATACTCCCATTTGCCCGTTTGCTGCAGAATGGCATTCTTTCATCGTTTATTCTATAGGTATAATAGAAAACCAGTCGAGTATCACATAATCCCGTAAATTTTGGAACCAGAGAATTTCAAAATAATAACAATATTAATCCCTTAATGCTATTAAGAAAATCTCACTGAAAGGAAATTTCTTCCAAGATAATTTTCTATTTTTCATAAGTCAGGCATTGACAGCTAGTAGTGGCATTAACCGGTTTAAAAAGTATTTCAGAATTTATTTGGCTACTTACTGGTTAGACTAGTAGGCTATGTGTTTGAAACTTGCATGAGGTGTGTGATTTTTTCTCTCTCAATCCACTACTGTGAAACTGTCAATTTGTTTAGCGAACTGATTCTCATTAACACGTACACATCAGTTATGTGTAATAAAGTACGTAGTTTCGTAAGCACTGAACCTTATCGTATACGTGCAGTGAAGTAATTAACTGATATTTCAATCTTGGAAAAATTCATTCTTAGCTTAACTAAAGCCATGAAGCCAAAACGGAATTTGGTAAGTTAAATAAAGTTTATGAAGTTACTTTAAAAACACATCATTAACCGAAATCCTTTAATCCCTATTCAGTTAAATAGTCAGATGATTATCTTCAATTGTGCTAATAGTTTAAGATAATTATAGGCTGTTGGTAAGCGAACTAATTGTTACTGATGGTTAATGTTAATGTTTAACAGGTTGGGTTCTTTATAGGGTGAGTATTGTGAAAATGGAACACCTGGCAAAATGGGACAGTTAAACTTTGCAGTTAAAATATGTGTTTAGTGATATTTTATTTTCTCTTCTATACAGTGTTCTCCGGGAAAAGAGCCGTGGCGGGATATGCTTCCTCATCAACAACGCATAGCGTAACCTTACGTCACCTCCGCTGCTACCCACACATATACTTCTGCCACTGTCTCTATTTATTCCTGGGATTCTGGCCTTATTTATCTATTTGTTTACTTATTTATATTCACTTCATTACATTCACTTGTCGTCTTGTTGTCTAGCCGTCTTGTTGTCTATGTTCACTTTCTGCAGGAGCACGTGCAAGTAAGCATTTCATTGTACATGGTACTCATACTTGTAAATATGACAATAAAAAAAGAAAAGAAGAATTCAGTTGTTGAAGGGGCATTAATGTATTTAGAATGGTATCAAGTTGGGAATGAAGACATTAAGATGATTTTTCCAGAAAGCAAATTTTCAGAAAGTGTCCCATTTTAACAAAACTCATCCTATGTTATTATTATGGTTTAAGTCGTGGTACTGTGATTTTCTGTTATTAAACTACGGTCTGAGTAAAACCCAGACTATGAGTTGAACAGCCTTTTTATGTAATTGTTTAAGTGAACCTCATGACATCGGATAGAACATTTTGTATGAATGTTTTTTACATTTTAAGTCATAGCTAGCATAAGACATCAACAGATGACCTTATTTATTTGGTGGGTCATGATGATATTGAACTATTTCGTCTATGCTGTGAATGTTCTATAGCCAGCTAGCTTTGGGTGGTCTTTCAGGCCTTCAAACGGACAGCGAGCTCTAGTCTTGAACATGAAGTGAGTTAAAATATTTTATGAAATGTAGAGCATGGAGTAAGTAATGCTTTTCTGATGCATACAACAACTAGACATAGCGATTTTATTCTCTAGAATTTAATTTAATGCTCCATAGGACAAAGTCAAATAGGAGCAACGCTGGGAAGATGCAAGATTGAAAACCTGAATTCCTGGACCAGATAATTATTGGTAGGCCTATTTTATTTTCAAAATGGCAAGTTAAAAAGAGGGTGGCTGACATTTGAAAGACAGCAGATAAGTAAACAAATCCACATGGTGACTGTATGGGTGTAAATTATGGGGGAGATGGGGGGTTCTAACCCCCCTGATAATCAAAACCAGCAAATATAACCCCCTGGACCCCCTTAAAAGGGTGGAGATCCCCCCAAATGCTCAACCCAAAGTTATGCCCTTGGGTGACTGTTAATTGCAATTTTCAGAACAGATTATTGCTGAATGGGCTTTCACTCATAAGGACAGAATGATTGCAATCAAATGGCCATTCCCCCCCCCCCCCCCCCCCCCCCCAGCATAAAATCAGAAGAGTTGGATCTCTTCAGGTTGGGCAGCTGTGTCACCATAGTGCCACACATCTGGGGAGAAGATGTGAATGAGAACATAAGGACAGTGAAATGAAACCTTTCCTTTTTTGGTTTCCTGTTGCAATTCAGATTTACCTGTTTCAATGGCTGCTTGTGAAATTTTCATTGAAAGGCATTGGAATTGTGAATTTCAGAAAATAGAATATTACATAAAAATGCAAAATATAAACTGAATAAATCTTTGCTTTTAAAAACTACTCAAACAAGACTAGATCTGAAGCTTAGAAAATTTAGTGTATAGATCTAAAGTAGATGCAATCTACAGTCAACCCTTCCACATTGTGAGAGTTAGGGCTGTAGAGGAGCGTGCACTGATTACAGTGCAGTGCCGCAGCCAGAGTGTGAATTACCTCTCCATAATTGGGGGGTACTGCCCTCAAAACACTGCTATGACCATTATGGTCCACTACCGCGTCAATACGAATAGCCACCAGAATCAATGTTAAGGGGTGTTTACTAACATGTATGCAACACACGGTCATGGTCTGGACATGCGACACAATGAGAATCAATACAGAAGATCTCATTATCCTTATCCCTATCCAAAAGAACTTGGCTTTGATAACTGCCAGGAATTATCCTAGATGAAGTATACTAGTAAAAGTAATAAGCCTATACATTTACAAACAGCCTGGTCTGGTCCAGCAGTCTGGTGTTATTTCTGCCCTCTCAGTCCCCCCAGCTCCAACAGGCTTCAGAAATACATATTTACCTGTTAGGCTAATATCTGTCTTGATGATACAGTAGATCTTCAAGTACAGCCTAATTTCTAACTCACCTCTTGGTCCTGCACTCTGTCCTCATCCTGTCATCTTCCTGCTGCCTGCTCACTGTCCTCATCCTGCCATCTTCCTGCTGCCTGCACACTGTCCTCATCCTGCCATCTTCCTGCTGCCTGCACACTGTCCTGATCCTGCCATCTTCCTGCTGCCTGCACACTGTCCTCATCCTGCCATCTTCCTGCTGCCTGCACACTGTCCTGATCCTGCCATCTCCCTGCTGCCTGCACACTGTCCTAATCCTGCCATCTTCCTGCTGCCTGCACACTGTCCTGATCCTGCCATCTCCCTGCTGCCTGCACACTGTCCTCATCCTGCCATCTTCCTGCTGCCTGCACACTGTCCTGATCCTGCCATCTCCCTGCTGCCTGCTCACTGTCCTCATCCTGCCATCTCCCTGCTGCCTGCACACTGTCCTCATCCTGCCATCTTCCTGCTGCCTGCACACTGTCCTGATCCTGCCATCTTCCTGCTGCCTGCACACTGTCCTGATCCTGCCATCTTCCTGCTGCCTGCACCGTCCTGATCCTGCCATCTCCCTGCTGCCTGCACACTGTCCTCATCCTGCCATCTCCCTGCTGCCTGCACACTGTCCTCATCCTGCCATCTTCCTGCTGCCTGCACACTGTCCTCATCCTGCCATCTTCCTGCTGCCTGCACACTGTCCTCATCCTGCCATCTTCCTGCTGCCTGCACACTGTCCTCATCCTGCCATCTCCCTGCTGCCTGCACACTGTCCTGATCCTGCCATCTTCCTGCTGCCTGCACACTGTCCTCATCCTGCCATCTCCCTGCTGCCTGCTCACTGTCCTCATCCTGCCATCTCCCTGCTGCCTGCACACTGTCCTCATCCTGCCATCTCCCTGCTGCCTGCTCACTGTCCTCATCCTGCCATCTCCCTGCTGCCTGCTCACTGTCCTCATCCTGCCATCTTCCTGCTGCCTGCACACTGTCCTCATCCTGCCATCTTCCTGCTGCCTGCACACTGTCCTCATCCTGCCATCTTCCTGCTGCCTGCACACTGTCCTGATCCTGCCATCTTCCTGCTGCCTGCACACTGTCCTGATCCTGCCATCTTCCTGCTGCCTGCACCGTCCTGATCCTGCCATCTCCCTGCTGCCTGCACACTGTCCTCATCCTGCCATCTTCCTGCTGCCTGCACACTGTCCTCATCCTGCCATCTCCCTGCTGCCTGCACACTGTCCTCATCCTGCCATCTCCCTGCTGCCTGCTCACTATCCCCTGGATGGATGCGCCCTTAGCATTTGCCTATATTGCCTATGCCACGGGCCGGCCCTGCAAACATGTTAAGAAACCTAGTAATGTAATTATTTTTTGTCACGCTAAATGTGGAGACTGTCCACAGGGGAGAATGTAGCGGGACTAAAACAACGGCCTATTTCAAATATTTCTGCTTGGCTCCCACAGTACGTATCATCGAGTTGTTGTGTCTCATAACATTCCTCAGTGACTCTCTGAAAATAAAGAATTTGGAAGGTGGTCGGTTTAAAAACCTCAGACTGGATGTAGTTAAAGTGCAGTTAAATTTAGACCTTTAATACTGAACAGAAATATAACCGGTCAAATCCAGGTTATATAATTACAGAAATACACAATCAGCTGTAAATTCTGCAGTGGGGGCTCCAGATTATTTTTTAGGAAGGGGCAACATAATACTAATTAATACTAATCGCACAACATAAAAACACAATAATTACAATAATTATGGGGATGACTTAAGTAGGCCTACTATTAAAATCACAGTTGCATGACATACTGGCTTTTGGGAAACCTGTTCCATGTTCTATGATTGACATCACTCAGAGCCAATGAAAATAGGGGGAAACCGTTTTGAAATGGGAATGTTTGTAATTTAAATGGGGTAGCTATGTTTATGAATAAAAGTTCAATGAACCTTAGCAAAAAAAAACCTGCTAAATTGTGGCATGAAATGCAATTCACAAGAATAGACAAGCATCAAAACCCTCATAAACGGAGGGAAAGCGTGGGTTACTTGGGGAATACCTGTTTGGTGGCTCTAGAGCCACATTTGAGTTGAACATAGCAGATAATTGCTAAAACAGCATTTTCTGAGCCACGATGAAGTTGTATCAGGGCAGATCCGCGCTCGATGCTCATAGCGCTGCCAAAAATATCATCTCAGGCCTGGTGGCCGCCAGTTCTCACAGGTCTGGAAGCTTCCCTGGAGGCCAAAAACATCTCCAGAGCTTCGGAAGTGCAGTTCAAACAACTGGTTACTGGCGGGTGGAGTAAGTTGCTTAAATATTTGTGCACAGCCCATGTTTTCCAAAAAGCCAGCAGACTGTTGAACAGATGGACCCGTGCACCAGGGTACTGAGTTAGGCAAACTCTACTGAAGGGTTAATGCAGGCTGCAAACACTGTTATGGAGTTTTTATTGCTTATATAGAAAATGGTAATACACATTCATCTCTGTCTTATATATAAACTATAGGCCTAAATAGAAATAGGAAGTATTAGAAATAGGTTAACCTGCTTTACTGGCAAAACATGTGCTTTACTGTAGAATATCTTGCTTTTTGTATGAACTTTCATACATTTATTTGGAAATATTTTAAGTTTACATTTTTGCAGCTCTAACACAATAAACACAGCATACACTAACAGTTTTCTTTCAGGATTCTGGATTTATGACTTTGAAAACCATAAATTTACAAGAATTCCTGCATGACACAATATTGATGGCGAATTCAATTCTTTGCTCTACCAGACCCTGCACATGGTCCCCATCTGTTAGAATACTGAAGGGAATATTTGCACAAACGAACCGGCCTCCTTTGACAAGGGCTATTTTTAAACTTGAAATGTGTTCCTTTATAAGCTGCTGTCCACTGTTGTAATCCTAATCTCTTGGTGTGTTGTGGATTCAAACATTGTGCTTATTTACAGTGTCATTTTTTTAAATACATCTGTATAATTTTCTCTCATCTCATTGTAGCCTATAAAATAATGCTTAACCAGTTTATTTGCCAACACTTTCAAAACTTGTAAATAAGTAAGTAAATAAATAGAATTGTTTTTGATCGTCACAGATAAGAGTAACAATTATTTATGAAGATTTTGTTGGGAAAGACGCTAAATTAAAATTAATAGAAAGAGCGCAAAGAAAATATTTGGATGGTGACTGGGAGGAAGTGGTAATATGAATTTGTGTTTTGTGGCATTTATATACATTTCTGATCGCGCTCCACTTGATAGTTGTACATTACTTCAGTCTGCCGGTGACATCAGAACCGGGACTTATAAATGAGCCTGTTCCCGAATAGACCTCAGACGAAGGAGCGAAGCGCCGCCACGGACGAAGGCTGTTATCCATCCGGCGGGTTAAGAAACCCTGGAAATGACGCGCTTCACTTGCTTCCTGCTCATTTGCACAATTGCACAGGTGAATTCCCGTTATTTTCCTCCCTCCAGCATGTGGTGAAGTTACTAGCAGTGCGACTGTTTTCCCACTAACTAAATGTTTTCTTATTTCCATGTTTGGATTTAAACCAAGCGACTGCGTATAACACGATTTAAAAACTATTTTAGGACCTGAATGCAATGTAAATGCCCGAATGACAACAAATGATCATTGCTTTGGTTATTTCTTAGTGCTTAGGAAATAAAAAATTGGCATTTTTAAAAATAAAACTCGCGGGACTCGTTTATTAAAAAAAGTAATCTGTTTAAGTAGACTGAACACATATTCAATTAAGTATAAAAAACACAAAATAATAATAATCTATTTTTTTTTTCTAAAAGAAAAGATCATTGCCCTGGATTTAGCATAAAACACTGAATTTCAACCTGTTGTGTGCTCCACAAAAAGTATTTCAAGTAATAGATGGATAAAATATAGTTATATGACTCCACCACAAATGACCGTGTTACTTTAAGTACCATAAAATAATATTGAGTGCGTATTTGAGTGTTTTAAGTGTGTCTCTTTTTGCCAGGCTTGCTCCCAGCTTTGTGGGGGCCCTTGTCATTGTCCCAAACCGCCTCCACGTTGTCCCCCTGGGGTGCCTCTGGTCCTGGATGGATGCCACTGCTGCCAGATGTGTGCCAGGCAGCTGGGCGAGACCTGCGACAAGAAGCATGCCTGCGACAGTCAGCAGGGGCTGGCGTGCGACTACAGCGCCAGCTACCCGGGGGGAACGGGAGAGTGCGTTGGTGCGTAGGCTCGCCTTTTAAAGCTGGTAGTGGGGCGATTTATCACTTGAATAATAATGGCCACTGGATGAAATCCCAGAAGGACATTGGCTGTTATACTTTTGGCAAATCTGAACGTCAAATAACAGCCAGGAGCAAACTTGCGGTGATGTCAAGGAAATCCTACAGATGGAATAGTAATGTGAAGGTTATGTTTAAATACTGCAGTGATAGCTCATAGGTTTTATTAAGTAGAGCAGGGAAATTTAATGATTTTGGAACATGCTGACACTTTTATTTTAATAGCTAATGGTTTTTGACACAAGGAGGTGAAAAATGCCGGTGTTGTGTTGTCGCATTGCGTTCCTCATGCTGTGCCACATGAAAATGTGTAGCTCTCTGCTTCTTCATTGCATTTTTCACTAACCCTTGCTCAGAGTAGGAACGTGAGGTACTGACAAGTCAGGTGGGAAATAACTAAAAGCCAAGGCTCATCTCCACCCATTGTGTCTCCAGAATGACAATGCTTTTACTTCAGCTGAGTGTTTCTCCACTCGGTCCTGGAGGACCCCCAGATAGCACAGCTCCCAGCCAATCAAGACCACCGAATACCTGGTACAGGTGTGCTGGGAGCTGGGATGGAGTGTGAACTGTCTTGGGGTTCTGGAGGATTGGGTTAAGAATCACTGCTCTTGGTTGACCAGGTCAAGAGGAGCTCGGCTGTGAGTTCAATGGTGTGAGCTACCAGGAGGGGCAGCGCTTCCAGCCATCCTGCGCTGTGCAGTGCCACTGTCTGGGAGGAGGGGTGACGTGCCTGCGCCTGTGCAGTGAGGAGCTGCGGCCACCAGGCCCTGACTGTCCCCACCCCCAGCTCATCCAGCTGCCAGGACGCTGTTGCAAGGAGTGGCTGTGTGAGAGCATGGAGAACACAGTCTTCCAGGATGCTCTGGCAGGTACATGTTCCACGAGCTGCCATTCACAAATTCATCACTGTCACCTTCAACGACTATTCGGTTGCTTAGGTGACACGTGTTTATAATGCAGCACGTTTTATACAAAAAATACCGGATCAGCACTTTTCCTGAATGACTTAAGTCAACCTGGCAGCTGTGGAGTTCTGAGAAACATCTGGGTTTCTACACAATGGCTAGCAAGTAAAGTACACAGGAAGGGATCATTATTTTTTAGGACTCTTTCATTTCAGCCAAAGATGTCTGTTATACTACAATGGCTGGAGAACATATGATTGGTTTGGTTAACTGTTTGGCATCCTGAATTCATTCATATGCCAGACGAGGAATTCCATCAGGTTCTTACGCATTCAGTTCGCCCCGCTCGGCAGAAAACGACTGCAGTATTGCTCCTAACCATAAAATGATGGTGGGAACAATATGATGTTGTGAGAGAACACTCTGGAAAAATAAATCAATCTCTCTTTGGCAGTCTAGGAGGACCAGACCATTTTGAAAAATGCCGCAGGAGCATTCTGGGAAACTGGGAAGCATTACGCAATGCCAGTGTTTTCAGAACATCCCTTGCTAGCTGACTTGGTGTGCAATACTAATGGGAGGGGCTTTGATTTTGGGGATATTTGTCTTACTGGAATAGCCCAGTTCTTTAGGTACACTCTGATTGGTAGATGGCGAGGTCATGTCTGGAGCTCTCTCAGGCAAGGTGACCAAGTGACATGTTAACAGGCATGCAGTAAATGTACAGGAAAACATGTGCACCAGTTTCCCAAAACAGTATCATAGCAACCTTTTGTGTTCGTAATTTGACAATTACTGTGTTGTTTCAACTATGGGGATTCTATCTATTCAGTTATTGTGTTTTCTGAGCAGTCCTGCTTCTTACTATTCTAATTGTTGTAGCTTAAGTTATTTTTTAATTAAAAATGATTCCCTTTTCAATAACAGTCATTAGAATAATATATGTTTCTACTCATAGTTGTATACCGTGGCAGTGTAGTGACTTATTAAAGGTTGGGGGGGGTTTCACCCTTGCTAAGATTCTGCACTCAGAAGCCCAGAAACCCTCCCCCAAACACACACACGCACACACACACACACACACACACACACACACACACATCAAATAGGTTCTGATGTATAGCCTGTTTTGGCACTGTGTTCTAGCCTACAGCCCTGACATAGCTCAGCTGGACCTCTCTACCTTGAACAAGAACATGGGCTCTAACTGCGTCGAGCAAAGTACCGAGTGGAGCGCCTGTTCCAGAACTTGTGGCCCCGGCGTTTCAACACGGGTGTCCAACATGAACCGGGCCTGCCACTTGGAGACGCAGTCCAGATTCTGCATGGTCCGGCCCTGTCAGAACCCCCCATACAGGACAACAGCAGTGAGTAACCACCATCAACTTTCACTCAAAATTTATCTAATTTGGGCCCTGTAGGGTTAAGTAGTTTTACTGAGCTAATTATTAATTAATTTAATGTAGTTGATTAGGTGACAAAGATCTGCTTTGACCATTAAATCTTGTGGAATATGTATTTTCGTTATCATACAGCTTTGGTTTGAGTTTTTATACTTGATAAAAAGTGCCACCATGTGGTCATTTATAAGAATTAAAAATACTTTTTAACAATTTGTGTACGATGTGTACTAAAAGTCCGGCTGTTTTATCAAGGGCATTTTGATAAACATAGTTTGGAGATAATTTTATAAGATAAAGGATGCTTTTGTTCTCAGGGGACGTGGTGGTGCAAACCCAGTTATGTAGCTCCTCTGCCAGCGCGCCTGGAGCAGCAGGGCTGCCTCAGTGTGGGGGCATTCCGGCTGACCTACTGCAGCCTGTGCCCCGACGGCCGCTGCTGTACCCCCCACCGCACTCGCACTGTCCCTGCGGCCTTTCGCTGCCCCGCGGGCCGCCTGCTCCACCTCCCTGTCATGATGATAGAGTCCTGCGTCTGCCACTACCAGTGTCCCCACTCCCAGAGGGCCCACGCTACAGCACCAGAACACCTCACTCCCTGAAGAAACCCCAAGACGCCCGGGGGCCAGGGCTCGGCAGAACTCGGCTTACGGGGCATGCAGCCCCCCCAAACTGAGACACTTCCACCAGAGATTTGCAACACTGATAATCCGGAGACTATAGAACCCACATATTTAGCACTCAGTGCTGGGATGATCTGACCTGTGAAGACACAGCACCCGCATACAGAGACACACCCAGTGCCAAGGTCTGGCCACCCAGTGCTGGGATGATCTGTCTCCTGAGGATACAAAACCACATAGAGACACACCCAGTGCCAAGGTCTGGCCACCCAGTGCTGGGATGATCTGACCTGTGAAGACACAGCACCCGCATACAGAGACACACCCAGTGCCAAGGTCTGGCCACCCAGTGCTGGGATGATCTGACCTGTGAAGACACAGCACCCGCATACAGAGACACACCCAGTGCCAAGGTCTGGCCACCCAGTGCTGGTATGAGCCCTTTCAGTGCCTCACACCTGGGAATAGGGTCACATCACATCTGGGTATAGAGAGGGTCACATCACATCTGGGTATAGAGACGGTCACATCACGTCTGGGAATAGGGTCACATCTTTTATATATGCAGAATTAATCTCATCTCTTGCTTTCCTGTAAAAAACCAACAGTGAGATGAGATTATTGGATAAGTTATTTGATGATTTAATGGATCGCCTATTGGTTGACGAGTCTCTTAAGACAGATTCCTGCACATCTGCTAAAATTCAGTATTTGTTATTCAGTATTTGTTACACATTTTTACCTTTTTTTTCAAATCCTCATGTACATATAATTTACTGTATTGCTATATCTTTTATGCCACCCATTATTATTACTGTAAATAATTCTACATTAAAATATCTATGAACATTTTAGGATCACCATAATTGTATGAGCAGGTACATGCGACAAGTTCATGTTTTCCAGATTAAACTTTTGAAATGGCTTGATTTAGAAAACACCTGGTTTTAGCTGAATACTGAAAAAAAGGATCATTGGTCACATTTTCACATTGTGATCATGAAGGTTGTTTTCATTCATCATTATGTCAACAGACCTTGTAGGGTTAAGCATTCTTAGTAATGCAAATAAGTCCCAAAATCTAACATTAAATCTAATATTCTTCAGTGTTTAGTATATCACATTGAAATTTTAACAACATTATCAATAAAACAGAATCAGTAAAAAGCAGTATGTTGGTAAAAACATTGCCTTTGGGACCAAATACACGGCCAGTGGTTTGAGCTGCAGAGCTAAAATGAAAGAAACCCAGAAATGAACATCTATTTTAATGAAAAGGTGCCACTCCTTTTTAAATGCCTGTAATAGCCGAAGGGAAAACGCGAGTCAGGTACCATTATGTACTTTGGTTAAATGAGCTCCCTGCAACATTACGCCATACAATTACGCAGCTACACAGCTGACTCTAGCGAACAAAAGCAAGTTTGTTAAAACGGCACAATAATAGATGAGCCGGCTGCACAAATACACCAAATACCATTTTTTTCACCCCAAATGCAGTAGAGCCCCTTAACCCACAAATAGATCAACCACCTTACAACTATGTTTCAACAGCTGTAATTCCATGAACTTTCCTCATCAGCTAATCCAGCATCTCCCCCCTTTCCTCGACTCCTCTCAGGTAATCCCTCACAACCTCTCCCTCCTGCACCATTTTTGTCAGTCCTTATGAATAAAAACCTTTTTGTCATCCTCCCTTTCAGAGCTGCTTGTGATCAGGGGGAAAACATCAATCAACTGGTAGTTTCCAACCAAAAGACAGATAATAAAATCTAATGCCAAAGACTGTGAAACAACCAAGTGTTACTAGTGTATGAACCACCACTGAGTTCACTGATCTGTAAGTTTTAATTTGTTCAGGCTTGAAATAGATTTTTTTTAGTTTGATGCTTCTTAAACTCTGCTGGCATCTATGGACTTTTCTGTGCAGTGAAATTTTAATAATCTTCTAATACAAAAGATGCCTTACCAGTTTGTGAAATTCTAAGACGTCTAAGATATGGTTTGACTGTTTCTTATCGGTTAATAAATTTACAAACAAATTAAACAACCTTATAATTGTGTATTTGCAGTTATTGCAATCATAAATTGTAACTGAATAGATGAAAGTGGTTACTGTACTTTTCTTTATTAGCATTGTTTATAATTTTTTTGTCCGTATTGTACTAATAAACAATTAGTACAAACTAATAGAATGTGATGATCTTATAGAATCATCACATTCTATCACACATATTCTGCAGTGTAACAGGGTCATAATGGTGAAGTTTCAAATCGATCAACAATAAACAAATAAATGCATAAATAGAAACAAAAAAACATTAAACAAATGTAAAGACATAAGCAGTACAAATAATGTGTGACAGACCCAAGAATCTGAGACTTCAAGTAAATTGATTTAGAAAATGGAAAGATTGCTATTTCTCATTATCACCATTCCAATTCAGACTTGAAAATCAAATCCAAAGCCATGTATTCTGACCATTATAGAGCAATCTGCTGCATTAGCTACAATATTTCTAGAAATCTTATTTTTTTAATAAAAAAAATTGGAAAAAAACATTTTTTCTTTTGTCACAAAGTGCAATGCTTTATTTATGATTACTTATTGTGGGAAGCGAAACAAATGTTACACAAGCAACTAGAAGAGGGACCAACCAATTAGATGTCTCGGTCCTGCCTCCTCTTCAATCTGATTGGTTATTTCTCAGAATCAATACTTTTTCATTCTGCCCTCAGAACATTTTTGCGTAAGTAAAATTCCCACAAGCAAGGGGCACACCTTTTCTCATGTCCCGCCTTCTCCTCCCTCATTCTCCAGGGGATTCTGTTTTATTCCAATTCACAAGTGTTGCCAGGAGAATCAGTGCTACACCACAATCCACACTGAACCAAATTCTCACAAAACACAATTTAATGTAACCACACCTAACAGATTCATTAAACATACAAGGAATAATTCCAGAGCATATAGATGCACCTCCAGTTTATGGGTTTCTGCAGGTGCCAGTGGAAAATCAGTAGGTATCTGATTCCAGGAGGAGGTGCGTGTTTGTGTTGGACAGTACAAATCAGAAATCCCCACAGCATACCTCAGATGATGCAATAACCTGCTATGTGGAATATGCAAATATGAAAAATTCATTCCAGATGTGATCTGCAGAAATTTTATCATCACAAAAATGGGATGTGACTATGCAGGTGAAGAATTACTGGGAAATTTGTGGACACTACCCTGTGCAATTTTCAAATCTTGTTTTATATAGCATGCAAGTAAGGGGTACAACCATCTGCTACATAGATCATTTACAGGAGAGCATCGGGCTGGTGCAGTACCTGGGTAGATAACGCTGTCACCTCACATCCCAAACATTCAGGTTTTAGCCCCCCAGCTCTAAGTGTGTGGGGTTTTTCCTGACACTTGCAAGTCGCCCAGAACTGCCTTAATTATGAGACTAGGGTAAATACGTGTGTGTGTGTGTGTGTGTGTGTGTGTGTGTGTGGCTGTGTGAGCATGGCGTAATGTGCTGACCTGAATTGCGCTCCATGTTTCTCAGGATAGGCACCACATTAACGAATTAACTTCACTGGGGGCCCTTGGCTGACCTGGCAAGGGGGGCCCATCGAATGAGGCAGAATAGTCTAGAATACCCTATAAATTAGTAGCCCCGAGCATGTTGCCACGGCAACTGGGATTGGATAAACAGTTACTAAAAAATTAATAAAAATCATGGAAGGGCAAATATCAGGGAGAGAACTTATCCTTTGTGAGTCACAAAAGATGAAACTAATACCATGAGCTTAAGTACAGTAAGTTTATACATTAATTTAATGGGGGGGGGGAGTCAGGTGACAGTGGTTATCCAGGTTAATTCAGTAAACTTGTCTTCTGTTACCATCCATACAACCGAACCTTCTGTTTGTTTCTGCCTTTGGTAACCCAGGCAACGGCTTTGATGCCAGCTCCGATTTCTGTCATTTCTCTGTTTCCTTTATCTTTCTTTATCCTCCTGTTGAACTGGCTACTTAATTTTTGCCAGCTTTTGTGTCATGCTGATCCCATCCGCTTCAGCCGTACAAAAGAAAGCCCATCCACGACCGAATCCCCGTGCCAAGTGGTTCCGTAACTGGTCCAGATCAAGGAAAGTCTCGTGATGAAATGCGTACAAAATTTTCTTAAAGAGACAGTGACTACTGACAAAAAAAATATCACATTACAAAAAAGGCTAGGAGTGACATCTTACTGCTGTGACCAGGAAAAACCACAGAAATAGGTTAGTGCATCTATAGGAATGGGCGATATCACTGAATTTCTTCTTGAACTGATTCAATGCCTGTGGTATATTGTGATACTTACTTTAGCCAATAGATGATGCTATACCATGTAGAGACCAGAGATATGGAAGTGAGGGGCGGGTGGTTAAGGAGAAGTGAAGTGTGAGACGTTAGACTGCTGCGTTCTGCTAGATTCCTTCAGAATATATAACAATACCAAGGCTGGTATCGACGATTATGATTCCGATATTCGGGCCCAACCCTGACAGTAAAATTTACCAAGTGGCGGGAGGGATGACCATTAAATTTGTGGCTCCTAATAATATAAACATATTTGTTCCAGCCATGATTACCAACCAGATTGTGGTCATTTCACCAAAATGGCCCTGACTCTCCGCAGGGCGTGAAGATCGAGGGATGTACACAGGTGTGTGGTAATAATCCAGCTTGCTTAGTGGCTGTTTTGCCTTCCTCCTGAAGATGATAACTCCTTCAGGAGCTGAGGACTCACCGGCTGAGAGGAGTAGGCAAACGGACGCCACACACGCAACATTTACTCCAAATTCCCGTCATTTTTTTTCCAGAATAAATGGATTTATCCTACATTAACATTTATTTAGCATTTATTGTTGTGCTCTGTTTAGAGGATGTTATAGGCCTTTGTAGCGATTATGTCTAAAAGGACAGTGCTTAATAAAGTCTTCTAAAACATTCATATGCCTATACAAAACAAACAATGGTGAAAAATATAGCAATTACTACAAGTGAAAGAGCGGATATCAGAATATTGTATTGTTTGTTAGGGTGTAGGGGATGAATGTGTTCAACATATTGACTATATTATGCTTTAAAACGATGAATGGTGGTAAGGTTTTCAAAATGTGTTGACCCAAACGTCATTAGTGATTGATTCACTGGATTATTAGTTTTGTAAATGATATATATTTTAATACTGTAACTTCTCAGTAAAACACTTTACTTGCAAAACATCCCTCATGAACTTTGGTGAACTTACGTAGAATGCTTAAATTCAAATAATATTTCATGCATGTTTCCAGAACCCTTGAATCACTTCTGCTTGGTGTTCAGCATCATTCTGGCCACTGTGTGGCAGCCATACCTCACACTGCATCGTAAAAGTCAAATCTATTTTCAGAAAGCCTTGCAAGACGTGTGGGCACGCTGTGTTTGCGTGCACGCATGACACATTTCACACGTTTATGTAAAGATTTGCTGTCGCCAAAGGCTATAAAACTTACACGTTCCGGTATATAGGCGCGACAGTTTGGACGTACTGTTCCCGGTGATTTACACGTTTTTTACAACTTCGCATCGAAAGCTGTTTTAACAGCGAAAGCTCTGCCAAAGATGATAGGGTGAGAAAACATTGAATATCAGAGCGATTATAGTTTCAGATCATTTGAATATTTTCAGTCAACTTGTAACTAATAACTCTAATAACTTAGAAGCTTATTTCGGGATGCAGAGCAACATAAATGTAACTTTGTGGTCCTGCTAAACTCCTAAACTGTTTATTTCACATTTTTGAAGGGCTGGCAGCCCATATTATATGAACAAATAAAACACGGCGGGATTCTGGGATATTTTACTCCACAGAAGCACAGGGTACCAGTGACCAAACATGCGGGACATTTTTACATTTTCCCTCTAGCTGTATACCATGTTCTCCTTACTTCAGGTACATCTTCCCAAAAAGGGCAGGTTATCGGCGGTTGATAATTCGGCGCCCCCCCCCCCCCCCCCCCCAGAAGGTGGCGCCCTAAGCGGGTTGACCAAAAGTGATAAAGAAGTTATCAGAGGCATTGGAAAAGCAATAGTCCGCTTCTTTTTTCGGTGCTTAATCGCAGTCCTCATCACATTAAACACTGAGTATTATTTATTGAAACATTTAAAGAAAAATATCAATAATAAAGGTAATTGCGTTAATAGTTATTATTAGATTTCAGGTATCTTGGTGGTATAGGAAAGGGCAAGAGACTGCCATTTTGGTTTACATTGTTCCCCCATGAAGGATTTTCTGCTGGCCCTGCTCTCTTCCCTAAATAAAAAGCGAGCGATGGCCTCAGTGTGTGCAGCCCTGGTAGATGCCAGACTACCGAGTTTGTGCAGTGGACACTGTAGGTCACAATGTTATCTCAGTAACGCAAAGTGTTCTGTGATCCCACAGAAACTGCCATAGCTCACTGAACCTGCCCTGGAACTTTCACTAATTACCCTCATGTTTTCATCTGCATAACTACCATTGGGGCGTGATGATGTTTAGGTTCCATATCATTACAGCAACTTCTACATCCAAATATATTGGTTTACTGAATCATTTGAAGAAAAGCACATCTTCTAACTGGGTCCAGATTACTATTTGCTCATAGTAAAAATGATTAGTCACTATTACATTTGTTTAGACACACTAGGAATAAACAATCAAGACTGCAGATAATGCAGACATTTTTGAAATGGTCTGAAACTTTTGGTGTTTGGTTTGTATGTCACAAAGAGCACATCATATTTTGACCAGATTTGGGTCAGATTCTTGTTGTTCAGCAGAAGAATGTGTTTTCCCTGGCCGTAATCCATAAAAAAGAGGGTTATCACCAGCAAATTTAAATGAATTTGACTAGAAAGTCTTTGTTTATATCTCCATATCTGAGCCTATAGGAATAATTGCAGTAATGGATATGGTAGATCTTATTTAACATAAGTAATGGTTTGCTATAGTTATCCTGCTTTAAAATGTAAATAAAGGTTAGAACGCTGTGTTTAAATTTAAACAAAAATAAAAAGAACACAACATTCTGTAAGTATACCTTATGCCATTTTTTTTTCTTTTTACCTCCAAATATTTTGGAGTTGTGTTTCATTACTGGTGTAGTGATGAAATGCTAAACCAGAGTGACCTGCCTTCGTAAGCGCGGCTTGTAATCATGTGATTCTGAGCGGTTCTTGGAAACGACAAGGTACGAAAAGCGAAAGACGATAACAGGCAGAATTATCTCAGACAGCATTGATCTCGAATGATGAAACGGCGGTGGGTGAAGGAATGAAGGAATGGGAAGCGTCCAGCGGCGGGTCTGTGAAAACAGCGGCGAAGGAGGTGTGCTGTTAGGGGTGATCAGGCAGGGCTGAAGCAGGAGCCATTTGTACCTGGGGGAGGGCAGGGTCTGGACTGTCAGCTGACACATTAGTAACAGGTTACAGAAGGAGATAATGGATACAGGGGTGATGCACAGTTTAATTTGGGTGGGGAAATAACAGGGGGTTTGACTGATGATCTCTGTGCTTCTCCGCCTTAAACACATCCCTCATCCTTGAGTGACATCTACATTAGTCTAAAAAAGTGAAATAAGAAGTATGAGTTCACCTTTTAAACTTGCTTCAATGTGTACAAGGTAACCTTGATTAATACAATTGACCAGTAATGAATGCTTCGTTTAATGACAAATGCTTAATTTAATATTTGTAGCTAAACATATTTCCTGCGAGAAGTACTTCATCAAACCTTGTTTCAGAGATGATATTTTCCTTTAGCTTGGCAAACCTATCCAATATGTCTTTGATTAAAATACATAACTTACTCAACATCAAACAGAGGCTGTTTGTTGTTTTTGTCACTGTTAATTTACGTCTTAGCCAATACATCTGCTGAAGTGACTGATTGACTTATATATAGCTGAGGCAGGACTAAAGAGTTTGTGTAAGACAAACTGCTAGCGTGTGATGCAACAAATAGAAATGTCCTTGCTGTGAATTTGCAAGTAAGGCAGTGGTTAACAAAGGGGTGTCCTTCCAACCATTTATCCTGCTGTGGATCACCAGGAGGTCCTACAGTGTGTCCAAGGCAAGGGTAGACCCAGGAAGGGATGCCAGTCCATCACAGAGCACACACACACACACACACACACACACACTACGGGCAAGTCAGAGGTACCGGTTAGCCAAAATGTATATCCTTGGACCGTGGAAGAGAGTCTGCAACACAGGGACAGAAAATTCAAACTTCACACATACAGAGAGATTTCAATTCCCATCCCTGGAGGTGTGAGACAACTGTGTTGCCTATTGAGCCGCCGCTTCGCCCCAGTTAAGGGCATGACCTGATGAAACTGAAGTCCCAGGGGAGGCTGCTGTTGAACCCTTGAGCCTGGTGCTAAATCAGCTCAGTGTGTATGGGGTAACTGGGTAAAAACTTGCGTCAGCTAAGTTAGTAAAAGTGAATAATAGTTACTGGTCTGCTGAAAAAGCTCGTATTTACACAGCTGAGGCAACATCCAATTCTGTCAAGCTAATTGTATTTTTGCCCACGAAATTAGCTGAATGGACACTCCATTACAGCTGCATCCATTTGGGATTTCTGAAAAGGCATAGTATGACGTACGTCTGGCTTCTGCCAAGTAGTTTGAGAGCTGCTGTATTTATCCATGTATTTACTTATTTGTCCCAGTGGTTAATGACTGTATTTTCATGCCATAATGTTTATTCTCTTTAAGAATGCGTATTTTGTCGCACTAGGAATGATGCTCTTCCCAAAATCATTTCTTGAGATTTTTCGAGTCTTAATGTTCAACTTTTCATCGCTGTGTAACCAGTTTATCTTTCGTGCTTCTACTGTCCTTTTGATTATTATTATGATTAGGCGAAAACTTTAGCAACCCATGCTAATGGGGTTTACGGCTCTCATTTCTAAACTTTGGGAGGAATTAGGTATTTGTACAACTAATATCTTTATAACATCCATATAACTGCTGTTTCAAATTGTAGCCATTTGTGTCCAGGGAAAAATGACCCTCATCAATCCTGGAAAACCCCCCCAAATGGAACTAAATAAACTAACAGGTACATAATCATGACCATTTGAGAAATAATTACATTGTCAAAGCATGATATAAGTTAATTCAGTTCTGTACTATGAGGTAAACAGAACAGGGCATAATACGTATAATTATTCAGTTTTTAAGGGGCTTGGTTATTAAATGCTCATGTGTCTTTAAATGCTTACAAAATGGCTGTTGCAAACCACAATTTCCCCAAAATAAGTACATAACAGATACATTGTTTTAGACATGGAGCTCTTGTTTTCTTATCTCAATAAGAAATGCAATGCATGAACATATACGTAAGCTTCATCAATTATGAAGGGGGAATATATTTTATTAGTCAGAAATAAGTACACGATGGAATTTTAATGCAAAAATGCTTGCCTGTGAGCTTCAGTCATTTCTGTTTTTCTTCAGAACACGACTGTTCCACATATAAAGACACAAACATTTGTGTATCCATTGCTGTCAGAAAAATCCTTCTGACCATGCACCGGACAAGGTGTTGGAC
This sequence comes from Paramormyrops kingsleyae, assembly GCF_048594095.1. NCBI lineage: Eukaryota > Metazoa > Chordata > Actinopteri > Osteoglossiformes > Mormyridae > Paramormyrops > Paramormyrops kingsleyae. The sequence continues at coordinate 25,206,561 of NC_132804.1, forward strand.
AAGGATAGATGAATACTTTATTCAAACTCATATAACTGTCAAAAAGAACACATCTAACTAATCGAACACATCTAACTAATCGAACACATCTAACTAATCGAACACATCTAACTAAACACATCTAACTAACACATCCAACTAATTTAACTCTCTTAAGCTTTGCCAGACTTTCTTTCCTCTTTAGATGCACAGATAAGGATCTTTATCATGCAATCAGAGATCTCGTTAGCTAAAAAGAAAGCAGAAATTACTCTTGGCTTCTCTGCCAATATGGTCGACTTGTACTCATCCCTTAGTCCTATTGAAAGAACATATCCCTAATGACCATAATCCCCTGCTCTTAACTACTCTGTGATTCCTCTAAACCTATGCCCAACCTATGATAACCGCCCATTTGTGATACTGTGCTGTCATATAAGCCAGATTGGGTAATATATCATGGTTGTACCTGAATTTTCCCACTTTTTGGGCTTTGAAATCATTCCTCATTTATCATATTCATCCTGCTCACCTCTGGCATCCTGTCCAGATTGGCGAGCTGGATGCAAATCTATGTTGATTTTATATCAAAATTAGGACAGCATGTTCTAATGTTACAACAGGACGTCTGGCGAACAGGGCCACCAAAGTGCAATCCACAAATGAATAAGATAGGGAACACTCTGTTCCTACAACTGTAGGTTAGGATACTTCACACCTCTCATGTGGTGAAGACGCAATGCGCTCCAGGCTTTTCTTCAAGGGCCCCTGAGCCATGATTGTGAAGAACCTCTGCACGATGTCGCCTTGCATATCCCAGAGGTCATGATTTTAATATTAGGAGAGACACATACCAGTGACGCCACAAAATTACCTTTTGCCTCAGAAAGTCAGGTTTTAGCAAACGGTAGCACAGTATTGCTGGAAGGGATTATGGGTAATTCTTTTGCATAATAGAAGGAACCAGCAGATTATATGGAGTCTTCTAAACCAGATTTTCTCTGGTACGTCATTATATCTTATTCAATGCTGAAGTGTTTATTTGTTTAATAATGGTCTCACCGTAACTGACATCTTCACTGCTGGTTCTGCTACCTCAGGACACGTGGAACACTCGCCGTGACGATGAGACCTCTCCTCTGATTTATGCAAATTGGATGCTGTCCCTGCCACTTTCATCACATCAGTGTGGCTCTCCTTGCTTCGCTCAGCTCAAACCAAAGGCAGGGGAGATTTTACATGGCTAAAGGACAAGCAGGGAAAGCAGTTACCAAAGAACACTGAAGTCAGACACTCAGAAACAAGGCTATTGTTTAGTCTAGGCAGCAAAATCGTTACCGTGTAAGAAGGTAACTAAGTTTATTCAACATGCATTGTCTGATATTAATTCAGGAGATTCATGAGTTTATTGCAAGTAACTTCTGCATGTCCTTCTGGTCACCAGATCACAAATACAAATTAAGTCCCTTACAGTAGGACGAAAAATACCATTCCAGTTATGACGAAAAAAGTAAACACTGTGCAATGTAATCAGAGTGCAATGTAAACATTATGCGAATACCATGAGTATTAGTATCAGTTCATGTGAGATAACCATTTAGACTTGAAAACATATAAGCAGTGTAAATTATGACTGAGTATCTTCATTCACAGGACTAGCCTTATATATTAAATGCAAACTTATGTGAGATATGAACATTGCATGACAATTAGTAGAAAAAACATCTCTTATCATCTCAATTCCACTGAAACCTTACATGGACGGTGCTCTCAGTGTGCCTGCTGGTCGCCATTTCAACCTGTGGACAGCCTTACACTGAGAATGAAAGGCCTCCTGATTGTGTTCTGTTCCCTGTGCCAAGGTCACAGAAGACATTCTTGAATTTCCCAAGTGTCCGTGGAAGGGACGGCTTTCCCTGCGCTGCGCTCCTCTTCTCCGAATGCTGACTGTAGTGACTTCCTGTCCCCAGTCTGGATGCCCTTTGACCCCCAGCTTTCTCAGTGGAGGTCTGCCCGCAGTTGTTCGCATACATCCAGCCCACCCCCACATAACGTCACAGTCTCTCCATGAGGGAATCGTGGTCGTTGGGCCATGGGGTGGGGTCTACATTTTAATTAGCCCACGCAGCCTGTTCTGGGTTGCTTTTCATTACATCAAGAATTAATTTGAACAATTCGCATCTGTTACTATTCCAGAGCAGTACCCCTAATACATGATGTCTGATTGATGCTGAAAGTGGAATGTGCTGATGTTACCCAGGAAAGAGACTATAGCCCAGGGAGATGACGGGATTGGGTGACAAGGCGATGTGTGTTTGCAGCCTTTGGGAAACGGGAATAATGACTCTAAATTCCGAAGGTGGGGATTGCCAATTCCAGATGACATGCTGTCTCATTGCACATGGAAAGGAGAGTGCAGTGCAATGAGAAAGTACAGTGGGAATTCTACCATCTGACCCTTGGGAGGGCTCAGTGTGGACAAAGGTCAAATTTGAACAAAATGAGCGAGAATAAAACAGCTAAATGGATTTAGAAAAATAATTTTTCAGGGGGGCCAAGGAAAAAATAAGGTGGTTCGCCCCCCCTAAATAAGCTGTACAATCGACAAATTGCGATGTCCCCATTTACAATAGCATGGATGTCATATAAATGCAGTCTAAAAGCCACTTTGAGCAACACTGCCATTTCAAGAACCTACCGACTCCCTTTCTGGTACCACTTGGTTTCTGGTACCACTTGGTTGTAGTGCAACCCATACACTTCACCTATAATCAAACTACTGTATGACTGCCTGAAACAGACAGTGCATTACCAGTCATCTCATGTTGAGGAAACTAAAACTATTCTGTCTTCTGCATTTGTGTCTGCGTGTTTTGATTATTCTGGATGATTGTTGTAACATGATCCCTATTTGAAAGATCCTGTCAGGAGAAGAACGATACGACCTGATCAGCATCATCCTATGGCCCTTTCGCCCGTAACTGTATATCTTGGGAGAGACTTTAATTTAGCTTCGAAAACAGCAACTCTGGCTGGCCAAAGTTTTACTTTCAAAGTAAATGCAGCACACTCCAAGTGAAACAAAGGCAGTGGTAAATCTGTTTGTAAGTGCAGGCCGATGTTATAGAAATAGTCTCTAATCGCGTAAGGAAAACACAGATAAGATAGGGGTTTATACAAGGCAGGACACTGGAGCCAGGAGCCATGTGACAGCATTCCTCGGCCATTTGGAAAGCCATGGTAATTTTCCTTAAGAGGAGCCATGGGTCTTAATAATAACACTCTGATTGCTGGTGTAAGATTTTAGTGGTGATTTGTAATCAAGTACCTGCATGTAGATAAAGTAGCTTAACTAAACAGCTAGAGATCCAAACGGCGAATTAACAGAAGCCTGTGGCGAATACGCACTCGAAGTCCGTCCGCTATCATTGGGGACCCAGTACTCGGACAACCTTACGCAATCCCTGCAACAAAAAATGGCAAACAGTAGATCTGTTGACTCAGAAAAGTCGGCGCTTCTGGGTTATGCCAGCTGGTTCCTGCTGTGGCGTTCCTCAGCCTCAACCATGTCGCGACCATAAAGACCATAAAGACCATAAAGACCACAGCCCCTACCCATAGCTATGTCTGCGTAGCGGTACTTGGCCCTGTAGCGAGGGCTTGTTAATTATTTCACGCCCCACCCTTGACTCTCGGCACCGGTTCTGTTTACTTAGCACTTGAATGATGCGTTAACTGCTTTCTGTGCTATGTTAGACTTTTGGGAAGAATTCTCATGATTTTGTGCAATTTAGGAATTACATGCCCGCCCTTTTGCAATACTGAATAGCTTCCAAAATCCTAGGATCGGGCGCGATAGCATAAATTCTGACACAAGAACAAAATGTGTTTCTAAAGTTTTTTTTATGAACACATCAAGATCATTTCATATAAATCTTGACTATATATGACACAGAACCATGAGACATGAGTATGGAATAATGGTAGAGACAGGAGACAAGTTAAACAAAATGAGCAGAGAGAACGAAATGTGTTTGGGTGTCAGGCTCTCAGGAGCATTACCTGGGTAGAGGTGGGGGGGGGGGGGGGCTGATTACAGCAGCACACACCACACGACAAACCACCTCAGGGGTGAGAACCTGAGTGCAGCCATGTGGCAGGTGATACCTCAGCACCACACTAGTCCGAATGAACCAGTATGAGTTTCTTCTGGTAGTTGGAGTGTCAATCCTGCCACCAACCCCCAAATTTCTCTGTAAGTTGGAGGACCTCCTCACAGGGCTGGATATAGATTAACATCATGCCCAAGATGAAGCAATTGCAGGTTAAGGGTCTTGCTCAAGGGTCCAGGATTCGAACCAGCAATCGTTAACTGGGGCTGAGAAAAAAAACTCAGATGGGGAAAAAGGAACAGGTGAAACTCAGTGAGTCATTACTTGACTTTGTTTTGTCTCAATTCACACTATTCTGGAAGGAACCTCCCAAATCTTGTGTTTCCAACGTAACCCATTTAACATACCATGTCCTATATGTGTGAAGACTGCAAGTTCCCCTTTCATTTATGCAGGGTTCTGGTTTATTCCCATAGTCCAAAGACATGCAGTATACTGGTATCTCCGAAATGACATTGACCAAATGAGGATGGAAATCACACCCACCACCCTGAAGGTGTGAGGCCGTCATACTGGCTCGTGGGAATTTCAGTTACGCAAAAATGTTCTGAGAGTAAAAAGAAAAATTATTTGTTTAGAGCAGGGGTGCCCAACTCCAGTCCTGGGGGGCCAGAGCCCTGCACATTTTTGGGTTTCCCCTCATTTAACACACCTGATTCAACTCCATGTGCTACTGTAATTACCACACAGCTCTTGAGCTGAATCATTTATGGTGGAAGAGGGAAAGAACTAAAGCTACACAGGGCTCCGGCCCCCCAAGACTGGAATTTGACACCCCTGAACTAGAGGATGCAGGATCAAGACATCTGATTGGTTGGTCCCGCCTCCTCTAGTTGCTTGGACCCACCTACTCTACAGTCTGATTGGTTGTCTCTCTGGATTTTTAGTTCTGTCCTTCTTTTTGTGTAAGCAAAACTCCCATGAGCGTCATACTGCCCCCCGGTTTATAATATCTGGCAATACAAAAATTTATATAATAATACAGTGATCCCCGCCTATTGCGGAAGATGCGTTCCAGACTCATCAGCGATAGGTGAAAATCTGCGATATAGAAAGACCATATAAATAAAAAAAAATTTAAGCCTTAAAATACCCTCCCATACGCTTTAAACACATGTAAACTTATTAAAACAACACATATGACAGGTGGATGTCGGGCTAAGGATATGAGTAACATAATAATAATAATAATAATAATAATAATAATAATAATATGTAATGCATTTGTATGTGATTCCATTTTAATGATGGCTTTATTCCGAGAACATGCCACCCTCTTTCCTGTTTGACTAAAGGAAAGTGATGTGGTGGCTTTTATATTCTTTTCATCCTTCTTGATGTAGCGTACCATCGATTCATTCAAGCCATAATGGCGAGCGACGTCCGCGTAACGCTTTTCTTCCCGAAGCATATCCAGGAGTTTTACCTTTTCCTGAATGGTCAAGGTCCTCCTCTGGCGCTTAGGCTCACTACTACCAGAAGGCTTAGAAGATGCAGGACGCTTGGGAGCCGTCGTAGGGCTTAAAGCAAAACGAAAACAAAAACGGACCACAAGCAAGGTACGCGATACGCAGAGAACTGTGACACGTCAGGGAATAATCCGCGATATAGTGGGGGCGCGACAGCTGAACCGCGATATAGCGGGGGATCACGTAGATAGAACTATAATATAGTACAGGGGTAGGCAACCCTGATCCTGGACTGCTGGTTTCCAGCTGGTTTTCTATCCTACCTGAAGAGTTATTGCCTGCCTGAGATTAGGTGTGGTCTATCAGACACCAAGTAGGATGGAAAACCTGTTGGATACGGCACTCCAGGGTCAGGAACCTACCTCTGATATAGTATAACCCTGTATCATCCACCAGCTGGGAGCTTTCATAAGCGTTTGTTGCAGAGAAATCCCTGTTTATTGCATGGGGCAAGTACCTTTGGCCCCATTTATGGTGTGGTACACATAAAAGCAGCATGTTTAACTCCACGTCTCGACTCATTTGCGCTTCATCTTGAGAACATATGAACTCCACATGCACTGAGCTGGGCTGGGGTTTTAACCCTATATTCTGGAACTGTGAAGTAATAGTGAAAGCAGCGGTCATCCTGACCCCATTCATAAGCTAAGAAAGGGGCTGAAAGACACCTAATCGATTGACTTCGTGTCGACAGTACGGGGAAAAAAAGGTGTAAGCAATTCATTTACCTCCCAATAGGAAAATTAAATGCAGCAGATGCTCTGTAATAGCATTTAATCAGGCACGTACCTCGTAGAGGGTTTGCTTCTTGCTCCTGAATTTGTAGTGAAATTTCCACCCAAGATACAGCGCTGTGCTAGACGTAATGCTAGACGGACTATTTGATACCATGTAGTACCACAGACCCCAGGGTGCAAGTATGAGGGCTAAGGGACTCATTAGACAAAACCACTTTAAGAAATGGGATGGACTGACGTCTGACGGATGGGGGTGTTGACATATATCTGCCACGAAAGGGATTCCCTCAAGTAGAGTTAGGAAGCTGAGCTGGTGACCGCAGGAAAAAGTGGATTCTGGCCATTGGCCCACAGTTCTCCTTCACTCTCACTATTTCCTCTATACATATTTATGTTAACTATGCATATCTCAGGGCTGAGGTCCCAAGCCCCCCCCCGGCAAAGCCACTATCTGTAAATGGGCCTGGAGAACTGACTTCGAACAAAGAGTGTGTAGCAAAAGTCATGTTAGAGATAAGCCTACTCTGTGATAAACCTCGGCATTTAAATAGCGCATATTCGGATTTGAAAACGGCATCTACAACTTTTTACTTACAGGGCTGTTTAAGGGGGGGGGGGGGGGGGGGGTTAGGACTGTGTGCCTGCAATCTGAAGGTGACCAGCTCATATGTGAACTGGCAGAGTGCTTTCACTATTGGGCCCCAGCTGCCCCAGGGATTGGCTGACCCTGCTTCCTCAATTGTATGTCACTTTGGATAAAAGTGTCTGCTAAATCAATTAAATGTAAAATTATGTCAGTATATAATAGATACACATGGATAAACACAAAAAATAGAGGATAACAAAAATATGTATAAAATCATCCATGCTCTAATATGTGTCTAAATACATTGTCTGAAACTAACTGATGGCGCTGTACCAACTTTGACGCATAATAAGATCATACTGATGATAATTATAGAATCCTTTCACATAAAACATTTCCTTAAAGCAATATAACATTTTTTATAACTACTGTTTTTACATATCAATAGTATGGTGATGGGATCTGCAATTCTGAAATATCGGTATGAAGGATAATTGAATTTAGGGAAACCTTGAATGAGATTAGCACTCAAAGACTAATCTGTTTGCTTCATCATTAAAGATAAAGTGTTCATTTTATCACAGGGCGGCTAATCTCCATGTACTGACCGACAAAGCCTCTTTTCACTGAACACGGATGACCCGCTTGCTTTATCACAGGGAAGGTGGTCATGCACTGCTCTTTTATCTCTCGTAACCCTTGTCTTGGTGTTCACTTTTAGATGTTCCAAATTGATGTTCACCTGGTTCCACTTAACATGATATTTCATTGCTATTCCATCAAATCCTCCATTAACACTACAGTCTGCGCCCATCAGGCCCAGTGAATTAAAAAAAATGAAAACATTTGACCCTTTAACATCAACCACAGGTTGCATTTTGTCCATTGACGATAGCGGTTCATTTTTCTGTAGACTCTACTGCCCATTTCTGTTTTGTTTATGTGAGTCATCAGTGATTATGATTTATATATTCTACCAGAACTGTTACATAAAAAATAATGTAGCCCAAACCCCCATGGGGAAAATTATGGCAAGCAAAAATTTCTTTTAATATAACCATGTATTCATTAGCCGTAATTTAACAAGATACTGAACTAAAAACTTAAAACAGAACCCCCTCCTTTAAATCTTTGGTGTATAAAAATCCTTTGTACAAACTGGAAAGACTACTTGTGATGCAAAAAAACATTTCGACACCCAGGGAGCAGAATTAAACAGAAACAGATTTTCTGTCAGGAATAGGATAGCCTGCTATTTCCCTGGAGATTAGGGTCTCAGGGTTCCTATTGGCTTCCAGTCTGGGAAGTAGAACACTATTGTGAAAAGATAGCGGAATAGTAAATTGAGCAACACCATCAAAACACAATCACTCTAATTAACTACAACCCTTTAATTATAGACATCTGTGTATATACTAAGATTTACGATTTATTAAATTGCAGTTTATTAGTATGTCTCTCTCACTGGGGATTGTAAGGAGCTGAAGTTATGAGAGAAGTTCTTGTGTAGAATAAATCGATTTTCCAATGCTTCTTACCTCCTGTCCTAAAACAACGTACAGAATCACTTTGTATAACTTGTTACAAAATGTTTGTCTACATGCCAAATTTATATATTTATATATGTGTCTGTCATAATAAAAAAGCAAAAAAAAGGTTCCTTTAATTTGATCTGCTTCATTAGCTCTTAGACAATACAACACTACTGAGTATTCAAATTGGCCATGATAACTGGTAGGTTAAAAGGTTCAGGGAGCAGGAGCTATTAAGTCATTTTGCATTAATCAAAACAACTCACTAGTATTACTGATCCAACAATAAAGAAAAAAACTTATCAGTAAGATTTTCTTAACCTTTTTAATAGTGTAAACACTGTATCAATGAGTCCTAAAATAAGATTTTATAATTTTGTCAGCACAGGCTAATTAATTTAGCATTCAGCAAGTGTACAAAGTGGGTCAACAGTGGATCCACCAGAATAAGAACCATTCAACTGGCTTAGCAAGGTTACTATCCTGTAAGGTTTTAGTCCATATAAAATAGATCTCAGTGCTTGCACAGTGTTTCCTAGTCTCTGCAGAAGCCAAGGTCATGGTGCCCAACTAAACTTTGCTGATCTGGCAAGCTTGGCTGTCTCTTGGCTACACCCTAGACAAAGAACCAGTAGGATCCTGTTATACTGAAGCCCAAAATTAAAGTCAGATGAAGTAGGATGAGGGTGTGAGAGAATTGCAGGGAGGACGTGGGTTTCACAACATTAATTATTTTCCGGATTCCTTTGTTTACTACTGTTGTGTTTCTGCTAAACTTTCATAGTGTTTTTAGCCTATCAGTTATAAAAGTGTCAGATTCCCCATTCTCATTTTCATATACTCTTTATGTGCTGAATCTATGGGTCCATCTTGTGCTGTCTTGCACTCTTTGGTCAGCCCACAAGGAGAGCCTTGCTGGGGAGCCTCGTGGTTCACCATCTGGAAGATAAGACGCTACATCAGCACAGAGTCAATGGCCTCTCAGCAACCTGAAATCTAACCTGAAATCAACCTTCTGCTTGCTTTTTACTTCCCCAGTTTATTGCCTCTTGGTCTTTGTGGTGACGTAAACCGACGTGATAGATACAGTGTGATTGTGTGTATTCTCTGCAGAAACGGAGCACCAAAGAACCAGTTATACTTATGCTCTGTGCTTGATTTTTGACCTGAAAACCTCTTGGTAATTGGTCCATATTGACTGGAATTGGCAGAACATGCTGTAAAGTCTCAGATTCCCAAAGCGTGTCAGTGTGTCAAGTCGTCGATTACAATATACCATGGGACACATCACGACTAGAGCAAGCCTTCCATACGCCTGACCTTGGGATTTCCGTATTCATAAAAATATATTTGGTCACATTTTTTTTCAACCTAAAGGGCTGCATTTCTGCCCAAAGGCTACATTTAATACTGTAGATAACTGTGGATGCCAGAGTACAAGAAATAAAGGAGTGTTTTCAAAAGTAAACAATTATTAACCTTATTCTCAGATTTTGTTATGCCACATTAATTTTGTAATGTAAAAATGTTGTGGTTATGGATGTTATCGGGATAATGGAACAGCAGTAGTACAAGGCCGTGTTTATTACCTGGACTGCCAATAGAAACCCGACCACAGGGGGGCGAAACAGAGCCAGTTTATTCCGTGGCGATACATCTGCATGGTCTGAGCACAGAAATGTATGCATGGTTAAGCCCAGTTATGCGTGAATGACTGTATGCATGAAGATGTTCCTTTAAGGATCCAGTGCAACACATTTATAAACTCGATGTATTCTGATGTTTCAGCAGTTTAACAATAATGCAACCGTGAATAATACAGAAGGTGCCACAATAGTTAGAACAAAGTTTGAGTTAGAGGTCAAAAGGGTGAGAACACCAATGTTGCTAGGTGACCGCAATCTTATTCTCACCCCCGAAATGAAATTTAGAACAATAAGCAGCCGCCATTTGATGGATAGCATCTACATAGGGCCAAACAGATGAAAGACACATGGGCACAATAATATTTGCTTTAACAGCTGTAAATCCCTGTGACCAGTAACACTTGGCAGGCTTTCCTATCAATAGCAGAGAAGTTCAATTAAACAGGCAACAGCCTGCTGATATAAATCATGGACTTCAATTCCATTAGGTCACATTGCTGCACTGTCCTGGGTTCCCCATCTAAGGTGCTATCACTGATACAGAGCAGTTACAGTTAATATCTATTTTCCAAAGATGTTAGCTGCAGGCTCAGCTGACGAAGAGGACGATTGCTCCCCATCGTGTACCAAGGACAATTTGTGTGTTGACCATGTTGTATACCATAACATCACCAGGTAAAGCTGCTACAACATTTATTTAAAAAAAGATGTCTGGTGCACTTTGAATTCCAAATGGTATGTTGTCCAACTGGCAAAATCCAAAAAGATATAAGATGCGAGTATCAATATCCCTTGGTCATGCAGAGTGTCTTCTAGACTGCTTTACGCTACCAGTCGAGTATGTTTTTGCTGATCAATCCTGTAACAATGTCTTTCTAGATGAGCACAACATGGGCATTATTCAAACACCATGACCTTCTTATTTGTTCAGCTCTATTTAGTAATAAATGCCATTGTTAGTCATGAGTAGGACATTCTGGACTGGGTCCTGAGACCTTGGCATCCACCTCCATCAACTGTACGACAACTATAAAATAATGGTGCCAGATTCATAATTTTTGCAGTATCACATGCATATCCATTTTTTACCAACTACTTCAGAAAGTCCTAGAGCTGTATGACCGTCCATCCATCCATCCATCCATCCATCCATCTATCCATCCATCCATCTTCTGGCTGCTGATTTTGGTCAGGCCCAAGGGGGTTATATACCTAAATGGCATATTTATTAAAGGGGTAGTTCGTCTCAAAACTAAAATATATATATATATGTTTTAGAGGGGCTTTACTGCTGTCTATTCATCTAGGTTGTTCTGTTGGGAGTTGCCTAGTTTTGGAGATATCGGCCAGAGACTTGTCGATCTTCTCTTAAGGATGATGGGACTGAATGACATTCTTCATGAATGACAATTGTATCACTGTGCAGAAGATATCGCTAGAGTGTTTGGGCTCATATCGTATGTTCTGTGCAGTGATAGAGATCATAGAGTTAGTGTGTGGAGTTTGGTAGAAGAAAAAAGCTCCTACATTGAGCTGCCCACTACAAGGTCTGGATTATCTTCAATAACTGGTAATATCTTTTTTCAGTTTTGGGATGGACTGCCCCTTTAACTTCTGACTAGCTAGTGTGGGCCAGTAGCAGCTGGAACAGAAACACAGAGCTGGATTTTGTGGTATTCTGTCACATGCCCTACTGATGCCTTCGGGTGATGAAACAAAACTGACCCTGATTGGACTGATCACATTGACACAGGTTAAGCTAGGTCAACTGGCCAGAATTTGGAGATAGTAAGAGGTCTGTTGCATACTCTTAGGACAATGTGTGGTGTTATCTGGTTTGTAGTTCTATTTCAGTTCACCGAGTTGAATTTCGTAGCTATATTTTGCCATGTTAAGTTGTTCTATTAAGATTTTATGTTCTTTTTTTTCCTGTAAGAATTTGAACTCCTCTGGACTCACCATGACCCTAAATGGGTCAGGCGGTTACAGAAAATGTTTGAATGAATGGAGGTATGGATGGATGTATGTATAGGATTTGAGCTCCACTCTCCTCAGCCTTTGTCCTGTTCATGATGTAAAGACCTGCCCCACAACTTGGCACAATAGTTTGACGACTTAAAATAAGCTTATTATATGTCTGTCATGCAGTTCATGAATTACTCATTTTGGGAACCTTTGGCAGATGACGAGAGGTTCTGGGCCCATTGCTTGGTGATATCTGCATCTGACGGACAACTGGCTTTTTGTTTTTTTCTCGCCCAGAGCATTTTTTTTTTTTTTACATTATTCATCGCTGAAAATTGTTCGTGAAGTCAACGTTTCTCCAAAAGCCAAAAGGCGCTGAGATGTGGTCTGACATCACATTATGTATTTAGCCCATGACCTCATCAAGTACACCTCAGCACGCAAGGCTTTGAGTGACAGTGTGAGCAGATTAGTGGCATTCATAGTTAGGCCTGTCACCACCCCTGCAGAGCATCCTAAAGTCATTATTTTTATACTTGAAGGATTGCTGTGGAAAAAAAAAATGTATTTGTTTTGACACTCTGCTTATCCATTTGGGAGCATGAAAAATAGACTGCAACCAGAAAGCAGCAGTAGAGAGACCTTCACTGTTCTGCTCCTGTGAAACTTTTGTTGTAGACAACAGCCCTGACAGCAGAGGTGTAGGTGAAGTTAGGAGATACACAGGCAGCTCGAAGCTTCACAGTTAAGGGGACAGACTTGTATTCTGCAAGGTTTATTAGGGAAGCCTGGCTATAGAACCCAAGAGAAAACTGTATCTCAATACTTCTCAATAAACATCTAGCAGATGAATGTCAACATGTTACCAGTATAGTACACCACAGTGAGGAACCCCCAAAGAACCTCTCACTGAGCATCAACTGACAACATCCAGATTTAAGTCAGATTTTTCTAGCTCAAAACAAAGTGGCACCTCTTGTGTATAATCTACACAGCAGAGGTGTCCATGAACAAGTCCACGCAAATCAGGACAAGAAAATGGTGTTGGGTGACCACAAGCCTTGGGAGAAAGCTCATGATAAGAGGTACTGCCACTGGAACTCAGACCAGGGAATGACCTCGGATTGGTATTCCCCAGAGGATTCCCATTCAACAAGCAAATAAATTAAAAGGGGAAAAAGGCTAAAGTTCACGTGTGAGTAAATTTATCAGCAAAAACACAGCCTTTGACGAACAATGAACACAGCTGTTGACGAAGTTTTAGGATACAGTTGACAACGTTCCAAAAAAAAAAAAAGAACTTCAGATCGTTAATCATCAAAAATACATCAAAAAGAATATTAATAATGTTTTCAAAATGTGAGAAACAGATGGTTTATCAGTGTCCTCCTTATTTAAAATGAAGCATATTACAAAGAGAAGCCATCCATTCTTGGGGAGATGAGCTTTTGATGTAAATATTGCACGTTCAAAAACAGAGCTAAAAAAAGCCAGAATATGTCTCCAGAGCCAGATAGACGAGCAAATTGGAAGGGTCTAGAGACACGGTGGACAGACCTCCCCAGATTCTAGCCCCTCCAACCCCCCCAGTCCCTAGATAAGGGGCAGAGCTATATCTTTCTGGTCATTTCTGAAACTCGACCCGACGGAGTGGAAGAGGAGGGTAGTCCTCTCTTTTTTGGTAAAAGAGCGAGAGGCTGATTCAGACCGGCTGCTGCTCCCTGGTTTCTCGCGGGTCAGTGTCGATGACTGTTCTCCCATGTAGCGCCAAGGCCAGAGAGGAAGTTCAGAGGAAAAAAACACACCAAGCCTGGGGGCCCGAGGGCAGCGTTTCCTTGAGACTTCTTAAAAAGGAAAGCGTTTAAATAATCCATCTGGAAGAGGAGCGGAGGCGAGCGTGCAGAGTCATGCCCGGCCTGGTGGATGAGTGACAGGTGAGGCGGTGGCATCTCAGCATAGGTGAGCGCGCCGACGCAGGAACGGTCCGCAGCATGAGGCTCGCAGTTCTCGGACTGGGTCTGCTGGTGGCAGGCGTGGCGTCGGGTGTGACTGGCGCGGGCCAGCGGCGGGGCGGAGACGCCAGGCGCAGGACGCACCGCGTCCAGCAGGGCCCCTGCAGCTACACCTTCATCCTGCCCGAGGTGGACGCATGCCGGACCGGGGCCGCCGAGCAGTACAGCAATGCCAACGTGGCTCAGAGGGACGCGCCAACCGCCGAGGCCGACTGGTCGACCCAGAAGCTGCAGCACCTGGAGACGGCCATGGAAAACAACACGCTGTGGCTGCAGAAGGTAAACAGCAGCACCTGTCTGTCAGACGTAACGGGAGGAGGAAAAGCTGGGCATGCAGTTGCAGAACATAATAAGTTGACCCGCTTCACAACCGGGTGCCCAGCTCATTTTACAGAAGTAGTTTTAAGATAAAATACTACATAATGGGTCTATAATAATACTAGTGGACTGATTGTGTAATAACACCTGTGAGCTGATTGTTTCTCATATATCATGAATTGTTAGTGTGGTCGTCTTAGAAACAACTGAATTATTATCCTTTGGCAGTCTGTCTATATTTAACTATGCATTCTGTCCGTAACATGGGTGTTTATAAAAGTTTTAAAAGGGTCGTCTTAAAAATGTTGTAGTCATGCCTGCGTACTTAAGTTGGTGTTATGGTATCGGTGAGGGATTATAACACAATTTAGAGCAACGCTGTATGGTCAGTTTGTGAAAAGTTGTGGGATGAGCGGAGCAAGCTGGACCATGAATAGGAGCTGGGATGTTGGTTCCTGCCTGGCTTTACCCCCCAAGTAGACTCCTACCGATGCGGGTCAAGTATAAAGCCCTGGAATTTTACTCCATAATAAGGCTAAGAAGGCTGACCTCTGACCCATCCCCCCCCAGCCCCAAGGGTCAGCAAGGTTACGATGTAATGCAACAGCACGGCATGTGTGTTTAGAGAAAGGTTATGTCAGTCGGTCTGCTGATTGCGGCGCCATGATTCACAGAAGGTTCAGGAACCAAGGGGCTCGATGTGAATCTGTATACTGTTATTGTGTTTATACAAAAATCAAAATGCATGTATTGAGGTGTCACAACAAGTGTCACGTAAAAGTAGACCCGTTGATCTGCTTTTGCTTCTATGCATAACTGAATTGTTCTAGGATCTTGCGGTGAACATTTCTTCACGAAAATGTCCGTGGCTATTAAGTCACCATTAAATCCTTTATTTATACAAATAATGTTTCCTGCACTTATCAGCACTGATTAGGGGGTTGCCTGGTATGATGCTGAATAAATGGTTTCAGACAAGGCTCTTGTCTCTAACCGGTTGTCTGAGGCTTTCTTTGATGTGGTGGGGAACTCTTAACTCCCCCCAGCCTGGAATCCTGCAGGAATCACACGCAGCAAAAAAAAAAAAAAAATCCGTATCAGTTCTCCGCGCTCGCTGGGCACCGACTGGGAAGCCGTTAGCTTTAGGAGAATGCATAAGGGCCTCTTTGAAGTCCGTCTTTCTGTGACGACCGAGCACCATGGATCCTTCTGGAAAAGTGCATCAAAGACAGCAGCGACGACGGTGATTGCATGTCCCATTTAGCGCGGCTTGAGATACCGCTGAAACCCAGGGTGGTATCGAGCGAGGCTCACATATACTATTCCTGACCTCACAGACTAATATTCAGGTTCCTGGCAGGTGGGTCTGTTTCGGATGTCATTAATGCACTTCCCGTTCCACGCCAGGCAGGTGCTGAACGACCCCCCTACCTCCCCACCCCCCATGCATCTGTCCCGTTTGATTTTTAAAGAAAACAAATTTTATTAACAAATACTGGGAGAAAACTCATACAAGAAATAATGTACTACTATTTTGGAGGGAATTTCATTGAACGGCCGCTGAGGAAATATTTTACAATGCCAATATTTATACGACTGCGCAAACTAATGGGGAAATTCAGGTTGTAATGAGCTTGACCGGAAAGGAATAAAAAAAACAAAAAAAAACGGCAGTCGTCGCTAGAAATAATAATCAAAGCCGGGTAATTTATTAAAAAAAAAAACCTGACATACAGAGACCTGCACTACTAAGTTTAGTAATCCGTGCTTCTTCTGCAGGGCGAGAACTTTCATCCTTCCTCTCTGCCTGACGTCCGCTATCCGGACCGAAGCCTCCCACGGCTGCTGCAAGCGCCTTTAAGATTAATAAACGCTGCGCTCTCGGAAACATCTGGTCCCCATTAATCAGCTCCGCGTCTAAGAAACTGCATTTTCTCGCGCAGTGTCATCGGCACGCCGGCCGGTCCTCAGTCTCATCCACATCCACTCCGTTTACAGTACAGAGTGCTGACAGATTTTCATGAACGCAGAAGCTCCGTTTCTCATTCATTCTGATGAAGGGAACTCTCTGCTGAAGCGAACAGACAACTGCACCGGTAGCAAGGTTCTTAAACGGAGGGGTAAACACAATTGCCTTATCCATCCATCTTCTGCATTCCGTGACATTACAGGTATTTACTGTACACTAGCTGTAATATTTCACAACTTTGCTTGTGAAACACGCAAGCTGGTTTGTTAGCAGGCAGTGTGCTACTGAAATGTTTGTAATATACATACACTGACTTTGACCCACTCTGCCCCCAAAGTCATAGCCTGTACGCCCGAGAAATGAATTACCTCTCAGATTTGGTGAATCGCTTCAAGCTCTGTATATCGATGGTCAATTAAACTATTTTTAAAACTCCATGAGTTTAATTTAATGGATATAAGCAGGTATAACTACATATAACCAAAACTAGTCCCATTTCTGCTGTCTGTAGTATGCAGTGGACAGATCCTGTACTGTACAAGAAGCCTGACGATCATTCCCCACTGTAATTATTGGGAAATCCTCCTTAAAGTGAAGACATAACTTCATACATACATACATAACTTCAGAGTTATTGGATAATTCCAATGCAAAAAGGGTCATAACAGATTGTGCCAGTGTACTGAGTTAGCTTGACTGTGGCACTGTAACGAATGTGATTGAGAAACAGCAGTTCTTGTTAACATTCATTTATTATGTTGTTCGTTTAAAAGTTATGTTGATGCCGTCAGCTCCTTTTTCACGCTACAGAGATACATCCGAATTTCCTCAGAAGGAAACTTCCATGCCTCAGCTTGAGACCAATTGCTGCTTTTAAATTTAATGAAAGATGACAGAAGATGACAGTCCCAGTGACTCTGTGAAAGCTGCTGACAGAACCGGCTTGTCCAACAACAAGTTCAACAGCAGTAACAGACCCCCTTGGGGAAAAACATTTTGGAAATTAGGATCTAAAAGATTGTACTGACCCACATTATTTACTGTTGCACCTAAAAAAAGCCTGTGACTTTAGGCAAGCTTCTAACTCCTGAAAGTTAATTAAGATATTAGTTGGGATTCCCTTTAAAGTCATTCTTTGTGCAATCTATTCCTGGTTTTGCTTTGATTTTAGATTTCTGCAAGAACTGGCGGGGGGGGGGCGACTGAAGAATCTAAAAATGACCACAGGGGATTAGGTTTCCAGTAATCGGCTATTCTCGGGAGATGTCCGAAGAACAGGAAAGGAGAAATGTAGAGAGCAGTACACTGACTGCCCCCCCCTCCAGCCCCATAATGAGGCAGAAGGGCGGGGGGGGGGGGGGGGGAACCTCAGAATTTAAAGTTCTCACAGCACCAGACTCCATCTGCGTCACGGGAAAACCATCATTAAAAAAGGACTTGCAGACCACGGAGCTAAGGAACCCTGTCAGATCTAACTGCCATCCACCTGCTTCTGTAGTACACTGGCTGTGTCACTGTTGGCTGAATGGCTGCGTGACGATTGTCTGAATGCCTGTGTGACTATTGGCTGAATGACTGCGTGAATATTGGCTGGTGAGCTGCATGACTATTGGCTGAATGACTGCAATCCCATTGTCTGAATGGCTGCGTGACAATTGACTGAATAGCTGTGTGACTATCGGTTGGATTGTTATAATTATTATTATCAATAGTTGTGTGACTATTGATTGAATGGCTGAGCGACTATTGGCTAAACATCTCTGTGATGATGTCAATTCAAACCTCAATATCAACATGCCAAGTACTGTAAACCTATCCCAAAACAATCCAAAACTACCCCAGCATAATCCAAACCTAGCCCAGTACAACTCAAACCTTCTCCACCTAAGCTTATTTGAAGCAAAATGTTTTTCTTGACCATAAAATATGGAAAGTTTTTCATTTTTGCCATGAGATGAACAACCCCAGTTCCAGAAAAGAAACTCTTCTCAGAAATTAGAGAGATACATAATTCAAGCAATCACACAGATAAGGGGAGTTCATTAACCACTTACTAACTTAATGAATGAATAATCCTTCTCAACTCATGCCAAATAATTTTACTGTTCCTGTGTTGTGAAAATTGCTGCACCCCTGAACAAAAATTCAGTTAACATTTCTTGTTTTGAAATCAGGCCTCATCTAAATGGACCTTTTTTTTCTTTGCAGAATTGTTTGTACAGAGTGTCGCGAACTTGAAACAAACGGTTTTATGATTTTGAAAGAGCCACAGGAAGGGAAGCAAAATGAGTGCTACTCCTTTATAGAGAATTCTCCTGTGTCAGGTCGCGGGGAGTAAAGTCCTGGCCTCGCAGTTGCCAGATTGATGAATGAATGTGTATGGGAAGGCCTGTCTTAATGCACTGGACACAGGTCCTAGTGGGTTAAATAAACATTTCAGTAATGTTTATCCTTAGTAAGGAAGTATTTCTAAGAGCCCCAAGAAGCATCAATGCAAGTGCAAGCTACAGTATCAGGACTGTGAAAATCCCATTCTGGTGGAATTATCAGACAGTTTCACCAAAAAACCTTGTGAACAAATTCCGTATAAATCACAACATGCCGGGATCTGGGTACTCCTGCATTTTCAGATTCTTTTTCGCTTTTTTCATTGAGTAACAATGACTGATTCCATGTAGTAGAATATTCAGGAATATCTCAATTAGATAGATTGACCCTATTGAAAAAGAGAACCAAAGATTCACACTTTTGTTTGAGACATTTTGACAATTTAGCCCTTATATAATTACATAAAAAAGAATTTTAGAAAAGCTAAATTGTTTAATTAAATACAATGTGGATGTAATTGTGTTTAAGAAACTGTAACTGGTTTGTAAACACCGAAAATGCATTGTTTTAACTACGGTATATTTGGTAAATGCTACAATGGCTAGTTATGTTGTCTGGCTGTTCTACTTATTAAAATGAGAAAATGCAGCCAGTATAATTAAAAAGATTAATTATTGTCTGATTTTTGTGTAGTTTTGTCAATATTTATGTTTCTCTCTGAAATGTCATTCAGGTGTCAGTCGTTGTCCCCAAGATTTCAACTACTCAGCAAAATCTGTGTGCCTCATTGAAAAACAACTCTCTCCCACACAGTTTCGTCTCTTTGCCGTGTACACATGCATGACGAAAACGTGTAATGTGTAATGAAACTGGGGGGTCCAATGACATAGAACAAACCGAGCAGCCAAATCTGTCACCACAAAATATTAATTTTTAAAATAATGAAGGTGAAAAGCTTGATTCATTGCAACAGACATTGTGTTTGTATTACTAAAACAGGCCGACTTACCATGAATAACTGAGATTGCTGGTCTTGGGTTCACGATAATGAAGACAAATCACACTGAGGTTGGACTAAATCAGGCATGGATGTGATTTTGACCGAAATTCGCTCCATGTCTTTCATGATCCCCGGTGTTATTCTTCAAATAAGCCTGGCTTAAATTCCACCCTATGGTGCTGACATAGCGGTATCAGAAGATGTTCACCCCCTGTAGGACCTCCTATTACTTAGAGGACTTCTATGTATTTACAATAAAATCCGTCCATCCATCTTCCATCCTTTATCCAGTACTGGATGATGGTGAATCTGGAGTCTTTCCCAGACAACAAAGGCCATAAGAAGGTGCCAGTATATCAAAGATTTATAATAACACAACATATTAAGAAGATATGTACAAGCATGCCAAGAGGTTCTAAAGAAAGGGGACACTTCTACCAACTTAGATTAAATACAAAGTCTGGGAAAAAATGTTGTGATTGATGATTATTGATATTATTGGAAAAGAATTATCAGTTAATTAATAATAGGTAAGAAAATTAGGTAATGAAATCTGTTCATAACTGTATAGCCTGCAGGAAATGACACTGAGATAGATGTTGCATTATTAATTTTAAGTGCATAATTATTGTGGATGGTTTCTTATAGAAGCCCATTAAACGCTAAATGGATTTTATAGGCTACATTCCCTAAGAATATAAATCTAAAATGAAACAATACATTAAATTTAAATGAAATGCAATTAAATAATGATAGGCTGGATGAAGACTGAAAGTCCTCTGCTTTATAGTGCATTAATATAAATGCCTAGTAATAATTTTTAATATAGTGAGTAACATAGCAGAAACCAAATCAAAAGACCATTTTCACGTTCGCTGAAAATATAGAAGATGTATTAATAGTAAAATACCTTATTGTCTCAATGATCCTAGGTCTGTTTAATTTCCTGGGAACTGCATGATTTAGGGAAAGATCCAAGCATTATAATTTGGTACCATCGTTGAATGAGGTGGTAGTGGATAAGTCGGACTGATAGACTAACATCAAGGCTGCTGGTTCCATCACAGTCAATGAAGCGTCTATAGTATGATGGACACAGAAAATGGCACACGCCCGGGGTCTTTTAAATAAATACTGATATGAAGACATACGCTACCGATAGGGTGAGAGGCGGGCAGCAATCAGTCATGGCTGTCGACTGAACTCTGCGGGCGAAGTGGAACATTTGTTCGGCTAATCCAGCACATAAACAGGAGACCCTAGAAAGCCAATGAATCATCTATGGACACTGAATAAATCCAGATTCCTAGGTAAAGGATTTCTGAAAATATCGAATGCCTAACTGACCCAGTAAAATCTGCCTGAAATCTAGTCTGATTAAATATGGCCCGGTTTACAAAACCAATAGTAGGTATGCGTTGAAGGGGGCGGTTTCGGATCAAGGCCCAGTGTCCATGCACAGTTTAGCAGCATATGCTTCAGATCTTTTCCTGGGTTCTCCAGCAGTTCCCTGAGCTGTATCTGTATCTGTAACACACAGCAGCTTGTTTATTTTAGCAGGGAAAAAGAATTCCCTCTTGCCCCTTAAATAGCTTCACATTTCCTCTGGACAAAGTCAGCAGACATACAAGCACTGCAGGACGTGAACTGGCAAGTCAATAGGGTATATTTGGAGCAGAACTTTTTTTTTTTTGCTGATGATAATTAATGCTGGAATCCAGTTTAATGAAACATGCTCGTAACCCCCGATCTCGTGGAATTAGATGTCAGTGCTTTTGGAGAAATTATTCATAATTTAGAAATTTTAATTTGCTCCGCTCCTAAGTTCCACTACTCTGCAAACATGACCTCTGTGTTGTGAGACTGATGAGACCCCAAGCATGTGACCTTCTCTTTCACCTTGAAATGTATGTCATTAGGACATCTTGGGCTAGATATTATCTAAGGATTCCAGCATAGAATACTTGTGTGTATTTACATATTCATATACGAGTGTGACTTTGTTAATTTCATGATACTAGGATGCACCGTATACACAATATAATGCTGCTGATTGATTATTATTATATTATTACTTTCTTTTAATTTTGAATGTTTTTTAGAAGAATATGAGGCCAAAGGCTTTGGGGGGTAGAATGAGGTAATCTGCTTTGTCTTGATTGATTTGTTCCAGCAAGTATAAGTGTATTCTGTTTTGTTTTGCACCAGGTAACCTGAACCTCGGGGATGATGTTGGTTCTGTAATCTCCTTTTGTTCTTTGACTTCATGATCTGCCATTTTTTTGTCAACCCCGCCTCCTTAGGTTTTGCGTTTGTATTCTTGCCACATTCATCTCATTCATATCGATCACAGCCTGGTCCCAGTTCAGGTGATCCTGTCCCACTTTGAAGATCAGGCCCGTAGCCACAAATACATTTTGGCGGGGGGGGGGGGGGGGGTGAGTCCTCCTCTAAAAATGTAGCCAGCTGGGGATCTCACTCCATAGATTTTGCTGGCTGTGGGGAGGGGAAGCAAAGTTCAATGGGGGGTCAAAGTCGTAATTTTACTACCTGGCTATGTGCCTGTCCGGTAGCAAACAAATTTTGGGGGTGGCACGGGGGGGGGGGGTGGGGGGTGGTCAGACCTGTTCAGCTTCGTGCCTGCTGAAATGTGGTGCGGAAGGCTGGAGCAGACCTGGAAGCAGAAACCATGGAAAATTCGCCATGTGACCTCAAATTAATTCACTGCCATGATAAACAACAACAGGCTCTTTTTATGTTCCAATATTGAAGGGGGTGGAAGGGGAAAGATCCTGCACGTGCTCACTGTGTCTCAAACTGAAGACAAGGCTCTTGTTTGCTCTTGGGAGTAGGTGACAGCGTAGATGTTTCTATTGCACACGGCCATGTTGTGTTGGTCACTAATAGTGAAACGGGTGATGTAACTGCCGCTGAGAATTTCTGCTGGTGGAGCAACCCTAAGTGTGGCCTCCTACCTACAGGTAAATTATGACAGAGATAGTGCTAATGGACTTACCAATGGATGGATTACCGATATGCTTCACCCTCACTGACATGAAGCATCTCTTCACTATGATCCAACAGTACAACCCAGAGAGGGTACAGTGGAGCAGGTGACACGAAAATGTGGTAATCACAAAGTCATCAAGTCACCTAATGGGTTTGCATGCCCCTTTGTAGGGTACCAAAAGTAAACTAAGTGTTGAATTAATGTGTAACCCTTACTCACAGTTTTATTCAAAACAAGATATGAGTAAGGAATGCTGGCTTTGAGTATCACCAAATTTCAAAGAAAAATCAGCTTTGTGGATTACTCTGATTCCTTCTGTCTTGTTTAGTTCACCCAATGCACCTGCTATCTTTTGGAGACTGGTGGATTCTGTAAATTCTGTATCAGGGTTATTCAAATCACTGTCCTGCTGGACCGAGCCCTGCTGATTTCCCAGCCTTCCTTTGCCTATGAGCCGGGTGTGAAGCCTCTGTGGCCAATCAGAATCAGTCATCATTAAACGAACTACCTGGGAGAACTGAAAACAAGGCCTGGATTTGGAATCAGGGTCCAGATTTGAAGAGCCCTGTTATATACTCTACATGGCCTATGACATTTTAATGCACAGCAAAGAGCAGCTGCTTTGAGGGTGGTCTTTCTGTCCCTGAGGGAATAGAAGGAGGTAGATGGCCCCCCCAAATGGATAAAACAGTAGTGATCACAGCCTGCCTGAAAAAAAGAAAGACGATGGTAAAGATGAAGGTGTTTCCTGAGGCTGACCAATCACTCAGCCATATTTTGTTCTTCACATAAAAAAAAATGGATTTCCAAGTCTAACGGTGGTGCTCGGTTAGAGCCAGTTGCTAAAGGGACAATAAAGCATCGATTATTATTATTATTATAAAGTGACATTACTCTACCTACTCGCTTGTTCTGAAGGTGAATAGCTCGCAAAGAAATTTACAGGCCCTTCTGGGTTAGTGCTTTACCTTCTGGTCTGACCAAATGATATTCAGAAGCTCCATCAGATGATGGACACCATTGGTCGGCTTTCCAGCTTATCCACTTTCGGGTGGTCCGGTGGTTAGAGAAGGACCTGGTAGCCGAAGGTTTCCTCTTCTGTGAGGGGAGGGCATGTCATTAAAGGCCAGTTCTTCCCTGGCTTGCGGAAAGAGCTGGTCCTGATTTCAGCAGCAGGTGGAATCAATTTGAGCTTGTTCATGATGGTGATAAAGGATGGG
This sequence comes from Paramormyrops kingsleyae, assembly GCF_048594095.1. Taxonomy (NCBI): domain Eukaryota; kingdom Metazoa; phylum Chordata; class Actinopteri; order Osteoglossiformes; family Mormyridae; genus Paramormyrops; species Paramormyrops kingsleyae. Next base: position 25,230,504 of record NC_132804.1, read on the forward strand.
GGAGATGGGACCACCTGCAATCTCGGGAGAGAGAGTCTCGAGATGTTTGATTGGATCTGGACATAGTTATCCTGCTCGACCCTCTTGCTTTGTGAAATGTTTATTTCCTGTCCCAGTCAAAGATGCTCTCTAAACACATTTCTACCTTGACTAGCAAATGAGGTTTTATGTATGTCTGCTGTTGTAATTATGAGCCATTTCACACATGCCTCCTAACTGTTTGATCTTTCTCCAGCTCACAAGGAGGCGGTACTTAAATCATCAGAAAAATCTGACAGGTATGATGCCACATCTGGGCCAGACTGAGAGACAAAGCTCTCATGGCAGCCATGATCACCCCGAATTTAAAAAATCATGAAATTGGCAAAGAGTGAAAAGATAGAATAACTTTACAATGAGTGACCTTTTGATTCATGGATTTACTCTTCTAAAAGGATGGTCTTTTCTTCAAAGTGAAGCATTAAAATTGTCTTTCATTACTGTAGAAATATCCATAATGAATTATTTATCTATGACTTTTGTGATCTGTGAGGATTTTATTTTTACTTAGCATGTGATTGTCAATGAGGCAGTTCCACAATTGCCCTCAAGGTGTCCCCACAGGTGACACTACATTCAGCAATAATTAAATAAGCATGGAAGCTGGCCCAGTGGGTGCTTCCTGGAATCAGGTTCCAGCTCACTGCGACCCTCTACTGGAGAAGAAATTCACCACCAGCACATGCCCCAAAGATTTATTCATTTTGCCCACCGTAAACTTGGACTGTATGCGTTTCATTGCATTAAACCAACTAAAAGTGACATATGGACACATCATGAAAAAAAGCTTAAGGAGAAACAGAACAGAGAACAGCTGGAGTTTTTAGGATTTATTTGAGTCATAGATCAATCCAGTCACATTGTTTTTAGTTACGTGCCCCTGCTGGTTACAGTTTATTTTGTTTCTCGCAACTACAGTATTTGATCAAAAAAAGAACAGCACATTCCCAAAAACAAACTGTTTAATGTGTATACTTTGGATGTTTTACTCAGAACCTCATTATCCTACATGTGGCAAGTCTGACTGAACATAAACACTGGCCTTAATGGTGTCTGATTAACGCAATGCTCCTGGTAATTGTGTGGTAATTGGTGTACAGTAATTGAATGATGGACTGACTTTACTGCTGCAGTTGACTGGTAAAGGTGTGGTTTAAGAAAGGTGCTCCATCGCCCCCTGTCTGAAGGAGGACCAAGATTCGTCTAAAATATATAGGCTCTAATAATACACTCCCGCTAACTCTCTTCAACCGCTGTTTATCCAGTGCTGGATCACTGCGCCTAATATTATTATAAGACAATATGAAATGTGTGAAAGAGAAAATTCTTAACCATTTTCATGGGCAACATGTTGATAAAGGGCAATATCGCACAACATAGGTTCCTGGATCCCCAAATGTGTCCCGTTGTTGTACTTTTGATCCACCAATTTCACCATTGAAGACCTGGATGAATAGATGGAGGATGCGCGGAGTTGGAGGGCAGTACTCTGTCCACCAAGCCCACCATGGCCGCTTCCACCCCCCTCCCCCTCCTTCAGCAAATTTCTGAGGGCCCCTTTTTATAACAATCACGAAAAATTTGGAACAATTTACTGACCCCCCTCCCCCTTTGCTGTGGTCGTCCCCCCCTCCTGCACCCTGGTTAAACTGACGCCCACATGCCAGTTCAGGTGTCCTTTTACTGCGTTGCTGAAGACAGCCTGATCTCAGACCCTGGCAGCCCATCAGCTCCTTGGCAATAAGATGAGAAGAGACATTGTCTGAGCCAAAGGGGATTGTGAGATCATGTGATTTTGCGGATCATGTGATCAGTCATTCAGGTGTTCCTAGGGGTGCACTGCACATCTTATAGCTGTAGTGCAGGGGCTTAAACTCCCTTTTCCAGCTGTTGATGGTCACTGTCCACCTCTGGACATGATGATTACAATATAACAGGTGTAACCCCATCAACATTAACAGTAAATGACATTTGTTATGTGTACAGGTTACATGTAACTAAACTGTAACTTTACGATCAACCAGATAATGCTGTTCCCAGTTCTAGCAGGAGGTGTTCGTCACTGGTATCATTTGTTCCTCCTTTCAAGTGAATCATAGGCTCAGCCCAGTTTTCCCATAAACACACTTGAACGAGAGATGGCTTCAAACCTCCCAGGTCGTCTGACTAGCAAGACTATGTCGAGCTCAGAGGAATGGCGGGGTCAGAGCTCTTGTGGTAATCCCACACAGATGGGCCTGGATGTTTCAGACAGGGAAGATTCAGCCAGCCTCATGCAGTCATGTTGTGCCGCAATTTGCATCGGTCAGCTCTCCCACGAAGTCTGCACCGTTTAAGCATCGCATTAATCAATATGTTTCTCATGTGTTTTACAACTTGATTTCCAAAATATCATGCGAATGGAGAAGAATTACTGTGAAGTGTCAGATAGTTTCAACAGAATTCTATTTAGCAGGAATCTGGTCTTGAAATTCTGAACAGAAACAAATAGCTATTCTTTTAACTTTGGAAAAATGTTGAATGCTTCAGTTTCAAAACTTGCAATTTAATAGATGCTATTTTCTCTCGCCATTCCACGCACAGTAGAACAAGCGTTAGGGTATGTAACGAAAACAAAGATTTGTGAGGCTGAAATCACTTGATAAATGTACTATTATCTTAAGGTTTTGCCGTTCCAAAGTCTGACCCATATGAAAACAAAAATACAGATTGTAAAAAATAAAACAACACTCCCCTAACAAGGAGGGCACCTGTTTTTCATTGGTCAAGCCTGCAAGTGTTCTGGCTTCCAGCACAAACCACATTGTACTTATTTATCCGACACTTTTACCAAAAGCAACTTACATTAGAGAAAAGGGTTACAGTTTATTTATCCTCATAGGGATTTCGAGCCATGACCCTCACATTGCCAGCACAATGCTCTACTGGTTGAGCTACAAGAGCAGGATCAGAAAGCACAGGCTGAGGCGTGTGTGAGACTGACGTATTATTGCACTGGCCCAACACAAAAGTCCGAGAGAGAGAGTGGGCACGGGGAAAGTCGGCGAACAAATAAATACACCGGACCGAGAAAAACAGAGACGGTTCCAGTTGTTGACTTTGCCCATCTGGTCCTTATTTCGGCTGGGATGAATGAAATGTTTGTCACAGCAACAGTCCAGGGGTCTGCCAACCTCCGTGACCTTCTGAGACTGCAAAAACACCGCTGCATGCCAGAAATGACCAAAATGCGCCATCCGTTTTTCAGCGTTTCACAAAAGTGAAATGAAAAAGAAAAGAGATATTTGTCCCAAAATCCATAAGCTTCAAACTGACTACCACACTATCTTGGTAATAAAATGCTAGTGCTACTTTTTCAGGTTGTCATCGTTTCATGTTATAAAATATTCAGACTAGCATATCAGAAAGAAAACAGCAATAAAACTAAAAGTTCATGTCAGTGGTTGTATGATGCCTCGCGGAATATTGGGATGCTGAAGTGTGGCCATTGTCTCATGGGAGGACGTTCATCAGGAAGGTTTTTTCTGACCTGGCACTGCATAACGGGTCTTCATCCAATGAGCCTAATCATACACCCATTTTAGATGGAGGGGTCATAAGCCCTTGCTGAGTCGGTGCCTCTTATGTGGTGGAGATCAAAAGCCGTAACCAGAAATGTGATCAATTTTTAACACTCAGAATTGTTGGTCATTTATACATGGGCATTGTCAGCCAAGTGGTTCCCAAGTCTGTTACGTTTGTTAACCGACAGCTATTTTTGTGGTAATTTCATTACTGTTTGTTGATATCTTCATTCAAATTGGAACAACATTTTGAAAGTGTGGAAAAAATGCAGTGAAAATGAAATACTATGCAGTAGTTACTGATTTAAATAACGGCCTGTCCAGATAGCTCGTTAGCACAGTGGTTAGAACGCTTGTTTCACCCCTCTGGGACTTGGGTTCTAGATTCTGGCAAGGTTCCAAGTGTGTGGAGTTTGAATGTTCTCCTTTGGTTGTCATGGGGTTTCCTTGGATTGTTCTGGTCCCCCTCAGTTTAAAAAAAAAAAAAACATGCTGAGGTTAATTGAATTAACCACATTACCCATAGGCAGAGGTGGACATTTCAGGTCCAGAAAGTAAAAATCCAAACCAGGATTTTGTTTCAACCAACCAGTTGAGCATAAAGAGCCACAGTCACAGAGTACTCAACTGGTTGGTTGAAACAAAATCCTGGTTTGGATTTTTACTTTCTGGACCTGAAATGTCCACCTCTGCCCATAGGTATAAATGGGGTGTGAGTGCGCCCAGGAATGGGTTGGTGCCCCATCCTGGGTTGTTCTCTGCTTTGTGCCTGTAAACTCCGGACCCCCTGTGACCCTCAATAAGACAAGCAGAAAACGGATGGATGAATCTATCCCTCTATTCAAAGTTTGGTGGCAGTGAGCCTGTTCCAGGGAAGCTGAAAGGCAAGGGACACCTTTGATTGGAGGCCAGGTTTGAGATGAATACTATAAAATAACACAATCCATCCATCCATCTTCCAACTGCCTTCCCAGTACAAGGTCACGACATTGTAATATGATATAATAACAATAATAGATTTTTTTTACAGCAGCCTGTCCCATGTTGGCAGTGATTAATTTCTATATCGTCTGGCTCTCTAGGTGATTAGGAGAAGGTCAGATAGTCCTCTGAGGGTCTGTCAGTCACCATCCCTAGTCCATTGTTGCTGTCAGGTAGGGCGTTGTGGGTCACTGAGGTGCTGTGGTTAATTTTATGTGATTGAAAGAAAACCGCCAACTGCAGCCTACTGAACCAGGAGCGGCTGATAATGACGGACGGGCCGCTGACTAGGACTCGCTGATGGTTCCTAGAGAGGAGTCTGAGATACACAAGTAGCTGCTAGTCACCATGAAGAACATCCTGGGGCTGCTTTGGGGTTTAAATTAAAGAAAGCGCTCTGTTTTCTTAATGGGCTCCAGCACCTATGGGCTAACTGAGCAAATACATCAGACACAAGACAGTATTGAAAGTTAAAAGCCAAGTAATCAGCGATATAAACATCATGTGTATAGATGTGAGCCGCAGGTCACGCTGAGAAGGTGGCAAGAGGGTGAGGAAATCGGGGGGGAGGTGACTGGGGAGTAAATAAAATTCAGATGTATGGGTGGTGGGTGGGTGGTCTGTGACCCCCACTGTCTCCATCCACTCCGTGTCAGTGGCTAGGAACAGCCCCGGATACAGGCGCGATGGTCGATGGGCAGTTTAAAGAGTCAACAAACAGTGGAAAGATGCGCTGCTTAGGACCCAGCGGCCATGTTGATAGCCCAGGCCTGGGTCCCCAGGGCACTTGGTGACAAACAGGGGGGGGGAGTTATGGTGCGCCCTTCATACCCCCACCCAGTCACGAGAAATCCAAGCAGAAAAATGATGCAAGGAATAAATTTAGGGATTAAACGTTATCAAGCTGGGAAGTAAAACATCACAAAATACAAACCAAAGAGTAAATCATTAATATAACCCTTTTACATCCATCTTATATACCTGATTGTCCTACACAGGGGTTCGGAGCCTATCCTAGAAGCTATGGGCACAAGACAGGGAGTAACCCAAGATGGGGCGTCAACCCTAATTACATCGCAAACTACGTAATTATGCATTAAGCATTTATTTTGCAGAAACCTATGTCCAAAGCTACGTACACTGAGGATCAGGGTCAGCTGGCGTCGTGGGAATAATTAGAGTTATGGGCCTTACTCAAAGGTCCAACAGTGATATGATTACTCTGGCAGCTGTGGGATTTGAACCCTCGACCTTCTGGACATGAGCACAGATCCCCAACCATGTAACTGATGCTTGCAGTAATGCTATACTGTTTTTCTCCAGATGAATAATCTACACGCAGTGTTTCCAAGCACAGACTCGGGCAGGCGAAGGGATACATGCCGACTTCCTATTTGCTACCCGATTTAGAAAGAATGATTTGGAGACCATGGCATGAACATGTCGGTAACAGCGGGAACTTACTGGAGCAAGATGGCAGGAGCCAAGCCTTTGTGCCAAAGAACACAACACACTGACTTGGGGGGAGGGGGGGTCATGCTTTTCGAATTCACTGCTATGGGTGAGATTTCCGTATATCATTGCCTTCCCTTAAGATGGGAACCCTCTTGTTTCATTTCAGACCAAAAACTGCAAGTGATGTGAAAATGTGGTATTGTAAAGGATTATTGGCCGTATATTCTGACCAATTAAACAGCTTAAAAGAAACAGAATTCCAAGAGTGAGGACTGTTACCACGGCGATGGGAACAGAATCTTTGACATAAAATGAACACAAATTGAACAAAACATAACAAACATTGAAGTAGATAAGGGAACAATCCTTGATGATTTACATGCTGTTAAGATCTTTGTGCACTCTGGGTCTTAAATATGCTGCAATAACCCAATAACTAAATACCACTGTCTATCTGTAGTGTGGCATGATTAAGGTCCACAGTTAAATCTTCTGTTTACAGAAACCACTATATTTCAATTGTATATTCCATCTATTTCAATACTATATAACCATGCACTAACATTAAAAACATATCCACAACAAAGCACCTTACTACAGAAAATAAAGGATTTACAATATAGACAGTGAAACATACATTGCCTATATATTTATGATGTCACGTGTGGCAGCCAACTATACTTAACATGTTACAAGGATTTGGAAGCTTATGACTTTGACCTGATTACAAATTCACTATATTTACATGTTTACCTAAACATCTATCGTATGCAACGTGTATAATGCACATTTTGAAAAGCTGAAGATCATAAATAGCTTGTGTTTGAGAGAGAGGCTGATAATCCCACAGTCTTGCTACTTTTAAGAAATAGGTGGTACAGATTCACGTCTGTTCAGACACGTTCAGATCCTCTGTTTAACATCAGACCAAACACATCCTGAGCAGCAGAACTGCAGGGCAATTTCAAGACATGTAATATGTTAGGAGAGGAGATAAAAACTATTTTAGTTACTAAAATGAGTTGAGCGGTGCTATGAGCAAACATGGAGCAGGATGTAATTTTGTTTACTAGTGAGTGAAACTGTGGATTTCTTAAGTGGCGAGATTAGCATACAGTAAATTAGGCAGCCTGAGACATATCAGGGATTAAGATGGAGAGATGCAGGGTACGAAATGGCATCATGGTGGGAAATTGCCTAAGACAGCCATGGTTACACTCTGTTAGTTTTTTGTTCAGAAAATAATTATGTGTCAAACAAGAGGACAATGTTGTTCTGGCAAAAGAGTGGCTCATTTGGATTTGAGCAGAAAACACATGCTTTGTTAGAACCCTTTAGACCCAGTTGACTGAAGGTGATGGTCCTTTGTCCAGTTTTTGTTTGCGCTGGTACTACCAAGGTATATTCATGGGATGTACAGCAATGTTTGCAATAGTAGTAGCTATTTGTATTCGGAAAAAAAATCAAAGAATCACATTTATTTAGAATTGCGCAGGGCTAAATATGTACCCACGTGTTGAGGAGTAAACCATATCTGTTTCATATACAAAACATCTGCATGTTTCAGTCTGTTTATATGTAATTCCAACAACATGGTGCGCTGTTGTGTGTGTGTGTGTGTGTGTGTGTCTGTGTGTGTGTGTCTGCGTATGTGTGTGTGTGTTTGCGTTTTCTCTTTTGATCATAAGTGGACTCAAATCTGTGCACAAGTGCTGTGTTTGAGTTTCTCAGTTTACTCCAGGATTCTAGGTGTTATTTTTTATGTCCTTGGCAAATTGAGACAAGAACTGCTGCTCACATTTTAGGTCAGAACCCCGAAAATGTCATCCTAGTGTATCTCAAGGATAGAAAACCATTTGTATGTCAGTTGTCAGCTCAACACCCCCATGGAAGCCAGTGTCACAACCATCTGAAGCCACCTGACGTCATATTTCAGTGTCATCAAATGCAGCCCGAAACAATCCTGCTCGTCCCTTGGCGTATGAAACATTTCTGTATATCGATCCTATTTCATACGTGCAATTTTTTTGTGGATAATTTGTAGTAAATTGGTAATTAAGAAACTGAAGTGTCCCAACAGGGGACATCCTGGAAATGATGGATTGCATCCATGAACATGACGATAAGCACAGCTCCAAATGTCCTGTGGCCCCCAGCCAACACGTATGCTGTGCTCTTCAGCCTGTTTTTTTTTCAGTACTTATGCTAAAAAGCAATTATGCACTTCCATCATGGCAATTTGCCTTTCACTGGCAACTAACCCTAAGTCTATGCAATCTGGTGTACGAGGTAGGAAGATCAGAAGGACAGAGACATCTGGTTTAAGTTACCAGCAATGAAACAGACCCTTAGAAAGTAAATCTGTTCCCAAACTCATATTATGGGCATGTCCCGTGTAATTTTAATCCAAAGGCAGGAAGTGAGGGTCAATTAACTGGCCAGGGTGTGCAACTTCTTCAGAGAATATATTTTTCTAAACAGTTGCTCTTTTTTGTGTTTGGTTTTATTCTGTCAGCACCCGCCGCTGTCTGATCTGTAGTTTATGACCACGTTTTTGCCGGGTTTTACAGGTACATCTGTCTGTCATTCAAATTCTCACATGAATTACATCCCACGGTGCAGTGACACAGCTGGCCAAAGTGGCCTCGTCGCGCAGCTCACACACAAAATGTTGTTGCAGCAAGACATATGCATTTAATGGCAATAATAATAATTACTGTTATTATTAATAATGCACAGTTACACTATTGTAAATTTTTAACTAGAAAGGTGATTTGCCTGCTGATATTTGACATTACAGAGCAGCTTAAATCCCTAAACTGGGTATAAAGGCTGAAAACTGAGGTACATGAAAAATGCCACTTTTTTCTTTCTTTTCAAAAAAAAAAAAGTGTGTAAATAAATAAAAAATAGCTCAGTGCTTTGAGCTTGGGCCAGAAGGGTTTATATGAACTTGTATATTTGTGCTGCTATTTGCATTCAGCATGTGCTGAAACGAGAGCTCCAGAGGAAATGCTAATGATCCAAAATAAAACGAAAAGTTAAACATACACCCACTGAAGACGACTGAAGGGACAGAGGCAGTGAGGAATCTGTGTCTCGCTTTCAGGCAAAGGGTCTTTGGCCACAGATGTAGCAATTTTGAATTTATTGTGATTTGTATTGTGATTATTTCTCATACCTGGATGTCATCTGCGGTGATAGTTCACTTGACAATCTTTTAGAGAAAGGTGGAGGAAGACAGACTCTGGATGTAGGTCTGTCACGATCCATGCAGAAAAATGTACAAGGACATTGTTAATAAACTCACAATGATATAAATGAAAAATCATAATGTTTAGTTTATGTACTATTGTCCTTCTGATTTAAAATGGCTCTAAACGTAACACATGAATGACAGATGGTTGTCATTACATGTCAAAACACTTGGTAAGGAAAGCTTTAAAGTAAAGTTTTACTGGGTTCTTAGCCTAAGGCACTGAAATCAGTATGCGGTCATTACTGGTTTTTATATTTTTCCTGTCGGACCAACTAAATTAAAGGGTGACTGGTCAGCTATCGTGATAATTAGACTGTATGATACAATCTATATACAAAACGTAAAGTTGGTCACGGTGGAAATATGGGATCAAAACCCACAGAGGCTTCTGTCAGTCACTGGTTGGTTTAATCCGATGGGAACAGGGGGATCAACCACTGGGAAGTGTGTGATTGCTGCCACATGGTGATTCCAGTTAAGGAGCATCACGTCTCACAGCTGCTGTGGGGGCAGGAAGGACTGTGAAGTGAGGATTGTACAGGAAGCTGTTAATTAAGAAATCTACACATATGAAGCATTATGGCAACTACAGCCATAAATCCCTGACCAATCTGTTGCAAAAAATGCATTGATGTACTGCATGTTTATTCCCAAATATCCTGTCTCCCGTACACATGGACCAGCTGGAGAACTACATCCAGGGGAACATTAAAACAGAGCTGGTTCAGATCCAAGCCCACGCTGTTCACAACCAGACTGCCACCATGCTGGAGATGGGCACCAACCTACTGACTCAGACAGCAGAGCAGACCCGCAAACTCAATGTTGTGGAAGCGCAGGTAATGGGGAAAAAGAGTCCCTAACAAACATAATCCAGCTTTTTCACCCTCTAATGCATAGAAGCCTACACATAAACATCCAGTTAGTACATACAGTACATAGGAGTACATACATATAGTACCTATAGTTCATATAGTACATAGGAGTACATACATATAGTATCTATAGTTCATATAGTACATAGGAGTACATACATATAGTACCTATAGTTCATATAGTACATAGGAGTACATACATATAGTATCTATAGTTCATATAGTACATAGGAGTACATACATATAGTACCTATAGTTCATATAGTACATAGGAGTACATACATATAGTATCTATAGTTCATATAGTACATAGGAGTACATACATATAGTACCTATAGTTCATATAGTACATATGTAATAAAGTGCACCAGGTTTTTTTGCAGTAAATCTTCTGGATAGAATTAGGCATACCCATTATTATAAAATAATTAAATAAATAAATAAATAAAATAATAATAATAATAAAATAGCACAAATAACCCCAACCCTGTCCAGGATAAGCAGATTCAAGACTGATGGGTGAATAAATGAGACAAAAATAACATTACACCCATAGAGGAAAATTCTGAGAGGTTCATGCTGTATGCACCTTTCTAAGTAAAATGTGCCATTTATATATAGACTATGTCCACCTGCGTTACATTTCTTAACTGATTGCAGCCTTTTCCCCACATACCTACTGTATACTGTCATGCATGTAATGCATGGGTGTATGTTATGCTTTGTCATACATTATTTCTGCTGTTGCATTTTGCATGGCCAGTTAAATGCCTGTGACTTCCCAGTACACAAGTGTAGTAAAACTACAGTAAATTCTTCAGAGACCTTTAATGAATTCTATGAGCAGCCAAAATGTAATTAGTTTTGACGATCTCATTGCAGCGTCAGTAATGGCTGTCAAAACTGGCCATCTCATAATATGACAAATAAGGTATTAAAATAATATCAGTTTTATTCAGTGGAGCTAGTAGTAATTTTTAATCCAAAGTAAACTCCCTGTTTCACTCATGAACGACTTCGAGACTTATGGCAATTTTCAGTTGCTGGCATCTGTACAGATCGCAAAGAAAAAACATTTTAAACCTAGTTTGAAATATAGTCATAACTGATGTTAAATATGCCATGCAAAGTTCTGACAACCGCGTTGACTCAGAGACAAGTCAAAAACGCGAGTTGTTTCTCTGTGGTTCCTGTGGTCCAGGTCATCAACCAGACGTCCAGGATAGAGATCCAGCTGTTGGAAAACACGCTCTCGACAAACAAGCTAGAGAAGGAGCTGCTAATACAGGTCACGGAGATTTCCAAACTTCAGGACAAAAACAGGTAGCATAAAGATTTAAATATGTTGGCAAGTGCAATCTGGTTTTCAAATCTCGTATTTATTTGCAAGGTGGCTTTTTTTGTGTCGTTACAACCACATGTGTTAATACTTAAGTTTCTCCTGACAAAAGATTACTACATGAAATCCTCTAGTGTTTCTTTTATTGTATAGGGAGCGATGTGTCAAAACGGAATCAGAATATCCTTCCAAACATCTCGAATACATCTGCAATGCAATTGCAAATAAATGATATTGTAACGAACGCAATCACTGTAGTGTATTATATTACTCACAATTTAATCCTTTTTGTACTCCAAGCATGCTAAAGATTCCCTTTAAACTTACACAACAATGACATCATTAGAAAAAAATGTTGATAAATGGTTTTCAAATGTTTTCAATTGTTAAAAATGCAGAAATGAACATATGAATTTTGCAGCCAATGTTTAATCTTGGAGATTCAGCTCTCAGATTTTGATAAGGATCACTGTCATCCTGTTCTACTAACATTTACAATAAAATCTACAAATATTTTACACGTCTGTGTTGGCTAATGCGTTGGTGACAGATTATATTGGATATGGGAATGCGAAAGCGTGACTTCTGCATGTTTTTACGCAAAATCAGACTTCTGGAGAACAAGGTGCGCATTCTGGAGTCACAGCAGAAGACGGAGATGGACCGGCAGCGGGAGGAGAAGCAGAGGCTGCAGAGCGTGGTGCTGCGTCAGGCGACGGCCATCGAGGCCCTGGAGAGGCAGCTGCACGTTGCCAGCAGCAACAACTCCGCCCTGCAGAGGCAGCAGCAGCAGCTTATGGACTCGGTGCACAGACTCATGAGCCTGTTATCCGTGGGATCAGGTAGCTTAGCCAGAAGGTTCTTGGTTGAGATCCGGGGGAGGATACTTCTCTATTTTCCTTTGACGTGGTACTTAATGAAATTGCTCTGGGAAATATGGCACCAGTGAAAAGTCTGGGCATTTCTATTTATAATGCATTTGTTTCTATTTTAGCTGTTATTCAATTTATAGTAAAAGGTCTAGAGGCAATGAAATAGTACAATTCACATACTGCAATGACCAACGTAAGTATTCAACATCTGAATTTTTTTTTACGTTTTCAGCTCTTCAAAAGAGCCCCCCCTGCCTTTGATGACAGCATTGCAGACTCATGTGATTCTTTCAACCAGCTTCCAGATGTAGCCACCTGGAATGCTTCTCCCACAGTCCTGAAGGGGTTTCCATGAGGTCTGGGCACAAGATGGCACATTCATCTTACTCTTCAATCTAACTCATTCCAAACCACCTCTATAGGGTGTATAGGCGGATGGGGGGGCGGGGGGGGGCAGGTCATCTGTTGTAGCACTCCATCTCATTCCTTGTTCACAAGATAATACGGTGCTTAGATACCCTCTAGGTGTGCTTAGGGTAGTTATGATGTGAAAAAACAAATGATTTTCAGTAGGTGTGTCCAGACTTTTCACTGGAACTGTATACGGTCCGGTGGTTAAGTGGGTAGCACTATTGCCTCTCACCTCTAGTATTGTGGCTTTGCATCCTGTCCCTGGCTCTGTCACTATGCAGTTTGCATGTTCTGCCCACATGCATGTGGGTTTTCTGTTGCCTTTAAGTTGCCCGCTGTGTGCGTGTGAGTCCTGTGATGGGATGACGTCCTATCCAGCGCGTTCCCCCGCCCGCTGTGAGCGTGTGAGTCCTGTGATGACGTCCTATCCAGCGCGTTCCCCCGCCCACTGTGTGCGTGTGAGTCCTGTGATGGGATGATGTCCTATAAAGCGCGTTCCCCCGCCCACTGTGTGCGTGTGAGTCCTGTGATGGGATGATGTCCTATCCAGCGCGTTCCCCCGCCCGCTGTGAGCGTGTGAGTCCTGTGATGACGTCCTATCCAGCGCGTTCCCCCGCCCGCTGTGTGCGTGTGAGTCCTGTGATGACGTCCTATCCAGCGCGTTCCCCCGCCCGCTGTGAGCGTGTGAGTCCTGTGATGACGTCCTATCCAGCGCGTTCCCCCGCCCGCTGTGAGCGTGTGAGTCCTGTGATGGGATGACGTCCTATCCAGCGCGTTCCCCCGCCCGCTGTGAGCGTGTGAGTCCTGTGATGACGTCCTATCCAGCGCGTTCCCCCGCCCGCTGTGAGCGTGTGAGTCCTGTGATGGGATGACGTCCTATCCAGCGCGTTCCCCCGCCCGCTGTGAGCGTGTGAGTCCTGTGATGGGATGACGTCCTATCCAGCGCGTTCCCCCGCCCGCTGTGAGCGTGTGAGTCCTGTGATGACGTCCTATCCAGCGCGTTCCCCCGCCCGCTGTGAGCGTGTGAGTCCTGTGATGGGATGACGTCCTATCCAGCGCGTTCCCCCGCCCGCTGTGAGCGTGTGAGTCCTGTGATGACGTCCTATCCAGCGCGTTCCCCCGCCCGCTGTGAGCGTGTGAGTCCTGTGATGGGATGACGTCCTATCCAGCGCGTTCCCCCGCCCGCTGTGAGCGTGTGAGTCCTGTGATGGGATGACGTCCTATCCAGCGCGTTCCCCTGCCCGCTGTGAGCGTGTGAGTCCTGTGATGACGTCCTATTCAGCGCGTTCCCCCGCCCGCTGTGTGTGTGTGAGTCCTGTGATGACGTCCTATCCAGCTCGTTCCCCCGCCCGCTGTGAGCGTGTGAGTCCTGTGATGACGTCCTATCCAGCGCGTTCCCCCGCCCGCTGTGAGCGTGTGAGTCCTGTGATGGGATGACGTCCTATCCAGCGCGTTCCCCCGCCCGCTGTGAGCGTGTGAGTCCTGTGATGGGATGACGTCCTATCCAGCGCGTTCCCCCGCCCGCTCTGTGAGTCCTGTGATGGGATGACGTCCTATCCAGCGCGTTCCCCCGCCCGCTCTGTGAGTCCTGTGATGGGATGACGTCCTATCCAGCGCGTTCCCCCGCCCGCTGTGTGCGTGTGAGTCCTGTGATGGGATGGCGTCCTATCCAGCGCGTTCCCCCGCCCGCTCTGTGAGTCCTGTGATGGGATGACGTCCTATCCAGCGCGTTCCCCCGCCCGCTGTGTGCGTGTGAGTCCTGTGATGGGATGACGTCCTATCCAGCGCATTCCCCCGCCCGCTCTGTGAGTCCTGTGATGGGATGACGTCCTATCCAGCGCGTTCCCCCGCCCGCTGTGTGCGTGTGAGTCCTGTGATGGGCTGACGTCCTATCCAGCGCGTTCCCGTCTGACCCTGTACTAGATAAGTTGTTTGAAGATAAATGAATTAAGGACTGTTTGTGTTTCTTATACCCCAATCACTTCAAACAGGCATAATAAACTAGCCAGCTGTGTATTAATGTCTACATTAGGTTTACAATCAAAGATACAATGTACTTTTTTGTAAGCCAACCATGCTGGACGGGGTGCTAAATTTATAATGATTGCTTTGCACGGCCACTAGTTTTTGTTTTGGAATATGAACATCCTCTCGGTATTGATATTGATTTTTAAAATTCGTTTTAGTATAGTAATTTGGAAACACTTGGAAGAGGTTTTTTTATTATTATTATTCCTGCCAGCATCTTTACGCAGATTCTAAACCAAAAATGTGGAAAAGCACCCCCCCCCCCCCCACCCCCAACATACTTTGATCTCTAGCCTTCAGGTTGCTCTGCTTGAAGAGTGTGGCTACAACTGCCAACATATATTTATTTGTAAAGCACATGCAGGAAGCAGGAAGACTGGCACGTCTATACAGAACAGCAGTGAAAATGGAGAATCATTTTTTACGAGATAAGAAAAAGGTCAATTAAAGCGATCCATGCACCTGAAGAGTGTGCTTGACGTTTCCTTCCCACAGCGCCACACTGGAGGCAGCTGAGATTTCGGGACTGTGCCGAGATCTACAAGGCAGGTTATAATACGAGCGGCGTGTACCACATATACGCTGACAGCAACGCCACGGAGCCAACCAAGGTGGGAATGGGCCGTCGAGCAAGGTTTTTAGATGTTTCGGTTTTTAAGTACATCGACGGGCAATTTTTGAAATTTTGACAGCTGCGCCGAGTGTATGTGCTGTGATTTTTAAAAAAATGCATGCTTGATATATTCTGTAAAATGGCACTGAATGGTCTTTACTGCATTACACCACTACTGTGTTTTGTGCTCTGTGGTAGCACTGGCTGCATCCCGTTCTGACATCGTGAGTGTTTCCTCTGCACAGGTTTTCTGCGACATGCAGACCAGCGGGGGTGGCTGGACAGTCTTCCAACGCCGAGTAAACGGCAGTGTGGACTTCCAGCGGACATGGAAGGAGTACAAAATGGTAGTTATTCTCATATTGCCACACCGGCTCCCTGCAGCCCCCGCTGTGCTGCCGGTGTCCTTGAATTTTAGACCCTGCATGTGAATGTGGGACCATCGGTCGACACACTCCCCAAGAGAAATGGGGAGAGATTGTCATGTTTCTATTTGAAGTGTTTTTCAAAGGCAATATAAAAAGCTTTTTAGGACATAGGTGTTTTTTTGGATGATTTACCCGACCCTAACATGGACCTCCCCTGGCTTGCCAGATTTAGATGCCCTGAGCTAACAGATCCTCTAGTTTGAAACAAAGAGTAAACAGACAAAATCAGGACTCAATCCTCAAAGCTGCGACTGACCATCCTTTAGGGTCACTATATCGCAGATCGATAAGGGACACTGGTCCCCCGACAAATCGATTTTTCCATTATGGTCACCGAAATGCACAGAGTGGATTTCTAAGGGATGCTAGTTCCCCAATTGAAAGATTTTTCTATGAGACTCCAGGGCTGTCCTGAACATCTGGCTGTCATAGCAACTCTGTGAATCAATCAATCTATCTATCTAGCTAGCTATTTCATGCGGTATTAATCAACGGTCTATGAAGCCAAAAATGTTTTGTACACTGAAAAATGGTCAAAAATGGAAATGGTATTGAGGATATTGAAGAACAAATTTTAAAACTGTCTAAAATGTTACAATTATATGGGTTATGTAAAGAAACAAGAAAAACTTATTCTGGAATTGTTTTCAAATGATGTAATTTATTGCCTTCAAACAATTATTTGTACGCCTGGCCATTCATAGTTGCACAAATATGTACCAATGGGAGGAGTCATAACAGAGATCATTTAACACAACACATAACAGCAAGTGATTCAAATAGGTAGATAATTGGGTGCCCTTGGGTTCTATCAGTAGCCTTGGTCATTCTCCACACAAGCAGAAACATGTAAATGTAATGGGTTAGTTGAGTGTCCCAGCATGGCTAAAACTGCTGAAATATCCAATGCATTGAGGAAAATAATCATACAATTTCACAATCAATATCTTCAATTTCATTTTTTTTAGTGCACACAAAATTTTTCGGTACACTGTACCTTCATAATGCATTATAATGGCTTATACTCACCATTGTAATGCATTATGAAGGTATTTATAGCACATTATAGATGAGAGCTTCATAGAGCATTCATAATGCATAATAAACATGGCTATCATGTGTTATGCATTTTCATAAATAGCTATAGCCGTGTTTATAATACTTTATGAATGCATTATTGTGTATTATGAAGGTATCTATAATGCATAGTAATGACTGCTTTAAGTAAAATGTTACTGAGATTTCTATCTATTTACAGTATGTATGCATGTATCTACCTACCTACCTACAGTACCTACCTACATTTGAAATCTTCACAACTGAGATTATGAGAGACTCCGCACAAGTATACGATCTACTAACTGTTCAGTAGTACTGGCCACACAGAAATAGATTCAACACCGGTCTAATTTTTAGATACATTGATGTGGGTTCATACAGATGGGGGGGGGGGGGGGTCAAAGCTTTTCTGTTACTTCCTAAGTTTTATGGTTGGCTTATCATACTAAGCAGTCCCATTCAGAGTAACTGTCGATGGTCATAGGGTACCACAACTGAAAAGAAGGACACTGAAGCGTGCAACCAACTGCGTAATTGCAACAGCGGAAAACATGTTGTTCCCTTATGTTTAATCTGGTAGTAATCTATACCAGCTGTTTTGTTTTCTAGGTCATAAAATATGCATTTACATGTTTCTAACATGGTATCTGGAAGTCCGTGGTGTTCATTGTAATTTAATTCCTGTCACTAAGTAAATTTCACATGCATTAGTTTAATAATTTCCAAGCATAGTTAGCTTTTCCATAGGAGAATTCAGTGCCAGACTTTGCTAATATGGCATCTTAGGCGATCATCACCTCCAGTGCCCCCCAAACTAGCTTGGCCAGTCGGCGCCCCCACATAAGGTGGCGCCCTTTGACCTCAGCAGAGTAAAGAACGATTTCTTCACCATGTAAGCAAGTGGAATTTTACTGTAAATCTCAGGGCTGGTTCAGTGTTCATGCATGTTATGTAATACAGTTTGTTTATGAAGCATTTACAGTAATATGGTGATATTAGCTGTTTTATTTTATTTCCTTTTAGAGGTTCTTATGGAAGCAGAAAAAAAATTAAAAGACAATACATAAGCTGCATTATGTACCATGAATTTACTTTCATATTTAAAAACCTCCACAAAATATCAATTTTAATGCCAAATTATATCCCAGTTCAGAACTATTGATATACGCCTAAGATTTGAGTATTAAATGACATGCAAACTTAAAAGATTTATTAGAAAAGATGGGAAGCAATGGCAATATAGCCTAACATTATTCAGACGTGTGTCTTTCCTGAATCAGAACAGTAATGCAAACACCGCTGTTCTGCTTTAAACACGGCAGCAGAAATGCAAAGACATCCTGTTTAGGTCCTGTGGATTATAAAGGAATCAGAGCAAAATTGTACAAAAACAGAAGCAAAGGGAGTTCACCTGCTTCAGACGGAACTGGGCTGTTTATCTTTAAGGTGCCGATGAACACCGTCTCAACCTCAGAGGCACTTAATCTCTCTGTTTGCATAACGCACAGACGTCAGATCGTCACACGTGTCCCAACGCGGAGATGTGTCGCGGCCAGCAGTCGGCAGCCAAATGAGACGTTTCAGCCGCAATGTAAATAATCTTTCGTTGCCACGACGCGTTCATTTGGAAATCTTCCCTATTTACCCAGAAAATGTTTTGACAAGCCTTTCCTGTCACTTGCTGTTTTCCAAAATCTACACAATTTTTACAATCTTAGCAAATACTAAAAAGTACAAGTCGACTGTAACAGAGTATTTCAAAATCCCAGCATCTTGGCGATTGTTCTTGCTTGCCTACAGCCAAATGTAACCCAGCCTTCCCAATGTCCCATCGCTGTCCATCCTTGTACACCTACGCTCTGTTATGGAGCCTAAAGTGTAGTAGGCTACGCTCACATCACACCGAAACAGTCTTAGGTAATAAATGCGAAAGACGTACAAGTTGTTCAGAATAATCTAAAACGTGTCATCATCCCAGAAAATGATGGTAAACTTCTAATGGCATCTACAATATTATGTTTATATTACTGGATTACATTACTTGATTAAAAATGTCGTAATTTCTCCAGAAACACAATTTCGCCACAATTTCTCAAATGTTATTCACAGGATGGATTTTTCCATTTCATCCTTTCCCCAGTTAAAGTCATTTCACTGTGTATTTAATCATGAGTAATGATGATTCATTTAAAATAATACTGTTACTGTGGGCAAATCAGGCACTGGCTTTCCAGGGAAAAAGTGTAATAAATGATTATATTTATTTTTACAGCTATCTTTAATTTTTATATAAATAACATCTTTTATGCACTATATATTTTTATTACATTATACCGTTTAAATGCTGAATTATGGTTTTAGAGGCCTTATTTTGTGCTTTGAGGTATATGAGTTTATTGGATTGAGGTTTTAAATGGGTTATTCTGCTGAAAGTTACGGGACACATGGTTATGAATAGAACTTGCCAGAGTGTTTGTTATCATTCTGCCTGCACTCGTCAGCACTGTCTGCTGATGCGTAGCACCACGCTCCGGTTCTCCGTGAAGACACAGGAAGGCACCCTAGTTCTGTGTGCTGGCCTATTCCAAAGATGTTCCATTAAGTTACGTGTCGAGGTTCTTTGCTGACTGCAGAGATGTTCGCAAATTACTCCCTGAACGC
This sequence comes from Paramormyrops kingsleyae, assembly GCF_048594095.1. Taxonomy (NCBI): domain Eukaryota; kingdom Metazoa; phylum Chordata; class Actinopteri; order Osteoglossiformes; family Mormyridae; genus Paramormyrops; species Paramormyrops kingsleyae. The sequence goes on from NC_132804.1 coordinate 25,250,087, forward strand.
AGGACTGTTAAAGCTAGCGAGTGTGATGATGAGCACACTGTCAGACGTTGACTCATTTGACGGTGGTGATGTTAAGGTTCAGTGCATGTAAGACAAAGGTTTACTTATGTGTGAGCAACAGTAACGGTAATATTAAGAAAATATTAAGGCTCTTACAACGTTACAGCTTTCATGACTTGCCTCCATTGCACCCCCCACTATGAACCATTTCCGTGAAGGTTATGCCCATTTTAATACAGTGTTATGCAGTGGCTGTTTCATTAGGTATGCCTAGCTAGGACTAGGTAGAAATAACTTTTGCCTCCAAAACAGCTTCAATAGTAGACAAGAGATGTGTTCAGAAGCTATACACCACTGTTAGCTTTAGCAGGTCTGGGCATTCTCCTTTACCGCCCCAGATTGGATGGATTTTGTCTGTCATACCATGGTCAGTAAATTCTAGACGCTGCAGTTTGTGAAAATCTCAGGAAGGGGGCTGTTTCTGACAGGCTGGAAGCACATTCAAAATCGCTGGGATTGTTCACCTTGGCCATTCTGATCCTTAGCCAAACAGGAAGTGAACCTCTTGACCCTGCCTGCACGTGTGTGTATTCAGTTGAAGTCACATGATTTGGTGTTTGGAGAAGCAGGTGAACCTAACAAATTGGCCCATAAGTGTAGTTTAATGTGAAATGCTTTGCTGTGGTCATTATTCCTCATTTATACTTCATATGCTGCTGTGGGTGATCAAACAATTGCATATTTAAGAACTGACAGAGTCGTTCTTTGAAAAACACAGGGCTTTGGTGATGTTGCTGGGGAGCATTGGCTGGGCAATGAGGTGGTGTTCAGGATGACCGCGACCAGCCAGCCGCAGTACTCGCTGCGGGTGGAGCTGCAGGACTGGGAGGGCAACTCGCCATACTCGCTTTACGACAAGTTTCAGCTGGGTGACGAGAAGCAGCACTACCGGTACGTTCTACCACCTTCGCTTTCCTCCGGATTCCTCCTCTTCAGCCACAGCTGTGTGTGTCCCGCGATGGACTGACATCCTGCCCGCGTTGTCTCCTCTTGCTTCCTGGGATAGACTGTAAGCTCATGATGACTCTGCTAGACGAGTGATCATTGAAGGCAGATGGATGATTTTATCAGGTGTTATCAATGTGACATACAAATAGTTCTCTGAATTTCCAAATGGATCTGCAACTGATCCACCGTTTATATCCCAAAAACAACAAAAAGGCTCCATGAAGTCTTCGCTGGATGAGCACTTCCTGCTTTTATCCAGGATTGCTGGAAAAGTGCTGACTGCAGCTCTTGAAATGACATTGACTTCTTCCACCTGTGATTTTTCCTCTGGTTTTCCAAGCCACATTTTTGAATGACCTCTCACCTGTCAGTGAAGCAGAGAATTTCCAGCGAAGTGGAAAGCCTTCCGGCAGTCTGCGAGCTCAGGAAACGGAGCTGCGCATTATCTGGCTCGTCGAGCTAGATGATGTGATTAGCACGGCTCAGCCAGGCCCAAGTAGCCATACTGGCTCCAGCTGCAGAGAACAGCAATTAGTGCAGTGCGACACTGGATAGTCATCCTTGCCCCCAACACAAGCACAGGCTTGCAGACATGGATATTTGACCCAAATCCATTTTTTCTGCAATGCTCATCACCTCCTTTGTACTGAAAATCAAATGCCATGTTTGTATATGGCCTCAAGCCTAAAAGATGAGGTTATTAGACTGGAACAGAATGTGATACATAATTATTCCACAGATCCCTTCTCTTTATACATTTTGAGCTCTGGGTATCTTTTATGTCATTTTGGTCACAAGCAAAATTATGTTAACTATTCAGCAGCTGTGGTATACAAACCTCGGTCATTAATTGCACAGAAAATTAGATGTCAGTGCAGTTTACCTGTGTATTACATTTACCGGAAATCCAGGTCTATAGGAGTAACACATAAGCTATAGGATTTGCACGACTGTGTGTTCAATGCCTTCTGCGATGTCTTTAGGCTGTTCTTGAGGGGCTACAGTGGAACAGCTGGGATGCAGAGCAGTCTGGCAGCCCACGGCACCAGTTTCAGCACTCGTGACTCTGACCATGACAACTGCCTTTGCAAGTGCGCCCTCATGCTGACTGGAGGTATGGAAACAGCTCTGGCCCCTCATCATATTTAAGACCAACATATTTTTGTAATTTTCAGTGACATGAAGTTTGATTAACTTTCAAGCTGAGGAAATTAAATTCGCTGCAGCAGCTGTTCAGTGTCGTGTTAGCTGCCGCTGATTTTCCCTGTTGGTTAACTTTTACTATTAAGATAAGATATACTTTATTGATCCCAGGGGAACACAAGCAAATCACTTTTTAAAATATTTAGTTTTGATTTATGAACATCCTACACATACAGAATACAAGCATACTGTATAAAAGGAATTTTTCCTTTATTATTATTGTATATGAATTTTGATAAATATAACCTTTAAGTTAATAAATAATATGGTGTCAACTAGTGTAAAGCCACCAAATCTGATTCTTATCTGATACCAAAATCCGAAAGCACTGATTAAGACCCTATCAGTGTAAGCCATGACCACCTTTATGAAAAACACTGTTGAAACTTACATCCCATTGTAATTTGACATTTCAGCTAGGTTAAGTTGTTCCCTCTGGTCAACATTAAGCAAATAGAAATACTGACGTAAAAACAGAAAGCTGAAGGGTGTCATACTAAAATTGCAGCTGGGAGGCTCCATAGCAACAGGCATAATTTTGGATTCTTCTATTGGAGAGAGGATTTGTCAGGTGCATGGAAAGATGCAATGTTCCTGTACCATGTGACTCGCAATGTGACCAATAGCCATCAGCTGTAACAAGGAAGCCATACCCTGTGCCCTGCTTTCTATAATAAACAGGGATGATGAACCTGAGCCCAAAACAAGTGAAAAAGAACAGCAGCGAAAGTGATAGCTCTCGTTAAGCTGAGGGACTTTTCTCTCTTTCCAGATGTTCTGATGCCAGATGCAAATGTCATATTTTTCTCGAGTAAAAGCTTAGCTCTTGAATGTAGCTCCAGCAGAAGGATGAAAGTGATAATTGACACCAAAAGTAAGTTTTAAAAAAGCAGTTTTTCTCTAAGAGATCAGATTAGGCAGATAAAGGTAAAATAACACAAGTTTTAAGTAGCAAGACTTCAATCATAAGACTTCATTGCTGAAGCACATTAAGATGATCAAACATTTCTAAGCGTACAGCTATTTACTTTGAATGTCTGATACTCCGAGCATTTACTTGACCATGAAATAACTGTACATTGACTTTTGAAAATAATTTCAGAACAAATAACAGTGTTTGAAGAACCGCAAACGAGCTGAAAAAGCTTCTGAAATAGGTGGCTGACATATTTGATCCAAAATAAACAGGGCTTGAGTGAAAGGATAGTGAAAGACCAAAGAACGGCTGGTCATGCCTTTCCGCCCTGCGTATACTGCATTCCCCTCGCTGACCCATGAAACGCTTTGAAAATAAAAGCACGACTTACACTCACACTCAGCAGGCGTGAGTGTAGTAAAAAAAAACAGAGAGGTTAGTGATGGTGAAGGGTAACTGGATCCCAACACCAGCAAAAATAGACCAAGAAGGGACGTTGAAACAACTCACATGCTCTTCTTGGGACTCCAAGGTTTAGGTGCCAAACCTTGGACAGGATTACCTCAGATGACGCCTGCTTTTATCTCTGTACTTTGAAGATATTTATGTTTATTTAGCAGCCGCTTTTATCCAAAGAGACATACAATTGAAAAGGTAGAGTCAGACAGTCTCTGGAGCAATTGGGGGTTAGGGGCCTTGGCCCAACACTAAAATCAGTCTGATGACCAAGGGGCATGAAACAGCAACCTTCCAGTTACAAGCATAGTGTCCTAATACACTGAGCCACACTCACCCCCAACAGGAAGAGACTCAAGCCAGCCAGGAGTTGAACCTAGAATCTTATCCATTGCTAAACTGGCCCACATTTTCCATCATGTAAAATCTGACAAATTTCACTGGGTACAAATTTGCATCTTTTGCCAAACATGAGTTTCATGTTATTCATTTCCTTTGCTGAACATTATGAGCCCTTACTAACAACTCAAATATTTTCCCTAGAACCCCACTAAGCTGTTTGTCGGACTGTTTTAATTATGACCTAGTGAGAGACCCACATGGGATTTGTGTGCCGAATTTTGTCTGTTTAGCTGGCGTGTTCCTCTTTCAGGCTGGTGGTTCGATGCCTGCGGCCTTTCGAACCTCAATGGCATGTACTACACAGTGGGGCACAACATCCGCAAGCTCAACGGCATCAAGTGGCATCACTTCCGAGGCCCCAGCTACTCCCTGCGCTCCACCACCATGATGATCCGCCCGTCAGACTTCTGAGGCAGGCAGCCGATGAACCGCCGGGCTCCTGGAATTTACCGGTCTGCTGGTGGGAAACTGAACTGAGGACAGTACCCTGGAGACAGAGTACACTACCCCCCCCCCCAACAAATCTACAAAAATCCAGTGCCACCATGTCTTAGACTCTCTTTTAACAGGTCTTCAACCGATGATCAAACTCTGTCTTTGAGGTGAACAAGACATTTCACTCCATAACCAAACATGGGAAAATCCAGTCAGTGCTTTTCACAGCAGTTGAGATGTGTGGACAGTGCTTTGTCAGTCGTCTGTAGCCATGGAGATGTGCATTAACCGACGTGGCCTGGAGCAGCGATATTTTCTGATGTTGACGGTGCTGTGAGAGGCTCAATGCCGGTCGCATGATGATTTCATCCGTTGGCCGTGGTTCTGCGGCAATTTTATGGCCCCATAATGCAACCCCCACCCCATCACCTTCCCCTCTACATCAAGCCCATGTGTTTTTACAAATAGACTGCATGAGCACCATGTGACCAACATTTTTTTTTTTTTTTATAAATTTACTTCTTGTACAATATATGCATATCAAGACAGTTTTCTTTCATATGTTACCACCGTGTTTTTCTGTGTGACACATTGTAAGTATATGGCGTTTATGTCCAAGTGCGATGATCTGTCAACATATTAGTAATTTATATTCTTTTATTTTTTTAATGCCATGTTGCGACTCAACACACTGCATAAAGTATTATACTGAATAGTAAGATTATGTAGTAAGGCTTTTTCTTTGTAAGTTTCATTGATTCCAATGTGCGTAATAATTTCAGTCACATAATTTCAGCAGTTTTCAGATTTTTTCCTAATATTGCTTATAACTGGACTGTCTGCTCTTGAGTGTGTCGAATTTCAACCTTTCCACTTTTGAAGATGATTTTTTTAATGGTAATTCTGACAATCGTGTATGTTCTTAATTATGGTAATTGTTACTGTGTGATGATGAATCCTCCAAACATGTGAATTTAGGCCTGATTAGGCCTGTATTACTTACCTATTCTGGGGAAGACACTATTACATGATAACTTTTATGCACTTTATAATACTGAAACAATAACTTACTATTATCTTTGTTACACAATCAAGGGTGTCAAATGACCAAGTATGTAACTGATCAGATAATCAGATAAATCTTATAATGTAAAAGTTCCTTGAGTTGTGTTTTCTAAGAATAAATCTTGTGTATTTATGCTATCCTTCTTATTAGAAATGTAGAGTTGAGCTCAAACATGACAGAACAACAGTTGAATATTACTTGGATGCCTGCGGTTGCCTTGTAAGGTCTGAGGAATTAAAGAACAGGAGCCAAAGCATTTTGGAAAGTGATCAAAATAAACCCAGAGGCTGATATGACGGATGAGACGTGTTGAATGTGCTGAAGGAGATTCTGATGTTTTGCGTTGACAGCGTATGGCACATATGCGTGGTTCTTAAATGAGATTAAGTGAATCTGAATCACTTGTTTGTTGTGTCTGGAAAGTAAAACACACTTCATTCATTGCCAATTAGCCAGTGATCTTTAAAATGTGGGCAGGAGTCTACGCTCAAACCATTGTGTGTAATAACCAAAGGGGAGCTACCTATAATCGTATTAGGGTTTGGGAAGCAGAAGAAGAAATTAACAAAGGAACAGGGCATTAAAAGTTTTATTTATTATCTTTAAATGCAACTCAACTGCTCCCAAATATTTCTCTCAAACTCACATGGAATTCTGTAGGGTAAGCCAAGAAAAATACCAGAACTAGAGTCATTCCCTGCTGAAAACATAGTGAAGATCCAGCAGGGTCTCTTCCAGAAAAAATGCGTACATTTAACAAATTCTTCAAATATTGATATGGCCTTTGATTTAAAGTTAATTATCCTTTGACTCCAGGGCTGGTCTTTGTCGAGTTGACAGTGATTTTCACCAAGCGAATAGCCTATGTAGAGTCGTAATCGTTGTATTTACACGTATCTACTAAAACAATCTTGAGTAACAATGTTTTATGCTCCGTGGCTGCAACGTATAAATATTGTATTTGCCAGCTGGTTCCCAGAAAAAGCACCGCATCTGTTGAAGTATATTCTTCCCCATTGTCCATGCTGCAATCATTAGCTTTAGTAACTTCGACTGAATTTTAAATGTGGTCTTATCATGTACCACGATTACATTTTGGTCTCAAAACCATAAACCGTGAAGTTATACAATACGGAGCGGGGCCAGAGATCTGCCTAGCAGATCCGCATGCTGCGATAGAGAGGATAAGACTCGTATGGAAGTACTTACGTCGATCCTATCGCCCCTGAGCCAATAGTGTCCCTGCTTACTTCCATTTCTGTGCCCCTGAGCAGATAAGTACACTGAGTAGATAGCAGACAGGTAACAAAGGGACCATTGATGAAGAAGACGTCATTTTGCATCCTTCAAATTCATTAACAATTAGTAAGGCTATCTCGTTAAGGAAGGACTTCATTTTCATTATGCTATAAGTCAATGTGATTATAAGCGAAATGACTCCGGAATAAAAAAAAAAAACTAGGTTCTTAAGTTTAGTCAAGGAAATGTCATCATTATAATGTTGTTTTGATTATCGCGTATAATAATTATTCTTATAATAACCATCCGGAAGACAACATTGTTTAATGCGGCTGTGAATGACGTAAATTCCAAGTGTACTTTACCAAAATAAACACAGAGAGCACACGTACACATGCCAGGTCAATTTGTCAACCGTTTATGAATTTGGATAATTATGAACTAATCTGAACAGTCATGTGATGTGCCACTTGTCCAACCTGTGTGTCACTCTCTCTAGGTTGGAGCAGGACACCTATAAGCAGGCTGAACAAAACCTCACGGCTGTCAGGCAGGGACCTGAATCCACATGCCCACTGTCTGGGTCTGGGCTGGTACTGCACACTCATCTGTGCTGCAGAATCCCTGGAGCTCATCTCCGTTGGTTAGGTGAAGAAATCACAGCACGATTATAACACAGTTGGGGAAAGTTTCAGGTATCTAGCACAAAATGTATGGAAGAATATCTAAAGAGGATTTAATATCAAATAAAGAGCAGGAAATACAGCAAAATACTCTGACTATAAAAAATACATGAAGTTAGTTGGAATGTGAAGTAAAAATCAAGAGGCATACATAATTCACGCGTAAAACTTTTAAAAGCTTCCGTGAACGCTGATGAGTAACTGGAATATGTGCAAACTCCGAGTACATGACCGGGGGGGAAAAGAGCAGGTTAAAAAAGAATTAATATACTTTCAGAAGTGCCAAAAATACATTGTGATTTCATAGAAGTGTCACATAAATGAGTAGGGAAAACAAATGAAACAGACGCGTGGACGGATGACAAGGAGAGAGACGTGAGGACAGACGTTGGACTCGGGGGACCTGAGGACAAAATGCTGAGCTGGATGTGCGTATACAGCATTAGCATGTGGCGCTGGGGGCAGCCAAGGGGGGTTTGTAATACAAGATGAAGCCATGACTATGCAGACATCTGGCAGAGAGCAAACGCGTAACAGTAACTCATGGGAAAGTGATGTATTGTAGCACGATTGCAAGCGGCACACTGGGATCACCGAGGACGCACCACGTGTGTGAAAGGACCACTATGACTGGAATGGGTCCTAAGGTCACAAATGTAGCAGAAGACTGTTAGAAAAGATATATAGCGCTGAGCAGTGCAGTCTTAGTGTTTGGTGTTTTTTCAATATTAGGTTAGACATATTGCAGATCAGGTGGGCTGAATTCAATCCCAATTGAGAAGATCCTCAGACGAAAAGTCATAAATGGACACATGGAGTAATATATGCAGAATCTTTCGCATTATTTATTATTTTTTTTGATGATTAATGTTAGATGCATTGTTTGTTATGGCCATAGTTGTAGCTAAATGTAGTTTTCGGTGACATGGCCGGCAGCTCCAGGGTTGCAGATAAGAATTTCTGAATGAGGAACTTGCACATCCTCCTACTGGATTCTGCACACATTCCTCCCACACATGTAAGACATGCACTTCAGGTGACCTGGGCATTAGAGGTCAGCACTGGAACTGTGTCCTGTATCTGTCAACGAGACAAATGCTTATTCAAACCTTAATGAGATAAATGCTTATTCATTTATTATCAAGTTGAATAAACGATAATATTAAATAACCTACTGCCAGTGAATGAACACTGAATATGAACATGAGAGAGATTACACCCCCCCCCCCCCCCCACCAACACACATACATTTTAAACTGTAATATATCTTTGTTTGCTGGTGATTGGCTACCAGCTCTTCTTCTTCTTCGAGATCCAAGGGGGTGTAAACCCCACCAGCTGTAATTATCAACAGGCTGGGCTGTAAACCCCAAGTATACCTCCCTGAATTTACCAGGACTGGGATTGTGACACTAGTTGTGTCCTGTCCTTCTGGAAGAGAATGGAATTCAGACCGTTCAGTAGCATGTAGCTGGATCCAGTCCGGTGGCTAGTACCAATCCAAGTCCAGCTGAACATAGCTGGTTAACTCTGACATGTTACTTGCTGTAAAGTTTGCTTTGCTGTTACGCTGGGAGGGGGTTGCTGTGGGTTTTTTGGCTATCAGGGCTACCAAGTAAACAGGAGATCCTGGATTCAAATCCCAGCCGTGGCTCGGATCAACTGTGAAAGCCACAAGGTTATGCAGACCTTTTTCCTTTCTTGTTTTGTTTGCAAGGTGCTGTGTAGCTCTGGCTCCAATATTGCTTACACTTTTACCTGGGCATTCATTGGGTGCTCAGCCTAGCTACATTTATGCCTAGTCGACTCCTTGACAGCACATACATTTGTAATGTGCTATTTGCCATCTGAATCAATAAAAATGTACTGCAGGGGAAGCACAACATTATTTCAAAACACTGGGTTTGAAACAAACAATAAAATACTAAAAGAAGTAGGGTTAGGGTTAGTAATACAGTCTTAAAGATAATACAGGGTAGTAAAATGTACAGTATGAGCCTCAGTCATCGCAAGCTTGTGTGGAAAAATCAAATCCGATGCTTTTAGATTCATAATAGGTTTGTAAAATCTCTCTCAATGTTTTGCAGGGTATTTTGTTGTAACGATTATTTACAAGACCAGAGGGAAACCATTGATACCCCAACAATAATGATCATTTAGAAGCATTAAATGCTAAGGAAACAAAAAAATCCCACTCATTTTGTTTTATGTCGCCCCCTGGTGATAGATACAACTCAACACCTCATATAAACCCTGAAATACATTTAGACCTGAAGAATCCTAATCATATGTAATACAGTTTTCACTGATAATGACACTGCATTTATAGTTGCCATTGATAAAAAAAAAAATAGAACTGTCAGCGTTAATTGAATGTAGATTATTGTTTTTTTTATATAGTGTCACTTACAAAGAAAAACACATAAATAAAAAAACCACGAAAGAGAAACTTACATAACAGTAAAAAATACTTTTGCAAACATGCCCTTGCACAATTTCCAGTTAAATTAATAAGATAATGTTCTCTGAAAGTGTCTTTATGTCATGCGGCAGAAGAGGCGAGGGGATATATTCTTGGCCTTGTTAAAAAATATATATATCTTGAGAAAAATGTCCAAAAAATATTGTCCGTCACGTGGGATACAGCAATCTTTCTCTGACCTCGATTCCCCCCCCCCTTACCCCCTCTGCTCTATTTTTGCTTCCTCTAGAGGAACAGGAATCTAGGCTGTCATGTCTGTTTCCATTAGCATTCGAGGCAGGCCTCTTTTAATGTTTTCGCTGCTTACATCTTCATCTAAAACCTCCCTGGCTATTTCCAAAATGCTCGTCTTAAAATGCATGTCTTTTACCGAAGAGTGGATCGTATAGGAATAGGCCAAGTGCTATGTAGTGCAGAGTCAATAAAATATATAAGGCCAGTATTTTGACATACTACTAGCTCATGAAGTTACACAGAAGGTCAACAGGTGGGACTGTATGGAACAAACCTAGAACTAGAGGCTAAAGTCTACAAATGTGAATCTAAGAAAGTGTGTATTTTGTCAAGCTTGTGTCTTCTCCAGAACTGTAAACATCTGACAAAAAAACACCCGGGGCAAATTCTTGTGTATTCCCCTGTCCTGAGAAGCCATGACTTAGATGTGAATGTGAGAGGGTGTCACTGAAATTAATACTGACAGTCAAGCTACAGCTGTCAATCTAATGTCCAAAGTCTGACCGACAGGAAGATCAGGCTGAGTTAAAAGTCCAGAACCTTCTCTTCAGTATGCTGGCAGGTCTTCTGACTCCAAACCACTGTGTCACAAAGTTAGAATGCCAACTAACAGGCCACGTCTCACCTGTTCCTGTGACCCGTCTTATTTAAGGTAGAAGTGTGCTGGCTTGTTGTAGGGACTGGGTCCAATCTCATATGAAATCCATTTTTAATCTCATGCTCCCTTCACAGAATCAAAATTCGAGGAAAATTTTAATTATCCACTACAATGAAACCCTGACCGAAGGCAGCTTTCTGATTCCCTCATTCTGGATGTGGCTGTTAATAAAGCTTAACAGAATTTTCATGACCATGAATTTGAGCGATACATTTTACGTGGGAAACAATGGCAAAACAAACAAATTTGCTATAACAAAGAATCATAAAAACACGACAATGGGGATTTTGCAGCAGCCATAATGACTCATAAATTTGGGGTTTTTTCTAGCATCTCCATACAAAAGCTCTTGGAAATTTGTCTGGAAATCCAAAGTATGAAAATCTGACAGCTGCTTTGTCACTTAGAGTCAGTGTACAAAAGCAGTTATATACTCCTCTGCCGTTATATATATGCTTTCTATATTGGCCCCCTGACACAAGCTGTACTTTTTACATATTTTTAGTTTCCTTTTTTTTGCACACTAAAACCCACTGAAGAGAGTTTAATTTAACAAACTCACATTTGGTACACTACAAACAAAAAACCTTAATAGCTATTTTCAGACACAACATTCAGACTATGATTTTCATTTCATAACAGATACAATTGTCTTAATCCATGAATAGCTTACCTTATCAAAAGTAACCAACAAAAAAAGTTTTAACTTCTTTCACATCAGGAGCAAGGAGCACGTCAAAGGCTCAGCTGCCTGCATGTTTAGTTATCCAGTTGGTTTATTCTCTGTAAGTGAACTATAAGTGAACCGTCAGTCTTCATGCAAGTCCATGTTATGTGAATGCAAAGGGAACAGACATCCACTGTGTCAACTATCAACTTTCACCCTTTACAAGTCATTTACTCTCACTTCCTCTACTAATGTTTGTCCACCTGTGTTTTATATACCACATATAGTGTATTGTTATTAAAGTATTTCTATTATATTTAACAGATGGTTTTGTCCAAAGCCATCTACAAGACAGACATACAAGCACAGTCCAGACACTATTAAACATACCTGCCATTTTTTTTTTATTAAAGGCTTGTGTTTTGTATATTTAATAGATGCTATTACTGCTATTCAAACATCTTTGCTTAAATGATATTCAATGACATAAATGTTATTACTAAAACGCAACACATATGAGCACATTTAAAGAGTGAGACATAGTCTTTGGTGTAACATATCACGACACTAGTCTGGCTACGCAGTTACGATAAGTAAAAAGGGGGACTTTAAACATCAAGGAGCCTTAAGACAGTGATCCGGCAATTAGGTCCCATATATATTCTTTCACTAATTAGACCTTCCAGTCTGACAGTCTGTTTCATTAAAGTTTAATAATAAATGAAAGAGACCTCCAAGCCAATACCATCTCAGCCTTGAAAAGCTATAACCTTTCTGTTCCCCGTAATGTAGAAATCCCACTTCTTAATGAAACGTATTAACAAAACGCTTAATGTTTTAAACACTTAAAACGTACTTTGCAATTTAACTGCAACTGGCAGTGTTTCTTTTCCTATATATACGTTGTAAATTTTTCGACACTCACAGCTGTAGATTAATACAACCCCTAAGGGTTGTAAAAGCAGCCCTTGAAGCCATATGGGGTATTTTCAGTTTCACAGGCCGATTTTATGATGAATTTGCGAACATGAAACTGTATTTTTGCATTACATATGATTTTGTTTATTTGATGTGGCAATCTTATGTTAATGGAAACTGGATCTGCTTTCTGCATTTAAATATAGTTCACATTCTCTCTCTCTCTTTTGATTCAGGGCATGGTTCCAGACCGCTGTCCAGGCACCATAAAGCTAATATATGGGAGATATGGCTGGGGACACTCACATAAATCTGCAGCCACCCGATGGCTTTTCCAGCGTGGTGACACACATGGCGCTCACCCAGCATTGGGGCCTTAAAGGATCCGCGGATCTTTCAAATACGAACTTACTGTGTGAATATAAAACATGCTGTCTGGCTGAGATCCTTTATCGATTGCACATGTAGTGCGGCTTTGAGGGTTTTTCTTGAAGGGACTCTTAAATGCATGGACGCAGTTATAACACCGGTTGTCAGGGTTATTGCCCGTCCATCCCTGTCCTATGTGTTCAGTCCCCATTTGGCCACCAGGTGTTACTGGCCAAGTGGCTCCAACTGTCTTAGTTCTAAGTCCCTATCATGTCTCCTTAGCTTTTGGTTGAGCTGCATATCTCAGTGGGCTGAGTGTGTGGCCTCAGAGAGTGAGCATGGACCTGTCTAGGGTTCAAGGCTGGTCTAGAACCAGCCTCACATTTTGTTTATTCATTTTACCAGTGTTTATTGGATATCTTTGCTTCTCTGTTTTGGTTTATCGGGTTTAATTCTGTTCTGCTTGTGTTTGGGTTCCTAGTTTCTCTTAGTGTTTGCCCTCAGTGTTTGTCAATGTTCCCTATTTCCCGTTTCTGTAATTTATTCTACCTGGTGTCCTGTACCTTAAATGATTAATTGATTGGATTGTCTTCACCTGTTCCTCGTTGCCCCTAGTTCTGTATAGCCCCACTCCCCCCTTGTTAATCATTGTGCTCAGTATATTTAAGTGCCTGCCTTTGTCCATGTTACTGTGGATTACTCTGCTGAGTTTTTCTAGTTCTGTTCCTGGTGTTGTCTGGTTCCCTTGTGTGTTCTGTCTTTGTTTAATAAACCCCTTTTTGTTACAGAGTAGCAAGTGGATCGTCAACTTCTTTATGCCTGCCTCATGCCCCGCCGTAATAATGAAACACTCAAAACCTGGATCCACCAATGTCACACAATGGAAGTCTCAGTAGACAGTGTGAGGAGTTCAGACCTGCGTGGACATCATGATTTCCACGCCACCATTCATTCATTCTGCCAAAATATAATGAGGCCTATAGTAGACTTCATGCCATACGATCATAATAGGAACTCATTATATTTCTTTCTTTTAATATCCTTTCTACATTTCAAAGACACAGCAAGATCTCTCAGAAGGTGATATATTTTGGGGTGTTATCTGCTCGCATCAGTCAGTTAAAATTTGGTTTGATTTAAAGCATGAAAAAAAAAGGGATTCTTTTCACTATGATGGCGGCGTTGGAGAAAACGCATGATTTCATACATTACAGATGGACATCCAAAGGCGTCAATACTATTTCCGAGGCTTGCAACTCATGAGCCCGTCTTGAGCAGGTGTCCTCGCCATGTGACAAAAAAAAAAAAAAAAGATTCAGTGACGCCGAAGGAGTCATTATGTGAGTCACCGCAACTGAGTCACAGCGAAAGGTGGTTATTTCGAGAACTGTGAATTACACGCCGCTGCAGCCTCCGGCAACATTACCTCCAGGGGCCTCGGCGACACTCACAGGCATGACATCTCTGTCTTATTGACAGCCAAGCGATGGCAGAGATTAATCCCCCCCCCCCCCCATCCATACCCCCGCTCACACACAATCATGCACTTGACGAGCCTCCTAGGAGATGAGCTGGGACAGCAGCAGAAATTAAAAGCCTGTTCCGCTTTCATTCATGGCAGAAATACAGTTTTTTTTCCCCACATTATGTAACCACCATTAAATAAAATGTTTTCGATTAATAATGAAGTTCTACAGTCGTTTCGGTCACATTCATGCGAGTTTTTCAGTTCCCTCGTGAATCTTTAAAAAATTAATCAGCGCTAACGATGCTGATTAGCCCGAATTGAGCTGTTGATTAAATAAATTGCCGAGTTCAAATCTTATTAAATGAAATAGGTTTGAGGTCTTGCCTTTTTTCCACTTCACTGTGTTCTAATGAATTTACTGCATGAAAAAAGGGAAAAAAATACAATGAAAATAAAAACACAGAAAAGCAAAATATAATACACCCAATCAACTAATTATTAATCAGTCAAACATTACTTATTTCCATCCTATCTCTGGTGTACCCCAGCCTTGTGCCCAGTGCTGTCTGGGATAGACCACCCTTTGACTAGACTGGGATAAGAAGTTGGACGGATGAATGATTCATATCTTATGTTTAACTGGAATTAATGGGTTTGTACTGATAGGTTGTATTGTTTCACATATTTATGACACAAATAAAACAGAATAAATGAATTTAATTTTGAGTGTTTAGGTATCCTGTTATTTGAAATAAGAACAATTGAAACATTATAAATATTATAACACATCTACAACCAACTTCCATCCATCTCATCCTTTTCTGTAACTGCTTATGATTCAGGGTCACAGGGGTCCAGAGCCTATGGGCGCAAGGCAGAAGACTCCCCCCGATAGGGCACACTCACCCACCCCTATGGGCGCAAGGCAGAAGACCCCCCCCCCTGATAGGGCACACTCACCCCCCCCTATGGGCGCAAGGCAGAAGACTCCCCCCGATAGGGCACACTCACCCCCCCCTATGGGCGCAAGGCAGAAGACCCCCCCCGATAGGGCACACTCACCCCCCCCTATGGGCGCAAGGCAGAAGACCCCCCCCCCTGATAGGGCACACTCACCCCCCCCTATGGGCGCAAGGCAGAAGACACCCCCTAATAGGGCACACTCACCCACCCCTATGGGCGCAAGGCAGAAGACCCCCCCCCCGATAGGGCACACTCACCCACCCCTATGGGCGCAAGGCAGAAGACACCCCCTGATAGGGCACACTCACCCCCCCCTATGGGCGCAAGGCAGAAGACACCCCCCGATAGGGCACACTCACCCCCCCCTATGGGCGCAAGGCAGAAGACCCCCCCCGATAGGGCACACTCACCCCCCCCCTATGGGCGCAAGGCAGAAGACCCCCCCCGATAGGGCACACTCACCCCCCCCTATGGGCGCAAGGCAGAAGACCCCCCCCCGATAGGGCACACTCACCCCCGCCCCCTATTGGCAATTTGATGGTTCCAATTAGCCTCAGCATGTTTTTAGACTGTGGGCTGAAACCAGAGGAAACCCTCTGACATCACAGAGAGATCATGTAAACAACACACACAGAACCCGGACCTCAGAGGTGTGAGACAACAGTGCTAACCACTGCATCACCATGCCACCCCTACAACCAACAAATTCACCTGAATCCTGTGATTAGTAATTTGCCAGGATCAGTCTGTCTTGTCCTGCCCTGTCTGTCAGCAGGTTGCACTGGCCAACCCATTGTCTTCTGTTTCCCGGGGCTTAATATTTTCCCTGGTTCCTTGAGGCGCCATTAGGCTGAATGGGCTGAGAAGATGGCTGAGAACCTTGTACATAAGTAAGTAAGCGAACTTTATTGTCATTCACACCAAACAACGGATGCATAGCTGAACGAAATTGCGTATCACCAGGCTCAATGTGCAGACATAAAAAGGCAAGTGCAGATAGACAACAAATGGACATTACAAACAAAATTTCACTTCTTACACAGAAGTAAGACTGTGTAACACAGCATAAGGCAGCACAGGACAGACACTTGTACTGCCTACTGTCATTGTTCATCCATTATGTTGGAGATTTTGTTCTTTGGTGCCCTGAGATTATTTTGTACATGTTAATTATGTCTTGGTTCTTTCTTTGTTTTTCTTGCTTGTGCCCCAATTTTGCAAGTCATGCCTTATAATCCTTATATGTCCTGTAATCCTGGTATCTCTTATGATTCCCCTAATGTTGAGTCCCTAGTCCGTAGTGTTCGTTTATTATCCTCACCTGTTCTTTGGTTGTTTGGCAATGGCTTGCATCTGTTCCTCATCTAGTCCTCATTACTTGTGTATAGATTTGCCTGCCCTTAACCCTCATTGTACTTGAGTTACCAGTAGCTGTTGTGTCTGCCATAGACGTGTTTCCTCACGTTTGCTCCTAGCACTAGTTAGTTATTGTTTTACCTACTAGCCTTTGTTTTGACCCCTCATTGTTCCTTTGGTTTTTACTATCTTTTACCTTCTTTATCTGATGGAGAACTGCAGCAGGTATGTAGCAGGTCAGAGAAAGCAGAGTTCATAGGGCACCCAGAACAGGATGGTAGGTCTTCATAGATCTCGCACACGCCAAGGGCAAAGCAGAGCCATTAGTCTGCCTTTACTGCATGCAGAGGGACTTCCAAGCTCTGGACTGACCCAAGGCTGGAGGTTTGAGGTCACAATACGACTGGCTGATCTACCTGAAAGGGTCCCCTGAGGCAGCTACATGGCTGATCATTTGGGATAAATTCAGGAACCTTTCATAAGAACCTCCAAGGAATTTGGCACTGCATTGTGAATCTGTCTTTGTCTCTTACATTATCTTACGTGCTACTTTGTAATGTTTTAATATAATGCCTGTGTGCCTGTTTAATCAGCCAGCCTATGTGATTTTCAGCATGTCGGCACATACGGGCATCCTGCCCCACGCCTGTCAGCTGTGGTTGGTGCTGCATGATCTTTACACAAATTGAGTTGCTTCATTCTGTTTACGACTCACACTGAAATATGTCACATGCCTCCAGAAAATAAAAAAAGTAGGTTGCTGGATAACATGTCAGAAAAATTATAGCTCTATCATGCTACCAGAAAGGAAGTTGATGTGCAGCAAACGACAAGGCAAGGTAAAAAAAAAAGAAAAATAGTGTTTACACACATTACGAAATAGTTTACTGAGTTAATTGGCTTTTTAATTGAGCCTTGTCACAGTTATAAATGGTATGTGTTTTTGAAAATCTGGAGATACTTAAAAGGAGAGAGGTCTGTCTGTGAAATGAAGGACGAAGTCACGGTAATGGAAATGGAGCTGCTAATTTACAATGTGTGTTAAAGTCGGATTGGTTATCCTCCGTTTTCATGTGGTACGTTGTTCCCTTTTGAGTTTTTTTTTGTATTTGGTAGTAATATACTAGATAACTTGCTGGAGTATGGATGGATGGATGTTTTTGAGGTCAAAACACATTCTCATGTAGACACACAGAGCTATCAAATATGAAAAAACTATCCCCATTTATTGGATATATATGCAGGACACTTGCAGAATATCTGGTAGGCTAAGGAATGGAAATTGCACAACATTTCACTTGGAAATGTCTGTCAGGTTTGAGCTGAGAAAAGCTTCAGAACTGTAAGACTATATAGTTACCTTGGAGTATTAGAGTATAATTTTTTCTATAAATATTTCAAAACAAGGTTATGAAATAAACCTTTACTTGACTTAACAGTGGGCATGTTACTGTGTCTGTTATATTGGATAAAACAGGCAGTTTTCTGTTACTAATGGAAAACTAAGCTAACAGGAGGGGGAAAAAATTAGTAATTACATGCATAACCATACATGTACATGTACTGATAAGAACTTTCTGGTCATGTATTTCAACATTTAAGGTACAGTTCTGCATTTGCGCAGAAGTTTTAAGGATTGAAATTTAAACTGCACTTTAATAAAAAGTCCCTGGAAAAGGGAATGGAGGCGGGCTGTATTTGGTATTCGGGGAAACTGTCATATGAAAAACTCCATAGTGCCTCCCCCAGGGGAGATTTCAGACAAGGGGCAGAGTGCACACGTGGAACAGCAGCAGAGAATGGAGTGGCTTGACCTGTCACGGTCAGCTGGGGGTGTTCTCTGTTTGTTCCTCCTTCTGCTGTAGCTATTTTCTGCATTGTGCAGAAAAGAGACACTGCACGGTTTGGTTGATTGGCTGCCTGCATCTCTGAGTCTTGTCAATTATTTGCAATGTCCCTCCCAGAAGGATGTTACACTGGGGTGCTGGGCGCACTCGTGATCTTGTTAAATGGGAGTAAAAATAGATGTTTGCATGCTGCAGAGTAGTTCTTCGGAGAAGTGGAGAGGTAACTTATTTAGAGGATTTTTGGTTTTTAATTTAGCAGACGCTTTTTGTTCAAAACAGCACACAAATGATCACTGGAGAACTGGTTCAGCTTCCATGGAGCAACAGGGGTTCACCCAAGGGCCCAACAGAGATATGGGTTCTCTGCTGGCCATGGGATCTGAACCCACAACCTTCCAGACATAGGCACAGAACACACTCACTTCTCCAGCTGGAGCTGGACAGTTTGCTTGTTTGTGTCACTCATTTCAACAGATTTGCACTTTAATTTAGTTGTGTTGTGGGAAAAAGTGTCCTCTGTGATTGTTTTTGGTGTTAAAAGGGTTAGTAGTCAAATTTCACAGTAGGAATTTCATTGGGGGGCAACAGTACAGCAAGCAGTGAACCACAGAGCACAAGACCAACATGAGGAGCCTATAATGAGAATTAGGAGCCAATGGAGAGAAGAACAATAGGAGTGGAACCATAAACATTTCAGCAAGACCCGGAATAAAATCACCCAGCACATTCCGCACATAGTTCCACTGTTAAGTCATATCTATTCACTGTCACCGAATTTGCCACAGACCGAGAAACAGCATCATTACATCACAGTGTCACATAAACATATACCCAACCATCCATATATATTCATATGAACACCCTCAAAGCTCTCTCAGTGTCCCAGACCACAAGCAGCTGCGTTTGAATGACAGCTCAGTGGGATGTTTCACAACATTTATTTTAAGAATTCTATCTCATGACAAAGGCACCAGCAAGAAAAGGTAACTGTTACTAGAAGCTTCTGCTGAATTTACAGCTAAAGAGTCATACACCTATTCAAGTTCCAACATGCTATTCATACTAAACAATCAGTTTTAAGTCACCACAACATAACAGTTATAACAAAGACTAACAAAATAACCACATAAGGCAAATATAAAATTCAGAAATATGAAAGAATATAACCTATTTAGTGTATATATTATCTTCAAGTGTTTGATTATATGTCTCGACATTATATCAGACATTATAAAGGAGTTCAGTGACAAACTGCTTTGATTCATATTCCATTCATGATCATCCAACTCATAACAGACATGCATGATTTCTAATTTAAAACTGATTTCACTGTAAGCACGGGTTGTTTCCATAATTATATCTCAGTGTTTATGCTCAGTGATTATGTGGCAGGGTGAGTAAGCTTTCTATTTTAGAACGGAATAAAAATGCACATATGTGCCTGGGATTAGTGTCGTCAGCGAGCTCTGAGGGTTAAAGGTTTATATTATTATTATTATTATTATTATCCAGGGAATCATTTACAGAACCATAAATACTGTAAAACATTACATTTCATATAAGATATAAATCATTTTGCTTGATTATATTCATATTCAATCTTAACAATTCATTATTAATCATTATTGGATTATTAGGTTTTACTAGTCTTCATCTGTCCAAAAAAGCCGGGTTGAACAAAGCTGATCAGCTGTTAAAGGTGCAGACGTGCACCAGTGGCCAGAATTGCGGAAACACTTCCAATTCTTAGAGATTGCAGAACTTTATTCAACCGATGCACCAGTGACATATTTAACCGTCCAGTGTATGGTATCTGTAATATTATTTTATTGTTCATAAATATTACCACCATTACTCGTGTAGTAATTTTTAAAGCGAAATGCCAAAAATGCTTGGTTTCCACAATATTGGCCACTAGTGCATGTCCATTACTTGAAAAACAACTGCTTTACACATTATTACATCGTCATTATTACACCTCTATATTTTATTGTATAAGTTTAATAACTTTAAAGTGGGAAATGGTGAATCGGAGAGTCATCCAACTTGCTGCCCCGGTGATACACTGTGACACTGTTCCGGTTGCATTCTTAGCCCTTTACCCTTGATGCTACAGATACCCGTGTGAGCTAAATATCTCACACTTAATATTTCATACGAAAACTGCTACAGAGTTACAGAAGATTCCAGAAACAAGTAGAACTTGTTTAGAATACCTCTCGTTACTTCTTGAGTAACAGACTTACTCCAGTGTTTTTTATATAATGGCCAAGTAGCTGTCCGTCTCAGTGCCTGTTATAAACAAAACAGAATACTCATACAGTAATAATGCATTACAGAATGGAAACAAGTCGCAATAATAAAGTCGTCTATTGCATGTATGCGGGGCATGTAAATAAACCAAAGCGCATGCCTGTCCGCCTGAAATAACCCTGAAGTGACCCACCTGACCGTTTTGGACCAGACTTCTGTAACAGTACCAGCAGTTCACGCTGCCGCATTCTCGCCCTAAAATAGAACCGGACTCAGGGTAACGCGGCTACGCAACCGGCTAACGCACATCCTAAAACAGCATTCGGGAATCATACACACACACATAGGCTATAGCCGCACAGAATTATATAATGATTATATAATTATATATGTGTAGACACACACACACACAAACCTGTAATCTATGCATATATAGTTTTTGAACATTTAGTTGTAGATTAAAATGTAAGAAAATGTCTTTTGGGAAATTTTTCATTACTACAATAAAAGTTTATGCTTTATTAACATTCTCCTTTATAGTATTTTTTTTAAAAAAAGATTTCAGACCACCCTTAAAAAAAAGAATGTCCCTAAAACTGCAACTGCATGCTATTTTGTGCTGTGTTTTCGGGAAGGTGCGGTTCATATATTTAAAGGTTTCCACATTGTTCCCACTCAAATAGCAAAATGCCTGAGCAAAAAAATAAAATAAAAAAAATGGATGCATATGCAATAATATTGAAAAATACTGGCATAAATTGATACAAGTAACACTTAAACCAGAAGCAGTGCTGCTGTTTAAAATAAACTTGCCTGCAAAGTGAAATACAAACCATTCGTAGGAATATCCGTTAATATATTGATTTATATATAGATAAAACATAAGTACGAGTGGTGACTGAACACTAGAGGATGTATCCAGCTTTTAATGTTGCCACCTGTTGCTCTCCTCCCCAGCGGGAAAATTCCATCGGTGTTTGGGGTCACAGTGGAAGCCATGTGTGGAAGGAATGTGACGCATGGGGCTTGACACCTCCTATGTAGCCCTCCCCTATTTAAAGTCCCTGTCCTGCCTTGGGACCCTGCAAGACGGCTGTCTCCCTCAGCTCTCATTCTACCAAAAGACCAAGGGTCCACTCAACATGGCTACTGCGGTGCAGGACAGTCGACCCTTTACACGGGCGGTCCGGAAGATAAAATGTGTCAGCATGGTGACTGGCCTTGCCAAGAGCTGGCAGAGCTGGGCCAATCAGCATTCGGTCAAGCAAGAGACCATACCAACAGGATGGGTGCCGGACTCGATACAAGAGAATGAAGACAAGAAAGAGGGTGAAATGAAACCGGCTGTGGTCTCCCGGGTTGTGAAAGTTGATGGTAGCGATGACTGCAAGATCAGAACAAGTGTCGTGACGAAGAGTGTCACGCCCAAGAAGAGCGACTGTGGCAATGATCTGGTGAGCTCAATCAAGGAAAAGATCGATTCCAACCAGTTGGGATCAGAGATTGAGAAACCGTTCCTAGGCAGTGAGTCGCCCACTAGGAGACGCTATTGTAGCTCCAAGGCCAGCAGTGGCGTGAGGACCTGGAACCAAGTGGGCAAAGAGGAACCGAAGATGGGATCCCGCAGCAGTAGCCTAGACACAGAAGATAGTGGCTTGGGGGAAGAGGCGGGCCTCAGTGACAACAGCGACTGCAAGAGCGGCCAGAATGACGGGCAAGAGGAGAAACGCAAAAACCGACAAAGGGTATGTATGTTTCACACAAGAAACACATCCAGGATCGTGAGGAATTCTGCAGGTGCCACGAAGTGAGAAGTTAAGGAGAAACAGTTGGGTTCATGGTATACACAAAGTAAACCAAACTAAACACTATAATATCTATGTGACTTAAATGAATGACTGTATTCCTTGAGTCAACATACTCAAAGATTATAAAAAGAATCGAATCAGTCATTGTTGTTCAAACAAAATTTTAAAGTCATTTCATTCAAGCTGAAGAAAAAGTTTGCTTCTTTTTAGCATGAAGGATCACAATTTTTTTTTCTGTCTTCCATTTAGAACATGTATTTTTAGGTTCTAGCGTCTATGAAATAGTCATAGTTTTGCACTCTGTGAAAAACAGTGCCATATTGTAAGTTTGATGTTTGTCTCAGCCTGATTGTATTTTTATTTATGCTTTGGTGGGAGTCTGCCAGTGTAGAGTGAACTGCCAATATGGATCAGCATGACAAAGTCAGAGAACAAGACAGTAATTATGTAAAAATAGCTGTTGCTATTAGGGAAAGAGCACAGTTTCGATTCTTTTCAGTCATTGAACAATGAGGAAAATAAATGTGTGATTTTTAAGTACTGGAAAAATCATGAATCTTTTTTCAGACATTGACATCAAGTGCATCCTTCCATCCAATTTCGGTAACTGCTTATCCAGTACATTGTTTTGTTGATCCTGGAGTCCATCCCAGCAAACACATGAGATGTGTATGGATATACATCAATTCAGTGATTTAAATGGAATCTTAACAGTGATGCTACTCTACAGATAAAGGTGACCACTATGGGGGATCTGAAGAATAAGTGGCAGCAGTGGTCAGAGCAGCACATGGAAGGCCAGAAGCTGAACCCATTCAGCGAGGAATTCGACTACCAGCACGCTATGGCGGTGAGGCTGCAGAAGGGCGACACTGGTTATGGCCGTCCAAAAGAGGGCTCCAAAACGGAGGAGCGTGCCCGTAGGGCTGAGAAACACATCCACAGGGAGATGGAGGACATGTGCTACATCATCAGGGACATGGGCGTGAGGGGTAAGGATGGCAAGGTGCGGGTCACCTTTGGCAGGCTCTTCGACCGCTACGTCAAGATCTCCGACAAGGTGGTGGGCATCCTTCTCCGCTGCCGCAAGCACGGCATGGTCTGCTTCGAGGGCGAGATGCTCTGGCAAGGGCAGGACGACAATGTCGTCATCACACTGCTAGACTGATGCCGCTGCCTTGACCCGCTTGGCTCATAGTTTGCCAATCCTTGAATGTCCTCTGAGCCAACCGACCACAAATACAAATTCTCCAGCCTGCATATCTTTTGTGTCTCCCTGTGTCACATGATACTAAGAGACATCTCATTGTCTAGATACCTTAAAGTAGACAGCTGCAACATTTGCAATCAAATCAACCATGTCTCTCTTAAGACAGCAAATTACATAAGATGGTAAGTTTAAACAGCTGCCTGTTACACAAATGTTTTAAATGACAGGAAAATAACTAGCATCAGCAAACTGAAGGTAGAGCATTAAGAAAAGGGGTATTCACTGTCATGTCGTGACTTGTATTAGTTTCTTGATGTTAAAATTTCTTTCAAAATGAAAGCATGTGAAACTTCTTACAGAAGGATATTTGACTATTTATTAAAATCATATCCTTTTAATATTATGTCATTATTTAGCAATAAAATAATCAGAGTTGCTCTTTTGAATCTATGATATTTTCACTTGTTTATGAGAAATTAACAGTGGCTTGGTGTTGCATTGCCTATAGTTTTATTCCCGTGAATGATGATCTCCACCAGTGAAGCCAAACAACATTGTATTTTTCTTATGAGCTTAATACCATCATTGGCAGTGAACCAGAGTTTTCAAGTTGGAGTCAAATCCCAGGATGTCCTAGCGACAATGAAACTCCAGTGTCTCCTTTTTATAGTCAAACCCTAATGAGCCCTATTGACAGTCAAATGCTATTGTGTTCGTATGTCAAACCCCAAAGTCTTATTACAAACTGCAATGTGTCGTTATTGCAGTCAAATCCTAGTGTGTGCTTTTTACAGTCAAACCTTAGCATGTGCTTAACAGTGAAAACCCCCGTGTCCTATCAGAGTCACACTTCATTGTGTCCTTATTACAAACTCCAGAGTTCAAAGTTAAGCTATAGTATATCCTTGTGACAGTCAAACCCCAGTGTGTTATTACAATTACACCCCAGCGTGTCCTACTACAAACCATGTGTCTTTATTACAGTCAAGCTCCTACGTGACCCTGCGACCATCACACACCAAAGTGTCATTACAGTCAAACCTCAGAGAATTCTAGTGACAGTAAAACTGCACTGTGCCTGCATTAGCTTATAATTCTTCAGCCGTATTCTTATTTTTATCTATAGACCCCGGGCAAGTTCTTGAATGGATGAAAAAAAAAACAAAATCCAAATCACAGATTCAGCTTTTTTTTAATTAACATTCGAAACAGTTTAACAACATCAAACTGTGCATTATTCAACATTACTATAGTTTCTTAATTAATTCAGATCTACATGTAATAAATCTTTTTTTTTTTTTTTTTAATAAAACTGGCCCAAAAACAGATCATATCTCCCTAAAATGATTCAAATCATCCCAGAGACAACGTTGCAGAATGCCATTTTGCCAGTCCCCGCCTAAGCAGGAGTTAATGATATGTTCACACTAATGTATGATATCCTATCTAACAAAGCCCTTTTATTTCCATATTTGTTTATGTCGCAAAACCTTTAAAACCCTGACAGACCAAACAGCACTATGACCAAACATTGCACATAAGAAAACAAAAGAATGAAGATTAAGAGGGATTTTAAATAATGTGTTTTGCCAGTATTTTACTGACAACACGATGCTCCTTATTTACACTGTAATTTCTGCTCTTTGCCACAGCAATTCCTTCAGTGGGATTTGTTTTAAGACAAATATCTTTCCTGGTAAATGATGGTCTTATTGTGATCCCCCCCAAGATGACCAATCAATTAGAAATTTGGCCATAAACTGAAAAATATGAAATGGTTGTATGTAAACGAAAATTACATGTATTATAAAAACAACTGACACAATATTTAAAGGCAGTCTAACCTCCTTTGTTTAGCAGCTGGGTGACTGCTATTTGATCCCCCGTGGCTATTAACATGTAGTGCTATTAAATTTTAGCTTCATTCTAACTCTGCGTCATTTGGTCTCATTTTAAATCCTGCCTTCTAGTCAAGAATACACGATGAGGCTGTTATGAGGCTCTAATTAAGACTTAAATGACCTATAAAAACACAGAGACTTCAGGACAAATTTCATAGGTGGCAATGTGGTATCTCTTGTTGTTATAAAAAACATTAAATAAAAATCATTAAAATAACAGGAAATACATTTGAAAGTCTTCCAATTACTGTAAATATACCATTGGACCCAGACATGAGATGAGAAACCCATCAGGTCAAGATTTTTATTTCATAAAAATAAAAAAGGTCTGGACTAACAGCTTTGTAGTCCAAACTGAAATGTGTTAGATCTCATATTTTTGGGCTTGTTTTGAATTTAATTACAAATAGTAGCTAATATAAAAAGTTAAAGTTACATCCAACTAAAACCAAATGCATATCTAGTTAAACTCAAATCACTCATAACAAAATATGTTAATAAAATAAACATATTCTGTTTGTTTATTAGATTGGTAAACTTAAAGCCCCATTTAAGAGCAGTAATAGAATTTTAATTGATTTCAGAGATTTGGTGTATTCTCGAGCAGTTATATCCAACACAGTTTTCCACATGTTGTCCTTCCTATGTTAGCTTGACAATGAGGTAATTTTAAAAAGATACAATTTGGCTTTCTAAATAACCACTCAGAACAATTTGTCATACCACTTAAGAATTAATGTTGTTACTAGACATGGTACCCATATTATATGGTATGATAATATAGAATTAATTTACTAAAAATATTTTGAGAAT
Source organism: Paramormyrops kingsleyae (assembly GCF_048594095.1). Taxonomy (NCBI): domain Eukaryota; kingdom Metazoa; phylum Chordata; class Actinopteri; order Osteoglossiformes; family Mormyridae; genus Paramormyrops; species Paramormyrops kingsleyae. The sequence goes on from NC_132804.1 coordinate 25,276,442, forward strand.
GGAATTTAGAATTTCTGTTTTAATCTGCGCTGAAAACTTATTTAGAATTTCATAAATTATGTTTATATGGACAATGAGTTTGTGTTATAGAATTGTGCTGAATTAATTTTAATCATACTTTGGCTAAACTGACTCGATTCAATTTATAAGTTTGAAGAAAAATGTTTTGACAGTTTTGAGGATATAGCTGTGTATTTTGTTAAAAAGCACACTAGGTTTAATTCACTAAGAGATTTCCTGCAAATATTTCAATTATAAAAGTAAGTGTTTTTGTGGGATATTTTCAAGGAAAATATAACATTTGAAATTCAAAATCCTGGAATGTGGCAGCAGTATAGATTTTATAAATATTACTCTAGTTAGTGACGCATACGGTGGAATTTCAGTAGAACATATTTACATACTCCATAATTTTGTTTTTGTATTTAGCAAGGCAGTTTTTTGTCTGTTTCAGAATATTTTATGTAGCAACATTTTTATTCCAGAGTTTCATAAAAGTACTTTAAAAAATTACAATCAAAATTTTTCATTGAATGTTAATCACTCACACACACATATGTACACTCAGACAAACTTATATCCATACATATTAGGGATGCGATTTATCAGTCATTAAGAACAACCAACTATTAAGTGTGATGAGTGTCTTTAACATTTTGATCAATTGGTATAAAGCAATGTTTTTCAAAACCAATTTTCGTCAGGAAAGTATTTTCCAAAGGGACAAATTTTACCTTGTTGGCAGCCTTAAAGCAAATTAGTCTAATATTAGTAATAACCAGCAGATAAGCCTCTTCAAAAAACTTACACAAGTGCTGGTCAGTACATATGACTCATGTGGTACTTTTAATATGAAAAAATAACCAGTGATTTAGTAATAACACTCCTATGTCAATATCTTTTTGTCTGTTTTAAAGCAAATATGTGTAATAATATTATTAAAATAACTACTCTATGTCTGAGTTAAACTATGAGTAAACTCGTATTTTCATTGTATCAGTTGATAATATACTTTTTAAAATTTTATTGATTGCAGGATGCTAATGCACCAGGTATCATTGCAGATGCATCCCAGTAAAACAGACTGAACGTTGTTTCTAGCACAGATGTAGGCTGGCCATTACAGAATGATTTTGCCAGTATATAAATAAACACTTTAATGTGACACATTTGCTGACCAAAATGCTTTCAGCATTTATCACCAGACTAACGTTTTATTTAAGAGGCTCTGTACAAACACTTTGCTGTCCTGATTTCTCCTTGAATCATTATTTTCTTGGTTCTTGAGCCCAGAAAAGTTTTAAGGGGAGTGCTAAGTATTGCTTCAAAATAAAATCTTTTTTGTTTTTAATTTATACTATACAACTAAAAGATGCTTTTAAATTAGTGTAAATATAAAGTGTTCAGTATAAAATATACTATGAGTTTGAGTTTTTTTTTTTGTTACTTCTATAAAATTTTCATCTCCCATTAGAACAAAACACACATTTTTCAAAATGTACTTTGAAAATGTTATCTTGTGTCTTACTACAAAAGGTTGATTTGGTACACTGGACTGATAGAGTTTATGTAATAAATAGTACAATTATCTCAGTACAAAACTATGACCATGTCAGATTTCATAAATTCACATGCAGGAACATAATATGCTTATAATATATGTTGCTAGACATTCGTACAGATTGTAAAGTGAGGATGTAAAAATCTTAAATTACATTTCTTATGTCAATGACAATACATATTTCAACAATTCGTTTTTGGGACCAACAGGAAATACTGGTGAATGTATGTTTTCACACAAGAAACAGATGTCTGTGTCAGTCCAACATAACCCTGGAAGTTTTCATCATTTCAGTCAACTGGTTATTACTCCAAATCGCATAATCAATTACACACATTTTTTGCTATTTACGCGTTTTTTTTTTTTTTTTTTTAGAAAATAAAATAGGCATTTTCATTATCTTGTGAATATTTATCACAGTTCTGCATCTATAATTTATTATTTAAATTAGCTGCTACATCTTTGCTCCATTAACCCATGTTTTTCATGATTAATTCAAGCAAAAAAAAAAAAAAAGTTCTTTCTTAGTATTTTTTATTAAGCTATATAGTCTCTCATGCTCAATGCTAATGCTACAATCTCACTGCGCTACGAAAGCTCTGCAAATAGACTTTAACACTTCTGTATTTGTCAAGCTGGATGTAAAATTTCATACAACAGAAATTGACTTTGGCTCACTCAGTTTTTATGAATAATAAATATATATATATATATATATATATCTATATTTAGTCAAAAATTAAAGTGCCCACAAGAACCTGCACACTGCTATCCATTGCCTCTCCTTCATTTAATCTTGGTTTCATTTAACACTGTTGCTTCTCCTTACTAAACGTATTTTTAATGATCTATTGGGTTTGAAGTGGAACTAAAGTGTTTCAACACATGAAACGTGAAACTAGCCGTAATATATATTAGTTGCAAACTACCATCTCATTTCATCTGTCCAAGAATTTACCTTAACTCACTGACCAGTGGCACAAAACGCCAAATAAAGACACTTGCTGGTAAATTGGCACAGTTAAAGAATAATTAATAATAATTATTAATAATAATAATAATAATAATAAACATTCCAAGTGAGCCCAGCTGTACAGAAACATCCACAGAATCTCAGCAGATAATGTGGTACTGCAACATCCAGACCTGTAACTGAAGTAGCATACTCTCAATAATGGTGAGTGATTATCTGCTTTCAAGACATGAATATTTAGTCTCTCTCTTGTTTTTTTTTTTTTGTCTGCTCGTTTTATTTATCACCAACGGCGGCTCCAATATTGCACATGCCCCGGTCTCCAGTCTGGGACCACGCAGGCAGCCTAACGGACGCTAATCTGTCAGGCAGATTGGTCCTCCACTGACGCTGTGAGGTATAAGACAGGGAAACACTGGAGATTGCACTCGAGGGCTTGGGGCAAGAGAAAAAAAGGACAGTTCAGATCAAGAAAATCAATTAGGCTTAAGTCACTTCTTCAGTTCCACTGTTTAAAATGTTCCACTTCAGGGGAAAAAATAACCCTTTGAATCAAGATTGGGGCCCACACCCCTTTCCCCGGCTGCATGGCCGAAGTGTAGGAGTTGGGCTTGCAGCCCTCCGAGATCCAGGGACTATAGGACTGTGCGAAAAATAAGGGTACGAAAGACAAGCTGGCTCCCAGCGCCATTAGGAGCGGTCACAACAGGGCCCCACTGTGCTCTCCAGGGACAGCTGGGATGAGTGCCGGATCAGAGGGGCCATCGTGGGGTCAACCATGGAGGAAGTGGGGAAAAGCTTGTACCAGCCAATCACCATGCTTGACAAATCCAGCTCCTCCAATAGGATGCGAGCCACGCCCATGAAACACTTGCGATCCATGCGTCCGTAGTTACCCCAGACGATAACCTGCGGGACAAGACAGCATGTAAATATTTGTAGCTCAACTGCATATAGTGAATAAAACAACAGAACAAAATGATGCTTTTAATCCTGATAAAATATCAAATTGGTTCCAAGTATAGAATATTTTGTTTGTGACTGTATAAACAAGCATAATTAATTTAGCATTTTGGCTCCTTGACCCATTGTGGGACAAGCCTACATCTACATAGCTTTGCTGGGATTTCCCAGCTGATACTTTTTGCTTTCTTATTTACAATTTTATTTCACTTTTAGTGTGTGTGTGTGTGTGTGTGTATATATATATATATATTATATATTTTAAAATATTTCGCTATTATCCTGCCTTTTTTCATTTTGCAGACAGCGTTCAATTTATGCAGCCTGAGCTTTTTCTTGATCATGGACTACATGTCCTTCATCAGAAAAATACAGGCAAATAAATTCATATGAAAGTTCCTTGGCTAAAGATCCCAGAAGCTGAATGTTCTCCCAACAGAATGGAGAGGAGGGATGTGTTCAAACCCATTATTCAGTGACAAGACTTGAAATTGTTTCCAAAATTGCTAACAGGCTTTGGAACAAAACGCTAATATTTTTGAAAGCTATTCACCTGCCTGTTTTATCTATTGACAAAAGCATTCTGTCTTCTCTTAGAACATCAAAAGGGAAGGCTTCCTGTGTGCACTTTGAAAACAGTCTGGGGCTTTTCACGCTAAAACCAAATCTAACGAGGAACTGGTTTAAAATTGGAATATGGGACACTTGCCAAAAGGAGCTGAGCTTGATGGAAAACATGAAGACATTTTACCTTCCGATGAGTTACAAATATTAACATTAAGTAAACATAAACAAGTAACAGACATGGTACACATGATTAACGTTATGTTTCCAGTGATGTTGCTAGACAGTGCACTGGATATATAAAATTACTACAGTTTTAGTGTATTTGTCAGAAATTAGTATTAGTAAAGTGAAAGGTCTGCTGATGTTTTATTCAAAACGAATGCAGTGACTTTTAAATGTACAAAATAAGGTTCTTGGAATATATACATTCTCACAGTATTGTCAGAATCGCGACTTTTCCTCTCCATACCTGCACAACCTTCCCCTGAGGAGCCTCTGTGAAGACCAGCACCTGGTTGTACAGTGGATCCAGGGATTTCCTCACAGACTTCGTCTTCTTTTTGGCAACACAGGCACCGTTTTCAAGTAGATAAACTTTTATGTACGCGGCTGAAATTGCAAAGAGATGTGAGCTGAAGTCTGATTAATTTTCCTAATTTCACCTTTTTCCTTCCACATCTAATTTATCACTAGGAATTAAACACTTTCCAAGTAAAATCTATATTGAATTACAATGCTACGCATCATTTAGTTTCATACAGTACATTAACATATATATTGTGATTAAAAACATTAATTTGAAATATTATTTGTGAATCTGGAAAATTCTAGTTTTTGTCTTTATTCTGACCTAAATTCTACCAAGAGGAGAATCACACCAGTAAAAATTGGCTTGTTAATATGAAGTCTCCATTTCTGAAGGATTCGGTAAGGATGTTTAGGTAACAGGCGGCATTAGTGGTTTCTCTGTCCCAGTAATCAGTTTACCTGGGGGACCTTTGGATCCCGGCTTCAGGGTGAGACCTCTGGCTTGGATAATTTCCACCTCTAGCTGTCCATTCCTCTCCATCAGGCCTATTTCCACATCACCTGCAGGAGACACAACAACAAATCCATTCAGCTGTCTTCTTTTCCCTGCAAGAACGACTAATGCCGCAGAGTGGAGGAAATGTGATTGCATGTTGGGTAATTACATGCTGCAGTTAAAATTTAGATAGAATTAAATGGCAGGGCCAGCCTGCCCTATAGGCAAAATACGTGATCACCAAGGGTGTCACTTGATTAGGGGGTACAAAAGAGCAACTGAAATAACGATTTTAGTTATTTTTAGTACTAGTAAGCTAGCTAGATCGCAGCCAGATACCATGTTCCACTAAAGCCTTTTTAATATGAACAAATTGAGAATAGTTGTTTACTTTGGAGGGGGGCTGAACACATTCTCACCTAGAGCAACAGAACACCTAGGCCTGGACCTGATGAATGGAGAGAGCTGAGGGTGGTGCTTACCCATGGATGTTGTTGCGAGGGTCTGACGGCCCACAAACTGGGCTGGACCCATCCCATCGAGAAAGTCACTAAACTGGGTATCTGAAGCCAAACACACGCCACTGTAGTTCAGACTGCAGGGAGGGGGAGGAAAGATGGATAGGGAGAAAAGGATGAATATTACATAAAATCTGTTCACCGCCAACATCCCCCCCCCCCACACACACACCCCAAGGTCTTTTTTTTATTGAACATTGAAAGAGACACAGCGAGAGTATAGAGGACAAAGGAAAAGTTTTTGGTTCTGCTTAACAAACTCCCCCCCCCCCGTAACAGCAAACCCATCAATGCCAGCATAAGAAGGCAAGTACAGCTAAATGTTAAACAATATTCTAAACTATGGATACATATGATTACATATAATCAATACAAAAACATAAATGAAATGAAAAACAATAAAAAGAGATAAAAAGAAAAATATAATTAAATAAAGAATTTTTAAAAGATATTTTATTTCATTTAGAAGGGCTACACAGACATACATTTTTAAACTAAAATTGTAAAAATATATAAGCAATAAATCCATCATTTTAATTGAGACTCTTGGCTTCCTGCTTCCGATTTTTAAATTATTTTCAGCAGCATGTTTAAGTGTCACCCCAAGTGTCACTCCCTTATCTATCTGCGTGCACAATTTCAATTTCCAGACAAAAAAAAGTTTAATGTTGTTCTTTCCAAAAGCTTATACAGATTTCATTAATACATGTTTTTGTATGTTTTATTTAAACATCAGCTGTACTATTGCAGGACACAGTTTGGTGCCAGTTTCTGGGTTTATGTGACAGATGGGAGGACGGTGTTTGGTGAGAGATCTTTGAGAGCCATTTTAAATAAAACGGTATTAAGTGTTCCTGTGGCGAGGAGCCAGGCGGGAGGGGCTGGGATATGGGTTCAGAACCATGGCGATTAATGGCTGTGTAATGTCTCTCTTTCTCTCTCCATCTCTCACTCCATATTTCTCCATCTCTTTATATCTCGCTCTTATGGATCTAAAAGAAGAGAGCTTGTAGAGAAAAATAATTCAAATTAAGTGTCAGAAAAACAAAAATCAACTGCATAGTTAATGAAAGGCGTTTCTGAATGGACCATAGTTGAGGTGTTTATCCATGTCATTTAATATTTTTTTGATGCCCTTAAAGTGTTTTCACGATTAATGTATGTCATTGCATATGATTGTGGTGACTTATTTTATTGTGTTTTCCCTGGAAACACTCATTTTTAATTTCATGGTTGTTTAGGTTTGCTATTGACGTTTTTCAGACTGCATCCTGTAATGGCCCCCTTCCTTCTTGTGACACCCGCATACACTTCAACTAAATCAATCAGACCGGATCAAACTCAGCTGAAAAGGCCACTCTGTATTAAAGACATAAATGAGTAACATCTTGATGAGACACCCATGCCATTAAACTCTGTTGATTAAGACATAGTGAAGTGTTCAGGCAAACTGGTAATACATTAGGCTGCCTTGCTAAACAGCCAACAGCAGACAAATCATTCATAAATCACATGTCCTGAAGAAAATAACATGTTAGCAGATGATTTTTAGAATCTCCTACTGTCTCTGTGCCTGTTTTAGATGCCATCTTGGACACACACTGAAGTTTATTTAAAAGTGGTCAGATTAAACCAGTGAATCGGAAAAAATGTTGCGTCAACCACTTGAAAAGCAGAGAAAAATATCTGCGTTTTCCATTGCCCTGATGGTCCCGGTCAGCAGTGTAAACCGTGAGAGGGACTTCTCAACCATGAATAGGGTAATGAATACGTTTCACAACGTTTCACATGTTTTCTGCTTTAAACTATCACAGTTTTAAGCTATCAGCTATCACTTTTAAAGCCTAACAGTTAATGTATTTGCAGGTCAAGACAAACATCTGCAAAAGGCTGCAAGGAGACCATCTTGCAGCCTGCATGCGGATCTCAGTAAATGGGCCAGACGTTTCTGACTTACAATATCAAGAGGCTCTAGAAATGTTCCTCCAAAAGTCCAGAAAGATAAACCGCAGTGACAAAAGCTGCACACTATGTGAAGAATTGTCATAAAAAGAAATGTTCTGATGTTTAGTTCAGTTGTTATTTTGACTGCTGTCATTAAAAGAAACACATGAACACCATGAATCCTGTCGGTGTCTGTCTGCCCCCCCCCCCCCAAAGCTGTAAACCTACGGGAAACACTGCACACTATCACACATAACAACACATTTTTAACAACTTTAAACTCACTAAACTAGCAAATGCCTTTCCTCACATAGCTTCCCCAGAGTGCTTTGAATATCCAAATATAAACACACAACGCACAATAACGCACATTTGGTTTGTGGGCAAAGTCAGCACATGCATTTCCGTGAAATGTTGCCTCCGAGTTTCCCGTCTGCTGTACTTTCACAATACTATTTTCAATATTTAATATTTCTATTTTTAATAATGAAAATACATGTTTCTGCTTGACCATTTGTAATGGCTAGACAAGGGGGTAAAGCAGAAGCATAACTCATTTGTTTCTGACAATGAACAGCCAGGCCGCCAACTGGTTGATTTAGTAAAAAAAGTTAACGATTGAAAAAATTATAAACTTTCAGTCTGATGGAAGCTAAAGTCACACTGAATCATGGACGTGGCTTAAGATCTAGTTTAAAATTTAAATTACTCTCAGGAATTGTGTTTGCATCTGCGCCTTTTTGATGTGACACAGCATCAGTGATGATTTTGGAAGGTTTAGCTCACAATAAGAAAGCTTTTCTTATTAATTTACTGTTCCTATAGGTAAAAAGCATTGTCTTAAAGCAACAGCAAAAAATAGAACCTAGTAACTTTTTAATAGTACCCTTTCTTTGGGTGGAAAAAAACAGATTACATAACACAGGGTTATTCAACTCACAGTCCTCGAGGTCCGAGCACTGCTGGTTTTCCAGCCTTCCTTTACCTGTCAGTTAGGTGTGAAGCCTCTGACCAATCAGAATCAGTCATTATTAAACAACTACTTGGGAAAACTGAAAACACGGCCTGGATTTGGAATCGAGGTCCAGAGTTGAAGAACCCTGACATAACATATACAATGTGTTTTCCATTCGTAAAAGCTAATTGTCCATTGTAATTATTAAGATTACATATAATTATCACCAGTGGCGTTGCTAGAGATTTTGGGCCCCATGAAAGCATATCATATTAGGCCCCCCTGTCCAAACCAATCCAGTTATTTTCCTAATTTTTTAGGGCCCCTGTCACTCAGGGGCCCTTGGAATCGTCCTTGCTTTCCTCCCCCTTACGGCGCCCCTGACTATCACACAGATCCAACATGAATCAGGAAATGTGTTCTTTAATACTTAAACTGTACAAAATGAGAAGGAGGAACACCACTGTTTTCACAGAAATTTCTTGTTCTATGTTTTTCAGATCATTTAAAAGGTCATTCTATTCATTTGTTTGACTTAATTCTTTGTGGTGCAATACACCACGAGGCAGTTGGGTGATCGCCATTACAAAGAGTATACATTTTTTTATGATGCCACCTTTTGGTTTTTTTTTAACATTCTTTTATCCTATTCTTATTACGCTATAACAGTTTTAGTATGTTCTCAGTAATAATTTCATTCCTCAGCATCAGTCCATACAAATACATGTGAATGTATTATAAGAATGAAAGTATAAATTAATCAAATTAAAAATGACTAAATAACTGTCTTGTGTGCTGCAGCCAGACACAAAAAGTGGAAATTATGTCCACTGTCAAAGCCCTTAATCTAACAATTTTATGAGATCTGTAAATGTCTCACCTACATAAGAGTAAAAAACAATAGGAGTTTTACCATTTCTGTGCCTTTGCTAATTTTCTCCTTATAACTGGATAATTAGTAGTAGTACTGTATATCAATACTATTTACATTACTGCACAACTTGAAAGCTTAAAATGATTGCCATCCATGAGTGCATATGTATCTGTTAAATTACATTTGTCTAACACAATCTTACTTGCAGGCCAGTCAAAAATTCTGTGATTTATGTGATTTGTGCAGATGGAAAGATTTACAGCCAAAATGCTGAAAAAAAATCCAAGGCAGGACTTTCTGTGCAAGTTCAGAATCTGAACCAGTTTCTGTAATGAGAGCCACCCCCCACCCCAAGCCATGCAGGAAAGGCCCACTTCATTATCACAGTTGTTTGCAGGACCAAGCATAATGTGAACACGAAACCAGAGCCATTATTAGTACCGAGTTCTTGATGAAATGTTAGACGTTAAGATACTGAATACCTTCCAGTGTTCTGCCAGCAGAGCACACTGGAAACGATCATGTGCAGAATAAATAAGTCAGCCTTTAACACAGCCTCTGACAGTTTCCTGCACAGCCTCGCGCAAAGCCCCTAGCACAAACACTCACACTGACTCTGACAGTCTTCTAGTACAGCCTCTACTACAGCCTCTAGCACAGTCTCTACTGCAGCTTCCAACACAGCCTGTAGCACAGTCTCCAACACAGCTTCTACTAGAGCTTTCAGTATAGCCTCTAATGCTACCTGCAGCACAGCCTCCAGCACAGTCTCCAAAACATTCTGCACTGCAGCCTTCAACACAGCCTCCAATATAGCCTCTACCACAGTCTCAAATGCAGCCTCCAATACAGCCTCTAGCGTGGTCTTGGTAAGTTTCTTCTGCATATATATAGAACCATTTGTGCTAAAATGTCTTCATGATGGCCATATGTATTTTCGGTCCAAGTAAACTTGTGGAAAGGCAAAGATACGACTGTCTCACACAGGATATGCCAGGTGATGTAACAACCAAGCACCTTTAAGAGGCTGTTAAATTTTAGTTTTTACCTAATCGTCTTCAGTCACGTTTTGCAATAATTCACCATGATAGTTTATGATACAAATTGTAATGTAATTTTGCTAATTTGCTATTTTTTTGTCTCAAAGCAAGTGGCTACTTTACTGAAAAAGCAAGTAAATATAATACAGAAATATGAATAAACCATTTATTATATTAAAGGTTTTTATCATGCATTTTAAGATTACTGAATTCCCATTGGCCATCTTCTTTAGCTCTCCATTTCTTAATACGGATAAAAGTAGATGTGATTTAATAGTTAACAATTAGGGATACTAAGGAAATAATATGTAAATGTAATGTAAATTCACGCTAACCCTTATGGCCTTCCTTATAATGCGTACTTATCTTCTTCATGGGTGATCTCACTGTAGGAGATCAGGAAGCTAACCGCCGGATCTCCAAGGAGAGGTGCAGGGTATCAAGCACGTGCTTCTAAAACAAGCCTCCCCCATAATGCTGCCCCCCACCAAGCGACGCGTTCTCTGCCACGGGTGGTCTGACATTTGTTTGCATTCATGCTCCAGATGCAGCACATAGCTGCACCTATTATTAATTATTACTATTAATAAAGTATAAATAATTATTCCTTGCATACTGGCATCTCATCCAGGATGAGCTCCAGCCTTGTGCCCCGTTCTGCCAGGGATATTCTCCAGTCCTCCACCCCAACCCCCCTGTGATCCTCACCAGGATAAGCAGTTAGAAGATGCATGGGTAAATGGACATTCAAAGCATATAAGCGGTCATGCAATAAGGTAAAATGTCAATGAATCATTGGCAGAGTTTTCTATAGTATCCTTGTGATTGTTTTTTTGTATGTCATCGTAGGGTGTATGTTTGACAACTTAATTTGAGCTTTTAGTAATTACATGCAGGCAGAGAAAGCAGAATTTTGCAACTCACTTTAGAGGATAGAATGCAAATTATGAGCGTGAAACACGGAACATTCTGGATTCGAGGCAGAGAACATGAAACATGTCTCCCTATGTCACCCTCTCCCTTCGGACTATTTTTAGAGTGCCCCTTTTTATACTCTGCCTGTTCTCACTGAGCTTTGCAAAGCTGTCGAAGGCAAATTAATAATTTTCATTCCAGCCTTTGCAAAGTTCTGACCTCGATTTTTCTCTCTTTTCTGCTGATCTATTTTCTAACACTACGGAGACAGCCCAAACCAGCTGGCTCACATTAAGCGAGAAGGGTCTCCAGTGATATCTGGCCCCTTCTCTCTCCCAGGCTGGTCTCAAGAGCTCTCTGGTAGATATTGCCCTAAAAACTAGATGTCCTGTCCATTTGCAATCTGTCCTACTCTACGATTAATGAGCGGACCAATTCTCAGAAGCCTGGAACTTTCACCAGATAGGTATTCATAATATGTTCTTCAACACGTTTTTATAAGGATGATTGATTTAGAAATAACCCGAACCGTACCCTTAATTATCCAAAGAAAAGGTCTAATTATCGGTAATGCTTGTTGGCTTTCATCAGGGACAACACCCTTTTGCTTCAAATCTGCAAAAAATTGTTCAGAAGACTTGCTCTCCTGACTTCACTTGACCTCTTTTCCTGCCCGCTGTGTTTGGGAAAAACTGCCTCCCAGTCAGAATAATCAGTCAATCAGAGGCCGTTAGAAAATACATGTATTTTTCAAGTGTCATTTTGAACCTGAAATTATTATTTTTTATCCTTCCAGATCAATATCCATGTTATTAAACTGTATAATTGTATAACAGGTAGATGCTATTGTTATATTATAAACCATTGGGCTCATCTTGTCATTATTTCCAGTCTGTATCTAGATTGTTATTGAAGTATAACATTACATCTCGTTAGGGCAATATGTGGTGGGGTTTTCTTAAATCTTTGTGAAGCACTTTAGGGAAATGATGTTGAAAATTCAACTGAATTAATCTGAACTTTTCAAAAGGAATCACCCAAAATCATAGATCAACATAAATCTGTCATTTAGACATTATTTAAAATGTGATTGTTAAATGTCCAGCGGCACAAGAAACGGCCACAAATACGTTCGATATAAACTCAGAATTAATATGTAAGACACTGAGAATATCAGTTTGCGAAAGGCAATATTTCATTTAATTGTCTGGTGTTTCCATTCAGCTCCCAGTGGTTAATACTGGGATGGGGACAGCCAAGACCCTGACAGACATGTTCGCCAGAATCCGCTCTCTGTGGACACCGTCATGGAACCCCTGAACATCACACAGCCACAGACCAAGTTGTTTGGAGCATTCAAGATAGAACCATATTTCTCAGCAGCTACAGCCAGAAAGTGCTTTGCACAGAAAATCCATAATTAAATTCGGCAAGCAAACTTGTGGCAGAACTAAATCTTAATATCAGAGCTGAAAAATGCAACACTCAGCAGACCCCGCAATTTCGTTAGCAAAGCATTTCCCCAGCTTCGCCGGCTGAACTGACGAATAGTCTAATACAACAGCCTGTTAAATAACATCCTATAAAGGAATTTGCGCATAGATTTAGGCAAAACAACCTTTGCCCAAGTACCTTATTGCATCTATGGCACTTAAAATAAACCTTACACAATGACTTAGTTGGACAAACAATATACTATAACTACTGTAATATATACTATATTTATTTAGAACTAAAGGTGGAAAGAAAAGTACAATGTTTCCTTATCTGAATAGGTTCCCATACATCAAAAATGTCTAAGCATATTTAGCAGATGAAGGGATATGGCACATATGTCGAGGATCCGTACCAGGACCACCGGGTTTCGTAACAGCTTCATACACCAGGCTGTGAGGACCGTGAAGATTTTAGCCCACCGCCTCCCACTGAACCACTGACCCCACCCCACTGTACCAGTCACTTCTTCGCACTAGTGCAATCTTTCACTTGCACTTTTCATTTGCATTTTCACGTCTGTATAGATTAAAAGGCTACACCCTTCAACACACTATAAAAGTCATGCTGCTAAAAGGATTTTCCATGCTACTACTCCCTCCAAACGCACCATGGATCACCACGGATACGGGCTGTGTACCATGTGTGTGTTGTGCATGTTGTTTTTCATGTTCCCTTAGTTTTTATTTTTAATTTTTCTATTCATGCTGTTGATCTAGGAGGAACAGTATTTCATTCTTAATTGATATGAAAGTGCATGATATAATGACAATAAAGGAAGTCTTAAATCTTAAATAAGGACACATGAAGTTAACCATAAAGACTAGTTCAATGTTAATACTCATTTGGGAACATGAGGGCATAATAATGCACTAAATAACTGGGGATTCATGTTTCTAATGAAAAGGGTTTTAGAATAAACACTGAATGTTACACAATGCCAATGTTACAAAATATACAAAAAACAGGTAGGCTGCATTGCCTGCTTTCAGATGTAAATCATGTTTATCTTGTTTTCATGCTCTTTTACCTTCCTGAAGAACTAATGTTTGTTTTTTCTTTATTCTCTGTTCTTTCTCTAACATGTAACATTCACACATAGATCTGAAAAAAAATCATCATGAAAAATAAAAATGGAACTACAGCAGAAATGTAACAAAACCAAGCAACTCCATCCTCTAATGAAAATTTGTGGCAGTACCCAGCCTGCCTGCGTATTACATATGAAAAATATTAAGTTGGATACATCACTTTACATAACTTGTTATTATGCTATTATGCAGTCTGTCAAATAAACAGGTTTGGATGGTAAAAGCCAGGAGGCAAATTTGATGGAGGACCTGAAGAACCTCCTTCATGGGACAGAAATTAAAATAACCATCCATCCATCATCCAGACCACATATCCCGTGCAGGCATGTGGTGAGCCTGGACCCTATCCCAGGAAATGCAAACGCACAGCAGGATTAATGCAAAATTTCCGATATTAGAGATGACTCATACACCGATAGTGACCCTCAGCTAATCTTTACTTTTTTGACACAGTTTCTGGATACCAGATCCACCACTCTGTATTTTACCACCACAAGACAAAAGGCAGGGGAATTGCTGCTGGTCTGGATACAAGCCCCCAGTCTCCTGCAGAGTAACACCTGTAACCTTTGATGCTTCAATGTCTTTCAGGATTTGTTGCTATCCCACCCTTGGCCAGCAGGAGGAGCAGCAGCAGGGTACCCAACAGCCACGGATACTGAACAAGCACATGTCCAATCACACGTTGCTACATGAGTGACATGCTGCTAGACCCCTTCTGTTGTTTCTTATAGTGATGGGAAGTTCGGCTCAATTAAACTGATTCGATTCTTTCGAACTGTCCGTTGTAATGAATCGATTCTAAAACCGATTCTATGATTCTTTTTTTTTCGTCTTTTTTTGCGCCTGACCATATGACTCAACGAATCGTGGGATCGGATACATCTGTCTCAAGGTTACGTTGTTTGACAAAGATAGTGCTGGTGTTCAACAAAAATGTTCAGCTTGACTATTCACAATAAAAAAACAAATATATAAAAAGCAGAAAGAGTGTCGATGCTGAATAATATATGTGTATATATAGTTCTTATTTTCTTTACTTAAGCCAAATTCATGTGCATGAGTATCAAGGACTACATCACAGTTAACAACAACTGCAATATTACCAATACAACACACATACCCATACACTGAGCATGAGTAAACTTGAATACGTTGTTGTGTAAACGTCAAGGTTAATAAATATCTTAGTTTGTTCTTTGATGAAAGACATATAGTTTTAGTATACAGAAATGGAATAATTTACTGTTGTGATAAACGATGAAGAGCTGCATTTATTTTATTCCTTTTAACAGCGTAAGTGCATTTCCGCAGTAAATGCCGCGAGGGCTCTTGGGATCAGTTCGTGAACCGTTCGTTTGATTCACCGACCGAGTGTCCGAAAACCAGTAAGTTCGATTCGTTCTTCGAACAGGCTCTTTTGAGTCACCGAGTGTCCGAAAACCCGTAACTTCGATTCGTTCATCGAACAGGCTCTCGGGTTTTTTGGAGTCAGCGAGTTAGAGACCAGGTACTCGGCCGTTCGGGTGTTCTCGGCACCAGACGGAAATCTACGAACGCAAAAGTGACGAATGTAAGTGACGCACATAAGAATAAACTTAAAAGTGATAAGACAAGCGCAGACGGAATCGCGGGGGATGCTTTTGGATGTTGAATAGCCAAAGATCAGTTTTAAAAACGTTTTTAAATAATTTTAAAAACCGATTCGTTCTGACTTACGAATCGGTTCAACCCGTTCACTAAAAAAAAGAGTTCAAAAGAACGATTCGTTCGCGAGTTTCTTACTAATTCCCCACTGTTTTAGCATTGTTGAATATTTCTGATGGCAGTTAACAAAATGCTTGCTGTCTCTTAACACTGGGGTCCTTTTTTCCAATTTAAAACCTTTACTTCCATTGTTAATGTTTTTTTTTGGGTAAGCGTTAGAGCAGCTAAGACACATGGTCTACGTGAATTTCAGTGTGGCCTTATTCTTGGTGCCAGATGTGGTGGTTCCAGCACCTCAGAAACAGCCATCCTGCTGAGATTTTCACACACTATAGTTTACTGCATTTACAGATAATGATGTAATGAACAAAGAATGTCTGTAGCAGAAAAAACCTTGTTAATGAAAAAGGTCAGAGGGGAATGGCCAGACTCAAAGGTAACATGAAGACCACAAGTGCAAACATAATAGCTCGATACAGCAGTGGTGAACAGAATAGCTTCTCTGACCACACAAGGCGCCTACCCTTGAATTGAGTCTGAAAGCAAAAGTGGATTTGACCTGGTACTCGCTAGCACAGTGAGCCGCTGAGTGCATGTGAGTGTAGCTGAGGACAGCTTTCAGTTGTTAGGGTGGTCCTTGTCACCACGGTGACAAGTCAAAGCATTTTAGGGAGTAAATCAGTTTCTCCAAAAAGCCAGTCAAGATTGATTAGCCAAATACGTAAAGAGGAACAGTAGTGACCTTGCAGTCACAGGTTAATGGGGCTTTTTAATACGCCGGAGGATGCACTCACTTGCCCTCGGAGCCGTAGCTATTCATGCTGTCCTCGATGGACTCGTGGCTGGCCTGGCGCACCGTGCGGCTGGGCATCTCCACAGCCAGGCCCGTCTCCGTGCTGCGCTGGATGTTTCCCCTCAGTTTCCGGCCCTCTGCATCTGTGCACAGAGAGACAAGCTCAGGATTAACGCGACAGTCGCCTTTAACTCTACGTACCTAGATTATAGGCTATGATTCTCTCGTGATAGCAAACCTGTAAATTATGGTGAGCAAGATTATCACCACAGAGCTCCTGGTCACGACTAGTATATCCCATTACCTTTTGGAGTCTTTCTTAGTTACCGCTGGGTTAAACCAAATAACGATTCATTCAGATTTCCCAAAGCCTTACGTCTCCTTTCAAAACGAATGATTTTTTTTTCCTATTTATTTTTTTGCTGGAGAGACTACCAGCATACAAAGAGGCCATTGATAAAGGGACCATCAAACACAGCTCAAAAGGAGGCCACTTTTCCAAAAATGTACTCTAACTATGATTATTGATTCTGCTGGTTGAGTTCAAATCTGATGACAGCTCAATGTGAGTCACCAGGACAGTTTGTCACAAATGATCTAGTGTGTTTAGCAAAAGGGGGAGGTTTAGCATATCGAACACCAAGCACTTTTCTCATTAACAGGGAAACCGCTCTTTGCTCAAAACCAGGCAAAAGTCTCAGGGGGCCTGAAAAATGCTCAAGCGATTTCAGAAGGTGACAGCATTACATTTTTTTTGCTACAGTGCCCTACTTGAGTCACAAGGTCTGACCTAAGCAGGCGTGGGGTGACTTAGGACGCTATGAGTAAACCAGGACAATCAGGTCCAGTTGAGTAGCTCATGTTTCACTGGGAAATGAGTGGGTCATATTCCTCATGAACAGGAAGGAACAAGTAGTTTTGTTCCTGTTGGTAACGTTCATGTGGCTACAGTCTTCTTTTTTAACAAACTGCTGTAAACTAATGCCAGCACAGAATCTATTTACACTATTAACCCTTATTAACACTTACATATTAACACTTATTAACCTTTGTTTGCAAACATGTATGTATCATGCTAATCACTATTTAATCCTGTCTTCTTTGACCATCAGATTTCGGTTGATAAGCAGCAAAAGATGCAGGCCCTAAGCCTTCAATAGTGAGTTAACTGTAAGAGATGTGGTTTAAATTAGATTTTTTAAGAATCCTTCAATGTTGTAATTTCAGTCAATGAGCAAAAGCCTGAAATTAAGCAGTATCAGAACTGACAAACAGAACTGATTATATTCATTTTTTTCTGGAATAAAATGGTGAGAAAAGACAGCTTGACAAGTGCTGAAAAGGGCATGCTGTTGCCATGGGAGACCTACCCAATGAAATACAGGAGTCAAATGCAGTGTGTAGCAGTGGCATTTGAGAATCTCCTGGTATGTACCTGGCAAGTCTATGGAAAACGCTCAGGCTAAAGACAACAACATGCTGGCTGCAAATGGTATGCAAAAATTAACTGGTGCCATTTCACAAACAAGACAGCGGGCTAACAATCTAAAATGGTGCAATCTAATACCTAGTCTTAAAGAATTTGTACTATGCAATTAGCATTTTTAAAGGAAAGTCAAGATTGCTAAAAATACATCTCTGAAGTTGTTTTTTTCTATTCATTCATGTCAAGGACACATTGTGTTATGGAGTTGGCTTAAAACATTTGAAAATTCAACACAGAAAAGGTAGTTTAAGCTAAAACATCTCAAACTGCTGCTGCATCTGCACCTCCTACAGGCCATTCAGGTGCATGTCAGTTACTTGTGATAAATGATCTATTTCTCCAGTATTTCTCATCAGCATGCAACTCACAGTATATTATATTATTATTATTTTCTTCATACCAATGACTGATTTCTATACCTTTGTAAGAGTCGAATATCCAGAACAAGTTTTTCCACCATAAAATCCTACACAGTTTAATCTGCAAAATTTAGTCTCGGTGGTATAGTGACCAATTTATTTCAGCATAAGAGGGAGGACAAGTTTAATAAAATGGTGGTGAGAAAATAAAATGAAAGAGCTGTTTCAGCAAACACAGGACGAAAACTAAAAAATAGAAGGACATTGGGTCTAGGGAAGGGTTAGGGTTAGGGTTAGGGATTCAGCAGCGAGGTCTAGGTGAGATAAAACAGAATTCCCTTCTATTTTATTGGTCGGCACAGATATGTCAGCTTGTCACCTGAAATTTGACCCTTCCTGCAACATCCACATCTCCTACCTCATCTCACATGTGGCTGTATAAGATGTAACAGCATTATCCTAATAAAGATTAGCTTATACCGTATATAAAACACCTCCGCTTTAAATATTGCAATACATATTTTTAAAAATTGGTACGGTGCGGCGAACAAATCACCAGGGCAGAACGGCATGCCCTGCAGGGCAACTACATCCAGCAATGCAAGACCTGGGCATGGAAGATCATCAGAGACACTCACCCCCCAAGCCATAAACTGCTGCAGTGGCTGCATGCAGGTAGGCGCCTCCAGAGCCTTAAGGGGGGGGGGGCTGAGAGGCTGAGGAGAAACTTACACTTACTGTACAGGCCATTAGAACCATCAACACCATTGATATTCTTTTTATCTTTACTTTTTACATATTTCTATATTTGAGTATTTTTGTTAGTTTATGTAATTTTTATTTTGTAATCCTTCCACTTTGTTTATTGCAGAGTCTGGAATAGCAGCAACTTCATTTCACTGCTGGTGTACCACTACTTTCACGCATGTGACAAATGAAAATCGTGAATCTTGAAAAAAATTCCCCAAAATAAACTGTAGCTAAATAGAGCTTGTTATTTATGAACATAGTCTGTCAGATAAGTTGCTTGTGTTGTACCAACAGACATAAAACAATGCAGCTAAATCACTTGCTTTTGATCAATATCCTCACAGAATAAAAAAAAATTCCATACAGCAAAAGGTGAATGTCTTTTGGTGACCAATTCTTGTTTGCTTTTTTTCTTCCTCACTCTTTTTTGTTAAATTTCACACAAATGCACCACACTGTCTATGAGTGAGTCTAACTGCAAGAATAAAAATGACTATGAGTAGCTCAGTGAGCACATGCAAAGCTCGTGCAAAAGCAGCAGCGGTCAACTTAAGACTGATTTTTTAACATTATACTACATAACCCTGATAAGGAACAATCGTTAACATTGCAAAATTTAGTCTCAACCCAACTGACCACAGTCCTACTGATGTGACAATTATATGTGCACGACATGCAATGCTGATAATGACATCGCACATCATGGAGACCTGGGGCAGCTTGTGTCCTTGAGCAAGGCCCTTAACCCCCAGCTCCCTGGGTGCTGCTACAGGTGGCTGCCCTTTGCGGGCAACTTACTCCACATAAGAGCAGGTTGAGAGAGACAATTTCCTCACAGGGATTATTAAAGTATCGATTATTATATCAATTAATACAAAACTTGCAAAATATTGTTGCCTATTACACAGAATATGGTCTTACAAAAAAAGTCTGTCTTTATTGCATGTTTTATTGAAAAAATATTGAACCAGTTTGCTAAGCTAAGTGCGTATCAAGTCTGGAGAGAAGTAGGTCTCATTAAGAAACCCCAACAGTACAGATAAAAATACTATTTTTATTCATTAATGCTGGCCGAATTCATTAATCAAAATGACAGTCATACGTCTCACGCACACAATGTAGTAGAAGTGAGGAGTCTTTCTGGAAAAAAAAAAAAACTTTCAGGGTCATGTTTCTCCCTGTTAATTCAAGTGACACACTGCTCCCCCAACCAAGACTGTCAAAATACGAAAATTAAATCTAATGCATTTGATTTTTCTAACAAAAATACCAAATTGCATAATAGTTCAATACACAATGTTATACTGTTTGAAACCTATAGGGTATTATATACACAAAAAGCATTATGTGAAATCCAACTTAGGTCATAGGTTACAATTTTTTTCATAATAGGTATGCAACTTTTTAATTTCTCTATTTTCACCGATTGTTACTAAATCATTTTTAATGGGACTTAAAACATGTCAGTGAATAAGTATATTACCATACGGGGCGAAGCCACCTTGCCAGAAATGGCACAATGCATCCAGCAAAAGGATTAGCCCATTAAACCAAAGACCTCAGCTCCTGACTTGTCTCCAAGGAATGACATCATCGTGTGACCACCTCACATTGGCCCAATAAGCTCCACCTCAACAATTTCCAAGGATCTTGTTGAGCCAAAATACAGCCCTTCTCTCAGGCACCACCTGGCACTGAATGATGTACTGGGAGTGCCATCATCCATCACTCCTGCATTCATAACATATTAACCAACTGACAGATGGACACCTCCATCAACAACTTATAAATGTCACTCAAGAACCTCCGCTTGAATAAACAAGCAAGCGAAAAGGAAACTCAGTCCCAGATCTACCGAATTCCTCCAGCACCTGAGCCAGAAGCTGAAATGATGTGTCAAGAACCACATACACTGTCCTGGTTGGTCCTTAGTGGATTAGCAGTGGATCAACAGTCTCCACAGCAGGCAAAAGTTTCCTAAGTGGAAAGGGACATGTGTTAGGGACTATAAGCTCCCACTGCCACTGTCACCTGAGGAATTTCAGCCAAGTAGCCATATGTTTATAGAGTATCATCTGCTTTGTGATGCCACCCACTATACAGCCTCAGACCAGTGCAAATATTTACCCATCCGCACGCCTTGCTGGGCCGCTGTCAAATCCTGCCAAAGCATGTAACTGCTACTGTACTCATAGAGCATATGTGAGCCCACCAAGCCCAGGAAAGAGCTGACTGTTCCCATCGCTGTGTCCCTGGACTAACCTTCTTGTCTGGTGAGCTGAAGTAGCACAACTTTACGCCTCATGTCATTATAGTACCTACTAATAAGTAAGTGCCTATAAATGCTGAGTTTTGCAAAAAAAAAAGAAAAAAAAGAAAGTGACCTCTTTAAGTCAATATCCATATAGAGCGCTACCTCCAGGGGTTGATGAATATTTCATTTAGATAAAATTGGCACTTAACAAAGAGTGTGTAGTTTAAGTGGTGAACGACAGAATTTGACAGCTCATATTCCCAGAATTACGCATACACACACACAACTTCACATACAAGTAATATACTTCAAGTAATATTTATATAAATACTGTTTGAAAGATGCTTTTATGCCAAACAGAATTAAGGAAAACCGTAACTTTTTTTCCAGATCCAAATGTACATTATACTATCAAATTAGTTTCTAATCATTCAATCCTACATATGGCTGGAAGGAACATTTGCTAATTGCAAGCACTTTAGAGGAATTAATAATTGAGTGCTTTTTAAATACAAAGGCATATTTTAAATGTCGTAACATCTGACTGGCATAAATCAACTTAGGTTGAGCGTAACTGAAGCTAGCCTGGAAACCTGGAAGCATCCCTCTTTCCGAAGACAACTCACTGTTCAGAGGATGTGTTGCTCTCTCCATTTGTAGGACCATGTCCCCAAGCATCCTGTACCCAAAGGTCAGATTTTAGCTAAACACTTCACTAATAGTGAGTCATTGAGGGAGTAGGTGATAAATCATCTGACAAAAGTGAGCCTAACATATTGAGTAGGTAGAGCCTGAAATCCATTTTTTAAAATAGGGGGCAAACCTGCCTTTAAATGCTTTACATAAGGGGAATTTATACACTTGGGGGGGGGGGGGGACTACTTGTGAGCTTCTTCCTTGTCCTATTCTTACTTCAGATGGGATTTCGTTGCTCTCCTCCAATTTAAGGGATTCTCTAAACTATATACATTGCTGTAATTTGTTGCATCTTTCTCCTCTCTTAGAGGTCATCTCTTTGAGCTGCATCAGTCTTTTGGTTGCTCCCTCTGCTCAATTATTTCTATTCTTTCCCCATACTCTGTCACCTCCTCTTCATCCCTATTCACTTAACAACAGCAGTCTATGTTTGCATGCAGTGGGGACTATCACTACCCGATCTGTACCACCTGTCTGATTTGTACCCTGCAAGTCTGCACATGCTACACTGCATTACATTTTCTGGCACTGCCAGATCTGTTCATCCTAGCATTTTCTGCATTGTATACATCTACAGCAAACTACACTTGTAGCTATATTGCTTAGCAAGAACTAGAGTTAACCTCCTGAGTCCTGGGCTTTTGTTTGGTGTGCATGTTTTATTTTCTTTAGCTATTTGGGATTAGTAGGACCTCATAATCATAAAATCCAAACATTATTTTTTTGAACAATTAATAGTTTTAAACTAAAAATGATGTCCTTATATGAGGACGTAAGCTCTCAGGAGGTTAATGATTCTGCTGAAAAAAACAGGGAAAATCCAATTTTCTTTGGATGTCATTTTAAGTCTTCACTCCGGTCATCTTTATCAAAATTATTGCTTTACATTTGCATCAGCTGAAATTGTTACACGGTATTTTGATATACTTACAGCTTTGGTTCACACTGAACTGAAATATGAAGTTTGGTGTTTTTTGCTTTTGTTGCTACGATATTAATATCATTCCAAATCAGTGGGATCAGAAAAAAATGGACAGAAACATAAATTTCTCTAGTTGTTTGGCATAATCTACTGACTTTGCTGCAACATAATAGTGGGAGCCGTCAGGGGCATATAGCGCCACCTAGCTGTGACTGGGGTACCTATCAAGACCCATAAACACACACAGGCACAAGTGCAGGTGCTATGCAGAACTTTATTAATCAGACAGGGGTATGTTTCCCAAAAGCATAGTTGCTAACTATGTTAACAACTTCCATAGTTGGAACCATGTAGTTGTGATACAAGTGTTTCCCAAAACCAAAGTTTGAATTATCAAGGTAACCTTCATAAGGTTGGGTTATGAAAATGTGAAATTAAATGGTACAAATCAGGCATTGTCGCAAAATATGCCATAAAAAGTAATGCTGTGCATGTGCATACATGCAAGGTACAAATTGGGCAGGTGACAACAGATCAGATAGTGACAGGGGGCTGGTAGGCTTGTAGACAGAAGGAGAGAGCGTGCACATTCCACACCAGTGCAGAACATTATTACACATCGCTATAAATGTGCGTAAGTATTCTATACATTAAAAGTACCAAGTTTGTGTAAATAGATGAAATTATGTGCAATTCCGCACTGAAATTCAAGCCCCGAATACGATTCCTCCAAATACTCTGCTGTCCTCCCACAGTCCAAAGACATACAATTATATATGATGGTATGTGTGTTTGCGTGTGTTTGCGTGTGTTGGGGGTGGGGGGGGGGGTATGCTTATATTACATTTCAAACACAATGTGATAAAAAAAAATGTTTTTAAACTTTCCATTTTGACCTTTGGGGACATTTCAGTCCCCACAAGAAAAACCTGATTTTATAAAAATCCATGAATGAAATGAAAAGCCCAAAAATATCAGATGTCTTATGGTTAAGATTAGGGCTGGGTAGGGGTCATAATTGGGATTAGGGTTATACCTATTGAAATGAATGGAGAGTCCCCACAAAAATAAAGCTAACTAATCGCTCTCTCCTTCTGTGTGTGTTTGTTTGTTTATATGTGTGTGTGTGTGTGTGTTTGCATAAATCACACTGGGGGACCAAAACGCCCCCAGAGTGTGATAAAATCTGGAACTTCCTTACTTTTGTGGACATTTTTCAGGTCCCTATTTGGATAACCTCAATTTTATGAAAATTTGTGAATGCAATGAAACAAGTAAAAATACCATATGTCTTGTATTTTGTTTGGTTACTTCTGGTTAATGTTAGGGCTGGGTAGGGGTTAAGGGTGTTATGATTGGGATTAGGTTTTTTCCCATAGAAATAAATGGAAGGTATTTAGATAGGTTATATGCGTGTGTGTGTGTGTGTGTGTGTGTGTGCACACGTTTATGAGAGCGCCTTCTGATGGACTGGCATCCTGTCCAGGATGTTCCCCTGCCATGTGCCCTCTGCTGCCTGTGATCGACTCCAGAACGCTGAACTGGATAAGTAGTTGGAAAATGGATGAAAAAACATTTTATAAATATCATCCAAAACCTAAACCCATAAATTAACTGTTTCTTGACATAAACTCAAATTCAGACCTTCTCTACATATACTACAAAAACAATCATATGCTGTAAATAAAACACAAAAATGTTCATTTCCAAAACATCTTTTCTCACACTACACACCTCTCTTGCATAAAAAATTCAATCACCGAACTTCTCCATATAAAGATGATAAAATAATTGAATTCACTACACCCACATAATCCATCCATTATAAAATTAGACAACAAAGCATGGCTTAAGACCAAACACTATAATCACCTGTGGGAACAGTAATTAGTGAGTTTAAATCTCTGAGGGATACTGAAGATTTTGGCTGGTCAAAGTCATGTTTATGTATATTACGCCTCAGCCAAAATGAAGTTTCACACCAAAACCACCGGCACATTATTGCTTCCCTTTTGATTTATCATCAGTCTTATGCAACCAAAATGACACAGTGCCGTGTGTGAAGTCAACCGATGAATGTCGTACTCAGCCCAAACGATGATGCAATGATCAGGCATGACACTATCCGGACCTGTAATTCAACTGAGTTCCCGTGTACCTGCCAATAAATGACCACAGATATCTGACATTCTGGGGCTCTAATTTAAAAATCTACTCTGCATAAGTCTGTATAATCTCTGTATAAGTACCATTAAACACAAATTAACCACAGATTTCAGACAAAAAGGGACCTTAATTTACCATAAATTCCCATGTTGAAATAAACAAACAGGGGGATCTTATGTGACTATCTGACAGCAAAAAAGAAAGCAATGCTATTTTTACAAAGTTTGAATCGAAATATTGTAATATTTCTTTTCAGGAAATAAACTAATTTTAGCTAGCTATTAGCTGGCAAATTTCATTTTAGCTAGTGATTCCAGTTAAACTAAACCAAATTTAGCATTAAAATCTTTAATTTTCTGTAGTGGTTCACATGGCTTGCGTTAATTATAGAACAGATCTTAAAATCAGCACAAAGCAATTAGGGTCAAAATGGAAATATCTTTGCAACAAGGGTACTGATTACATGTCAGAGAGATGAATCTCAATAGTAGTTCGATATTCTCATTTTGCATTTTGGTTCACTGATAATCTAGCTCTTCTCACCATATATTTCTCATTCTTTTCTAGTTTTTAGTAGAATGGTCTGCTTAATTCCATTTCTCTCCTCTATTAAGAGCAGGGGTGGCCAATCGTATCCGCAAAGGGCCAGTGTGTGTGCAGGTTTTTGGAATAACCTGTAGGTCACCTATTCAAACCCAGGTGTGAGGACTCTTCAGCCAATCAGTCCTCTAATCAGTAATCTAATTAGGGAGTTGCAGCGAAAACCCGCATACACAGCGGCCCTTTGCGGATAAGATTGGCCACCCCTGATTAAGAGCATATTTTGTAGCTGACCATTTAATTTTGCCTTGGTGCTATATCTTGTGTTTCATTCTTCCATAATGCCAGAACATTAAAAGGAAGGTTCCGTGTCTGGTCACGTAAGAAACCAGAAATTGACTGCAAACCACTCCGTTATCCTGAGAGTCTACGATTTAAAACTGCCTTGATGGCCATGCATTCACAACTCGTATTATTTTAATTCGTTATCGTACGCCAAGATCCTTCAGTTGCCATTTATAAGTTATTGGTGCACACACAGACAGGCAGAGGATGGTGATTAGCGGAAGGCTTTAACTGCCCCATCCTCTGTCTGTGGGGGGGAAAGGCCCCTGAGAAGCTCCTCACCATCTCACCCCTGCTCCACCACCGCTTTTCACCCCACCTGTTCCTCGTTAGTGAAACAGGATGTGGCTCATTTTTCTGCTGTTCTGCTGTCGTTTCCTATATAAAAATCAATGGATGCGTCAGTCAGGCATCAAGCCCCACAGTCCTGTGCATTTATTATGACTGATTTTGTAATTATTACCCCAGCAGAGGGTTTCCCCATGGCCATCTCCAGCTTCACAAGTTTTTATTGATCTAATGAATCAAGGCAGGCAAAGTATTGTGCTGTGAGGTCAACAGGCCAACACCTTCCGGTGAAAAGGCTACGCTGCACATAACCTTCATTATCCTGTAGTATGTTTTTTTAATAACAATTATCTGTATTATTTCTATCGGTTTGTGTATATTTCAAATTTCATCTTACAGTTAAACTTACTTAGCAGATGCTTTTATTCAAAGCAAGACACAATTAAGAAAGTAGGGTCAGTCAGTCCTTATTGCAACTCGGTGTTAGAGGCCTTGCTCAAGGACTAAATGGAGAAATCACAACCATGGGATATGAACTGGCAACCTTCCGATCACAACCCCCTAACTCATTGAGCCACTCTGCCATCATCATAAACATAATTACTATTATCGTTTCTTTATGCAAAACTGAACAAAGAAAACGAATTTACTCCCCAATGTGTCTGCATTTATGGGTCCATTTTCTCTCCAGTTTGTTTGCTAACACGCTGCCTGACTGTAGATTTCAAATTACTTTCTGAAAAACCTGGCAGGTAATCACACATCACATCAGATCATTCAAGGGGCATTAAATATTTATTCAGTTTCCCAGTCTTCCCAGACAATAATGAGCTCGCCAGAAAGAGCACAGTCGCTAACAATGCTAACACCAGCACTCAAATCCTACGTACGCATTTGTGTACAAGACACACTGTTGTATTGCCATAATTAGCATCTGTAACATTTTAATTTTTTACATTTTGCACAGAGCAAATTCCCTGCCATTTTTAAATCAGTTTATAATTTAGCTCTTACCATTAAAATAAGAACCCATACATCTGATTTAGTGAGTTTTTTCTTTTAGAGTAAAGCATTATATCAAGGAAATTTGCATGCATTTTTGATGAGATTTCGTTTCCTGTCGACCAGGCCATACTGTATGGATTTATGCATAAGGCTTCTGCAGCAGATGGGAAAAGACGGAGAAATGGGGTCATTCCAGATTCAATGGTGTTGGGCGGCACTTTGAGATAGAGCCCTTTGAACACTCAAACTTCAGACTGTACGGATGAATGCACAAAGCATTGTCACCTGCTGACATAGATATAGGGTTAAAGTGGAACAGACATGGAAAGCATCCCTGTTTGTGTGAGAGTGTGCACTTGTGTTTCTATGTCAGCGGCCTGGGTTCTGGGTATCTTGTGTATGTTGATGTTTCTGTGCAGGAAGAATAGGTCAGAGTTTCAGCTGCATCCGTGGCCCCGGGTAATGAGATTGAAGAGAATAAATCATTTCCCTATGAGGCCAAATCAGTTAACAGTTCTTAGTACTTTAAATTAGATGGGCAGCACTGTCATGGTGGACCGCCGAGCCACAGCCTGCCTGTCGTGCTTTTTAAGGGAATCGACTCGGAGATTTGCCACAATTCTCCTTGACAAGCCAAGCATCCACTATTACTGTTAAAGGTGATGACAAGAGAATAAGGAAGGCGAAGCTGAGGGGCCATTCCGCGGTCCATCATACAGAAGAAATGGTGATTTAAAGTCCCTCCAGCCTCAAATAACCCTCCACCCCATGCCCCAGAGCAAAATGAGAAAGACTAAATCATTTCCTAACAGGTTCTTCTGCTGGCACCCCCTGTTTTTTATTCCAGACAGGAGGTGGACCCAGACAGGCAGGGTTGATGGGGTTTGTTTTGCATCAGGACTGCTGGCTCCTGAGCAGGACCAAAATCAGTCCAGTCTACCTATGGCTTCAGCTGACACTTTCCACACCCCTTGAAGCTATACCTTTCTCACAACATCAACACGTTTTCTCTCGATATTCGACCGTTTCTGCTCAATATTCTGCAAACGAAAATCTAGCAACTCACGCCTGGATGTCGCCACAGCGTCCCTGTCACGGCGAACGCAGCCAAAAGCGTGGGTTTAGGAAAAGAGACGGGAAACGCGTGCTTACCGGCATCATCCTCGTCGAAAGAGTTCATGCAGGGGAAGTAGATGGCAAGGGCTTCGAAGGAGGCGGACAGGCTGATCCGGCTTTGCGAGCGCTCCATGTAGAGCCCCGGGGTGGGCGCCGGCTCGGGCGCCGCCTTGGCCAACCGCGCCTGGGCATTTTTCACGCGGAGCACGGCACGCGGCGTCTTGGCGGACTTTCACAGCACGAGCAGCGGAGAAACGTTTCCCTCGTGTCGCGCCCGGGATGGATGTCGCGCTCCGCCGCTACAAATTTCCCAAAAAATTCCAACTTCGCCGGCTTGATTTTACTCCCAAAAAACAGTCAGGGCAGAAGACGTCTTTAACCTAAGAAGGTTATGAAGAACACCAGAAGATAAATAAAGCGTGTTTTTAGTAGTCGTTATTCCAGAGCTGCATGGTTGCTTAACGGAGATGATGTCTAGACAGCAGACGCTCCTGGATGGTGTACGCGGAGGTCAGGAAGCCCTGGATTCCTCTCAAGCAGGCGACAGAGTGAAGAGACGTTCCTACTATCTCTAGAGCTTGTGCTTGATTCAGTTCATTCACTGGATGGATCCTTTGTGGAGACACAAAGGGGAGGTGGCAGCGCGAGCTGTTGCTGGGATTCGGCGGCAGCACCAATGGCAGGGCGACCCAGGAGACATGGGCGTGGTCTGGAACTGACAGGAGCCACTTGCACTATGGGCTCTCCAGGTCCTTACAACCTCTCCTCCCTCCTTCATGGCTGGAAGTGTCCGTCTGTCATCCTTTCTTCCCCGTTGCATGGACACAAAGAGAGGAGCCGCCACAGGGTCCACAGAGTGACATTAAGGTAACACGGTTGGATTAAGACTGTCCAGAGAAATGGACCGATACACCCCCCGTCACTGAACGTAGGACGCATTTCCTCTTATTTGATCTAATAAGCCGAATTATACCGATGCTAATAATATGCGTATTATTATATGCGTCCTTTACATTTGACATGCAGGTAAAATCAACGCTTTTCCTTCCCCACCTCCATCCAGCATTTCATCCCTTCGTTTACATGCCACTTTTCTTATTAATGGTAATAGTCCTCTTTCATTTAGCCATCAGAGAAATACTTATTAACAATAAAATTTCCCGAAGCAAGAAATAAACAGATAATACTTTTTTTTTTTTATTAATTTATTTATTTATTTTAGTTGAGCATAAATGGATAGATGCTTGTTTGGTCATGTGCAGATATCTTTGTTATATCTGTTATTTCGTCACAAAACTGTTGCAAAGGTATGCCTTTCTTTCGCAAAGTTTATGAGTATGTGTACAATTGCAGCATAAAAAATATCACTGGCCATAGGAAGAAAAAATCTTCAGATAATACATTAATTTATTAATGTTAAATGTATATGAAACAAAAAAAAATTCAAATAATAGGCTCCTGTACTGGATAAGCAATTCCGGAAAATGCACAGATATATATATTACTGAATATGCTGTTGTGTGTGTGTGTATAAACTATATTTAACTATATATGTGCATACAAACTGTAGATATTATACATGTAATACCTACAATATTACATATTTTCTCTATTTTGATGACTAATAGCTAAATATAGGCATGTGTGACATGTGAAATGGGTTATAATCATGCATGAGATAACAGTCATGCTATACTTAACAAAGCACACGCATGATCCATGACCTACATAGATCTTTCCCACAGGGATTTGCGGTGCAGTTTCTGGTTGTTTTTATGCCGTCAGTCCGGCTCTAAGTCCCACAACAAGCTGGTGCGGCCACAGCAGTGTGCTGCCGATGCCCGTGTGACTCTCTGTGGCACTTGCACTTCCTGTCTGCCTCGGCGCCCATTCGCCGCTGACGCAGCACGGGTTTGTGACAGCCATTTGCTTGTCGCTTGGCTTCCTCTTTTGCCACACGCCGCTCTGCAATCTTCCCCTCTGCGCTCTGCCTTCCGAGACCGGCCCGGCCGCCAGAGAGAGAGAGCTCATGTGTGACACAGGAGACGCACATTTCACAGATCCGCCGGGGTCCCATACCTCCTGCCACGATGCCGTCAGTCCCTCTCCTTAGGAAGTCCATCCAGACAGGCTGTTTTGATTACAATTTTTCAAAGATAACAATAATAACAGATGTGTAACTAGTGGTACATCAGAAGGGGTGCTTTGAGTTTTGGACCATTGCTACATATTAGTCTTTCTGAATACAATAGTGCAATAAATTAACAGGCCCATTTGCCAATACTCCGACCTCCCTTCCAAAATTTGCACCATATTTCCATATTTCTCATGCCTGTAATAAGTCTACACAATCTGAGGTACCAATAAAATAATATCACAACATTATCCAATCGTGAGCTCATAATAATATTTTTGTATATGTTTCAATGTTTTCTCATCAAAGGGAATAGCGAAGTTTTGGGACTGGTTAGAAGATGGATTTAGGATCAGAAGACGGCCCTCCTGTTGTACACATATTAATCTAATCAAGTTATAAACTAGTCTTGGTACGACGACCTGAAAAAAACTGCACAACGAGTCCTAGAAGCAATGTTGAAGACAAAATTCCATGACAGAAAATGCCAGGTTAAATCAAACACTTTGGTAACCATGTACCCACTGAAACTGAAAAATAATTTCAATGTAGTATTTTGTAAAATAAATACACAAAAAGCTTAGCAGTATTGCATACATGTTCAGTATTAGATGAGATTTAGGTCGGCACTGGTAATCTCTGTCCAAAGCTTAAAAGCACAGTTAAAATGGATTTTGGGAAAAGGTGGGATTAACTATTATTATTGGATTTTATCCCTTGGCAGTAATTGTCTGTTAAAGCAAGAAATTCCAATCAAATTATAGTTATGCAGCAACAATGCAATACACATAAAATAAAAAAAATCAATTTACAGCTAAATGTGCTGCATTATCATAAACACCACCATTTTCATGGCACTTAAAAAATAATTTTATATTTAATATTTCTTAGATGTAATTTGGGCTACTTTTTTCTCTATGTTTAAAATTCTTTAAATATTCACAAAATTATGAATAATCAAGCCTTTTACCACAATATCACAATATCGGTGTTAAAAAAATCTAGATGAAGAATAAAAATATCTTGACTTAGACCAACAGTTGTCATGGTTACGGCATGTGCTCTGAGAACGGGTAACTAAAACGTCAAAGTAAGCTTTGGAACCAAACCCAGACCTCCCACAAACACCCTACAGCCCCCCCCCCCCCCCTACACCAGAGTTGTTGACTGTTCCATTGATCTCCAAAGAGTACATACTATAAACCAGTATTTAGCACTTTGAGGCTGAAGTGATATTAAAACACAGCTGAAATGAAACACTTCTCTCAGATCCGATTCCCATGAGGGGCTTGAAGTCTTTACAATGTGATTCTGCATGATACAAAACACAGAAGTGAAAAATCACAGAAAGCTATCAGAAGGTTAAACACACGCAGACTAATTTAGCCTACTATTCACCAGAACCATGACTTACGTCTCCAAGAGCCGACGTAAACTAATTGCTCCCACGGCAGTAAGGTTAACACATAATCTCTTCGGGAATTAAATATTTTAGATGTTCTTTAGAAACCTTTGGCTTTGATGGTGCAAACACTCAAACCAAAACTACTTTGGTTCAGAAAGATGGCGTCTTTGCGCATCCCCCCCCCCCCACCAATGTCTGGCTGGGTCATGGTGAATTGGAGAAACTTGGTTCTGACTCCAAATACCTGCCGAGAGATCATCCCCTATCAGCGCAGTCAGCATCTGACACTGATATGGTTTGACAAGGCCTCCAGATCCAAACGACGACTGGGGCCTGCAGAAGTAGTTCGGCTGCAGCAGTTATAAAATTAAGCTACAAGAGGAGCATTAATGCCACATCTGAACATGGAAGGTCTTTTGATAATAACTGCAGTTTATTGTTACTTACAGCTAAGAATTACTTCTGATTTCATGAACGGTCATTCATATTTTTTTCATGCTTTAATAGGGGGGGAGGGGCGACATCATTAAGCTGATTGTTTTTAAGAATTAGCTGAGCCCCACATTTCAAGACTTTTCTGAGACGGTCAGTGTTAAAAAACTGGCTGGGTAATGAGGTACATTTACAATTTCCATTAAGGCTTTTAGCCATTTCAGCTGATACTGTGAAACCTCCTTGTAATTCTCTTGCAGACGGCCCAGATAAATTTCACAATTTTCTGTACTTACGTAAATATGCCAAAAGTCTCAAAAAGAAATGCATGTCTGCATGTTATATACACATTTGCTTTGACGATGAAGGAGACCTGACCATTGAGATGTGCGTCACCATCACAGCTAAGGGGAGCCCAGGGCTCGGTGTTCTAATAAACATCAGCAATTGTCCTTCAGAGACCTGAAGGACCTGAGCAGAATCCAGTCTTCTGGAGACACTGATTTTTTTTGGTCAGCCCCAGGCTCTCCGATTCCACGGTAGCTCCATAATCGCATGAACCATTTGTGACAGTATCCAATCCTTAGCGTCAAGAATAAGATTCCAGATGCCACATGAAATGTATCTGGTCACGATTTATGTATTTATGTGCAGTGATGCAGATGCATAATTACACAGTATACAGTGAGTATATATATATATATATATATATATATATATATATATATATATGGGAAAAATGTTTACTGTACATTTGTTGACAATATTTATTATATTTATTATTTAGAAGAATTGATGGTTTTAATTGGTATTTAATTCTAAACTGATTGCTCTACTTTTTTATATTTCTAATCCAATATTTTGTTTTTGGACTAACAGATTTATAGAAAGGCGGTTATAATCATGTTTCGTCTCACAAGGTCACAGGATTGGCAGCTAATGAAGGTCTGTATTCATCTGCAATCCTTAAAGAGGATGACTCATTTTCAGCTCAACATTAGCTGATAGAATGCAAAATTAAGGTAGTGGATGCGTTAGACAACAACTAGCTTTGTGTCTAAACAACTAGCCAACTAGCATTTAAATATGATGACACGGTGTAAAGAAGTAAAATTTATGCTACGGCAGAGGATGCTGAATCATCTTGGGGATTCTTGGATATTTGGATATACTGCTAGGGGCAACGTTCCTATGTTTTCCGATACGAAAGAACAGAGATGATCCCAAGGAAGTAAAATAGGCTCCTCAAGATGCGAAAAATTAGGGTTTGTCTGCGTTGCGTAAAATGAGCACACATCAAAGATTTCAGCCCACTCTTCCAGAATTAATTTAATCACAAGAGGTTTTTTTCAGCGCTTCAATGTAGGCCTATTTCTGCTGCAGAATGCCAATAATTAAATATAGCTATTTTAAAATGTTGATGTTTACTGAAACTTTGAACATTTTCATCGTCTCTTACTAAAAATATCTCTTGATGCTGCTTTTAAATTAGTTCAATGATAAACAAAATTTAGCTAAATGCTTAGTCTTCCTTGTGGATATGATGTCTTTTTTATTATTATAATAATTTTTTTGTGCAAGAGGTAATTCTTTTAACTTTTTCAATCTCATTATTTTTCCTTAGATAAATAGCTGGAATAAACTCTTTCAGACTGAATATTAATACGTTTCTCTCCATAAAACTGTATGACTTATGATGTATGGCATTGAGTTTCCAACACTCACCCTGGCTCAGACATTTCCTAGCAAACACTCAATATTGCTTTCAGCAATAGCAAAAAATATAAATATTTAAAGGCAATTCTTAAAGTTCTGACTGAGAAATTGGACTGGGGAGAAATATAAGAAACAAATGCAGAATACAGTGAAATTAGTGGAGTTTTTAATAAAGTAAAATTACCAACAAAATGCCTTCTGCATTAGAACCTGAGTATCAGGAAAGGTTGGCATGCAGGACGTATCCGTTTCTGCATTAATGTAGCCATTTTGCGACGGAACAAGGTGAAATACAGCTTTTGATTTATTTAACACCATCACACATGAGGTGCAATTGAGTGCAGCTCATTGCCGAAAGGCGCAAGAGGCGAACATCTGGAGAAGAGAAAGGGTGTGGCAGGTCTGCCGGGAAGCAGATGGTCGTATGAGGCGCTGGGTGACCCTCGGAAATCCCCGCTGGTAAAAGTGCTGGGGTTCCCCCGTGATAGCAAGGAACTCAGAACGACAGGGAGAAGCGGGGAGTTTCATTGACTTAATGTCATATTCAAACAACATGAAGGGTGATGTTTGTGACAATAAGGCTTTTACACTTAAAACAGAAAACATTGGATTAATTATGATTTGTGTTCAATGCTACATCTTTCATAGCAGGGGTCTCCAACTCCAGTCCTGGAGACCTACTGTCCAGTTGGTTTTCAATCCTACCTGGCTTCTGATGAACCACAGCTGTTCTCAGGTAAATACCAGGGCCAGGTGTGGCTCCTCAGAAGCCAGGTAGGATAGAAAACCTACTGGATAGTAGGTCTCCAGGACTGGAGTTGGAGACCCCTGCTATGAAAGATGTAGCATTGAACACAAATCATAATTAACCATAATGGAGTTGTAGTTCCCTGTTCCACAGGTAAAATGTATCCTACTGTTTTAAATATAATTTAGCAGTTATGTCAGGCAGCAGCTTTAAGCCTATGCTTCACATAATGATTAGCTATTAAGATTAAACTAAAAAAGAGAAAAAGAAAACAGTGTGTTAAAACCTTTGCTCAGATGTTGGGTTCGTTGGATCAGAGTTAACTTTAAGCACGTTCTGCCAGGGGTTGCAAAGGGGGTGAAGGACAGAGGGTGTGGGGGGGTAGTGGGGGTGTCAGCTTGCTGTCAGGTCTGCGAAGGCCCCGCCCTCCTGATGACCTCCGGAAAGTACAAAGTGAACCTTGCTGAATGGCTCCTGGCAGTATCAGTATTCTGAAGCGTCGACTATTAAAATGACCAAATGTTTAGATTTTTCTAGGAATGTAAACCAAGTAAGCTAAACCTAGGAACGGCTGGAATTACGGTACGTTGGACTCCTACATTGACTTCTGTATATATCTTTAGAGATTATGCATGATTCTGTCTATACATACCAATTCCCAGCAGCAAACTTGATAGTGAGAAATCCTGCCCACCTCCATCTTTAAGGGGTTTACTTGCATATGTACATCATTTATTACTCTCCATGACAACTGCGATCAGAGTGCCCTTTTAAAAAGAATTCATTTAATTTCGATTATACTCTACGCAGCAGCATTTGAGAAATGACTTGTGAAAATGAGATAAATTATTGAACAACTTGAAGTCTTACATTAGCTATAAATATTGCATAATCAATCATCCTCCTCCTCAGTGCAGTAAGTACAGAGCCCTGTGTAACATCAGAGCTGGGCATTCAGAATAATCAAAGTTGCATGTGTGGCTGTAGTTATGAATGTGTAAAACCGTTTGATAAAGCTTAACAAGTTAAAAAAGGATGGTAAAACCATCAGTACATCACCCTCAATGTGATTCAATAAAGGGCTTTGTGTAGGGGATCTCTGTAAACCTTCAGAGATCAACTCAGTCTTCTAGCTAGCAGATCCTCGTAACCCATCCTTAGATCTCAATCTTGGCTCTGTCTAATGGATCCAGGTAAATATCCTTAGCCCTCGATACTAGCCTCTGGTAAACCATCCATAGAAAGCGATGCAATCTTAGAACTTAACAGAAGCCACTATCTAATAGACGCCAGGACATCATCCTTTGAACCTGTCACAAGCCAACTATATGATAGATCCTGGTAAACCATCTATAGAACTTGACATAAGCTAATATCTAATAGATCCTTGTACATTATCCTTAGAACTCATCACAAGCCTCTGTCTAATGGATCCCAGAGAACCATCATTAGAACTCAACCCAAGCTTCTGTCTAATGGATCCCAAAGAACATCATTAGAACTCAACACAAGCCTCTGTCTACTGGATCCCATAGAACCATCATTAGAACTCAACCCAAGCCTCTGTCTACTGGATCCCATACAACCATCATTAGAACTCAACACAAGCCTCTGTTTAATGGATCCCGGAGAACCATCATTAGAACTCAACCCAAGCCTCTGTCTAATGGATCCCAGAGAACCATCATTAGAACTCATCACAAGCCTCTGTCTAATGGATCCCATTGAACCATCATTAGAACTCAACCCAAGCCTCTGTCTAATGGATCCCAAAGAACATCATTAGAACTCAACACAAGCCTCTGTCTAATGGATCCCATAGAACCATCATTAGAACTCAACACAGGCCTCTGTCTAATGGATCCCATAGAACCATCATTAGAACTCAACACAAGCCTCTGTCTAATGGATCCCGGAGAACCATCATTAGAACTCAACACAAGCCTCTGTTTAATGGATCCCGGAGAACCAATATTAGAACTTGACACAACCCTAATGGAAACCATCCTGGCTTTTGGTGTTATTTGATCTAATTTTGGCTGAGGCACAGGGTCCCAAACCCCTACCTTTTTATTCTCAGGATGAGCTGGAGGCATCCCAGCTCCTATTATATCCCCCCCCCTCCCCCACACACACACACACTTCAAACGAGCTACAGACCACTAGTATGTGGCTTGAAATGAACTTTTCTCTGTATGTAGGCTTGGCATTAGTTTATCAAATGTAAGCGTAACAAACGTGATAAAAATGCAGGCTCTAAGGACACAATGCCTAATCTGTTCAGAGCAGAGGATGTGACTGTCAGAACATGAGGGGGCTGTTTTCCATACCTCATCCCGACACCGTTTGATGCTGTTTACGCACAGAACGTCAACACCGAATGATCTTGTATTTATCACCTAAAAATGATGCGGCAACGGAGGCGAAAGAAACAAGAGAGATGTTAGTGACTGCAAAGTAAACATGCTATTTTTAAGCTGCTCTGCTGTGGTATACAGAAATTTAAACAGAACATTTAAAACATGGTGATATTTTAAAACAGAGGATAAAGCATTCATTTATAACGGTGAATGAAATAGTCATTTTAAAAGTAAAATAAGTCACTATTAAAATGACGGGTGGAATGGTGACTCAGTGGGTATCACTGGTCTGTGGCTGTGAAGCTTGCACGTTCTGCATGTTCCTGGGCATAATCCAGTTTCCTCCTCTGATACAGGCCTTCAGATAGGTGAATTAGTGTCCCTAAAGGGCTCTAAAGCAGCCTATGATGGACTGGCATCCAGGGCAGGAAATCCCCCTGCCCTGTGGTGCCTAGGAGAGGCCCGACCCCAACCACCCCCCCACCCCCCCCCCCCCCCCCCAGCCCCCATGACTCTGAAATGGACAAATACTTGGAAGACCGATGGACAGGATAGTAAATGACACCCATAGACAAGTCCATAGAGTCTGCAAAATGACTTTTTATTCCACGAGAAGTGAAATTTCTGAAGGCTCTTGTTGTAAATTGACATTTGATGCCAGGTATGACAGCCGCCTGCTTTATATGCATTTTCTTTCTCATTGGCTGAGGGGAAAAAAATCTCCATTTTGATAGTTAAAAGGTCTGACCTTACTTTTCAAAGGACTGAACTGATCAGTTGCTAATTTGAATTACATTGCATATATATATATATATATGATTCTGTCTATTCACACTAATTCCCAGCAGCAAACTCGATAGTGAGAAATCCTGCCCACCTCCTTCGTTAAAGTGTTTACTTGCATATATATAGCATATATATAAATGTATATATATATTTTTTCCTTTTTCAAAAGGTTGATATAAAATTTATCTGAATCAGCTTCGTGTTTCAAAACACATCATTTTAAATTGACTGCCCTAGGTCAGCTTGTCTGTTCAGGATATGATTTCCATATGGTATTGATCTCAATCAGTCAAAAGAATCAATCGGTCAATTAGGTTACGCTGACCAAGTTGCACGAAATGTTTTTTCAGTTTTCTTTCCATAGTGGATAAATAAGGCCAAACTGCTAATATGGGAAATGTTTTTTCTTCCAGTTTTCTCATTGTCTGTCCTGAAGCTAAAATGAATTCTTAAGAAGGCATTACATCGTCTGTAAAAAACAGTGACAGACAGACGCAAGCTGAACAGTGAAACCGTGGCAGCCAGTTTATAAGATAAAGCTCCAGGGAATGAAGGAAAGTATCAGGAACATCAGTGATAGTGTATTTAATAATCCATCTCTCCATCTTCTATAACCACTTATTCAGTCGGGGTTGTGGTAAAATTCTCCGTAGGTGGAGAGCCGGTCCTGGACCCTCGTATGAGCCATGAACTGTCGCAGGCACACACAGCTTAATCAGCTGACCTTGTGAACATGATCATGCATTTTTTCTTATCGAAGGGCAGCAGTAGAACTCTACTTATAAGTTAATATTATAGCATTTCACTAATAAATAAAAAAAGCTGTCTTCAAACACTTTAATAATGGCTGTTGTTGACCACAACCACACCCTACAAATTTCTCCTTTGATGACTAGCTAACCTCCAAGTTCATGATGTTACAGTTCCCCCAATCATCATCCATTCGTTAGACATTCTGCCCCCTAGGGAGACCCCCAAGAACAGCAACAACAATAAATTATTTACAGTAAAGCTACATGCCCTGCCCAAGAAAGAGATGCTGTAATATAATGAGCTAAAATGACTAAAATTGTGTTTAGATTCCCGGATAATTTCATGCATCCATGCGACACACTTATTTGTGGGGGGGTGGGGGGTTTGGCAGTCCATCCCAGGCAGCACAATAAAAATACATTTAAGTAAAGTTTAATTTTAAATTAAATTAAGTTTAATTTTACAAATAACAGATTTTTTTCTGTGCATTTCTTGCACAGATGCCATCTTTTTACATGTGTGCATGGTTCCTGCTGAGCGTATGTGGACCAGTTCCAGCATTTTGGCAAGCGTACATGCCTATCAGCATGTGTACATTTGCAAGGGTGGGCTGCTAGCCCTGACCTCCTGACCTTTGACTCCTGACCTCTCCCTCCAAGGTAGAGAACAGGAGGATGCGGACACGTCATTCAACAATGTTACGCTGAATGGGAGGGATGGGTTATGAATAGCTGGTCCAAACTGGTGTCTACAGCTGTCTGCAAAGGCAAAGTGACCCAGGATCTGCATCCATCATGCTAAGCCTTATCCTGAAAACCTTCAGAAGATCCATTTCCACTACTAGCTAATGACAATGACTTCATGGAAAGCTGACCACTTGATAGAGCGTGGGCATAAATGAACAAGACTTAGTCAGTGTTGCTTCGTGCCAATGTTAATACATCAATGTGTTTGCTTTCCGCATTTGTTTTGGCTTGGAGAGCGACGATAGGAAATGGCAAGAGGTTTAACATAAAAAAACGGGAACAGATGCTTTAAAGATGTGTGAAAATATAGAATATATTGGTTGCATGAAGCTTATTTGCAGATGAATGGGTGTCTGTGCATCACCTGAGAATGTTAATGTGTTTCTTTTTTTTGCGTGTGGGGGGGAGGTGACACAACCTCTATTTTTTTTACCTTTTTGTAGCTCTGACACATTGATGACATATCGATGAGGCACCAGTGATCCAGTGATGACTTTGACCTTTTCATTACGTAAGAAAACAGCAAGTGGAGGTTTATGAAATTCACGCACCCCCTCAGATTTTTGCCACAAAAGCTTTCTAAGTACATGGAAATGTGCTTCATAAATGTGCAAAACTGTGACCTCTTCATGTACAAAGGGCTCTGATCACGTCACCCAATTCTCATACACTTATAGCATATGGTCCCTTTCTGCTGTCACACTGTGATATGGACTATGTTAAACTGCCATCTGCCACAGTATGTAGGGGTTAAAGCTTATTCCTTTTTATTTCTGTCTCTTCATTGGGCTTTTATTCAATCCATCCATCCATCCATCCATCTGTCTATCCATCTATCCATCCATCCATCCATCCAGTAGTGCAGAAATATGCTGTATGCTCATATGCTGGCATTCACTGGACCTTCATAGATCATAGGAAACATTAAATACTGGCAAACAGCAGGGTTATGTTTTTCAGCCCTGCTCTCTTTTAGTCGATTCGAGAAATCAGAGCCTCAGAACTCCTCTGGATCCACAGATCTGGCCGTCACTGGTTCAATATCCCAGCCTTGATAGTACCATTGAGTTAATTACTTCCCTTCTCTCTCCACACCAAACACCAGTTTGAAGAAGGGAGAAAAACCCAAATAAAAGCTACCAAACCTGACCTTGAGTGCTGCACCTTAGATGCAGTGCATGCTGGGATACCTGTCAACAGTGGTGCATTCTTGCCAATGTGCAGCATCTACTCCTTTTGGAGAAAAGAAACAAATATGTCACATTCACATTCATGATGCTCCATGCAAGAAAAGTAATAAAATTTTTCTAATATAGGTTACTGTATGGGATTATCTATCCACAGATTTGTCTGTTTGGATAAAACAACAGCACAGTATTTTGTATATGTCAAGACAAAAAAATTGGCCTTTTATAAACCTTCAGATGTCTTGGTGCCGAGACAACATCACTGGGTCTCGCGGGAGATGGCAGGGGGAGTTATTGAACGATTGTTTTATTACCTATATATCTTGAGGGCATCAATCGGCACTTTGACCTTACCTGGAGCTATGTGCTGGCTTTTCTGATTGTGTCTGTGTGTGTCTTTTTAAAATGCTGATGTGTGCTTATTACCCTTTAATAAAGTTCATCGTGATGTTATAGGGGAAAGTCACTTTGCAAAACTGTCAGACCTTATCCTGAAGCAAGCATTACGTAATTCCCGTCAAAGGTTTTTCAAAAGGGGCAGTGCCAAAATTACCACTATGTTTTTGTGTGTTGTTTTGATACTTGATTCAATTCTTAATAATTGATTAAATCCTCAGTGGTGTATTTCCTCAGTCGCATCTATTCTGCTGATTAGTCAACTGTGTATACATCACTTGAAGATGGCATTGCCTGGCTTATTGATGATGCTCTACGCAGGAAAATGAAAAAACGTTAATTAAGCGCTATCTGTTTATTTAAATCCCACCGCATTTAGTGTGAAATGTGCACACTCAGTGTGAAATTAATATTGCTGCCTTTTGCTGTGCGTCAAGGCTGAAATGTTGACTCTTGTATTAGCAAAAAACAAAATCACATTACATACAGACTTATGATGCTTTCCTGTGAAATGTGTTCACAGTGAACTTGTTCTTTTGTCTGTGTTCGGTGTAAAAATAAGACTAATTATTAGGCAATATTATCTGTTGTGCTTAATGACTGTGTGGGTGGTGTTGGTGGGGAGGGGGGGCACTGGGTTAGACTTTCGAGGCTGTTTTATCCTGGGATACTCCCAACATGTCAAAGCTCCTGAATAATGGTCTAGTTAACGAGATGATTCCAGCAGATGTAATTAAGAGGGGATCTGGTTCTTTGCAGCTACGAGCCTCCATCACTCAACCTGAAAGGAGTTAAGCAGTAACAAGAGCTAAAAACGTACGTAATTCTGTGGCCTGATTTGACAGCCGATTTTCTCGTGACCTCTGACCGCCTCGAATAGGGCCAGATTTCTCCTCATTCCAGATTTTAGGTTCCCTGTAGGATGCAGACATAGCAATGATCCGGTATGATAAGGCAAGCAAAGTAATTAGCACCTGGTCCAAAAATAATAACACGTGAACGCTGATAAACAGCAGGACCAGCAGGTGGCGTGGTAGTTAAGGACAGGATGTAGTTCGTGGCCAGTTTATGCTGGTTCATGTCTCAGGAGGGGAAATTCTTTATTTTCATTGTACAAGATATATTTAAAGAATATTATTGATTTTTATTTCGCAATAACATAAGCAATTTTAAACTAGTGGATTCCGCGTGAGAGAGAGGCTGACTGCATACCAGCATAGGAAAGCTTTGACATTGGCTTGCCTTTCACTGCCCCCCTCCCCCTCCCGCTCCCCCTCCCTCCACCCCTCACCCCTCCAGCACACAGCTGTCCAGCTCCCGCCTCCCTATTCCAGCTGAGGCATCCGTGAGACGCTCCTCGGCCCCGCGTCCTGGCAGAGCATAATTAGAAGCTCTCCGTGCGCCTCTGCTGCTGCGTGCATCAGCCTGACCTAGAAACAGGAGCCTATCTCCTGCCGTGCGGACAGGGAGCGCAGAGATTTATTGTGCCGCGGACAACCTCCGTACCCGTGCCGCGGAGGGGGAGCGCGGGAGGGGACGCGATCGCGCTCAGGCTTGGCGTAATAAGACACGCTTTCCCACTTCCTGCCGTCTCCCCAGACACGCTCCTCACACCATCCCTGGTTCCAGCGACAGTCTTGTAAGTTCCTACAATGCTAAATATGGATTCCGCGTGTAACGCTCACGGGGCGCTCAGGGGCCGAGTGCCATCATCCTCGCATCTGGAGACAAACAGCCTGGAAGACGATGCTGTTACAGAGCTACGCTACCTGCATGTTTCGCTCAGAACACACTTTTATCCTTAAAAAAAAGCAATATCTCCAGTGATGTACCAGGATATTTTCAAAATATAGGTTACAAGTCTGCTTGTGGGTACACCAACATATCCCTTGTAATTTTGTAAAGGAAAATCCAGTAGGTCTTGAGCAGAGAGGTCTGGTCACTCTGTTTTAACCATCAGTCTGTACAGACGTCTCTTGTGTCCCACTCCAGAACCTGATCAAGATTTTACAGCTCACCCTTCACATCTGAAAGAATGAACAGCTAACTAACATGAAAATGAATTGTAACCCAGCTATTCAGTTGATTTAATCCATCCATCTTCAAATTGGTTTTGGGGAGGGTCATGGGTTGCGGGGGGTGGGGGGGTTGGATCACATTCCAGGCAGCATAGGGCACAAGGCCTGAACTGGATGGGGGGGACTGGAGCCTATCCCAGGCAGCATAGGGCACAAAGCCTGAACTGGATGGGGGGGCTGGAACCTATCCCAGGCAGCATAGGGCACAAGGCCTGAATTGGATGCCAGTCCATCACATCTTGGACAGGAGGCCAACCACACACGATGGGCAATTTAGGGATGCCGATTAGTCTAACTACATATCGATGGACTGCAGGAGGGAATCCACTCAACAGGACATGTAAAGTCCACCCTCACAAAGCAGAGCAGAGATTTTGATGTCGGGTGTTTAAATTCAAATTCACTAGATATGCCAAAATTAACTCATGAATACCTCTCATTTTAATAATATTATTATCATATTTAATTATATTATTATAAAAATTGTGTTTGCAAGCAAGTGCACTAAATCTGCTGCATTTGCTGTGTTTATGGAATGGTTAGTGACATTCTTCTGAATAGTTCAAAGTGTCCTTTTTTCCATTTTATTATTTTGATTCCTTTATCTGCCTTGTAAAATTTTTATTTTGCATTTTATTACCTACCCTGGCAGGATTTAAATCAGACGTTGCCAACTGTAATGTCTGTCCAGGAATAAGAAAGAGGCTCTTGCGTCATATTCGTTATTGTGAAAATTTTCTGCTCCTTTGTGATTCCAGGTCGAAAACCTGTCTATGGGTCTCTGTGGAAAAGGTGTGACGGATGGTGTCCATTACGAATCGAGTGGCCTCCACATTCACTCTGCACCCTTGAGCGAGACTGAGAATGAATTACCCAGAACACCATGCGATAAGCACATATTTGTCTAAAAAAGAAAGCAATGTATTGCAAATGTATTTACAACCTGAAACCAGTATTTTACACTAAATTTGAACATGGACTCACTACAGTACAGAATAACATAAACATATTCTTTGGTTCTCTGTAAAAATAAACATTTTTATTTTGCTTTCCAGAAGAACATTACCATTACCTGCATCCTTCTGTAACTTCTGTTTTTGACAAACAATGATATACAATATATTCACCAGCGATAAGAATGAGCACAGAAATTAGTTCTGCATTCATATATGTCTGTCTCAATAAAGTTCTCCCTCAGGATATTTGACTTCTGTACCTTGACTTGTATTTGACACATTAATTTTTAAAAATGAGTCTGGGAATTGGTCACCCTGCTGTCCTCTCTGCCCACTCATCCGTGCGCTGGCCGGGTCATACAGACTCTGATATTGCCTCTCACTGGATTGACTCCTCGCAGACTGTTTTTAACCGTTGTCTTCAGAATTTACTTTGACGCATCTCCTCGCTGCCCTCCCCAGTTAATCCTCATGCTTTCTCGGCTGGCATACAAAGCATTTTCCATTGGCGAGTGCATATTTAT
Source organism: Paramormyrops kingsleyae (assembly GCF_048594095.1). Lineage (NCBI taxonomy): Eukaryota > Metazoa > Chordata > Actinopteri > Osteoglossiformes > Mormyridae > Paramormyrops > Paramormyrops kingsleyae. The sequence goes on from NC_132804.1 coordinate 25,321,009, forward strand.
GCAGGCAGAGAGAGAGAGAGAGAGAGAGAGAGAGAGAGTGTGCACAGCTAAAACTGCATCCCCAAACCACCAGCATTTCATCATTCTAAAGGTCCGCACTGTACCTGCTACCATGATTTACACAATCTATATGGATATCCAGCTAGGTCCGCCCGATATAAATCATGATGCGGACATAAGGACATTGTATTATTAGTATCCTCAGGTGTAATTTGTATTTTTGTGGTGTGGACTGGAAAAAAAAAACATGTGAATACCATATACAGTATGCAATGACCTATTATTCATAGTGTTGTTTACCGCCCTCGTGTGGTGAATTAAAGTACCCTGCTTCTAAATTTCCAGCTAAACTAGCGAATTTGGCATTGCAAAACATAAACCTATCAAAAAAACACAGATTTCTTTTTCTGTAGGTGCTGGCACACAAGCAAGCCGCAGACCAATTCATAAATTCAAAGAAAAATCTGTGTTGTGCCACAAAAGATTAAAACACTCTAGAGCCAGATCTCTTGCGTGTGTGTGTGCTGCCTCCCAAACATGGCATCTGCGATGCACACGGAACGCTGCCGAACGACGGGACGGGAAGAGAGATCTCAGCCTGCAGCTTGACCAAGATCCAGATCCTGAAGGGCAGGGGGAGGGGGTGATGGGCTGGGTATAAAAGAAAAGAAATTAAATATTGACTACCCTCACCATGCCGTCATATGTCCCAATCTCCTAGAACATACTGACCTTCTTCTTTTTTTCACAGGTTCAGTGGTGTTTCTCCTGCTTCACCTCCCATCACAGTGATCTGCATACAAGATAAGACACCCTTCACGTTCGGTTTGCCTGTTCATTCCAGGTCTTAGACACACACACACACACACACACACACACACACATCAATACCAACTGCTGTTTTCCCTTCTGTTTCTTAGCTCATATTTGTCAGCAGGCCAGCATAGGTAAGGCTGTCACCTCTATTCAGCTACCCCAGCTTCTGCTGGCTTCACTGTCTCCTAAAGCCCATGGCTCAGGTGCGCCGTGCTTCTCCATATGAGCACGGGGACATGATCATCGGTGGCAAGAAAGTGCAGCACCTTTCATACTCTCGGCCCAAACACATGGTGCCTCAGGGGAATGACGTGATGGGAAAGACGAGGCACACAGGAAGAATCATGCAAAGGAAATTAATCTGCCCTGGGACGAACAACAGAGGAAATTATCATATGCTGAATTTCACATGTACAAATATTTTCAGATCTACGACCTAGATCATTTTTCAAATCCACCATCAAGATAGTTTCAAGCCTCACTGTTATTATATTTGTGACCCCGATCATTTTTCAGATCTACGACATGGATCGTTTTTCAAATCTACAGCCCCTAATGCAGTTCATATCTACAACATGTGACTTTCGGATCTACGACCCAGATCATTTTTCCAGGTTTTCATCGAGGCATCCGTTCCTGCCCAGGTAGCACAACACAAGTGATGGACCCAAGATGTTGGCTCATGCTTAGCATGAACACATCCTAGGCATCGTGCCTGATCCCTGCCCTGTGATTTTCCTTTTCTTTACTTTACCAGATTCACAGTGAATATATTTTAAGGACATGCTAGGTACAGGCGTGTAGAAAACATAGTGGCTAAGACCCAGATTATTTGGAGCTCGAAAAATGTAAATCTAGCTGCCTAAGTAGATTTTGATAGATGATTATGTTTGGCACATACTTATTACAAGGAAGATGAAATATCTCATTATTGACACTTGAACCTTTGGCTTCAGATGAAGCCTGGAAATTGAGTGCAAATGCTTGCATAAGATCTTGTGAATTTAAATCAACCACTTTCACCCAAGGCAAACAAAATACACAGAGCAACACATTAGGGCTGGTATTAACACGTCTTGAGTTTTGGGGATATTCTTTTTAATTGGCTTTATGAAGAAGCTTGTTATTTTTTTTATCTCACCTTTGCTATTTAAACAACACACAACTGATTTAACCACATATCCGTGTTGTAAAAGCCCTTAACATGAGTTTAACTTCATTTGAAAATATGAGTAAACAAAAGCTTGCTTGCTGCATCCAATTTTGTTGCCCATCATCAAGAGGGTTATGCAGCCTTAACTGCAAATCACTTCTTCTAACTGATCACTACATATTCTTGGGACCAGTGCTGGGACCCAGGAGAAAACACAGTTCCCTATTTAGCACATACGTTCAAACAAAATATTTTCTAAAAAAATCCCTCCATCCTTTTTGCAGTGGTAACCTCGGCTCTTATATAGCCGCAGTGTCGGGTGTGATGTCATAACTTAGGTATTCTCAATGGTATTTCTTCATCAGATTCTCTAGTGCAAGGCCTGTGAAGTAGCCATGAACACAACAGACAGAGACACTGTTGGCTAATTCTATAGTAACAAAATTACAATCAGACGAAGACCTGGCCACAATTTGAACTGACTTGAAGAATTGAATTGCTTTACTTGAGATACCATCAGTTTGGTAAGGGAATTGTCTCTGCTGTAAAATTGCCCTGCTGCTAAAATCTGGAACAAGTCTCTTCAGTAGTATTTTTGAGGTTACACCAGTGGTAGGACAACCGTGAATCAGGAGCTGAACTCAGCACTGATTAAAATTATTGTGATAATGAAGAAATCCTGCTGGATGAATTGCTCCAAGAATGATAACTTTCTAGGACTGACGCAGATCTTCATCAGGTCTGTCCTGTCTGGGTTTCCTGTTTTTGAATCTGTTTATCACTAGAGATCACAGAAATGTGTTTTTGAACACAATGTCAGTAATTTAATTATCCCTCTTCGAGCTTCCTATGCTTCCTTAGCGGCACAACAATTAACTTCAATCTTAAAATACTGCTCATTAGCCTCATCATATATATATATAAATATTTTTTAATTTCTATAGCAAATCTGCAGCTCCCTTGCATCCTACTCCTTTCCTTGTCTCTAGCTACCTGCAGAGCGTTAATTAATGTTGCCTGTGAATTGCTTGTTCCAGCATACCTGTCGTAATATGGCCAACTCAGCAGGAAACACTTTAAGGCGAGGGTCTAAGGTGTTCTTAGTGCTCGTGCCGTAACGCAGTGACAAATGGCCTCGTGCTTCTGCGTGCTGACTCCGTTTTGTCAGCATTTGAATGCTTAGCTATTTTTTCTTGTGTTAAGGGAGTTTAGTGTTGCACTTTTATCAGTGGCAAATAAAAAAATGCATGATTGTCCTACAAAAAGTGATGATTCAAAACGTTTGAAAAAATATTTTTCAATTTTATAAATGTGTTCAAAGTTTTGTTGTACTGCAATGAACTGTAACTTTTAAAGTTTCATTGGTAATTATTAAGCAGTCAGGCTAATCGCTTGGTAACCCCAAGTAAAGCTGCCAAATCTTACGTTTTCAGACAAACGCTCGCACAAGAAATCTTACAGGAAATCTATATTATTCCATTATAAACCTACAATTAGTTACATTAAAAGTGTTGACGTAGTTTGCAACCCCTACAGACTACAAGGCAATAGAAGTGTCACATGCATGTAAATGAGAGTTCATGTGTGTGCAGACTTGTCTCGAATTGAAAATATCTTCCCGGCCAGCTGACCAAACCTGGTAGCCCTGCCCCAAGCCAGTGTTCATCATATCTGAGCAAATCTCGACTATTGATACGGCAATATCCACAGCCCTGAACATGGCTGACTGTTGTGTTTATCTTTCCAGCAAATTAATTCTCTATAAATGAAATTGTGTATGGTTTTTGAAACTGCTAACCACGGTACTCATAGAACATTGCAGAGACTGCAGCTAGCTTCAGAAAACTTAAGAGGTCGAATATTAATTGTAGCCCACAAAACATCAAACCACATATATTTTCACAATCCATCATCTCTCACATGAGCCCCATGCAGTGGTTTTTTTTTACCTGCAGTGGGATAATGTATAGCCTTTTCATATCGAGGCTCCTCCTAGGTCATTACTTTGGCTGATATATTACTAAAACACTTTCGCGACAGTTCAGCACATAGCAAACGGAATAAAAAAAATGCCGACCTTACAATTTAAACACAACTGAGTAAGCAGAAGTTGCATCAACAATAAATCCATCACTTAAACGTTTATGATGTTCTTACTTAGCCTTGCAATTGATCAAAGTCCTTCATATATCAACACGTTTTCTATTGTTGCACTAAAGGTGTGAAAGCAGCTTTCCTGGAAGAGGCAGGGAGTGGAAGAGGCAATGTTTGCCATCCTGGTTTTTTTCTCTCTTAAAAAAGGCTAACAAACTGGTTCTATGTTTGCTTATGCATGTTTTCTTTTTAAACCTTTTATTCCGAAGAACTAGAGGCTCACAGCTTTGACATGATTATCAGGAAGAGACTGATACAGAAAACCGGGGATGTAGTTACAGACAACTAGATAGGGGGTCTGAGTTGTTACTGGGAGGGGGGGGAATGGCAAACTTATACATAATATAAAAAGCTATTCATGATTTAAGCCAATAATACACAAAGTCCCCCCAAAATAGGGTTAACGATGCCCCTGCAGAAAACAATTACAGGCAGATCTAGTAGTTAAGAATCACTATTACAGTTTTGTATTGTTCTTCTAGACATGGCTGTGGAAGTGGTAAATAGTTGTAAATATATACATATAAATAAATTACAAATACATATTTTAAGTCACATTGATTTAAGTCCAGTGTTACATAATAACATAGTCATGTGTATTTGTATTGTATTGTGAGATTCTGTTTTTTTACTTTCTGTGAAACAATGACAAGGATCGACTGGCTTGAAGCCTGATGTGGACACATGCACCTACATCCCCCCCCAGACCAAGCCCCGCCTCCTCTGAATACTAAACACACTTCATGTTACATCCTTTGACATGAAGGGTGATATAAGGACCACTGTGATCCTGAACCTTGTGAACTCACTCTTTGTTGAACTATGGTGACTCTTTGCACCTCTGTTAGACCACTGGTGGTTTCCAGAATCTCACCTGGCTTCTGACCCTGTCTATTGATTGTGATTTTGGACTTGGTACATGCTTTGTTCTGGATTGTGAATAACCTTGGCTTATGATATGTGCCTGTTATTCCTGCATATGGTTGCATAAACCCGCTAATTCTGCAGTTGGATTGTAGAGCCTGTGTCTCATTTGCTCTGTAAATGTTGCTGCTGTAGAGCACCTTCTGTTTAGATCAATACCAATCAGGTCTACATCCTACACCTTCACACATCAGTGTCAATTCGTTTGGCCTACATAACATTATAATATTATTATGGGTGGAGAGCATTAAATTTAAATTTTAATAATGAGATCTCCTTAGACGTATCAGAAACGTCAACCCCATCATTAACTTCATTTTATATTTTATATAAAACGTGTAATATGGACTGAATATTATAAAGTAATACATTTGAAGCAAAATCAATTAATGCCCTGTTCTGCATGAAAAGGCTGAGAGGAGAATACTCTAAGATTCTTTTTAGGGTTCAAACAATTGAACTTTTTGCCCTGTGACCTTCCCCCCCCCCAGCATTATTTAATCAAGAAAGGTCATAAAACAAAGGTAATATTGAACGTGGCATTTAAAGTGAGCCTAGTAACAAGAAATGTGGGAGGTTTATTTTTGACCTCGTGAGGACATTAACCTATTCTGTTGTACTTGCTATTGCTGAAAATCTGTAGTTTTGAAAGGTAATTAACTATATTTCAGGAGCCATCTCCTCATAATAGGAAATTAGAATGCGGAGCCGTGTGTAATCTGTGAGAAATGCAGCTCCGCTATCTGTATTTTTCTGTGTGTGTGTGTGTGTGTGTGTGTCACCGGTTACCCTGAATTCATTCAGTGACAACGCAGACATCCAAGAGGTAGGCAAGAGTTACAATATGTGTGCCAACTGCCAACTGCTGGCACTCGCTTCTGCAGTGTGATCAATTTCTTCTGGTACATTTCAACCTAGTTTTGCAGGAAAATGGAGCAAGGCCCACAAGTTCATAATGGAAACTAAGCTCGGCTGTTGGCTGCATTTCTCTGTCATCTGCAGTCCCTTTCAAACGCCGTGATATTTTTTTTCATAGAAAATGTGCAGTTTACTTCACAGTGCTTTCAAACTGCCATGTGAGCACACCCTGATGGTTACTCTTCAACAATCACTAAAAAAGGAATCCCACTATCTGTGTTTTCTGGTTCCTGGTACAGCTCCCAGTTCCTGGTTTTCAAGTACATAAACCCAATTAATTAAGTAAGTTATTCAGCAAAAAAATGTTTCAACCACTGCTTCAATGATTTTCAAAATGGCTGATACAGAACTGTCAGACACAAAATTGCAAATGGTGAACTACGTGTTGTTGAGGACACTGGCAGAAAAAAAGGACTCACTGTGACCTACCAGTTCATTGTCTACTAGTCATTTAATGCAAAAAAAGATCATGCTTATTCAAGTAATATGTGAAGTTGATTGGGTATATGATATGGGAGCACTGGGTAGCAGTTCTGCCACACACTTCAAGCGATGGTGTTTTGAATGTTTATGTACAGTTTGCATGATCCCCTCTACTGCACAGATTTCCATCAGGTACTCCTGTCTACCCCAACAGTCAAAGACAGTAAGGGAATTTGGCATCTCTATAATGCCTATAATGTGTGATTGTGTGCCTGCCCTAAGAGGAGCTGGTATCCTCTCCAGTGGATAGTGCTCCATGGGATAAACTCCAGCCCACCCGTGACCTGTCATGGTGAAGTAGTTGGAAGATAGAAGGACTGAGGGGTTACATTTCATGACTGAATGTAGTATACTTACATTAGCATCGTTAGTTTTATCTAAAGGCGGCATGGTGGTGCACTGGTTAGCGCTGTTGCTTCATGCTATTGGGGCCAGTCTCTGCCATGGCTCCATGTTTGTGGAGTTTGCATGTTCTTTTCTCACTACTTTTTTCTCGTACTTGTTGTACACTGATCTGTAGATTCAGTTCATTCTCATTATGGACATAAACCAGGGTTGATACATAATTGTGAAGGATTTGAATAAAATCATCCATTCAGTTCCTTCAGTGTCTATGTCTACATTTTCAGTATTCTAGTATACATAATAGCTATTTGATCAATCCATTCATTACAATTCTTTTTTGTCATATTGTCACCATTACAGATTTGATGGAGGTAGATTCACATGCAGAAAGTGTTTTACAAAAAAGTCTGGAGAGTATCTGAGTGTGAAAGCTCTAGAGGGGAGTGGAATATGTCACACATTCGAGTGTTAAACCAGGGACAAAATCCAGCAATTTATGGGAATTAGAAAAGTGCTTCAAGGAAAATGAGAACAACCACGTCCTTTTTGCATGCTTGCATTTCTCAGTTGATCTACTGAGAAGGTCAGACATGTGATCTTATATAAGCATGTGTCACCTCTGGCCAGGAGCCACGTGAGACCTTCAAGACCGTGCTCCTTGGACTGGGAAAAACCAGTGGCAGGTGATGGATTAATGTTACCATCCTCTTGAAGTCAATACTCTAGTAAAATATGAGCCGTTTCAAGTTATGTGACCTCCACAGCCCTCCTCATCTTCAATTCAAGTGAAATTTTACTATGATGGCAAATTTTCATACCAAAGCTCCAGTTAATTTAAAAGGTATGATTCAGATATACATACGTAGACTTTTACGTAAAGCTCTTTGTGATGGAAATTTGACGTGTCAAGGCAGCCATGGATAATCATATTACTACAGAGCCATTCAGGACAAGGAAAGGGCATCTAAGCTAACGGAGATATAAAGAATCGTTATTTTATGCACTGAGAGCTTGTAGGGTGAAAAAAAAATCAATGGGCAGATTGAAATGGCAGCGTCTGGTCATTATGGCATCCTTGCATGAAGAAGATTAAGAGAAATCACACAACTGTCAGACATGGAACAGTCAGATGCAGAAGCATGTTTATGTACCGTGATTACTGATGAGGCAGGCAGACACATTCTAATGTGGAGAGAGAATCACTTTGCTGTGCTCCACCACTGACTTTCTGAATTTCATCTCTGTGAAGGATACAAAATGAAGACAGAATAAATTATATTTACATTTTCCTTTTCATGATATGCTTTTCTAAAACTTCAAGCTTTGTTAACATTTCTCCTTAGGGGACTATATTGGTCATAAAACTGGTAAGATCATATTATGTATGTGGATACATAATGTCATGAATAGAATTCTGATTTTTTTGTATAATGGCAAGTAATAAAATGCACCATTTAATTTAGACACTTTTGTGCTAATAAGATAAACCGGCACTCCTAATCCATAGCTATGTCATTGACATTAATGTGAGTATTCCAGACATGGCAAAACTGACAGGGAGAGATTCTAGTGCAAAAAAGCCTTTCAGCAAAAACAATTTCTGTTACTCACAGTGAACACAATTGAGATTTATATATACATATAATCAGGATTAACATATATATTTCATGTCATATGCAAAGACAATCAGTCTGAACTAGGCTGCAAATAAACCAGCTCGACATTACCAGCAATTAATTTTGTATACCTTCACAGAATACATAAATTCGATAATAGGATTAATGCTTTTTATTCAAAATTTGTAGCAAAGATATAACAAAAATTAACCTTTATTTTTAAAGGCTCAGTATTCGGCGTAATTTCTGAATCTTATCTGGTCTACCATTCTTACCATCTTAATGGTTCCACTGCCCCCTACTGACACACAGACAGCACTACATACTTGAGCTCCCCACTTTCAAATTACGGCTCACACTGATTTTCTCTGCTGAATATCAACAGAAACAAATAAAGGATATGAATGGCAACTAGCAAAATGCTTTGCTTCAGAAAACCATTAAGTCTCTACCATCTGACCTACCTGCCCCATACATTTAAAATCACAAATGTAATGCTCAAGGCTATAGAAATTTTATTTTGTATCTGAGTATCTCGCTGCTTGCATGAGTTTGTGTTGGTTTGCAAAGGACCTCCTCTCCAGTTTTCTTATCTGTGCCAAAAACAAAAAAGACCATCGGCTTTAAATTTCTGGATGTTCAGTGGCAGAAAATAAGTCACGCTCACTGCACTTTACAATAGACAACCCTCTGAAATTAGGCACACTCCACTGATATAAGCTACAGACAACTGCAATCCACCCTGGATAATTTATCAATTTTGAAAATAGATGGATGAATGGATGAATCCTATGCTGTACTACCAGACACTCTGAGGTAGTAAAAGACAGAAGACAGGGATTAATTCAGGGTGGGAGGCAGCCTCAAGAAATTAATTAAATGTTGAATATCTTTTATTCTGGTCACAACAATGAAATTATCATTCTAACGATCCAATACCAGATAGTTTGCAATGAATAATAAAACACTTTGTATTTGGATTAAATGACGAGTAATAACGTAATTGTATGCCAGTCGTAATATATCACAATGAGGAATAAACCAAATTTGAATAAAAAATTATGGTAACTAAGTGATGATAGAATCAGCTCACACGTTTTATATTTCATTTTATCGTTTAAGTCAGCTAGCAAGCCACTATAAAAAAGATGACCCATCTCAATAATGTGTAACTAAATGACTACAAGCAGACATTTCTTAAATAAATTGTATCATGCATCTGCTTCTGCTACTTAACTCCACCTAGGAGAAATCTCCATGGTGATTGCTGACGTTCCTCCGCCGCGGTTGCCATGGCAGTGATGACGCATTAACCCCTGAAAACGTTTCGGAAACCCCGGACATAGGTTGCCTTGGTTACTGGCGGGGGGGAGGGGTGGGGTTTAGAGGAAGCGGAAGTGTCAGTGCAAGCGGAAGTGGTACTGCCCTGAATATCCAGAGTAGCGAGACGGAGGACGGAGAGAAAGACTCCCATCGTCCACAGACAAAAGCAGGACTAAAAGTACATTACTAATGTGAGTTCACATGTCTCGGTTTAGTTGTAAGGCGTGTCCAGGTATTACGCGCAAATATAAGAGGTTATGCCAATATAACAGCGGGTCCAGTCACGGTATGCGGTAGAGAATGTGCCTATTGTGGTTTGGGGCTGGGTGCAAGGACTTAGGCCGTGGCGTGAGGAAGAGGCACGGCTTACAAATGAGATACTTTAAACATTTAGGTCAAAGACACCACTGGTTTCACACATCTATTTAAAAATCTACATGCACATTGATTGTCTAGCATAAATGTGGGTGACGAGGAGGTGAGGTTCAGCCAATTCTGTCAGGTCGTGATATCTGGCTAGCTAGCTAAACTAGCAGCAAACCATATGCAATGCGAGCAAACGCGGGCCTCTGCGGTCTCGGTACGGAGACTGGTTTTAAATGTCCCAGATATATGGAGTTAGCAAGATGAATGGTTAACTTGTCCATGACCCAAAGTGTCCTCGAGGCGCGTTTGTCACTCGAATGAAACACCGCACGAGAATGCGACAGAGGCCGGAGGGCGTAGTTAGCCAGCGTGCTAACTGCTTGTCTGCGGTAGATTTTGCGCTAAAATTGCTGATTCGCATGTCCGATAGATACTCATTTAGTATGGTATTACCTAAAAACGCTTTCATAAAACTATTAATCGTTTAACGGAGACAGAAAGCGTTACCATCCACCTGATTTAAACATGCTTCAAACCGTATTTCCTCAATATTTGTGGCTGGTTTTTAACGATAGTGTTTCGCTGATTAGTGTATCTGAAAGGTAGCGATAGATTGAAGCATGTTTTAGCTGTATATTACGTTATTTGGCATGTAAGATCAACTGTAACCCTGCGATTGGGTTTATCTTATGTCATCGTGCGGTCGGCTGCGGAGACTTCGGGCTGAATGAACACCTTCGCTTTCTGGGCCTGGGGCGTAGTCGAGTTGGTTTTTCAGCCTGAATAGTGCCGCGCCGCAATCGCGCTGGTAGTTCTATGATTAGTCCGACTTGATCACATTCAGTAGAAGACCGAATTATGCATGCAGTCCGTCATGACTGGGTACCAGTTGGATTTTTAAGTATTTTAATAATTGGGTTACTCGACCTGCATACGCAGCGATCGTCTCATGTGGTCGGAAGCCGCAGTCAAATGGCGTAAATCTGTTACTCGCATAGTCATAACATTGCTCAAAGCATTTTAATTGGACCCAGAAGTGTGTTTTCATTTGCCAGTGCTACAAAAAAAATCGTGAAATCGAAGAATCAAACCATTGATTATCCGTTTCGATAGTTTTGTTCTGTTTGTGGGTCGCGTTGAAGCTCGTGTACATGAATATAGCAGTAGTTGTATTTTTAGTCATATGATGAATCCTAATAACACCAATTTAATTTAAAACGGATATCTGTCAGATTTCAAATGACTGAATTACACTCAATATTCCCAGTGATGTTTCTCCATATAACAAATGAGAAAATTCTGAAACATTTGTACTGTAAAGTTGGTCTTGTATATGTATGAAGTGTCCTGAGACCTTTACATCCAGCATTGCTAAAGTGGAGTTCAAGATACCTGAGCCTTTGTGGGAAGTTAAGGGGCAAATCAGGTAACCAGCCACCCAGCCACGTGCAAGGCAATGTGCAGGATATTTCTAGCATCAGCAATAATCTTGCACAGCTTCTAGCGGTGCTGTTCTGGTCGCTGTCCATGACACTGGATTTCACTTTATCTGCTAAGTGTTCCCCCTCAGGCTAAAAGTATCTTCTTTTTATTTTTTTAACACCTAATTTATATTTACCCCCTTAAATGTTCAGTTAAGTGTTATTTCATACCTAATGGTAATCATCAATTGGGTTGTAGGTAAAAATGAAGAGCACAGTCTCATATTGGAGGCAGAAGGCATTGGCTGTAAATGTAGGGAAGGTTTCTTTCATTTTTCAATCTCAGCTTTTATGTTGTCCAATAATGTTGTTACACCTTGATGAGAAGGCAGCTCCTTGGACATATAGTGCAATCAGAACCAGTTGGTGGACTTTGCTTTTCTTGACACTCTGTGTGTTCCTGGGGCAGCTTGAAGATGGACAAGAGCGACCTGGTTCAGAAGGCCAAGCTGGCAGAGCAGGCGGAGCGCTACGACGACATGGCAGCGGCGATGAAGGCCGTGACGGAGCAGGGTCACGAGCTCTCCAACGAGGAGCGCAACCTGCTTTCCGTGGCCTATAAGAACGTGGTGGGCGCCCGCCGCTCGTCCTGGCGCGTCATCTCCAGCATCGAGCAGAAGACCGAGAGCAACGAGAAGAAGCAGCAGATGGCGCGCGAGTACCGCGAGAAGATCGAGAGCGAGCTGCAGGACATCTGCAACGATGTGCTGGTGAGGGGAGTCGGGCATGCGTGGGGCCTCCTGAACATGTGAGAAATTGTAGCTTTAATCACATTCACCGAGCAGACTTGGTAAACCCTACAGCCTTCGTTGGTATTAGCTGAAGCTCTTCTTTTTCTAACGCATTCCTAGAAGAAGCATTTTTGTTTATGGAGTTTACTTTCTACTGGCTAGGAAAGCAGACTATATAGGAGCTTATGAACACTAATAAGCATTTTTCTCCTTTATTTTAGGGACTTCTCGACAAGTACCTCATTGCCAATGCAAGTCAGGCAGAGAGCAAGGTGTTCTACCTGAAAATGAAAGGGGACTATTATAGATACCTGTCTGAAGTGGCATCTGGAGACTCCAAGAAAAGTTAGTATGCAGCTGCTGTCATGTTAGTGTGAAGTTCATAATCTGCATTTTCTTTAGCTTCCCAATGGGAATGCACTGTCTGATTGTGTAGCCTTGTTTAATTTAAATAAAATTTCCTCTGTAGATAAAGTTTAAGGTAACAAAGTCTGAAAATATCTCTTGAATGAATGTATCTGTTTTGTAATCTTGTGGCACAAATCAAGTAATTTTGTCCCTCTCCCCAAAGCTACGGTTGAGAATTCCCAGCAGGCCTATCAGGAGGCCTTTGAAATCAGCAAGAAGGAGATGCAGCCCACACATCCTATCAGACTGGGGCTGGCGCTCAACTTCTCCGTTTTCTACTATGAAATCCTCAACTCTCCCGAGCAGGCCTGCTCCTTGGCAAAGACGGTAAGCAGCTTTTTTCAGTCTTCATCTTTTTTGAACATATTGCTCGTCATCCGGTCTTAATTTCTTTATTATTTTATGAAGCAAAGTGACAGAATAGTTTTGAGCTAACCAAATAGTGTAAGTAAAATTAAGTATAAAATTCTGGATTTTTTTTTGTTGTTGTTGAGGGAGCATAACTACGTTTTCTGAAGTAGAATATATTTGCTGCATAGCCACTAAGAATCCCTTCTCTTCCCTGGTTACAGGCTTTCGATGAAGCAATCGCTGAACTTGATACCTTGAATGAGGATTCTTACAAAGACAGCACTCTGATCATGCAGCTACTAAGGGACAACCTCACTGTGAGTTCTCAGCATTGGCGTAAGGCATTTGGCTGCAGCTAACCATCACTTGTGAAATTTTTACACAAGTAGTACATGCAGGAGATTCTCTAAAATGGATTACTGCACATTCCTTTAACCATATGCATTTATGTAATACTTTCTTGGCCAGCTAATTTCCTTTGAATAACATTTATTTGTTTATAACAGACATTTTTAAATGGAACTATTCCCTGATAAAGAGCTCACACTCACTTGAACTAACTACCTGTTGGTTCAAGGTCCATATATCTGACTGATAGATGCCCTCCTAGCTGAAATGTTCATCCTCAGTTACGATTTCTATAAAACAGCTAAAGATTGCGAGACCTTCCCTGTGTTTTGAGAGTAAGTTAACATGCATGTTTTTCCTCTTTACAGCTGTGGACATCAGAAAACCAGGGTGATGATGGCGATGTTGGCGATGGAGATAACTAATGTCACATAGCACCTTCACTTCCCCGTGTCCCGTATAGTACTCACGTACAGCCCCTAAGTTTTGACAACCTGTATCGTATACCCATAGAGCCCATATGTTTCCACTTCCCCGTATCATGCACACACACGTCCCCGCAACCGGTGTCGTTCACATAGAGCCCGTGCAGCTCCAAGTCCTGTACTGTACACACATACAGTCTGCGCATCCCCCCGTCCTGTATTTCCCAGGCGCACACACACGTACAGCCCATTGCCCCCAACTTCATTTGGACTCCCTTTCTGTATGGCAAGCAGCATGAATTGTACCCGGCCTGTCAGTCATGCCCTTTGCAGAAAACGCGAAAGTGACCAAATAGCAGTCAGTCAGCTGGCACAATTTTTGGATCGTGAATATTATCAAGTAGAAAATCACCCCACCCCCACCCCACCTCACTACCGGTTCCGTTATTTTAATTTTTTATTTTTAATTCTCCCATGCAGGTTGTGAATTATCATATTCATTTTTTTTTTTATCTTTTTGTTTTATAGTGTACCAGCATTTGCAGGTTTTATTCAAAGGTTATTAAAGTGACGGTTTATTTTCACCAAACACTGTGATGTTTAGTTGTATTTCCTCCTCCTGTCCATAAATAATAATAATAAAAAAATCTGCTCTGTGAAATGCAGATATGCGTGGGTTTGGGTAACAGTACAATTCTGCTGTGGCCTCATACAGAACGGAATAACAGGCTGTATTGTGACACTGACTAACATGCGCATTGTTGTTTAATGTTCATTATATTTTAAAATGAAACAGATTTAATTAAAAAGGGAACCATTGTGGTTATTCCCCTCCCCCCTTCCATTCCACGTTACCGGTTTTGAACATTCCACATCACAAAACAAACATTTCTCAGATGAGAACATTTCTGAACAAATTGGGACAGTTAATATAAATGTACTGTTTGACATCAGTACAGTGGACATTTTTTTTTTTTTTTGTTCTTAAATGTTCTACCTGCACCTCTGCATAATGACTGTTTTCATTGAAACAAAATGTAAATTGTAAACATTTTTTAGAAGTGAATATAAATTTTTCTTAATGTAATATTGTGAACCTGCTTGTTAAAGAACACCTTTAAGCTGTTACCTTTAAAGTTTGTAGACCTGGATTTTCCATGCTGGCAGCCTGAACTGACTAATCATCGTTCCATCTTCTGAAGTAGTCTTCATCAGTCGAAATCCTATTGATGACGAATGTGAGAAAGTTCTTAATGTCGGGTTAATGCAAAGAGGTTTATGTTGATGAGTGTTGGGTTCCAGACTTTGGTACGTTTGTTTGCTGCAAGGTGTCTTGTAGAGAATGTAAACAAAACAAAAGCCTCTTCAAAATTACTAGGTTAAAATTTAGGAAATGTGGTAGATTAAGGGCTGGGGAAATAAGGAAAGAATAAAATTTAAAAGCTTAATTCACTCAGTGTCACAATACCTTGCCATCACCATGACATTCCACTTAGGTGTAGAAGTCACCTGTCTCGGTTCGTCTTGCTGAGGCCAATGTTTCATGCACTAAGGATTCTCCCCTTTAGCTGAACAAATGGCAGTTACTCTACGCTTGATTTAAAAAACAAAAAACAAAAAAAAAAATACCGCGGTAGTGAATGTGGAACCAAGCCTGTCTGTATATCTGGTATCTCTACTTGCTTTGTTTCTACTGACCAGTATTCTGCCTAAAGTTTGCTTCTGTGATGGTTTTATTCCCTAGCGCGCACGTGGTTGTGAAAATTTAGAATAGCTTAAACTTAAAAAAAAGAAAAAAACAAACAAAAAATACCTGGTTATTGACGTAATACTAGATTTGTGTATGTCTTTTAAAACAGTTCTAGTTCCACCTTACATGTAATAATCAGGAGAGTGTAAAAGACAATTTAAAGTGAAATAAAGTTTTATCAGTTCCAGATTTTCCTGTTTTTTGTTTTATGAAAAGGGTGTTCATTGCTCTTAGATGGAAATGGGTGATTTTCCCAAATGGGGATTCTAAATGCAGACATCTCATATTTGGTGGGTGAGAACTTTTAAAAATGTATAGAAATATAACTAATATTTAAGCAATATTGTTGGTCTGTTCCCCAGTTCATGTTTTTGTCTTGCTTTCTTTGTCAGCTTTCTAACTGCAAAGTTCCTGATTCAAAATTTCTGTAAAGTAGGTTATGAAGCACATATCCTTGTAAGAACCTAACAGTGGCCTTGAAAACTAGGACAGCTGTTTAAATCTTTGCCACCACAGGGAGCTTAGGAACATTCTGGAAGCCTTGCCAAATTAAACATTACCATTTACTATTAACATTTAAGGAAGGATGTTGTGGATATATTTTGATGGGCGGAAGCTTTGCATATGTTTGTGTTAATATAAGTAGCAGTTTCATACAAAATTTGGTACTAGCACATCTTATGAGTAATGCAGATGCACTGTGAAAAGAAGTAAAAAAATGAAACCAGTTTTATAAACCCTACTGGACTGAACTGGAACATTCATTAGGGATTTTCAAAAGCTTTTACCCATTCTGAAACGGCTGGGGTCATTGTCGGAGTCCATCAGAAGGAATAATTTTGGGCATACGTTAACATGTCTGGAAGATGACGGAGAAAGCTACAGCAACACAGAGAGAACGTAGTTTCCAGTAAGGCAGCGCTTGGGAGTTAAACCCAACCCAACCCATGAACCCAAAGAATATCTGATGCTATTATATACCATATTTTTCTATGCACACAAATACGTTGGAGAAATTTCGGTGGTACCCAGGTTAAATCAGTGGTTTCAGTCAAACCTCAAATTCTTTCCATTATGTGTTTTAGCACATGAATTTATTCTCATACAACTTGCTGTCATGCATTGCTTTTGTGAGTATTGCTGACCGAATATCAGTGTATTACCTATAGGTTATTGATGTTCTTTTTCATTGCATTATTGCATTTAACAGTTGATTTTTTTCCAACATCTGCTCAAAAATAAATGTCTTGTATTGCCAGATTAACAAAAAATTGTATTGTTACAGTTTGTACTGTGAATTTATTCATATGTATTATACATCTCCTCCAATTTCAGCATCATTTAGTAAGACAAACTGGAGTCAGCTTTGACATGGCTCCTATTCTGTCTGCATGATGTGTTCCCAGAGTTCACACGAGTTCTGTTTGACGTCACTGGCACCTCTCCCGTTTGCACCTTTGCATTTGAAAAGGAGGATGCAGATGATGGCAGAAGGTGGGCTTTAACGCCAGTGCTCTGTGTACGCAGCATCTGCTGTGGGTTTGTGTTCAAAAAGGACAGATGGAGGAATGGATAAGTCACTTTCATAAGAAACACTCCCTTTGTGAATCCCGAGGCAATGAAAAAATGCCAAGGTCCATCAGAAAAAGACAATCAATTCGTTTTTTGCTCAATGAAGACAATTTTCATTATACAGAAATGACTTGACTGCTAGCCATAACTATTGATATAAACCATCACATGCAAACTATACCTGACTGTCATTAATATAATAATTGATACTTTATTGATCTCCATGGGGAAATTCTCTTTACGCCTCCCCTATCTTGCCCTCACTAGGTGACAGTGAGCTGGCTGCGAAGGGCAGCCACCTGTTGCGGCACCTAGGGGGCTGGGGGTTACGGGCCTTGTTCAATGGCCGAGGCTGAGCTTGAAGTGGTGAAATCCTGATTATAGCCACAGAGGCTTAGCCCACTGAACCACACCTCAAAGATCTTTAAATAGGATCATTATTTTTATACTTTCAGGTACGACCTTAATTTCCCTAACAGAAATATAAAGTGCAAATTCAGCTCATTGGCTCAGCGTGTAGCACTGAGTCTTGCACCTTCAGGGTTGTGGCTGTATAGTTCACATGTTCTCCCAGTGCCGTGTTAGTTTCCTAGCAGTTAATAGAGAGTCAGTTAGAATCATTTGCGTGACTAAATTGCCTGGACTGTATGTGTGCGTTGCACTTGCAATGTCTGGCATCCCATCTTGGTTGTGCCCCATGCTTCCTGGGATTGGCTCCAAGACACCCTGACCATGACGAATGCTTAGAAGATGGATGAATTATGAAATCTTAATCTCATTATTAATATTTTTAAGAGAAAAAAGAAAAAGAACATTCCTATTGTGAGTTAAGGTTATGTCATAGTCTTATGTCAAAGTCTGATATATGCAGTACTTTCTGGAAAATAATTTTATTGTAAATAGACACTGACCAGTTTTAGCAAGCACTGATGAACTTAACTTGGTCAGGAGCAGTATATAATAAAAGATTAATAAAATGTGCTATATAGGATGTCACACCAAAATTCAAAGGAAGCAAAAGCAGCTGAATATACACATGAATAAAAATATATACACTCCACTCAGGCACCACTTCCGCCTGGTTATTCATAAAACCATAAATGTATCTATGCATGTATGATTCACAGTTTCAATCCCCAACAATAAAAAATATTGCAGATCCTTGTAGATATATTTTAATGCATGTCACCATGCAGTAAACTCTCAAATGTCCAACCCACTAAAGTGCACCACAGTCTTCAGTCTTCACCATGGTAATACACACAAAATAAAGCATATTTACTTAAGCAATAACATCAAATATTTATTTGCATCTCTAATTCTTTTAATCCATGGAGTTAC
Source organism: Paramormyrops kingsleyae (assembly GCF_048594095.1). Taxonomy (NCBI): domain Eukaryota; kingdom Metazoa; phylum Chordata; class Actinopteri; order Osteoglossiformes; family Mormyridae; genus Paramormyrops; species Paramormyrops kingsleyae. The sequence goes on from NC_132804.1 coordinate 25,339,514, forward strand.
AACTTCCCCATTTATACAGCCAGATACTTTACACGCAGGAATCAGTTAAAGTGAAAACCACAAAGCCAGACGCTAGAACATCTTCATTCACAATCAAGCGATATACAAGTACTTTCCTTTCCTGGTGCTACAGACATGACTGGTAGCCCTCAGGTCAACTGACAGACAAAAATCAGCAGCATGTTTCATATGTAAGAGGCTGAGATATTTCCAAAAAAATAATAATAAAGAGGCTCGTCATTCATAGCAGGTCATTGTGTGGGTTTCACCTTCAAAATGCATCACAGCCTCACTAGTGAAACAAAAAATTGAATCAATCTAGCAGTGTTTCCTAACCCAGTCCTTGGGGGACTACAGACTACATTTTTGCTCCCTCCCAGCTCCCAGTAGCAAAAACGTGGACTGTGTGCAGGTCCCTAAGGACTGGATTGAGAAACAGTGATATGAAGTACCCACACACGTACTGTATCCTTACACTCTCTCATATTTAGTAGCTGGTGCCACATTAATGTGCGTGAGTCTCTGTGTTAGCAACACTGATTCCCTTAAACACAACACAGGGTCCTGAGGCAACGCCTACTCCAGGTTTGTTTCAGTTACACTGCCCCAAAACAATCTGGAATTACCTGTAATTAAACTGCCCATCTTTACTAATCTTCTCTGCCAAAAGGAGTATCTTCGGTCTGTTTTTGATGCAAGCTGTACAAATGTTTTCAAACCCTGAGGAGAGTTCTTACAACTAAGCGAAATAAAATACGGAAAGCAATTTACTTTACCCTAAAGGGTGAGAGGCATTGGAAAATAAGACTTTTCCAAACAAAACAGCTAATTAACTATCCTTACAAGTTATGAAAGTTATTTCCATCATGAAACAGAACTCGTAATATGTACACAATTTTAACAGTGGCTTAATTTGGAAATGGTCATTCAACACTAAACTTAATGTTTAAAATTCTGATTCATGTAATGCAATTTTGAAAACGCTGAAACTCCAAATGTCTGCATGTGTCCATTCTGTTGTAATATTATAAATAGACAAAGCTTAAATTTACAGTGCATAGATTTCCAGCCTTGCTGCAGAACAAGTAAAAACTTACAAAATACTACAAAAAAAACTAGACATATTTAATGTGATTAAATACCACAGAAAGATGAACTAAACAAGGGCAAAATAAGGGCACTTTAAAAACCCTGTTTAAATCAAAGAATTGGGGCCCAGAAGCACTGAAGTTACTTCATCTTCTGTACTTCCAGTTTTAATTTCTGTGCAGCTGTATTCTTCGGTTCAATTTTCAGCAGGGTGTTAAGGTCTTCAACACAAGCTTTGTAGTCCTGTGAGGAAGTGAGTGACCATTAAACATGGCAATATCTGACCGTCTGAATTATTCAAATTGACTTACGGCTTAAATAACTAGGAGCTGCTGCTTCTCATGACTGATGCTAATAGAACGGAATATTTAACACATACTGCCCGTTTCCACTGTGACAAGACAAAAGCCACTTAAAAGTAATAAATGGAAGCAGCCCTTCCTAGACAGATCAGACACTGCTGCATGGACATGGAGACGCCTCAGTGGTTATTTTGCAAAGAGCAATGGGTGATTTAAAAAGATCAAAATCGTCTTACTTTCAGCTCCTTGTGTGCCTGTGCTCGCCTGTATAGAGCCTTGACGTTATTGGGATCCAGTCGGAGGGCATCCAAACAGTCTCTTACCGCCTCCTTGTTCATCTTCAGAGAGAGGTAACAGAGCGCCCTGCGTGGTGGGCATATGGGAATGCTGGTGTTAAGGACCACAGTGTGTGTGGAAGAGCCGGCTGCAGACAGTGCACAGTGTATGCCCATGGATGACACAAAACCGACTTAACGTGAGACCAAAGACAGCCTGGAATTATTCTGTGGGGACATACTGCTTCTCTTCTCCCACTGCTCCAGTTTCACAGAAAGTACTGGAGTAAGCATCTCAGCCCCGTGAATTCTCTGAGACAGCAGTTTGACTATCAGAAGAGCCGTAAATGAAGAACCTAAGCTCCTAAACTACCCACTGGGGGGCACCACATGGATTTTCACATGTATTTAGGGGATGCTTTCATCCAAAAGCGCCGTGCATGTGAGAAAAGCCTGTGAGCACCCCTGGATAAGTGGGGGTTAAGGGACTTGTCCAAGGGGCCAGTAGAAAAATGATTATTCTGATGCCCATAGGATTTGAATCCACAACCTTGAAGAAGACTCCTCCCAGCATATGCTGAAGCCTTGATGTCCTCACCTGTTTGTGTAAGTCGTGACTTCTGCAGAGTTAAGCTTGAGGCTCTGGCTGTACTTCTCAATCGCCTTTCTATGCTCCCCCTTTTTCACCAGTGCATTGCCTTCTTCCTTTAAGGACAATGCTTGCTTTAAGGAATCCTCCCCTGTGTGTGGGGGGGGGGGGAGGGTCACAAAGAGATCACCTGTCTGTTTATCATACTCCTAAACACACTGTCAAACAGATCAGTCTTTCATATAGAGTGTTACGTGGGAGTAAAAATCTCACCCCCAAAATAACTCACCCCCAGTGAGACATACAAATTTAGTCGACTATGACTAGCGGTAATTTTTTATTTTTTTGGGCATATTTTAAAAAAGGAGGACAGGGCACTTACCAGGCTTCTCTGGTGCCCTCGTTCTATTGTGCTGTGCGTTTGGCACAGAAGATGCTGCCTGGCACGCCCTCTCCCGGACAGACAGCGGCACCGTGGGAATTGGGGGCAGATTCTCGCGCCAGGACAAGCCATCCTGCTCCGTCAGAGCCTTTGTCATTCTGAAAGATTAAGATGATTTTTAAAGGCTCTATACTGAAACAAGATGTTACTTAAACATGGCCCTTCAATGGTTCATACTAATATTAAACAAACTAAAAAAAAAAACAGAAAGCTTTTCTTTTTCAGGCAATGATTATTCAGAAATTCCCGCACCAGTAGGCTCAGTTTCTTCCACAAAACCATCACCATTCTGAACTCTCAACCCTTACCACTCAATAACGGACCTTTCTAAATATCAATAACTTTTCAGCTTCATGTATATTTCACCTGTTTATGTATTTATCTATTCTGTACATAACATATTTCATATATCATGTATCCCACATTTCTATAAAAAAAATATCAGTATTCATATCTATATTTGCTCCCTTGTAAATACATACCCTATAAATTCAAATTCCATATACATATATAGACACACACATATACATATATGTGTATTCACAGTATTTCACTGTAGCTGTACAATCACAATAAAATCTAATCTAATATCACAATTTCCACTGACACTAAGAAGATGAGACAATTACCTGTTTATTCCATCATGGGCGGCAGGAATGTTACAGTCTATCTGCAAAACGGTCTTGTAGTCGACATAAGCCAGCCGGTACCTCTCCACTGCTTCATAAGCAGCAGCGCGCCTCAGAAGGGATTTGATACCGAACGGAACCAGTTCCAGAGCACTGTCAAGTAAGACATGTTTACTGCGGTGAGGTGGGAAATGCTGTAGCACAGAAATGCAAAACCCAAAACACACAGGTACAATTAAGCAAAATGTATAGATTATCATAAAATCTCACATGGCCATGATGGGAAAACTGAACAAAGCCGTCTTAATCTATTGGCTCCTGAAAAATGTTAGCTTATACCCAGGGGCAGAACGTAGGGTGGTGGAAGGGTGAACAACCCTGGGCCCCGCACTCTAGGGGACACCTTTATGATCTCGACTTTTTTTTTTGTTTTCTAAGCAACAAAATATATAGATCAAACTTAACTGATTGGTAAGTGTTACCGTTGGCATCCTGCACATTGATTAGCATATTATTGATATTCCTTCGCTTTTAATTCCTTCTCGTTTCTTTTGGCTCCAAAAAAACAGTTTGCATGGCCCAATTAAGGGGCCACCTATCCATATCAGTCTAGGGTCCCCAGAGAAGTTAGTCCACCCCTGTTTACGCCATAACTTTCATTCCCATACATTCCCTTTTCATCACTACCTTTTGCTTAGATTTGCTTGAGCACCTCATGCATCAACTGCGATGCTTTCAATACACTATAGATCTGATAAGCTTACAAAACAACACACATAACAGATAACGTTCTTTATATTCAAATGGCTACCTCATTGAGTAGGAGTGACGGACTTGAAGTTGTAAACTTACGCTGTGCAGTCCTTTATGCACTCGGCACAGTTCCCGTCCTTCAGATAACTGGCGGCCCGGTTTGAGTACAGGATGCCTAGATCTTCCTGGTTATTCTTACCTATGCATGTGTCCAACAACAAAAGGAAACTTTGCAGCATAAGCATAGTACTAAATATATGCCTTGACAATCATTTAAAATTTAGCTGAAATGGTTTTCAGTGAATTTGTATATGCGAGCATTTATGCTAGCTGATTAACTGATTCATACCTTATTAACACTAACTGAATGAAAAATGATGACACTCAAGAGCCTCATTCCCAATCCAAAAGATCCCGTAACATGCCCATGTCCATCATAACAATAAACATCTTCTACACTCACAATTTAACATTTTAAGCCAAGCTCTAGAGAAAACCCTAAAAATAGACTTCACTAATGAAAATTATACATAAGTTTTCCCAAAAGTATAAAGCCTTTTAAAAACCCTATAACACGACACGAACGTGTACCTATAATTCATTTAAAGTGTTCGATTAAAAAACACACAACAGTCTTGACATGCATGGCTAATTTAATTTTGGTACCTTGGACATTTTCGGTCAAAAGACTTATTGCCCTGCTTAGTTCTAAATCCATTCCCACGTACAGACATATGTTCCTGACCCACCTCCAGGACTAAGTCTGATACCAGAAGGTTCATAGAGGCGAATCCTCATTCACTTAGGTTTAATTCGGCTCATCTGATCAAACTTATCGATTAAAGATGAGGACAGAACCCCCCCCCGGAGTACATATCGCCGTCTCAGACGCACTCGCCGACCAGAGGTTCAGTTACAGTACGAGCGGCGATCCTTCTAGAAACGGCCGCCCTAACCTGACTTCACCAGAAGCGCAATGGCCTGCGAGTAGAGAGCGGAGGCCTCGCCGTACTGCCCGTGCTTGAAATGCTCGTTGCCGGAGTCTTTGAGCTCAGCCCAGGACTGCGAGCGCCGTTTCTGTGGCATCTTTCTGTGGTGAAAACAAAAGAACAAAGTGGAGTCCAGCCGCTTAGCCGCCTTAGTGTGCATAACTAGTAACTAACCGGTCTTACTCAGCGATAGTTGAAACGGAGAGGCGTGAGCTGTTAGAGCGATATTAACTTTCTTTTATCGTTAAAATTATACTTACGATTGAGAAATTTAAAAAAATCCTGTCAAAGGCGCTTTAAAATGCCTTTCGGTGAAGAAAAAGGAAGAATTTCGCGTCGGCTATTTCCCAGCACCCTTGTGAAGCCGGCTGCGCAGCTACTTAGGCTCCTAGCGAAGTGCCGGCTGCGTCCCCATGCGGCGCGTGCTGCCTCGCGCTGCTCCTCCTCTTCTCGCTCGTCTAAGGTTTCATTTTCGCTCCTCGGTATGGAGATGGCGATGCCAGCAAGCGTCTCTATTTCTGTAGGCCGCCCATTCCTGTGGGGCGTTTGCAGCGGCAGTGCTCCGCAGCCGGCTTGCTGCACCGCCCAACACTTGGTGGTCGAGTGTCATCATAAAGATGCGAACTTTTATTGCACGCACAATGATAATGATGGGGACTCATTTATAAATATATATATATATATATATAAATAAAATAAAGACTTTTCACTAATCTTCCAAAAACACATCTCTATGACACAACATTTATCTGGTGATGCTCCCAGGGCTGTATCACACTTGTCTGATGCTTACAGGGTTCAGGTGTTAAAAAATCCTCTCAGTTTGCATGTTCTTCTCATGTCATATGGATTTCTAGCTAAAATCCTATGGTCACCAGTGTGATTTCACCATTGGGCTCATGAGCAAGGTCCTGTCACTGTCTGACCCTGCTCTCTCAAATGTATGTCACTTTGGATAAAATAAATGTAATGTAATTGGTGCCTAAATTGCCTCTTTTGTGTGTGTGCTTTGTAATACACCAGCCTTGTGCTCTCTGCTGACTGGAATAAGCATCAGGCCGCTATGCTCAGGTTAAGCCACTGTGCAACCCCTTTGTGACTGTATTTTGGATGAGATTGTCTCCTAACACAAATATTATTTTCCCAACATACCATACTGAGGAAAAATCACACAAATAACTTTAGCGTATAACAGCAAAGAAGGAGTATTGCACATATCTTTCCATACAGTATGTTAGTATAATGTATATATGTCAATAAGCAGCATAAAGAAATGCTCTGAATGGTTCCCACTCTTAGCCCTGGCTATATATAGTATAAACAGCTTGTTTTTAACCAATCAATTATTTAGTTATGATGGGTCTGTTAAAAACATTAATGTATATGGTGAATTTGTAATTTGATGTCTCATGTGATATCTATGTATATTAATTGGTATGTATACTAACTTCAGTTAACTGCACTTCACAATTTTTCACAAAGATAGATTAGGTATGTGAAAGTACTGTTCAGAATTTAATAAATGACGTTACTAATTAGGATGACACAAAAAGAGTCACACAAAGTAATTGTAGGTAGTCTTGGGCTGCTCACTTTTTGCAGACGATGGAGCTATATGGACGCGTGGTAGGAATGTTAAATTTCTCATTAAAAAGGTACAGAATGCAGTCTCTAAAATTGAGCAATGGTCATATAAATGGAGTTTTAAGTTTTCTGTTGATAAAACAACCGTAATGCTTTTTACAAAGAAAAGAAATCAAGAGGTTAAACTGAAATTGTACAACCAGGAGCTGGAGAGAGTGAAGCAGTTTAAATTCCTAGGGATATGGTTTGATGACAAGGTAACCTGGACAGTGCATATTCAGAAGATTATTGAAAAATGTAAAAAAGTATTGAATGTCATGAGGTGTTTAGTCGGGTGTGAATGGGGGGCAGACAGACAGTCTTTGAAAACGGTTTATATAAACCTTATACGATCTACAGTTGATTATGGTTGTATAGTTTATGGATCAGCCTCCGACACGGTTCTTAGGAAATTAGATGCTATTCAATATCAAGCTCTGCGGTTAATCACGGGTGCAATGAAAACAACTCCTACGTCAGCTTTACAGGTAGAGGTGGGTGAAATGCCTCTAGCATTGAGAAGACTTCAGTTGTCGTTAAATTACTGGGTTAGCCTGCAGGGCCATAGTCAAAACCATCCTACACGGGCAATTTTACGATCCTGCTGGGAGAAGGAAAAAGCTGTTTGTAAAACGTTTGGGTGGACGGTTGAACAGGAAGCTGCAGAAGTCGGGATAAATAATTTAGACATAAGCCCAGTAGTGCCATTGCCCGTCATACCGCCTTGGATTTTACCTAATGCCGTGGTGGATTTAACTCTACTTGGAAAAAAGACTACAGATGAGAATTTCATTTGTAATTCATTAACGGTTCAGGAGTATATAGAGGGTTTTTGTGACTATATAAAAGTTTACACTGATGCGTCCCGGAGTCCGTCGGGTCAGACGGGAGTAGCAGTTGTAATCCCAGAATTCAAAATTAAAATAGGAAGAAAACTAAATGACGGACTATCAGTCTACACAGCAGAAATGATTGCATTGCTACTTGCGGTAGAATGGATTGAGGAGACTAGACCATTACGAACCGTAGTGTGCTCAGATTCCAGTTCATCCTTAGCTAGTTTACTAGGAAATCATTCAGACAGCCGTCCTGATATTGTACTAGAACTTCAACAAGTACTATATCACATTCAGATGATGGGATTGGTAGTTGTGTTTCTCTGGGTACCTGCACATGTAGGGGTGGAAGGAAATGAAATGGCAGATGTGAAGGCCAAAGAAACAGCAAAACAGAATAACATTGACATGATAGTATCCTATAGTAAATCAGAGGTTAAAAGTATTATCAAAAGGAAAGTTAAAGAAAGTTGGCAAAAACTGTGGGACGGTGATGTGAAAGGTAGATGGTTCTACGGCATTCAAAGGAAGGTAGGAGAAGCTGGACGAAGTACTGGAAGAAGTAGACTACACGAAAGGATAATAACTAGACTACGGCTGGGACACTCGGGACTTAATGCTACACTACGCATAATGGGGAAACATGACACAGGACAGTGTGAATTCTGTGGGGACAGTGAAACAGTGGAACATGTAATGATTCATTGTAGGAGGTACCATACCGAAAGGACGGAATTAATACGGAGTCTTGAACGGGAAAAAGTGCAGTACTCACTTGTGGATTTATTACGGAAAAGCCCTGCCGATGTGTGGTTTAAGTATATTTTTCAGTATTTAAGGGTAACTGGGTTGGATAAAAGAATTTAAGAGTTTTTTTTTTTTTTTGAGTTTGAGTTTGAGTTTGACTGTCTGATTCACACTCCCTACCGGTTGGTGGCGGTAATGCACCACAAAGTTGTTTGACAGCCGCCATAAAACAGCAAGCAGAAGAAGAAGAATTGTAGGTAGTCCTCCGCGTCGCGAGGTGGCAGCAAAGTTTTGATGTGACATAAGCGGTATCCTTTCACATTCGGAAGAAGTGGATCTGAGTTTCCCAGATTGTGCTCACCGTCTGTACTTGTGTTGAAGGTCGAGAACTCAAAAGGTGAGGATTTAAATTTAATGGTGTGTTTAAAATGGGTTTTCATTTTCTTATTATTTTTCATTTGTCTCGATGCAGTCATATATGCTGAAGTTGCTGTGAATAACGTAATTATTTAATGTGAATGCATTTTTGGTACGCATGGGCCGTGGTAGGTCATATAGTCGGTTACCTAGCTTCCTCGCTTGCTTACATTTCTTTTATACAGTGTTATGTTAATATGTTTCACTGGAGAAATACTAAATCACCCAACGTTTACTTGGATATACGTCTTGTACTCATGAATGTTAGCATGCAGGACGGGAATTTCGTGACCGAAATGGTGTTATAAATATGGAAGTAGAACGAGTCTAGAAATCTAAAAGCACTTGGCTATTTTTAATATGTCCACTCAATTTAATACATTTATTTATTTTCAAATAGCGGATTTGACATTTCAGACTGTTTAACTCTCTACCGGAAGTTAAATGAATTTTGCGTCAATAGTATATGAACAATTCAGTAGGTTTGGGCCGCATGTTGCAGCAAAATGGGAATTCTTCTAAAATTAGCTCCGGGAGTTCGTGGAAATAGATGTTCATGACAATAGTGAGACCTGCAAAGATATATTGACCGTAATCTTGGGCAGCCTTGTTCTCCAGTCAACTGAAACAAAATTCCGATTCCAAACTGGAGGAAAGTACGATCTTCCTAACATTCACTTGCTCTTTGTCTGAGAAGCCGTAACAGAATATCGGTTTATAGGGTTGTTACAATGCAAAATACCCACATAAGAGAACAATTACAGTCCCGTAAAACCTCAGTTTTAGGAACCCCAACAGAAACGTCAACGCAATGCACGGGGTAATACACTTCGTAAGGCGGCCTGTCCTCTGCAGTCCATCTAATTTTTGCCTAATTCACTGTCGAAGACTGTCGGAATATAGCGCTGGTAATCTTACTGAAGTGATTCACTGTCTTCTCAAATTCTTAAAAATACAGTCTTTTACTGAGGAATACATGACATATTGCAATTTTGCATCAAAGAAAATGTAATATGGATTTTTGTGCTGCTCTGACCTTTATTATGGTTGTCCTTAACACAGGGAACAATGTTCTGAAATGAGAATGCTGAATTCAGTTTACTCAGTGGTATTCGTCATTAAATGCTTACTAAAAGGTACTTGGCCACATAGGCCAATGTTCATGAAACTGGACAGACAACAGATTCATCATCTAATGCTAATAAATCAAAATTCTTGTGTGCATTTACTGTATATGTTTAAACGTGTATTAACAAAAGCAATTACATTTTGTGAACCAACAGGGACTTCACGATGTCTCTGGCCAAGCCAGTAATGCGGGGACTTCTTGCAAAGCGGCTGAGGTTCCATCTGCCAGTTGCTTTTGTTGTGTGTCTGAGTCTTGCTGCAGCCGTTAAGGTTAGATTGCTGTATCGTGTGTGTGTGTGTGCATGTGGGGCTCGCTGGAGCTCCCTGCTATATGATTTACCAGCAGTAGCAAAGATCTGTGTGTATCTCAGAAGCATACTAAGATAAAACAGGATGAAACAAATCATATATTGGCTTTAAAACCCAATTCTACTAAGCACTCAGTACTATAACCTTCTGGTTCTACTCCCTTATTAAATGGTTTAATCTCCACTTCTCCACCCAGTTTGGAGTCACAGAACCCAGGAAACGGGCATATGCTGAATTCTACAAGAACTATGATGCCAATAAAGAGTTCAACAGCATGAGGGAAGCTGGCATTTTTGAGAGCGTCAGGCCCTCTGGCGAATAAACCTCTGTAAGTACCTCAAGCAGTGAACATTAATTGTCCATTATTTCTTCAATCTGCTTCATTTCAGAACCAGTCTATAGAATGACTAAGTCTATTTATGGTGTAATTGTGTTTTTTTGCAGGTCTGCCCTTACTGGTCTGAGCCTCTGCCAGCTCTATAATGGTGTGATGTTGAAGATGTTGACATTGTTTTCCCAATAAATCTAATAAACATTCTACTCTAATGTAGCACTGTTTTTTACTTTTTCTAAACATATTTTCCTGAAAATGTCCCTTTCAGAGAATTCAAATATGGAACCAATAATGAGAGGCTTTCATATTGTATAGAGAAGCACAGCTCAGTAGTTGACATGCTGTGTGGTGATTGCATATCCCATCTGAGACTGTACGAGTTTCCTCCTACAGTCATGTGCTGTATTGACTTTTTTTTTGTATGTGTGTGCCTGGGAAACGTGGAAAAAACATTTCTTTAAAGTGTTCGATTCTGTGTTCTGCACTTTTTTTGGTGTTTTTAGCTGGCTAGTGCTTCATCTTCTGTGATGCAGAATGCCCAGCAGCCTGGACCAAACCTCAGACTCTCACTCATGCTAGTCATTCCTGGGCCAGTCGGCAGATATAATCCCTCCAGCATGTCCTGGGTATGTTCTAGCGCCCTTGAGAGCTGACCAGATGGCATCCTTATAAGTTGCCCAAACCACCTCAACTGACTCCTCTCGATCCAAAGGAGGAGCAGCCCTTTTTCAAAATCTCTCTAGATCTCTATACACATGGTGAGCATGGTTATCTAAACACTTCAGACCACCTCAGTGCCTGCAAAGCTTCAGTCGTCAAACCCATCCACCTGTTAGTATCACATTCCTATTTACTGTCACCTGTGAACAAGACCCCACAGTACTCCTTCACGAAAGACTATTCCCATAGCTGGAAAGAAGCTATCCACTCATTTCTCAGGCAGATGCTAATTCTAATTTCTTTGTTACACTTCAGACTGCTGAAGGACATGTTGGAAGTCCTGGTCACATCAGGCCAAAAATACAAAGTCATCTGCAAATAGCAGTGATGTCACTTTCAGCTCGCCGTATTGGGTACCCTTCCATTTATGGCAGTGCCATGAAATTCTGCACAAAAAATCAGAAATGAGTGGAGATTAGACTGAATAGCAAAGCAGTAGTGGACCTGGAATGCAGTATTCCTGCAGCACCTCCCATAGTACCCTCTGGTTCCTCTTTCTAAAGAGGGACAAACACCATTGTCAGATTAGAGGTGCTTTACCTGCTTTTCATGCGTCATATCTAAATTTTAGTTGTTCACTGTCAGCTGTAATTGTATATCAGCATTAATATTTCAGTCTTAATGGGGATACAGGATGATGTCGGACATTTCAGACCCAGAACTAACATGGATACTGAACCATACTGGTGGGGGCTTTGTAAGTCCTGGGATATCCCTCACAGTGTTCTTGTCAGCGCAAATAATGCCATCCACTGTTTGGTTTCTAAGTTTGTCAAATGCATTATTACTTTTATATTATAGGTCTAACTAGCTGAGGGCTGGGTGGGTCAGGAGGTGGGGTGTTGAGGTTGGTGTGGCAAAGGTCCTGGGTTCAAGCCTGCGACTAGACAGTCAATACTTTTGTGGGTTATGACTCTGCTCATGATTAGATGGTTGATGGTTCAAATCCCATGGCTGACATAGTGATATCACCATTGGGCCCTTGAGCAAGGCCCTTAAACCCAATTACTCTAGGGGTCCTAGCTGCTAGCCAACCATAGGTGTGTTACGTTTCGCCGGATACGAGCCGGCAAACAAGGGAGCAGAGTCGTCGATGAGGACAACACGGGGTTTATTTCAGGAACAGGCAGGACAAGAGGGGAAGCACGACAACGAACAATACAACATCAATGACTGATCTGGGCATACTGACTTAGACGCGGACTAAATACGCAAGACAGGCTGAACTGAACAAGCAACAGGTGATCACAATCAGGAATTAACACGAGGCAATGAGGGGGGCGTGGCACACACGAGGATCGTACGAGTTGGGCGAGACAAGGTGTTACTCATTGGGATCGACAGGTGGAATATATTCAAAACTGTGGTGTTTGTCCCACCCAACATTTTCCAGGATTTTGGTTTTAAAAATATGAATAAATTTGTCTGGAGAATTTGGTTATCTAACCAACAGACAAGGGAAAACATTTTTAGCCAATGATTTCAGTTGCATACACATAAATAAATTTATACTGTGAAAACTGAAATGTAAGGGTAGCCTATACATTAAGGGGTTGGACAATAAAAGTGAAACACCTGGTCAATAGTATTTGATGTTTCACACCTATATATGCATGGCCTGGTGACCAATCTTCCCTGATTGCACATTCCAAGAGTAAGAGCAGACTGTGAAGGTTGCAATAGCACAGCTGTATGTAAAATATTGCAATCTACACAACATAATGGGAGACATAACAGAGTTCAAAGGAGGACAAATTGTCGGTGCGTGTCCCACTGATGCATCTGTAACCAGGACAGGCAGCATTTGTGGTATATCAAGAACCACAGTATCCAGGGTAATGTTGGCATACCGCCATGAAGGATGAACCACATCCAACAGGAGTAACTGTGGATGCAAGAGGAAGCTGTCTGAAAGGGAGGGCCACCTGTCACATAAATGGGCAATATACACTATCCGTTATCTATACTCATCGGTGTTGTGTTTGTGCACTTTCACAACATAATATACATTTTACTGGGTATCAGCCATACACATACATTACATCGCTCTGCGGCTCTACGTGCATTACGATTAATCACCAGTCACATCAATGCGCAGATCCACGCTATGTATCATCCATATCATAACGCAATGTAAAATTGTTCCTCAGTGCCACCAAAATGAAAAGTATTAAGCATGACAGTTAAAATGGTTAGATACACTATATTACCAAAAATATTGGAACACCTGAATTCAATGATTTGGAGGGGTGTCCCAATATTTTTGGTAAGACCCAGATGGATAAAGCGGTATAGATAATGGATAGTGTATATTGCCAGTATGTCAGTGTAAGCATGCTCCTGTGGTATAGATAATGGATAGTGTGTATTGCCAGTATGTCAGTGTAAGTATGCTCCTGCGGTATAGATAATGGATAGTGTATATTGCCAGTATGTCAGTGTAAGCATGCTCCTGCGGTATAGATAATGGATAGTGTATATTGCCAGTATGTCAGTGTAAACATGCTCCTGTGGTATAGATAATGGATAGTGTGTGTTGCCAGTATGTCAGTGTAAGCATGCTCCTGTTGTATAGATAATGGATAGTGTATATTGCCAGTATGTCAGTGTAAGCATGCTCCTGCGGTATAGATAATGGATAGTGTATATTGCCAGTATGTCAGTGTAAACATGCTCCTGTGGTATAGATAATGGATAGTGTGTGTTGCCAGTATGTCAGTGTAAGCATGCTCCTGTTGTATAGATAATGGATAGTGTATATTGCCAGTATGTCAGTGTAAGCATGCTCCTGTGGTATAGATAAAGGATAGTGTGTATTGCCAGTATGTCAGTGTAAGCATGCTCCTGTGGTATAGATAAAGGATAGTGTGTATTGCCAGTATGTCAGTGTAAGCATGCTCCTGTTGTATAGATAATGGATAGTGTATATTGCCAGTATGTCAGTGTAAGCATGCTCCTGTGGTATAGATAAAGGATAGTGTGTATTGCCAGTATGTCAGTGTAAGCATGCTCCTGCGGTATAGATAATGGATAGTGTATATTGCCAGTATGTCAGTGTAAGTATGCTCCTGTGGTATAGATAATGGATAGTGTATATTGCCAGTATGTCAGTGTAAGCATGCTCCTGCGGTATAGATAATGGATAGTGTGTATTGCCAGTATGTAGGCCTGGACGATATGGCAAAAATTTATATCACGATATATTTCCTAATTTTGGTCGATACGATATAATTCCGATATCGATATGGACAATATTAAAAAGCCTCAGGAAAAAACTGAAGAGGACACGCACAATGGTTGTCTGCAAACTGAATTTGCAAAGTCTATAATACCTCCAGGCTCCTCCTATTAAAATTATATAATTTTTTTTTTAAATAAAAACAGTACAAAAAAAAAAAGGTTCACTTTTTATTTGTATTTAGCCTTTACAAACAAGAAATGTGAAATAAACTATCAAATAAATAAAACTCTCAGACTCAGCTTATTAACAATAATATATTTCCATTTAAACTAGAACAGGCTGATTATTCATATACAGTCGAACCCGGTTATGTCGCCGGCCTAGGGGGTTGCCAAAAAGCGTCGAGATAACCGATGATCGAGATAACCGAAAACCAATATGGCAGCAATATATTAGCATGTGCTTGAAATGTATTTATGTGTGTTAATAACTGAGAATGTACATGCACGGGTTTTTGGCATTGCCGCGATTTGTTTGACGCGATCGGCATGCTATAAATATGTACATACATCGGGGCCGGTTCTAGACATGCATATATGAGGGGGCAGACAGAAATGTGAAGGGGGCACATGGTGGCGACAAAGGCGGGAAAGGGGTGGGGTGGTGCTCTGGATAACTGTTTTTGTCATGTAATTGGATTGCACTTTGTCAGGCCTCTGCCCTAAGACCTGTCCAACTTGGGTGTCCCACCTGAAGGCTAAGCTTCTGCTGGTGTAGCTCTTAGGGTCACTGAGGCACGCGAAGCCCCTGACCACAGTAAGGTGGCAATCCCTCAGGGGGAAAACTGAAAAGTAAAACAAAAAATAAAATAAAATATTCCTCATCAGATTAAAAACAAGACATTTACCTTAATTGGATAGCCTATATCAAACATATTTGAACCCAACAAAACACTTTTCACTATTGCCAATATTACCAAAACTAAAAAGGGTAGGCTAAGTTATGAAAAAGAAAAAATCAATTCACCGAGTCTTGAAATATAAAACTGAAAAATAGGATCGGTCAGGGTTCATTTCACTACATGTTGTACTTGTTATAACTATGTATGTGACGAATAAAGAATCTTGAAATCACAACGAACAAGTCGCTCAATGAGAATGAATGACGTAACCGACTGGCTAAGCTGCTTCTAGCGCCAAGGTGGTTCAAATGGTACGATCCACACTAGGGGTGTCTAAAATCGTTTTACATAAAATTTTCCTACAAGGTGAGGTTCTTTCTTAAAAAAAAAAAAAACAACAAGAAAAATGTTAATACCCCCCCCCCCCAAACTGCTATTTTTGTCTATTTGGGGGAGGTGTTCATCGGGGGGTACTGGGGGGTACAGTACCCCCCGATCAAGACCCCCCCAAATAGACAAAAATAATTCGAACCATGATCTCACTAGTCACTATGATTTTGACGAGAGAGATTGCTGTTTCCTCCAAACCTTCCGCAATCACGCAGCTCATTTCGCTTTGCCCTGCCTACTGAGAAACTGGCTCATTTGCATACTAACAGTGATTGGATGTTTAGCTGGAGGGAGGGTGAGTGGGGGATCTGCCGAGTGCTGCGTGAGCCCGCGCACAAACAGAACGCGGAGGGAAAGAGCGAACAAGAAGTGAAACTTATCATCTCGTTTGTGCCTTTTTCAGTGGATTTTTCAGCTACTGTAGTAAATCTTGTCCATATTCAGTTTGTGGGTAATTATTATTTTCTTCAACTTCTAAAAGTTTGATTTAAGGGGGCAGGACGTTTGCTTAAGGGGGCGTTGCCCCAGCGTAGAGCCGGCCCCGACATACATGTTGGCTAACAAAAGGCATACCACCAACTAACAGCAGAGATTTACCAGTATACAATAAAAACCACCGTCGTTTCTTGATACAAACCTTTAATTATATTCTCCAACATTGAAAACACAAAGATCGCTCACAAAATCACAAAAAACCTGCGGGGTGTACTGTAGTTCGTTTTCACAAAAAGCTAACCAGTGTCAAAATTAAATTCACGAGTCATTTCCCTCTGATGCAGCTCTGAAAAGTATCATACACGTGGTTACTATGGTTTCTTTACAAAGTCTAAAATGCTTTGTTGCTTTTGCTTTTAACAGTCTGCTTGAAAACAAATGCTTCAATATTATTTATGCTGTCTAAAAAAGTTTTACCTGGATCACGTTTCACAGCTGCGTTGTTCAGCAAATTACTATGCGAATGCGATTTGAATACGCGCTGTTTAGCACTTGTGATACATTTTTAAAAGCCGGTGAATATATATAATATTCAAATGTATATCGAAATATCGGAAATGTGTTTAAAAATCGTATCACCGTTATCGAAAAAAATTATATCGCGATATATATTGATATCGAATTATTGTCCAGCCCTACCAGTATGTCAGTGTAAGCATGCTCCTGTGGTATAGATAATGGATAGTGTATATTGCCAGTATGTCATTGTAAACATGCTCCTGTGGTATAGATAATGGATAGTGTATATTGCCAGTATGTCAGTGTAAACATGCTCCTGTGGTATAGATAATGGATAGTGTATATTGCCAGTATGTCAGTGTAAGCATGCTCCTGTGGTATAGATAATGGATAGTGTATATTGCCAGTATGTCAGTGTAAGCATGCTCCTGCGGTATAGATAATGGATAGTGTATATTGCCAGTATGTCAGTGTAAGCATGCTCCTGCGGTATAGATAATGGATAGTGTATATTGCCAGTATGTCAGTGTAAGCATGCTCCTGCGGTATAGATAATGGATAGTGTATATTGCCAGTATGTCAGTGTAAGCATGCTCCTGCGGTATAGATAATGGATAGTGTATATTGCCAGTATGTCAGTGTAAGCATGCTCCTGCGGTATAGATAATGGATAGTGTATATTGCCAGTATGTCAGTGTAAGCATGCTCCTGTGGTATAGATAATGGATAGTGTATATTGCCAGTATGTCAGTGTAAGCATGCTCCTGCGGTATAGATAATGGATAGTGTGTATTGCCAGTATGTCAGTGTAAGCATGCTCCTGCGGTATAGATAATGGATAGTGTATATTGCCAGTATGTCAGTGTAAGCATGCTCCTGCGGTATAGATAATGGATAGTGTATATTGCCAGTATGTCAGTGTAAGCATGCTCCTGCGGTATAGATAATGGATAGTGTGTATTGCCAGTATGTCAGTGTAAACATGCTCCTGTGGTATAGATAATGGATAGTGTATATTGCCAGTATGTCAGTGTAAGTATGCTCCTGTGGTATAGATAATGGATAGTGTATATTGCCAGTATGTCAGTGTAAGCATGCTCCTGCGGTATAGATAATGGATAGTGTGTATTGCCAGTATGTCAGTGTAAGCATGCTCCTGTGGTATAGATAATGGATAGTGTATATTGCCAGTATGTCAGTGTAAGCATGCTCCTGCGGTATAGATAATGGATAGTGTATATTGCCAGTATGTCATTGTAAACATGCTCCTGTGGTATAGATAATGGATAGTGTATATTGCCAGTATGTCAGTGTAAGCATGCTCCTGCGGTATAGATAATGGATAGTGTATATTGCCAGTATGTCAGTGTAAGCATGCTCCTGCGGTATAGATAATGGATAGTGTGTATTGCCAGTATGTCAGTGTAAGCATGCTCCTGCGGTATAGATAATGGATAGTGTGTATTGCCAGTATGTCAGTGTAAGCATGCTCCTGCGGTATAGATAATGGATAGTGTGTATTGCCAGTATGTCAGTGTAAGCATGCTCCTGCGGTATAGATAATGGATAGTGTGTATTGCCAGTATGTCAGTGTAAGCATGCTCCTGCGGTATAGATAATGGATAGTGTGTATTGCCAGTATGTCAGTGTAAGCATGCTCCTGTGGTATAGATAATGGATAGTGTATATTGCCAGTATGTCAGTGTAAACATGCTCCTGAGCGCCACATTTCTGAATGAGTCGTTTCCCACTTACTCATTGTCACTGACCGATTGTTAGGTTCTTGTATTAAATTGGAACAATTTTACATTGTGTTATGATATGGATGATACGTAGCGTGGATCTGTGCATTGATGTAACAGGTGAAAACTTCGATCGCGTAATGGAACCTGAAAATATTAACTTATTTCAAAGATATTTTGCACGTTTAATAACGAGGTCCAGTGACAACTTCTCCGCACTATTGGAAATTTTGATTTTTTTCACCCAACCCTAATGTCCAGGTACTAACCCAGATTGTATGTGAAACATGTATTGTTCTCTGATGAGTCCAATGTCACTGTGTTTCTCACATCCGAGAGAATTATGGTGTGGAGAGGCCCCAAAGAGCCTTACCACCTGGGCTGTTGTGCACCCAGAGTGCAACACAGGAATGGATCAATCATGGGTTGGGTTGAAATATCATGGCATTTCCTAGGCCCACTACTTGGGCTAGATGGGCATGTCACTGCCAAGGACTACTGAACCATTCTGGAGAACCCAATGGTTCAAACATTGTACCCTGAAGGTGGTGCCGTGTATCAGGATGAAAATGCACCAATACACACAGCAAGACTGGTGACAGAGTGGTTTGATGAACGAGAAAGTTAAGTTAAACATTTCCCATGGCCTGCAGTCACCAGATCTGAATATTATTGAGCCACTTTGGGGTGTTTTGGATGAGCGAGTCAGGAAATGTTTTCTTCCACCAGCATCACATAATGACCTAGCCACAGTTTTGCAAGATGAATGACTGAAAATCCCTCTGGTCATTGTACAGGACTTATATCTGTGTTTTCCAAGGCAAACTGATGCTGAATTGGCCACAAAAGAAGGTCCTATACCATACTAATAAATTATTGTGGTTGAAGACCAGGTGTATTAGTTTCATTGTCCAACCCCTGTCATTATCTACATATGACATCATACAGGATAATGTGAGAGGATGGATTTGACTCAGTCACTTAATGGATCTGTCAATGCCCCCCTAACATTGAAAGCACAGTAAAATCCCTTTGTAACCAACCAGTTGCTGTAAGCCTTGAATTTGCTCTTGACTGCCTGTGTCTCATACAGAGCATGATGGGATAGGTGAAAAAGAGTTTCGCCACAGGGATGAATAAACTATCACTCATCTTTTTTCTTTTATTGATGAATTGTACATGTTTATTGTTCGGTTTCAAATTCTGTTACTGCCACGCTGTGTTGTTTCTCACTGTTATGGTAACAATGTTGTACTTTGATGACCTGCATGGTTGTGCCATGGGCTGAATATGTATCCTCAGAACAATTAAGTACTGTTTACCTCACAATTGTATCAAGTCCAGCCCTGGTTTAGACCATATACACAACTGTTCAAAAGTTTGAAGTCGCTCAGAATATTGCACATTTTCCATGAACACTAATTTTTATTAATCAAATGAGTTGCAAAATGAATAGAAAATATATGCAAGATATTGCCATGGTTGCAAATAATGATTTTTGCTTGAAATAATCTTATGCTTCAAACTTTGCTTTCATCAAAGAATTCTCTATCTGCTGCAATTATGCCCTTGCAAACCTTTGGCATTCTAACTGTTATTTAAGGTAATCTGCAGAAATTTTATGGTTTTTGACTCTGGGTGGACTGGTGGCTAGGGATCTGTGCCAGCAATTGGAAGATTGCTGGTTTGAGTCCCGTGAATGCCTTGATGATTCCCTTGAGCAAGGCCAATAACCTGCAATTGCTTTGTCCTGGGAATTACGTTAATCTACATCCAGGCCTGCAAGGAGGTCCTTCAAGGGACATGTGGGGGTTGGTGGCATAATTGGCACTCCAGCCACTGAAAAACAACACACCATTCCATTTGGACTAGTGTGGTGCTGAGGTATCACACGCCACATGGCTGCACTTCAGCTCCATCCTTGAGGTGGTTTGTTGTGTGGTGGTGTGGAAACGTGCTGTAATCAGCATGTGCTCCTTACCTCTCTCTTCCTGAAGCACTCACAAGTTGTCTGGCTTGATAGGCACTTCTTTTGTGCTGTATGGTCAAGGTGCTCCCACAACAGCTCAGCAGGGCTGAAATCCGGTGACTGCTTTTCTAGTCATCCTCCATCCATTGTCTGTTCTCCGGCCCATTTTAAAATTTTCCTTTTATTGATCAGTTTCAGACATGTTTTTTTTCTTTGAAACTTTGTCTAAAAGTTAACCATCCCAGAGTCGCCTCTTCACTATTGAGGAGGTGACTGGTGTTTTGCAGGTATTATTTAATAGGGTTGCCAGCTTAGGACCTGTGAGGTGTCTGTCTCTCAAACTAAAGGCTTAATCCTTCTGCACAGTTGTGTACCAGGGCCTCCTACTTCTCTTAGAGCCAGTTTGCACCATCTGGCGAAAGGAGTAGTGCACACCTTTGTAAGATATTTTCAGTTTCTTAGTAATTTCATGTATGGAATCGACTTCATTTCTCAAATCAACAGCAGACTAACAAGTGTCTGAGGAAAGCTTTTTCCTGTTGACCATTTGACAAATGCTGATGCTCCAGATAACCAAGTGGCCCAAAGAAGGCCAGTTCTATTGGTTCCTTAAATGGCACAATGATTTTCATCTCTGCTAACATAATTGCACAAGGGTTTTTTCCATGATGAATTAACCTATTAAAATGATAACTTAGGAACAGCCAACACAATGTGTCATTAAAGAACAGGAATGAGGGTTGCTGAAAATGGGCCTTTGTACGCCTATGTAGAAATTGCATAAAAATCAGTTACTTGTAGCTATAATAGTCATGCACAACATTAACAACATTGACTATATTAATAATCAATTTAATGTTAATAAAAAAACCTGTGATATTCATGCAAAAAATGAAAAATTCTCAGTGATTCCAAACTTTTGAATGGTAGTATTTCATATTAGAATTTTTATATAATTAATTTATATAAACGTTTGGAACGTAATTCTTCACTTGAGATAAAAATAGAAAAATAAGGAAACAAGATAAAGGGGGAGAAAAGCCCGATGGCCCAGAAGTATTTGTTTATTGATGACATTCCTGATAAGGCCTTTGACGGCCTCTTGGAGGGAACATGCCCAGGCAAAATGTGTTCGATGAATTCAATAAAACTGTTAAATTCTGTGTTTTGTGCATTCTTAAACATTCATTACACATCCAACAATATCGGTTAATACTGAAAAGAAAGAAAGAAAAGTTTAGTTGGAAATTCAAGGACATTCATTATCGGATGGATCTAAAAGCAGATAAGTGGAACAAAAAAACTACGCCAGGAAATGTAGTGCACTCATTTCATAATATGAAATATGAATAATAATATGAAATGCATACCGCTATAATACACATCCCGGTTGTATTTATTTGGCTCTTTTTAATTGCACAGAAAGAGTAAGCCCCGACTCCCAGTAGCATACAGCAGCCGTGCTTTTGGAGCCCCCTGGCCTCCACTGAGCGCCGCTGCCAACCGGCGGTCTTTGTCTTCTGCGTAGCCCGGCCCCACCAACAGCCACCCGGCCCCCTGCCCTCAGCCCCAGCCTCATCGCGTCACGGCATCGGTTTCAAAACGCACTTCCTGTCTCCGCTGTCAGCGATGCGGAAGATCAATGGGAACGGGCGAGAAAATAAAGATAAATAGATATAAAGCGGCAGGTGCGGGAAGGTGAACGTGGATATCGGGGAGCGGAGCGGAGCAGAGCACCGGGCTGCTCGGCGCCGAAGTTTAAACCGCTGCGATCGGCTGGGGATGATGAGCCGCGACGCCTCTTGGCGGTAATGCTGGGCAAGCGGGACACACCGGCGTGAATAATAAGAAAGTTTCATAAAAAAGTAAGAGAAGTTCATTCCGGTACCTGCAGAAACTGGAGGAAGAAAGGGAAGTTTGACGGGGAAATATGGAAAATAAGGTGCAGATGAGGAATAACCCACGCAGGTAACACTTTTTGTCAGTTATTATTTTATGTGCTTTTTAAGTTTAGTTACGAGTCGGAATTTAAGTCTTTGCATGAATTTGTATTATTATTATTATTATTATTATTATTATTATTATTATTTTAAGGTTGCTATCCGATTGGCAAACTCGTGAATATTTACCAACTCGCCGTATAGGAGGTGAAGTCGTTTAGCTAAATGCTAAACCACCCGAATGCCGGTTTATTTTCTGCTTCAAGTAGCTGCGGACAGTTGGTGTATAGAAAAAGACAAGTTTCTGGTATTCTTTTACAAAACGTGTGCGAATATGGCCGTGGTTTAGCTGACAAGGAATGTTTGTCGATCTTTATTTTACTTTCTGTCAACAGCAGAAAGTGCGGCGGAAACCGAGGCTTTAATACTGCGCTCCGAAATGCCGAACCCGATACACTGACTATGCCAAGTGATTTCTTGGTGGCAACGTGGTACTAAATAGGTTTGTAAAGTTGCACAAATAGCTGGTTAACGAGCGATGGAGGCTTCAGGACAGCAGAAAGTCAAAGGGATCCGTTTGCGTAGGTCGATGGGCACGTGTCGGATAACCCCCCCCCAGTTTCATTTTACCCTTTGCGTCGCCCTTAATAACTGAAGCGAAAACTTAATGAATAGTTTGTCCATCATCGCCATCTCCTGAAAGGAAGCTTGCTGCAAGTTCTTGCCTAAACGTTGCAAGATAATCTGGCCCGTCATTGCCTCTTGGAGATGTGCTAGGCAAGGCACATGAAGTTAATTTCCCCACCCTCAGCTCTTAATAAAGATGCAACAGCAAGAATGGCAGCATACTGGCATAAAAGTTGATATTCTACATTGATGTATGTAAAACTGACAGGAGGGAACCTGGAACATAGAGATGAAACAGAACTCATTTGGAAGTCCTAGGAGGAAAAACCTCTTGTGGTCCAAATGAAACTGGCATGTCCACAAAACCTCCTCCCTCCAGGACACACGAATGCCGCATAGTGTACAAGCTTCTCCTGAGGTCTCTGAATGGCAGCCCTGCATTGTCACAGCGTCAGCTGTGCTCTGAAAGCAGGGCCCCTGAGGCGCTGTGGTTCTCGCAGTCGTGGGGTGTTTGCGGATAACCGCTTCCAGGGTTACGTGGCTTGTCAGGGTGGGAAGCTCTGGCAAGCTTGTTGAATCCGGCCCCAAGCCTGTCGCTGCATGTAAGGCTGGTAGTGGAATGTTTCCCTAAGGCCCTGGGGTGATGTGTACGACCCCTTGCACGTGACAATATCAGCTGTGCATTGACTTTGCCGAGATCTTAATCTGGCCTTAAAACAATCCTATTTCTGTAATTATTCTAGCATTAACCACATCAAGACCTCTAAATGAAATAATGTTCTGCAGTGCCCTAGAGATGGAATAAGTTATACTAAATTCATAGGTATGTGCAGAGGCATGAAACTGTTTGGTTTTATTTCTTGTTAGTAGTATTTGTTTCCCTCTGCTATGTTGTCTGTTCAGCAAAATAATGTGATGAGATGCAGCACTGCTCTCTGGGACCTGGGAATGTCGCATTTTCATATTCTTGCTTTATCAGTTTGTAACTCTGACAGGCTGGCTGCTCCATGATAACGTTATCAGGACCTTCCAGTCCAAACGGACACAAAGGGCCTAACCCAAATTTTCCCTTTTTGTGGTTTGAGATGAAATGCTGCAAGGGTGTTGCATAAAAGCGGAAAACTTTATAATAGTTCTTTCATGTCTTTTCTTCATGTTTTAATATGAGAGTCATGGTTGAATGTAGTTTATTTCAGTAGTGCTTCTAGCTTAATCCATTCATTTTAAGTGCAGGATAGTTATTGTGATGTGAAATGCTTTTAATCGTATATCAATTTTTACAATTCCTGGTAAATCCTCTGATGATGTCCCATATTTTTTTCCTGAATAATGTTGTGGTTCTTAGTGTTAACTTAAGCGGTAATCATTTTTCGTGACGTAACCTTGTATGTTGTAGCTGTGTAACCGTGAGTAAGGCTCTTTACATCAGTGCAACATTCAGCTATATTAATAACCACATCGGTGTTATCAGTCACTTGTAACTAAAATTCATGCTGTGCTTTCTATAACTGTTTTGCTTCAAAATAACACAGTGCCGTGATTGGCTGTAAATGGAAATGGTAAGTCTCCAAAGAGCTCAACGAACACCCGCAATGCGTTGGGTTCATGGCACAGTTGATGAACAGGGATGTTTGGGCTGAAACGGTATGCCTTAGAATGCATAATGGTTAAACAACATAGAGTACAGTAGTCCAGTGGGTGGCATTACTGCCTCACATATTGCGGGTTCAGATTCAGCCTTTTCTTTGTGTGTGTGGAGCATGCATGTGGGTTTTCTTTGGCTATATCCTAAAATCCAAAGATGTAGGGGGATGGGCTCATTTCTAACATCACTCTTGAAGCATGAGAGCATTGGCATGTGTGTGCCCTGCGATGGACTGGGATCCCAACCTGGGTGCACCTTGCCTTGTGCTGTCTGGGAGAGGCTCCAGGGCCCTCTACCACCCTGTCCAGAATACGATGGATGGATGGTATATATACATATATATTTTTATTGTTTTGAATTAACCATTTCTTTCCTCTCTTTCCTGGTTCAGGCAGCTGAAGAAACTGAGTGAGGACAGTTTGACAAAGCAGCCAGAAGAAGTGTTTGATGTTCTGGAGAAGCTGGGTGAAGGGTGAGTCTTTAGATTGGATACTGAATCCACATGTTACCTGCCCACAGTATTGTGTATAAATTAGATACGTGATGATGAGGCTTTATGCTTCCGGCATTATAATGTGCATTGCAGTCAGTGTCAAAATTGTTTTTAATCATACGTTTGCAAAAGCACGCTTTGGAATTTGATTCGGTAACAGGGTGATCCTCCACATTGATGCAGCAGCTTCATATATCCATCTGTTGTGCTGTTTTGTGGTATTCTGTCATCACTGGCTGCATTTTAATAAGATTAGAGTGGAGGGTGTCGATAGTTGTCTAGGCAGTGACAGCATCAAGTTGTTCTGTGAAATATCTTAAACGTCTTTAAGGAGGTGGGAGAAGACCTCATGGTCCCATCACCTGCAGAAAAATGAGGGATTACAATGGATTACACTTCACCAGACAATCTGCATTGTATTACATTTAACAGAATACTATAAAGGGGGGAAGGGGAAACTTCTGGAAGGCTGTGAGGAGGGAAGGTCCAGTGTGGGATTCCCAGAAGGGATGTGGTGGTTTTGTTTGGTGGTACCCTGAAAAAAATAACCAGTGTTTTGAAAGGGCATGATCAAAGAGGGCTGAAGTCAGCTTGATTAGAAAGCACTTGGTTCTTTCTGAAACTGGCTTCGGCGCTTGATTTCGTAAGGGGAGAGCATGTCTCAGAGAGTGAGTGAGGTTAGACAGGCTTAGCTGACTTTTCACACCTTCTCTGTTCTTCTCTGCTCATTTTGTTTGACGTCTGAATGGCGCGGCTCCTTTTCAGGAACGGGAGCCCAGGCCGTTGGAGTAAACGGAAAGCGTGCTCAAGTCTGCTCTTCGTGGATGGCTATGCTATTTTTAGGCTGAGGCAGGGGAAGAGTTGGGGCGCCGTATACAGGCTACTTCTTCCAGTTACAAAAAACTGCTGTCTACTTCCTGTTTCTCAACTTCCTGTAGTGTGAAACATCCTCCTCACTGCGCTCATCGCTCGTAGATGGCTGACTGGGAAACAAAGCTGAGAAATATAGCTACTTCTCTTTAAAACTATTGTTTTGCTGCTTACCTGACAGGCTTTTTTCCACTAAGCAGTTTGCAACTTCACCCGTTTCTACTGCATATTGGCCCATATACCAATGTGATTGATGTTGTCTTTCATAGGAATTTTCCAACCCCAATTGCTCATCCCTTTAAAGACCATAAAGCTTTTTCAGTGGTTAATCCAGTCAGCTAACCAATGGAAACACTGACTGTATGAATAGGGCTCTCTTAGATGTTTGTATGCAGTGATGAGCACAAGTAAGCTGTATATAGAAGGTACTGTTTAAGATAAAGTGACTGACTGAGCCAGGGTTCCCCCTGGAGTTTGATTTCAATTCTTCACTTTTCTTTGTATTTTTGCTTCTACTAATCAAATTCTTCACTTTTTTTCAGCATCCGTTTTTTTTAGTCACTCTCTCGCCGCTTCTTAATAAATTAATCATTAAACTCACTGAATATACATCTCTTCTGACAATCACACTGTGATCGGTCAACTAACGGCATGGGCGAGTCACGAGTTTACTTGATAAGGTTGGGAGAATCGTGAATACTGTGTAAAAATTTGCGTGCTGGTGTGCTGAAAACATAATGTATAGTACGCATTTCGGAAATAATGTTATAATTACTATATATATATATATATATATATATATAACTTAAAGTACCAAGACAGCCACCAAAAATCACCAAATTTCTCCCACATATATCTGGTTATAAACACTTTCACCTGACAAAAAATCTAAACCGAAATACAAGGAATATGGACTTTATTTTACATTAAGCCTTTTCCTTATAATGGGCGTCAATGGAGGGGAAAACGCTTAACGTAAAATAAAGTCCATATATTCCTTGTATTTCGGTTTTGATTTTTTGTCAGGTGAAAGTCTTCATGACCAGATGTGTGTGTGCGAAATTTGGTGATTATTGGTCGCTATTTTGGTACATTAAACCATTTTGGTAAATTAAACGTTTTCACATTAAGCGTTTTAGAATGTCCCCACACCGATCGATAACATTTGCTACTTTTAGAACGGCCCATGCTCATTTGACATGGATCATCGACGATCGTGTGTCCGGGGCGCCGGGCCAGTTTTGATTAGGCCCTACGGGTGCTACGGTTGAAAATTGGGAAAAAATGAAATTCGACTTTTCAAAAATTCAAAATTCGTCATTTGAAAATTTAATTCGCCAGAGTGACGATTTGATGCCGTTTTTCTTCGTCACCATGGGTTGCGTTTTCGTCAATGACGAGAGTGACGAGCGGCAGCGGGAACCCTGCTGAGCGAATCGTACACCCATCTGTTTTCTAATATTCTGGTTAGGATCTTGGTGTCACGGAACCCTTTCTGAGGAGTACAGGCCGTGCAGTAGAGCAAATGTTAATGGCGGGCCTCACACACACTCCTTTAGCATGTCTTTGGGCTGTGGGATATATGCAGTCTATCTGCATATATTTCAGGCACACAGGTTTGGGGCTGTATTTGAACTTGTGAATCAGTCTGTTGAACATTGGAGTTTAACTTGAGATTTTCTGAGTGTATGGAAAGTTCTATCTAGGATGGGGGTGGTATCTATTTTTTTTTTTCCCCCCACCATCATACCTTCTAGACTTTCCAGCCCAGTATGTGGTATATGACAGTGTGTGTGTGTGTGTGTGTGTGTGTATTAAACAAAAAGAAAACATAGATTGCGTAGACTGCTGTTGACTCCAGAATCAGAGACGGCCTAAACAGGCTTATCAGGGTGGAAGTTGAACACTAGGGAAATGAGGAGACAACTTCTTGTTGAAGAGCCGTAAACATCACCCTTCATTCATTGACACCACTTGTCACTGCCTGATTTGTGGCCACATGCACACTAGGTTTAATGGCGTGTTAATGGCGCATTTTGTTTTTGTGGCATTAACCTATGTGCGGGTTTTGACTTGCTTTTTTAAAAAACTTAAGTGAGGCTCCAATTGCTGCAAAGCTGTGCACTACAGTATATCACCTCAATACAGCATCTCTGTATCAATTTCATAGAGGAGCATCTGTATTTTACTGTATTTAGAAATCCCAAAGGTATATTCATTATAATAACCAGGTATACTGTAATATTGTTATAGCCCTCAATGGCCTCAAGCCTAAATGTATCTTAAATGTTCAGGGATTTA
Organism: Paramormyrops kingsleyae; assembly: GCF_048594095.1. Lineage (NCBI taxonomy): Eukaryota > Metazoa > Chordata > Actinopteri > Osteoglossiformes > Mormyridae > Paramormyrops > Paramormyrops kingsleyae. The sequence continues at coordinate 25,367,709 of NC_132804.1, forward strand.
AATGCCTTTAAAGGGTGGTGTGTGGCTCAGTGGGCTAAGCCTCTGAACCCGTTCGAGCCCAGCCTAAGCAGAACATTCACATGGCCATGGGTTCTTTGAGCAAAGCCCTTAACTTCCATCCCCTTGGAGACCAAGATGGCGCAAAGGGATAAGAGGAATTTCCCCACGGGGATCAATGAAGTATCACAATTGTATTCCATTTATCTCCCAGCACTAGTGTAAAAGTGTGACCCTTTTGGTTTTGTTCAGGTCCTATGGCAGCGTGTTCAAAGCCAACTATAAAGAGACTGGAGAGATCGTGGCTATCAAGCAGGTCCCTGTGGAGTCGGACCTCCAGGAAATCATCAAGGAGATCTCCATCATGCAACAGTGTAACAGGTATCAACTGCCCCCTTTGGCATGCATGGGGAGCAGAAAGTTCTGGATCTTGTAGATGATTGTACGAGATGGAGGAAGGGATGCCGATTTAAGGAGTTTTGTCTGATGGGGCAATGTGTGGATCAGTGGGCTAGGGATCTGCTTCCATGTCCGGGAGGTTGTGGTTTTGAATCTCATAACTGACAGAGTAATCGTATCATCATTGGACCCTTGAGCAAAACTCTTATTCTTCAGGGGTGCTGGATGCTCTCTCAGCCCAGGCTTTCCCCACTTGTATGTTGTTTTGGATAAAAGTGTCCACTATATAAATAAAAATAAAAAGGCTTTGGTTTGCTTCACTGATGTCACTGATGTACCATCATCGGCAGTGTTGTGTGTTTACCAGTCTGCATGGTGACCATAAGAAACTCATTTGTGTCACCAGCCCACATGTCGTCAGGTACTATGGCAGCTACTTCAAGAACAGCGACTTGTGGATCGTGATGGAGTACTGCGGTGCTGGTTCGGTGTCCGACATCATCCGGCTGCGGAACAAAACGGTCAGCATGCTGGGCATTGCTCCTGCCCCTGCCCCCCCCCCCCCCCCACTGTCCTCTATACTTCATAATCCACATGATTTCCATGCCTCTTACATGCTCCGCCACAGCTGACGGAGGACGAGATCGCCACCATCACCCAGTCGACGCTCAAGGGGCTGGAATACCTGCACTTCATGAGGAAGATCCACAGGGACATCAAGGCTGGGAACATCCTGCTCAATTCAGAAGGCCAGGCCAAGCTGGCCGACTTCGGCGTGGCAGGGCAGCTGACGGTGGGCACTTTATTGAACCGCATAACTAAGAGCGCACACACACTGCTATGAAATGTCCTTTGGGATCCTAAGCTAGGAATTCGGTTACAGGTAGCAGTAAAGCAGACTTAAGTAAATTTGGACTATTGCGAAATAAATCTGAGATTTATAGCGTTTACCGAAGCACTAATGCATGCAAGTAAATTTACACTTTTTTATTTATTTATTTTTTTTTTATGTATCATTAGTACTGTGCCCCCCCCTTCAGCCCCACCCGATGGCAGTGCAAGGGTGGAGGTGGTTGGCGCTGATTTCCTTATTTCAGTTATCCACACCTGAGGAGGGGTGGATGGTTAAAAGGAGCTCCTTGCCTCCTGGGGGGAGGGTGGGTTGGGGGTGGGGTCTGATGGGAAACACTGGATAGTTTGTTTGGAATGGTTGCTAGAGGAACCTTTCTGGGAGGGTGGTGTTACAACCAGCTCGTACATAAAGGGAAAATACGCGCAAAATGTTCCGAAGCAGCCCGAGTTCATTAAAAACAATGGATTAAATAAATGCTGGTATTTAAAGGAATTTTACTAGGGGGAAACCATAAACTAGCAGGGTAAAAAAATCAACAAAGGGAAAGTACAGGTTGAGCGAATCGTCCATGTGCATAGTTACAAGATAACATGAGGCAGGTTTGTAGTACTTATTACAAGCATATTTTTGGCTTATGAGTTTTTAGCTATGAGGTGTCTTGAATGGTATGGGAGGGTAAGTCTGACTTGCGTAAAGCTTTGACTTGCATAAGGGTTTGTGGATCGGATTGCATACGTCAGTGGAGAGCTGCCTGTACTCCCCTCCCCTTTGCGCAGGGAATTCCGTTTTATCCTCTTTTCTGTACATCTTCCTATTCCTCAGTCTAGTCATAGTCGCGTTATGTACACCAGGGAGCAGGGAGTGACCGGACTGGAGTGACCAGTTTCTGTCCCAAGCAGCCGCCTACTGTAGCCACAGAAAAACAGATCCATGTAAAAAAAAACGCTGTTGGTGTTTACCTTTGTCTGATTTCTAAATTTATATGTTTCTGGCTTAGATTTTCACCCATTCGTGCTGCTATGAGACCCTTGAGTATTTTTTAAGTCAGCTACCTATAAGGTGCTGTTTTTGATCTCCAACCTAGGTCTGCTTTACCAAGGTGATGTTTGGGGCTAGGAGCTAACAATTGATACCAGTCTCAAGATGTAGGTTACAGGACAGTTACTGTGCTACAATTTCACACCTTAAGCAGAGGGGCGTGAGAGAGATGGGTTTGAGAGAGTGTTCAGATGCGTGATACTTTATTAACAAAACAAAACATACAGAGAAATGCTCTAAATCAAGGCTTGACAGTGGTGCTTGGTTCCAGGGTGGAGCCCATACATTCTACTGAGAAAACACATCTAGTACTTTTCCTTCTCCACCTCACAGCCGATGCTCCCTTGGTCAGGCCATTAGAGCAGATAAAAGACCTTAAGTAACTGCAGACATCATTTAATTATTTTGCGGAATTGGAAAATTTACTTCAAGTTGTGTGACGACCCACCCCCTCTCCCCCATGCCAGGACACCATGGCGAAGCGTAACACCGTCATCGGCACTCCCTTCTGGATGGCGCCGGAGGTGATCCAGGAGATCGGCTACAACTGTGTGGCTGATATCTGGTCCCTGGGCATTACAGCCATCGAGATGGCGGAGGGGAAGCCGCCTTATGCTGACATCCATCCCATGAGGGTGCGTCGTCGTCCGCCCTACTGTGCCCGACGCATCTGTCTCTCCGTCTGCCGCTCTCCGTCTCTTTCTTGCCTGTGACCGACTGACCAACCTTTGTCAGCGCTCATCCTCCTTCTCATAACAGCTGCTGTGGGAGACTGGGACTAAAGCCACAGTGCAACCTGGATGACACGACTGAATTATTCATTTTAAAAACATCTTTAATAGTTTATTAATGTACCCTGAGGCCAGCTCCAGTTCTGTATCTGTATTCTGGTGAACGTGGCCTGTCTGTCCGCGTTTGCTTTGCGTCTCTCCTGGTGCTTTGGATTGTAGCTGAGGGTCTGTGGATGTTGTCCTCCTCCACAGGCCATATTCATGATCCCCACAAACCCTCCCCCGACGTTCCGAAGCCCGGACCGGTGGTCCGAGCCGCTCAAGGACTTCGTCGCCCAGTGTCTTGTGAAGAATCCGGAAAACAGAGCGACCGCCACACAGCTGCTTCAGGTACGTTCCTGACCCTCTCCAGGCGCCCCCCCCCCCCCCCACCCATCCTCCAGGTGCCCCCCCACCCATCCTCCAGGTATACTCTCTCCCCTTTGACCCAAATTCACTTGAGATTCACCTCCTCACTGTGTCCTGTATATGTGAAAACCCAGTCATTCCCTAATACATACACCAGTGACTCGTCCCATGTTGGTATTTACCCTTATTTTGTATTCCACCGCACTTTGTTCTTGCATATTTAACATCCCTAAAAGCATTTTGCATTTCTAATATCAGGCACGCTGTCCAGACTATAAGATTAGCCTGGACATTAGTACTCTGGCACTCATACAAATACTCTGGACGTTGAGCTCCTAAAGTTATGTGTGGCTGCTCATGTGAGAGACCTCCCTGCGGGTGTGTGTGTGTGGGGGGGGGGGGTCTTGTCTTCTGGGGCAGCCCATTTGCTTTGCTTTGCTCTTCACTGTCCCTCTTTCCCTCAGCACCCTTTCATCAAGGGTGAAAAGCCCAACGCCATCCTGAAGGCTCTGGTCACTGATGCCATGGAGATCAAGCTGAAGAAACAGGAGGCCCAGCAGAGGGAGCAGGACCAGGAGGACGACGAGAACTCAGTACGCTGCGGTTCTGACTGACCCCGAGCAAACCCTTCCTGTTCAGTTGTGGTGGTCTTGGAGGCGTGTCCCCAGTCTGTGTGTTTGGCTACTTGGGGACTAACATTAATCACAGCATGGTTAAATACCACCCATTATGAAACCCTCCTGTCTGCATTTAGCAGTTTTCTGATCGGAGAGAAAAGGCTTCAAAACACCTGTGTTGTTTATGGGTATTTTTAACTTCTCAGGAAATATCAAAATAGAATAGTTGATTGATTATTTCCATACGGTGATCAAAAAGTGTGTCTTCACCTGCTCTGTTTTGCTCTCCATCAGACCCATAGACTTATATGATGATGGCAAGCTTGGTGGTCACAGTGCACGGTCAACCAGCATGCAGCACCCCCTGGGGGTGAAGGGCCTTTGTCAAGGGCAACTTAACACGTCGCTCCCAAAATAATCAATATTTGGTCTGTCTGTGTCTTTTTTTCTTGTGTTATTCCAGGATGAAGATGATGTGGACCAAGGAACGATGGTGAGAGCAGGTTCCGGCGACTCCGGAACCATCCGGGTGGCTGTCCCCATGGAAGAAGCCTCGCGCACGATGGTCGAAGTCGACTCCACCTTGGACTCACGGCTCGGCACCATGGTTGTTAACTCGGACGAGGAGGATGAGGAGGAAGAGGAGGGCAGCACCATGAAACGTAAGAGGAGCCCCCCCAGGCTGCCATTTTCCTGCCTACCATTGCATCTTCGGTCCTTGTAGTTTTCACTGAGGTCCACAGGATGTCCCCAGAGTTTCACTTATGAGAACCATCACCTCACTTTCCTCTTAAGAGATGCAGGTTATACATTTGCAGTTTATCGAAAGATAAACTATCCCTTGTTTTGAAGCACAATACTGAAACTAATACGAGAGTTAATTGTATTTTATTTAGAAGGGTACGTATTCATATTTAAATAAAAATCACGAAGAAACAATTATGGATGTCAGGCCAAACATGTTTGTCTACAATGTTGCATTGTAATGTGTCCTTAATGCAGTGTTTCCCAACCCGTTCCAATATTTTGGGTGCTGAGAGGAAGCAGAAATGTGGACTGTCCGGTGTTCCCCGAGGACTGGGTTGGGAAACACTGCCTTAATGTATATGCATGAATTTTAAAGAGTTTGTGCAGGTACCTGTCATGCTTTTGACACACTGTCACAATATTTAATAGTATCTGATATTTGAAAGGAACTAAGACGAATTAAATATCGATTAAATATTTCTGTCTTTATTAGAATTAATATCCAGTCTCTTTCACTACGTCCTGATTTACAATATCCTGATATTTCTGTCCTGTTGTTTGTGGTTGAGATACTCATGCCTTAATGCATGTGTGCATTTTGAGTCAAAGAAGATGATGGTGTGTGTTAACTTGGCCATTTCAGCGGCTCTCCTAAAGTCACCCCAGCATTTGCAGCAACCATCCAATACACCCATGAATTTGTTTTGACATTACTACTAGCAATGCTAATCAATACCTTATTGACTTTTTTAAAACTAATTAAATTAAGAGAGCTGGTGGTGAAATTTAACAAATGCATGGAGTGGCTGAGGTGCCCCTGAGGAGAGGTTTGGGAACTGAAGTGTTCATCTAGCCAGCCAACAAGATACCAGTGACGTTTTGGAGAACAGAAGAAATTCGTGTTCGTATGTTGTTTCTCATAACATTACAATCTATGCAAAATTATATTGTGTTTTTTGTTTCACGCAAATATACATTTACTACCTAGATTAATAGCTTTAAACATTTCCTTTGTCTGCCAAAGACTTTTGAACCGCACTGTATATCCCAGAGGTTGTTGCTGAGTACGTTTCCTCTGCATTAATTATTACTGATGATGTGTGTAGAATATATTCGCTAATTTGTTATGGTCTCATCTTTAAAACTGCCATCAAAAGCCCTATATCTGTCACTCCATTGAAGGAATCAGCTGTCTATATCGTGCCTTTAAAATAACAGGATAGATTAAACCCTTAATATGATCAGTAGATGGATCAGTTGGCCACGCACACTTTCCATTCCGTCCGGTAGGAAATTAATCTAATTTGTATGGATTAATTTAGAGAGCGGTGAAGAAGGCATTAGTGGAAGAGTGTGTGGAGAGTAATGTTTTCCCCGTAAATTAGATTGCAGTTCCCCTCTTAAGCTTTTACCTGGGGTGAAGTGTTCTGCCACAGTTCTAACTTTAGGATAAGTCATTGATTTCTCACTGGAAATGCTAGAGGAATTAAATGCCTATTGCTTCTCAGTACCAGATAGCTAAGATGTAACCATCAGACCGAGGACTGGTCCGGTCCCCATAAATAATATGGATGATTGTTTTTCTTTTGTAGGGTGTCTTCTTGCTTTTGTCCAGAATCACCTGCCCATGGGCTCAGATCCCATGGTTAGAAGAGAACCTCTCCAGCTATGCTGGCTGATCCTGCTGCCTGACTCTCGGCCTTCCCAGCCCTGTTGCCTTTCTAGCTTGAAAGCTGTGTGCAGCGTTCCCATCTATGTGCCTCTCAATAGAACTCCCAGAGCAGGTTGCCCTTAACTGAAGTTCTGATTATTTTGACCTGCTTAGTGGTAGGGCCTGTTTATCGTCGAAAAGGGGTCTAAAATGACCCGGTCTGTCGGAGCAGAGAACTGCATGGTTTAACCTCGCAGGGGGTTAAACTGAAGGCTTAGGACGGAGGATCTTCAGGGTAGTTCAGGGTTCTTCAAATCTGAATCGCTGTTCCAAATCCAGGCCTTGTTTTCAGTTCTCCCAGGTAGTTAGTTTAATAATTACTGATTCTGATTGGTCAGAGGCTTCACACCTGACTGACAGGCAAAGGAAGGCTAGAAAACTAGTGATTTGAATAACCCTGATCTATTTAGTTGACTGCTTTTAGAAATACAGATGCTGACATCTTTAAAAGGATTTCAAAGAACATACGAGCTTTACCACTGGTCAGTTTGGCTCTTTGTGTGCAGTATGAACAGAGGCTTATCCCTGGATGGCTGTTGTCTGACTGCGTATGAACAGAGACCACTGGATGGTTGGTGTTAGTGTGTGTGTGACTGACTATAGAGTGGCCTTTGGCTGTGAACTGATCCCAAAGTAGCTAAAATGTCAGTTCCATGGGAACATGGGGTGCGCTCCGGATTTCAGAGGGTCCCAGCATTCGGACCTAACCCTGAGTGCTTATGAAGTCTGGACCCTCGGTTGTGCTAACCCTCCCCCCCCAATCTTCCCCTGGCATCCTGGTCTTTCTCATTATGCCTCCCCGAACGACCTAGCGAGGCAGCGCAGGGCACCTGCGATGGAGGAGGCGCCTGAATAATGGATGATGTTGTGAATTAGTGATGAGCGGAGTGCCCTTTCTCAATGGGGGATAGAATGCAGGACTACAGGCCTCATGAGCGGCCAAACAGCGCAGTAGGAAAAAGAACAAGAATGGAATCTTTTAAAGGCTTTCCAGTGCGTGGGGCTCCTCGAGCAGTTCTCATGCATTATTGTGCCCATGTGATGGAAGCTGCAAGTGGAGTCGTTTTCTCTGGAGTTTAGTTTCCTCTCCCTCATCTATGGTGGCATGAAGTACAGATGATCGTAGAAATGCAGAATATACATGCTCGCATTTGCTGCACTTATGTATTTTGTATTCAGCCCCCATGCTGTCATAAAAATTTTACTCCACTTCATTTTTGCACTCTATGTGGTCTTGTTTGCAGCCCTGGGACCAGCCAAGCAGAATATTATTTTATACTTTTTAATTGTCTAATTTAATCCAGATCCATCCATTTCTTCAAGTACCTACAAGACTTTTTGTAAACACATTCGATACTGACCACATTTTATAGTTTTGGTATGAATGTAAAAATTAATTTAGTTGGATTGGTTCCCCTTGAATGCTGAAAATGTTTTATCGGAAATGTTATTGTCACTGTAATGAGCAGAAGGAAGGACTTCTCTTTTTGACTTAACCAAACAATGAGAGAATTAAGAACTTCAGCGCAGGCCAGAGCATGTTTGCAATTAGAAATGCAACAGGAATTTTATTTTTTTTCCCCCCAAAAGTTTTGATGATTTTAACAATGAAATTCTCCAAACGATAGTGTGTTGCACACTATAATTCATTGGCCTGGCTCTTAGTGTTAGCATTGGTGACCCACTGGTGTTGTCCTTAATGTGTGAATCTGAAGTATTATAGTAATGTTGGCTTGTAATGCACGACTCCTGGAGTTGATGTCAACATTTGACTTCCCAAGTTGTAGCTCTGGAAAGTGGTATTAAAGAAAGAGCAGGGAGGCCCTCTGTCCAGCCAGTGTGCGCTCTGATAAAGGTTCTGTCGGATGGGATTACCCTGATATTACCCTGGGATTGGGATTACCCCTGGATTACCCCGGGATTACCCAGGCATCCTGCCACTTGCCCAGCTGTATTTCAACTATATTTTTAAAGTATTTTTTCGTCTTTTATTTAGTCGTTATATGTTTGTATGTCTTAAATATTTATATTGGTATTTACATACAGACTGTCCCTGTCTTGCAACCTTTGCGACTTACAAAGACTTGCATATACGTCTGAAGTAAAAAAATTTTTTATATATATATTTTTAATTTTTAAGTAAATGTATGTAAAAATATTTCTGCCCGCCATATGCCTGGCAGTGCTACACTACCTAGTGCACACTGCGTGCCGGATGATAGTATCCATGGGCAAAAACTGTAGTCTGTGATAATGCGACCATCTCAGCCTCACACGCATCTCCCACTCTCATCCTCACTCCTAATAGTCAGTACCAATATCCTATTCCTGCATACATTTCCATTTCAACGTACAGCCTGTCTGCTGGAACAGAACCCTGTCATAAGAGGGAAATGGTCTGTATTATGGTTGTAATACTTTTCTCTGCTGACCAACCAGAGAGACATTTAATCTATGTGTGACCCCTGCATCACGGAGCTGAAGATTAAAATGAAGGTATCTTGACCTAGCAGCAGCCTCTTCCCTTTCTGTGTGGGCAGACGAGATTCCGTCTGCATGGCTGACTGTCTTCTCTCTGAAGGACCTTAGTCACAGCTGGAGAGAAGTTGGGCCCTAGAATCAAACTGTGGTGTCAATACACGGTCAGAAAAGCTGCTGATTTATTGTGCCGTTTGATATCAATAGCATGTGAATTTGAAGGATGTTCCGTGTTTGTTTTGTAGGCCGGGGAGAGACCGTGCAGCCTGCCAAGCCATCTTTCTTACAATATTTTGAACAGAAGGAGCAAGAAGCAAACAATTGTACCAAGGATGATGGTCATATAGCGGACAACCGCAAGCTTCCAGCAGAGGGCGACTTTGCTTTGGTAAGTGGGTGTCAGCACTTTGTTATGCAGTCAAAACATTGATGTTAGGCTGAAGGAACACATGTGCAAGTCTGCATCCCCTCTCTCTCTCATCTGCTTTTGTCTACGTCTTTAGCTTTGTTAACGTTGAGGCAATTTCAAGTTGTGACCTTCAGACTTTCCTGCAGTCATCAACCTTGCATCCTAATTCAGTTGTAAAGTCAAATCTCATTAAGATTTATATCCATATCTAACGTGGATTCTGACTTAAATTTAATTAATATGTACAGCCTTGTCCTATCAACATGACTTGAATTCCAAAAATACATGCATTGTTCTTCATTATGTCAAGTTAATTTGATTTTGATCCTTTTTGAAAGGAGGCTTTTTAAAAACTCCTTTTTGAAAAGCAGGTTTTGCCAGTTAAGTTGACATGACTTTAGATGCATCTGATATTTGGTGCCCTTTATTACCCCCCCCCCCCTCCCAATAATTGTCTTCCTACCTATTTGCAGATTTAACACATTATCCATGAGAAAGGTGCTGTACACTCCAGGTTTTTGTTAAGTTAAACCATTCATTATTTTTTTGGGGGGGGACATAGGAGGCTTGTTTTAATACTTTTTACCCCAGTCATGGAGATGATTTGAAAAATGATTGGCTGACTGATACATTGTGACAATGTGGCATCAGTGATTATCTGACAGATGCATTATGGCATCTCTGAAGACCAGTTTTGCTCCCTGTGCTGCGGTGGCCGTCCTTGTCAACACGCATAGGCGCTTTTGACATGCAGATTTGTCTTCCTGTGCTTTGAGGGACTAGGTGGGACCTAATTTCCAGGCAGCCCTTCGGTTTGCAGGCGGCCTCCTGAGAATCACCGTGGGCCTCTTTTCTGCGCTGGCCCTCATTCAGTGCCCTGCCCCCGTACCGTGGAGTATGCCGTGTATCTCCAGGAATATACTTCAATATTTTAGGCTCCTTTGGATATAAGCATCCGCTAACATCGAGTGAATGAGGAAAAAGGAAGAAATTGTGTGATCATTCTCTAGTTTGTGGAACACTGTTGAAACTGAATGCTGTTATAGGGTAGTGGTGGGGAAGGCATGAAGGGTAGGTGGTTTGGTGGGAAGGCATTTCCCTTATGTGTGGATAAACACAAGGCATGGACAGACTATCATTACTATCCGCTACACTAGCAGGAAGACTATTCCATACTTCCATACGTAAAGAAGTGTTTTCTTAAATTCAGTTTAAAATGTTCTCCTGCTAATTTCCACCTATGGCCACGAGTTCTAGTATTTAAACTATTATTAAAGTAGCCATTTGGCTGAACAGCATCGAGATCTGTTAGAATGTTATATACCTGGATCATGTCCCCCCTTAATCTCCTTTGCGCGAGGGTGAACAGATTCAGCTCAGCTAACCTCTGTGTATGAGGTCTTCTGTTGTTTCACACAAGGCTCCAATGGGCATTTTGAGAAGGCCATTGTTAATCCTTCCCAGCCCTTTTTATGAGCTTCATAGTTTTCCTATAAAAAAGCTAGCGGGTAAACAATGTAAATAGGAGAATCTTCCCCAGACAAAGGGGATTAGGTAGTTTGGTGAAGGTGACATGGGGAAATCTCCCTAATGGGTGAGGAAAGGTAGAATACAGAGTAAAACTAGGTCTGACATAGGTACTCTAAGCCCAGATACAAGTACCGATGCTTGCACTGGGGGTCATTTCATAGCCGAAAAAGACAGTGAAAGCATGAAAAAGGCGATACATGGATTATCCACTAAGAAGATGGCATTTCAACTTGCTGTCTGCTAATTAGCGCTGCTTTTTTTTGTGTTTTTGGTCTCTGTGAAAACCCGTGGTTCGATGGGCTGTCTAAAGCCGTCCAAAGCAGTGTACTGTATGACAAACTTTACCACCTCAAAGTATTATCCTATCCATCATTACAACATTATGCTTGGTCTTCAAGAGCAATATATAGTGGGACCCCCGTATCCGCGGTTACTGTTTCAGGTTGTTTACAGCGGTCAGAAAAAAAATCGAGAAATAAATGGTTCATAAATTTCAAGCCGTGTACCAAGCGAGTACAGGCTTGCATGGTGAAATCGGCCATCCCAGCCACGCCCAGTACTTCCTTTGTCCCTGTATCCATGCTTCCCCGCAGAATTGCATTCATTATTGAAGTGCATATCATAAAAAAAAGTATAAAAAGCATGTTTTTTTTTATTGCCCCTTCATCCCTTGATACATGATTTTTTTTTTTTTTTCCCCCCCATTGCTCTATCGTGTCTTGAATTAGGCAGAAATGTCAGAATCTCTTTAATTGGAGAATAATGTACAGTACTGTATAATAATATACAATGTACTTTATTACGGTGTTTAATGTTGGTAATGTCTTAAATTATGCACTGTATCAGTTATCCTTTACCATATGTATGTACATGAAAATCGTGTCGTATTTGAAGTCCGCGCATGATGTGCTATTAGCAGTGGTTTCGGCTAGAGGTCGACCGATATTGAATTTTACCGATACCGATAGCTAGGTTGGTCCGTACTTGCCGATAACCGATTAATTAACCGATAGTTTTTTTTTCTAACATATCAACTTAGTCTGCTTTAAAAAAATGATCAGTTCACCAACAAAAAAACAGTACTGAATCATGAAAATGTGCTATATGAAATGAATATGAATATATTAATAAATATTGAGGTAAATTAAAGACATGCTTTCAAACTGAAACAAAAAGTAACACTCCAAATAAATAAAAAAAGTTACATACAAAATGAATTATAATAATTATAATTATATAATTATATAATATTATATAATTATATATAATATTAATTATATAAATGTATATTATATGTGTAGTCTCCCACTATATTTGCTTCTATTTTGAAAACTTTTTTCTCTCTCCATAGGCAGAGGATGACCAAACTGTTTGTGTAATCTGTTAACAACGCTCATTATATACCCGTCTTTTTAGGCAAGAACCAGATAATGAGTGTCACGTCATGAAATGGTTTTAATACGAAGGGAGCTGTATTACGTGATAACAAATTTAATAAAAACATCGTAAGTTAGGCCTATAATAGTAATGATTTAATTTCAAACAACAAATATATTATATAGAGAAGGTGAGCAAAGTATCAACAGAGCTTTTTGAAACTCTGAATCAGTAAAACACTGCGTCGCAAAAAGATTCACTGTTTCGAAGCGCTCCAGTCGGATCCCCCCACCCCCCCGGCAAATCGCACCCTGTGCCTGAAGATAAAAAGAACTGAAATCGAACGCATTCCTGATGGTAACAATCATGACATTAAACATTTGGGTCGGACTTGCGTGTATTTTTGCCACATTATTTTAACTGCTTGATGTACTGCTAATGTTAGCGTCCTCTCAGCCTTGTCGACAAACATACTGCTGTTCTTTCTCCAATGCATAATGTAATCAACAAATGAATTACTTTATATTGAGATGAAAACATGTACTGTAGTGTACTGTATATACATACCTTTTCGCTGTCTGTGTTTTAAACATGCATTTGAAGTGTCAGCGTTGTCCGTGCACCGCGCTCTCTCCAGGCAGCTTGCGCTCTCTTTGCAACGAACAGTACAAAAGCACGTGCTTTACAGCGATTTTCCCCTATAGAGGCGGCTCTTGCCATAGATATATATGTTGGCTCTTGCACTGTATAAGGACAACAGACCGTTCTCAGCCGCTTCAGCTCTGACGCAACCCGGAAAAACTATCGGCGTGGATTTTTGCCGATAACCGATAGTTCCGGGAATCAACTATCGGTGCCGATTAATCGGCAAAACCGATAGATCGGTCGACCTCTAGTTTCGGCCATCCGTTGTAGGCCTTGGAACGTATCACCCGCAGACAAGGGGCAACTGCTGTACTGGGTAAAAGCTTACATTATTTTCACTGCACAAGGATTATCGTTTATTTTCTCTCTCCATGCTAGTGTTTGCTGCATGGTGTGTTGTAGCAGAGTGCTTGTGGTGGAAAATGTTGTTTGTTTTTAGATGTTTAATTAGATGACTTGTGTTGTATGGATTTGTTTCATACCTCCTCTTGATATTTTGTCAGAGCACAGTTTGCAGTCCGTTATAATATTTTTTTTCCATTAATCTTGAAGTGCTTCCACACTGCAGACATTTTGTGGTCCCGTTCGTTTCACTTAATGAATTATCAGTGATATTGTTATTAAGTGGTATTGATTTATGGGCATCAGTGTATTGTGATGAGGATTAGCACTGTATCGGACCCAATACGAATAATTATTATTGATACCAATGCTCCTCTCTTACGCATCATTATATATGAACTCTTGGTTCTAGCTCACAGTGGCTTCCAGCAGTCATTTCAGTGAGATTAACAGACTTTGCAGCAGTGAAATCTATTATTCGATAAAAATGTAAAGAATATATACTATATCAGTTTTTAATCGATTTACTAATAATTTAAATTTGCACTGTAATGGTGCTACAGTGCTATACGCTCAGTGTTTATGACTATTACTCTCCCAAGAGACACTTTGTTTATTTTTCTCCATTCCATCTATTTGGTTCAAATTACTATTTGGATCTAAGTGTTGGAAATATATTCAGCATGTTACCCAAAACACGACTGTGAAATAATTTCAGTCAGAAATTTGTATTTTTTGTTTTATAATGCTGGTTCTTTTTTTAAAATAAGAAACCAGCTTTAAAAAGTTTCTCCCCCAATTTAAGTTTTACCCATGGGAACTTGTCCAGCTAAAAAAAATTTTTCTTGTGCTTGATTCAGCTCTTTCTTGGGTGGGTGGCTGAGTTGTCGGTCTTGATTGTAAAATGCATAGTAGAGAAGGGGGGGTTGGACAAAGGGCCATATCACTGCTATTCAGTGAAAACTGTGTATGTCCATTTTTTGACAATTGTGACTTTTTACTATCGATGGAATATGCCCATTATCTGCCTACTGGTAGCATTTGACACATGACCAATGATGGTATGTTTTTTTTGAAGTTATCTATTTAAGTAGTATTTGTTTGTACTAGGTATTTATGGTGGTCATTCGTATGGATTATAAACTAGTTAGCTTAATTACATCATTAACTGTGAATATCAAGCGTGATTAGTTTGTATCTTGTTAACACTGACATATTTGCGCCTCTGACAACAATCCAAGTCCATTTCAAACATTAAACTATTTGCTGATGGCTGTTTAAAGATTTAAAAAAAAAAAAAAAAAAAAAAGATTTTTGAAGGTTTCTATTTGTTGTTCTAAGCTTGTCTCATTACGTGTTCTTAGGTTTATTTTGTAAAGTAGTTTCTGAGAAAATGCGCTTCTAAAATAATGGCTTTTTGTTTTTCACTTAACAGCGATGATATGCACTTTTCCTTGATTGATTTTTCTGACTTAAGAAATTCTCCTACTTAACATGTCTGCTAACCTTTTGGAGATGTCCTTGTTTACATTGCAGTCTTGACCTCAGCATTGATCCTCAGAAAATAGACGCCGTTGTTATTTTTAAGCTGTTGATCCCGCCCATAAGTTCTGCACTTTTAGGAACATGTAGGGTCGTTTTGTGTTTACTCACAAGCCTCTTCGCTTCTTTTCTAATCAGGATACATGTACAATCACACCGTGACTTATTTCCATGGGTTTATTTAACTTGTATTACATACTGCTGCCTTGTCTTCTACATCCCTTTCAATCCTCTATCACGGTTTGTTACCTCCAGAGGGTCTATAACCCTGGAGTCCCAAGTTAATCAGGGGCTGAGAGCTTAAGGCCACAATAAGCTATGCTTTTCTGATTTGTACAGCACTTCAGTCAACTCTGGTTGTCTGAAATGTGCTATAGAAATAAACTGAACTTGAAATAGTAGGATATGCTGGTTATCTTGTAATAAAGTTCTCTTGCTCTCCTGGAGGGGTGCGGAAGGGGGGATAGATGTCTAGGGTACTGTTCTCGTTTCCTGGTTCAGACCTTCTCATATATCCTGGAATCCTGATACATAGTGACGGCACTGGGAGAGATGATTCTGAACAGGAGAACATCTCCGTGCAATTCCTCTTACTCTTGTTCCAGCCGATTTTGGGGTGGTAATCTCGCTTCTGACAAAGCCTGCGTGTCCGCAGATGCAGAGCTGGAGTGTGGATGAGCTGAAGGCCAAGCTGGCTGCCCTGGAACCTCAGATGGAGCAGGAAATCAAGGAGATCCATCAGCGCTACCAGACCAAGCGCCAACCCATCCTGGATGCCATTGAGGCTAAGAAGCGTCAGAAGAACTGAGAGGGGTGGCATTCCAGACCCGATCCTTTTCCTCCATGCTGGAGAAGACTTTTGGCCAATACTTATTCCACAAGCTGGACTTTCACTGTCAAACAGAGGTCTCCTTATTCCTCATTCTTCTAATGCTTGAGAAATGACCATGTAGTGCTGTGAACAAAAACTGCCAAATGGGTGTTTTTTTAAGCATGTTTCTCCTGTCAAGGTTTGGAATACCTGTTACTCCAAACTATTTCAGTGATCACTTTTGGTACTGGATATCTCCCCCCCCCCCCCCCTTCCCCAGGAACTGGGTATGAAAAGACTGTGGTACCGATATTCAACCTGTGGTTTATGTTACATCTCGGTTGCCTTGTTTGCATCTGTTCTGCTTTGAATAGGAATCTAGGGTTGAAAGGTTACAAATTCACCAGTTTGAAATAATTTGAGTTACATTGCGAATTGTCATATTTTAGTGCTCTTTCGGTACTAATGGTTTTAATTCACACACCTTAACTTGGTAAGCTCTCAGGAGTGATCAATACAGTGAAGTATGTCGCAACTTATGCAACTAGCCAAAAGAAAGGGACAATGTTCGGAAAACCCAAATGCTGATCGACCCCTTTGGGTTACATGGACTTTTCCTGAAGAGTCTTTTGTTTCATGGTATGAGATCTGGCAAAAAAGTCGCCTCTTTAGACTATGGTGCATTTTTGCTTATTATCTCTTTCTTATTTTCAGCAAATAATCACTTAGATTCAGGGAGTTTTAACTGTGCATTTCATACATTCCAGGTTTTAGGAAACAAGAATATATTTTTAAAATAGCTGTTCCTTAATATTACAGGAAATGTAGCTGAGTTTTTCCTAACCAGGTGTTTTCATGTGTAACCTGGCAACTCAGGTCAGATCTGTTCAGGTTCTGTGGTGTATAAATGTGTAAAAAAAAAAAAAAAACCATGCTGAGAATATATAAAATGGATAATCTGACAGAATCTTATTTTGATTCGAGAGGGACTTCAGTTTTATTGCGTGACCCAGCACAGAACAGTGTCCTACTCATTGTTCTTTATCCTCTGAGGAATATGATTTATTGTATGTGTATATATGGAACTAAAACTATGAACTGTGTGTTGAATAACCAAATGACCCCTTGATGATGTTGCATTGACACTGTTTTTTTTTCCTCTTGAATGCTGTAGTAGTTATATCACTGGAAGACATTACGTCTTAATCTGAATGAAGAACCAAGCCGAAGCGTGGTCCATAACTTGAGATTCGTTAATTTTTGTACATGCCTTGAACTTATCAGTGTTTTGTAATTTTGTTTTTAGAATGTTTTATGAATTAAAGGTTTTAGCTACTAATTTGGTCATTGTAGTATGATTTGGTTGCAGCAGTGCTGTCTGAGTCATGCCCTTATACATATCAGTGATTAATCTGTTTTGTGAAGGTAATAAAATTTCAGAGAAGACGCACAGGTACGCAGCCATTGAATGACAGGTGCATGCTCTTAATAGCAGACAAAACGCACTTAGTCCTATGTAGCAGACTTGTTTGTTTTAGGAGCTAAGTTTTATTGCCTTGGCATTGTATTTCTTTGACCTGTCCTTTATTGGCCAAAACAGCCTGTGAATAAATTTTTAATGGGGTGACTAAAAATATGAGTCTGTCTCCACTGCAGTCTGTCTGTGGGTGTTTATTTAATGTGCCAAGAGGGTAAAAAAATGCTTAAGCTGCTCACGTAATCAGATTACCCTTGTTTGTCTAGTTTAAGGATAGGTTAACATGCAGGCAGCTAACTAGTAGTTTAATAAGTGCTGGGAGAGAGTGGAAATCAGTTACCAGTACCACAAAACCAATTTATATACTGGTTAAAAACAATCTTTAGAACTCCATTATGATGAACTTTTTAAAAATAACTTAACACCAATATTTTGTTTACTTGTTTTATTTGTACTTCATACAGTTTTGAAACTCTTTTTATTTCATGGCATTGACAGTTTCATACCTGTTGATACAGTAACTATTTACAACAGAAATTCAAGTTGAATATTATTTTTCCAGGGTTCAGCTTCTGTGCCCCTTATCACATGACTCCGTAACAAGTTTACCAGCCTGGTTAGTTACCTCTTTTAGTTAATAAAAAAAAAAATGTTTTTAGTGTAATTGACTTAAATGCATCATGCTCACGCATGCCTAACATGCCTCTGTACTGAATACATTAATCTACATTGTGTCTTCATTACTAGTTCCCTTACACAAGGATATTTTTTTTATTACATTTTTAAATGTATTTAGCAGCATTTGTCTTTGGTAACCGCTTACTTGCTTTGAAAGCACTGAACCTGTGAACCCTCACTTTCCACAGTGAAATCTAAAAGCTGCACTTTACTCCTTATGCCTGTGTACCCTTAAGTGTGCTCCTTCCAGATAAACAATATCACTGTTTCTTCAGCGGCAAAGCACAATGGAGCTCATCATTATTCTGGAATTTTTCCAGGTTCTACAGCAAGGTAAATAAATCAGAAAGGGAGCCTTTGGATATGAGTTGTCTTTGGCAATAGAGACCCCTGTGGTACCAAATAACCATTGCGACTACACTGCTTCTTCCAAGTCAAGGCCTTTAACCGAGGACTGTGACGCTCCACTCAGCAGACGGTATTGTCTCAGAAATGAAAATGTAATGATACTGAAATATTAAACAGATATTTCAACACCTGCCGTTCCCCTCGCCTTGACAGCGATGAGATTAGCGACGGCAACTTCCTGCACCTTCCTGTGGTGGAGGAAGCTGTAGACTGACAAGCTGTGGTGGTGCATGTTGTGGCTGCAGACCACAGCTTCTTCAGTGAAGTACTGCTTAATACAAAATATCGGGGGGGGTTAGCCTGTCTGGACAACGGTGACATCATTGCATGAACGTCTTGCCGGTTGCGTAAAAAGGTTCCAGTCCCACTGTACGTTAAGCCTCACAGCAGTGACTCATACTTATGTGCCGAGCAAAAAACCAAGCTTCACCTTACAACAGGCCGGTGGTGATGCTTCCGAATGCTTGGTAAATTCCTACAGGGAAGGTTCTGGTTTCGATAAGAGGCAAGAATCCCCGGCCGTTCCAGGAATCCAGCTTGGGTTACACTTAATGTGCCCCCACGCAGGGGGGGTGCTCCCGCCTTGGATGGTTTACAGCATTATGGGCACCCATGAATTAGCAGCACAGTGCGTCAGGTCTCCATTTTGACATTAAGAAGCGAGATCTATATAAAAAAAAAAATGTGGTAAACGATGCTTTTCTCACTAGAGTTCAGGTTTGCTCTCACTGGATCCTCACAAAGTCTGTATTTCTCTGCTTTTAGTTCAGGGTTACCTTTTACCTGTTCATGAATTAGCTGGTTACATCACTGATTTGAATCCCATCACAGAATGTATAGAATGCAGTAGCTGTGCTCGGTTTGTGGATATTTCATCTTTCTCTTTTTAAATGAATCCATGAGTATGATACGCCAAGTTCATTCTTCTCAAGTTTATGACAATCATGTTATAAGGTAAGTCAGTCCCAACATTCAATAATAATTCATTCAGTTTTACTAATTATCTAATGATGGGATCACATACAAGGGCAGATTAACTTCTCTGGGGGCCCTAGGCTGACTTGGCTATGGGGCCGCCAAAGCAGGCCACTTGAGCTATTTTTTGAGTTGAACGAGGAATGAGAGAGAATGAAAAACGAGGTGATGCCAATAAGAGAGAAGGGAAGGAGAAACGGGAAGACTTGAAGGGGCCCAGACATTAATGACTAGGGAAATGGAACAATCGATCACATATAAGAAATGCATGAGTAAGTATAAATGTATCCCCTTACCATTATATAATTAATAATTAAATGCATTCATAGATATCATTTGAAGATAATTAGAAATGCTATCAGTTCTACTCGCCGTTGCAAAGATAAAGTCCGGAAAACCGTAGGTACGTCATTCAAATGAGATAAAATGATTTAATAGGAATCCAGCTGCAGCTGTTTCTATCGTTAAGAAAAGATACTTTCATGTGTCATTTGTACAGGTATGTAGAAATTCCCTTTTTTGCACATCCCATGTGAGAGCTTGGGGTTAAAGGGCAGAGTCGGTCATTTATACAGCAGCCTTTATGTTGCTGGTCGTTTTGTTAAAATGAAATTATGATATAATATTTTTTCATTCTTCTTCAGAAGAAGAACATGTGCTCTAGTAGAAGGACAGATATCATTTTCAGTAGCTCAAAACGTTTCTTTCTGAACTTTTCTCATTGCAGATTTCAGCTTCTCCTGTCAAGGGAATCTTAAATTACTCGTGTGCATTGTCTTACAAGCAGCAGCTGAAGCTCTCCTAAGCTGTTTGAGAAGGTCGGGATAGAGTTGGAACCCACTGTGCTGCTGCTGGGGCCAGTCCTGATGAGATGCATCAATCCCCCTCCAGCTGTCTCCTTCTGTCCTACTGGGATCATTAGGCCACATTTATAAGACAAAAACATGTTACCGGAGACTTCAGTTCTGTAGTATAATAACATTGACCTTCTTCAGCAAGGTTGTAACTGGATTCTTTTCTGAATCAATGTGGATGCAGTGTATAGTGACAGAAGTGAACATCTCATACTTACAACAGCATTTCATATAGGACATCAAATTTAGAAATTAACTCTCTATACCAGTGGTAATTTTGAATGTATCTACAGGAATAACAAATCTCAAAACTCGGCATTACCGAACAGAATAAGGACAGAAGCCCTCCTTATAGAAGAACACTAGCTTATTGATTAATAACAGCTGCTGTTGCCATGGAGAGAAATCCTGGGGTTGTTTTATCTCAGTGGTTGAATTGTGTCTTTGGCTCTTTGGAGCTGCAAAGAAGTAGTTCAGGCTTTCAGAAGTTCCTTTATTCTCACTACAGGCGATCTCCTTTCAGCTGGAACCGCATGGTCAACATAGCTGTAGTTCACCACCCCTCCCTCTTCCTCCCGCCTGTCTACCACTTCCTCATCATCCTCCAGCTCTTCCAAACACTGGCTGTCGCCGTCCGACCCAGCATCCACCTCCACCTGTGCTGTGGCCGGCCTCTTCCTGTTGCTGTTACGCACGGAGGCCTCGAGGGCCTTCTGCTTGCGGTAGAAGTGGGAGAACTTGTTGAAAATGATTGTAATGGGCAGTGCCACCACCAGCGTGCCACCCAGGATGCAGCCAGAGGCGGCCAGCTTGCCGGCAACGGTGACAGGGACCACATCACCATAGCCCACCGTGGTCATGCTGACCGTCCCCCACCACCAGCAGGCCGGGATGGTGTCCATACCCACGTCTTCCTCATATTCGGCGGTATATGCCATGCTTGCGAAGACCGCCACGCCCACGCCCAGGTAGAGCAGCAGAATTCCCACCTCCCGGTAACTGTGCTGCAAAATCCAGAGCAAACATGGAATGAGAAACCTCCCATCAGACACAACCTCCAAACTATGTACCTCTCATCCACTCATCTGCAGTATTTGCATTATGATTGCACTGCACTACGTTACATTCTCTCACATAATCTATTGTAATTCTACTTATTGTGTTACTGCATTTGCGCATTGTGCATTTGTGACCTGTGTCCTGCGTTTGTGTTTATCATAAGGACGTGCAGAGTAAGATTTTTATAGCATAGTGGAACTTACTGTTTACTGCGTAAAAGACAATAAATTCCTGAATCTTGAAGTCTAACATGTAATGCAGCATCGAAGCAATGGAACTCGAGAGCAGCTAACCAACGAAAATGTGGCTAAACAAGAAGACTATAGAGATGGAGGGGGACAGGAATACCTTTATATCCTGGAGGCAGGATATAAACTCCAGGTTCATCCCGGAAAATAGAGGCCAGCTGCACATTCAGGACAGGGATATAACTGAAGGAGAAAGGCTGGAAAACACGGGGTCGGTCTAGCAGCTGTCTGCCCTGAGCAAACCACCAGTGCTTTCCTGGACTGTTATTTTACTCCAGAAGATGCTACCAAAAAAGGGCCTTAATGGAAGGGGAGAACATTTGGGAGCCTGCCCCTGAAACATTTATCTGACTATATATGTCTTGTTCCTCACACTTTGATGAGTTTTTATTTCCTTTCATTGTGAATGACATGTAGTAAATGTGTAGGAAAGAACAGCACGGCGATGGGAGATATCCATGCACCCGGTCCAAGATCTGCGCGTACTAATGCGACAGCTCAACTGCATTTGCCACTAATCATGTTACACTGAGAGATCAAATCTCCTTGCTTATGTGGCAGACATCTGCAGCATAAAGATCAGTCATCCATGAAAAAGTGTCTGGATGATTTTATCAAGAAGCATTTGCCCTTTGTCTTAATTGCTTAGGCACATTCCTTGAACTACAGTTATTTTTCTGCACACACTTTGTTTAATGCGCCACATCAACAATGCATTTGTTGGCAGCATTTTAAGCATTTCCAACAGCCGTAATGGCCGGTTTATTGTCTGATTAGCCGTAGTCATAGTATTAGTATAGTCATACTATTGTGTGCAGCACAATGAGATGATAATTACAATAATTACAGTAGGAGGCAAGACATACTGAATTTGCTGTTCTTGCTACCTTTTTAATGTTACTATTATAAATATCCATATCATCCACAGGAAATTGCCAGTTAGTCCTGTTACTTTTCAGCATGATTACTTGAAGGATAATTTCATTTAGGGATTTTTCACAAGCCGTAATGCTTAAAAGTGACACTAGTGGCAGCATATCAATTCTCTTTATGCTTTCCATTAAAATTTTAAAAAATGCAGGAACATTATGGTATAATTAAGAAGACGGGACAAAACAAATCAGTTATTTTGTGCCTGAGTAAGTACTCTTGATATACATTTCATATTTCCTTGAGCCAGCAGGAAACAGAGCAGCAGAATATTAGCCCCACTTAGGAAAGCCCAGCTGGCCCTGATAGGGCATTGTTAAAAATAAACTGAGCCAGATTGTTCCATTTGGGTCAAAGATTAGGGATTCCGGGTTTGGTATCTTCTAAGTTTAACATGTTTATTGTGTATCTTTTGAGTGTCTTTATTTTTCATGTATTGAAAACTGTTTATGTTATTGATTCATATTAATATTATGTATTTAATACTACATATGCAATCATTCAAGTTGAACTGAAGACACATAAACCAATCAATCCAAATACGTTCAATGGCACTAATCTGATATCTGAAACATCTTTTCATCAACCCTAATATCCCTTCATTAATGACACAATGAATCTGTCTAACAGTCCCCACCAACCATAACTGCTCTTTCAAAAGTGACTCATTTTCTATCATGACCCACCAATGGTTGAATGCAATACATTTCAGTACAACAGATGCTTGAGAATGAACATCAAGGTGTTGCGACTGAGCTCACCCGCAATGTGGCACCAAGGGACCTGAGGCCTGTGGAATGCCTGGCGAGTTTCAGAACCCGAAAAATCCTCATGAGGCGCAAGACCTGCACTACCTTCCCCACGTTTCCAAGCTCCATGTCGCTGTTGGCCACCAAGTCGAACAGGAGCGTGATGTAGATGGGCAACACAGACACAATGTCGATCATGTTTAGAGGGTGCAAGAAGAACTTCTTCCTGTTGGGTGCCAGGAGCATGCGTGTCACCACCTCAAAGGTGAACCAGCAGATGCAGAGGACCTCCAGGGCCTGCATGGTGGGGTCTTCTACCAACTTTCCATCCTCGTCAAAGTGCTGATATTCCGGAATGCTGTTGATGCACATGGTGGCAATGGAGGTGAGTACCACAGTAATGGATACAAAACTGAAGAGCTTACTAGGGATGGAGTATCCCGGATTCTCCAGCGTGAGCCAAAGGCACCTCCTCATGTTACCACAGCGCATATCCTGAAACAGCTGGATGTCCTTGTTGAGGTCAGATATCTCGTCCACAGAGGTGTCCACGCTGCTGGCATCGCTGTCCTCATCCCAACTTTTGTGCCGGCTCTCCAGCTTACGGTCGTGGTAGCGGTAGCTGCAGCAGCTATCGAGGAAGAACTCGCTGATGCCCCAGTACTCGATCTCCTGGCAGAAGGAGAAGACGCACAGCTCCTCCATGATGTGCAGCTTGCCGGTGTGGTAGAAGTGGAGCACATACGGGAAGAGTCTTGGGTTGCGGTCGAAGTAAAATTCCTTCTGCTGCACATCGTAGTCGTCGCAGACCTGCAGGACAGCTTCCTCGGAGTCACAGGTCAGCAGGCGGCCCAGGCGTGTTTCGGGGAACTTTCGCAGCGTGCTGGAGGATAGACTCTGCTTCAGGCCCCCAACGTTGATGTGGACCAGCTGGTCCTCACGGTCTAGGACCCAGATGGGAAGGTTCTTGTTCACCATGCTATCATTTGCTGTAAGACAACGAAGTGATTCATTTCTCACGAGGTTCCTATATTTTATAAATGTTTTTTGTCCAATCCAGGGCTGGACTGGCCATCTGGCATATCAGGCATTTTGCCAGTAGGCTGATAGGCTCATGGGTCAGCAAAATTATAATGGGACCCCTCACCCCCTAGGTCAGCAAAATTTACCAAGGGGGACCCAGTCCACCCCTGGTCCAAACCCATTATTTTAGTTCAGAATAATTTAAGAAATCCATGACATGGATAATACAGTAGAAACCGCTTATAGTGAACACATTTGTCTTGGTGAAATTGATAAATGCTATACTACAGTACAATACTGTACATGATACTCAATTCAGTTTTATTTATACAGTTCATTTTCACAACGTTACATTGTCTCAAAGGGCTTATTGTAGTTTTGTGGCTCATTTTTTGGTGATTTATCATAAGCTGTGATGAGTCTATATTTATAATTGAGAGAAAATGACTTTCTTAGGTAGCTAACCACAAGCAGATGGGTTACTGTAAGGCAAAGTAGGATGATCAAAGTAATGTTTTTAGTTTTTTTGTTTTTTTTAAATCCGCAGTTCATTTTTTTTCCATTTGTTGTGATGTTTAAAAAGACCCAAAATGAACATTGTACAATAAGTGAACTATTTAAACCATATTTATACAGGAATGATTCTGTCCCAAGCTTTTTGATCCATATAAGCGGTTGATCACTATAACCGTGAACACTATACTAGCCACTGTACTATTCTTCTCTATCTCCACTATGATAACCCACCTTGAAGATATTAAAATGTTATGTTAGTTATTTTTTTGGTATTTTTCTGTCCAAAAATCCAAAAACGTGAAGTTATGCGAATAGCTTCCTGATGCTTTTTTGTTCCTAAATTGGGATTTCTTCAAATGGCAGGTGGCAGGAACATCCAGGTTAAAAAGAACTCTCATTTTATGTGATTTTCAGAAAACATCAAACAGGATATTACATCACAAGGAAGACCTCGAGTGACTGTCATGGTGCAATCACAAGGCAATCTCCATAAAATATTTAAAAATTGGTTAAAATTGGCTAGTCTAGTTCAACATTTCATGTCTAGTGGTATAACATAAAAAATAAATGTGTTTCTATTGTTCTATTTGTTCTTAAAAATCTGTGCAGGTGCATGGGGCCAAGGGCCAAAGCCTATAGGGGTGTCAGCAAAAGCACAGAGAGAAGTATTAAATTATTAAAGTATTATTCCTAGTCCTGGGTTTCATTACCCTACTAGTAAAATACTAGTTGCACATTTCATATAGTTCATAGCATCATTGTTAAAAACTTTTAAAAATTTCACTTGCAATGTTCATATATACATAATATTTTTAGATATGTGTGTTTCCGCCACATGACATTTTCCAGGTTGTGATATTAGTTATCCTGTTTAAAAATAATTTAAAATGATACATATGGTACTATGGTACTACAGTATGCAGGACACAAAAATGCACTTCATGTGCACAAGAATATTTAAATGTGCATTTTGAAAACATTATTTGCATATGAGCAATGTTCCACACTGTATGAGATCACAGGGGACTGGGTGCCTCTCCTAGGCAGCACAGGATATGAGGATGTGGAACAGCCTGGATAGGGTGCCAGTCCATTGTAAGGCACACACATGCACACATCCATGCACACACACATGCACACATCCATGCACACACTTTGGGCGATTTAGAGAGACCACCTTACATAGGTGTGTGTATTGGGATGTGGGAGGAAATTGCAACACCAGGTGGGAATCTGAGCGACACCGGGAGATCATCCGAGCTCCACACACACACACACACACAAACACACACACACACACACAGACCTGTAATCATATCTTTGTGAGGACCGCTCATTCATTTCTATGGGGAAAATGCTAATGCTGACTATGATAACCTTAACCCCTACCCAGCCCTAACTATAACCATAAGTACCCAAACAAAACACAAGACTTTTTGCATGTTTAGTTTTTTCATTGCAGTCACGGATTTTTAGAAAATTGAGTTTACCCTTATGGGGACCTGGAAAAACGGGTATTCATCACATTGTGGGGACATTTGGTCCCCATAAGTTAAGGTATATCCAAACCACACACACACACACACACACACACACACACACACAGTGCAGGGAGAGAGGATTCCAACCCACAGCCCTGGATGTGATCCACTGAGCTGGTACATTAATATAAAACACACAGAGAGGAAATCCCACCTCACTCTGCTTCTTCTCTTTGTGTTGCATGTGTTTCCTCTTGACACACTTTCCTCCCGCAGTCCAAAGACATGCACTTAATTGGCATCTCTAAATTCCCCCCACTAGGGATTTGCATGTGTGAGTGCACTTGTACATGTGCTCCAGGACTGAGGGACATCCCAGCAAGAGGGTTCCCTTGCTTGTATTCTAGGTTGTCAGGGAAAGACTCCAGGCCACCTACAGACCAGTACTAGATAAGCAGTTGAAAGACGTCAAGTATCATTAGTAATATTAGGGGTCCAAGCACCAGCGGTCATTGGATCCGTATTATTTTTTGTTGTTGTTTTTGTTCTTGTTACCTCGCTCTATTCTTAACAGGTATCTTAATTCCTAAAATAGACTCTTAATTACTTATGCTTGGTCAGCTTGCAAACACTTCAGAGAATGACACAGCTGGTTCCATAACATCAGCAATCATTTCAGTGACACACAAAGCTGCACATCCTGATGCTGCTGTAGCAGAGAACCTTACAAAAGCTGAGTAACAAAGTAAGTAATGCACAGTTCCAGGAAGAGAGAAGATAAAGCAAAGGCAATCATACAGTTCTAGTGCACTTTAACAATAATAACTTGCATTTGTCAGTGACTATGTAGCACTTGCTATGCATAAGGAAAACAATATTAATTTCCTTTGCAGATAATCATGTATACTGCATTGTGTGTGTACTTCAAGACTCGCTGTTTAATCTTATGAAACAAAATGAAGAAGAGTACCCAGTGCATACAATACAATACTACGAAAATACCACAGAGGCATAATCAATATTAAATATCAATATAAATTAGGATGGCTTGTGTATGCTGGATAATATTTGCACTGACATTCAGCAGTAATGCAAGGTGAAACACAGACAGGCAGACAGACAGACAGACAGACAGACAGACAGACAGAGAGACAGACAGACAGACAGATAGATAGATAGATAGATAGATAGATAGATAGATAGATAGATAGATAGATAGATAGAATACCATTTATATACCTCAAATCTGCTTCAAATGTAAATCGACACTATACTGTATTTCCAAACACCATGTAACAACCAGGAAGGATGCCCGGCATGTTACTCATAAAAAGTTTATCAATAATTTAGAAGAATGAGGCTATTCAGTTTGAATCACTGTCCTACAATACAGGGTACGTAAATCCTGCATATACGGATCGATTCGTCCATGACTAACGGGGGGCCAGCGAAACACGATTAAAACAACAAATATGTGTCCTTAGTAACTGGGCAGGTTGTTAAACTACTTCATCTATCCTTAGGAATTGTTTCAAATGAGGGCAAATATAAATAGCACGATCGCCGGAGGTAAATATAACGGTATTTATAACTCCAAGTAACATGTGAAGCCTACCTGGAGAGGAAGATCTAAGACGCCTTCGTTCTTCAGCTGAAAGTGTAAAATCAAAAAGCGGTCCCGGTCTATCCCATCTAAGGCTGCCTCGTCGGGCATCACAGACTCGTCCGCCAATTGTTATCTGAAAGTCTGATCTCAGTCGCTGCGATTGATTTTATATTTATTTTTAACCACGAAATAAATCCGTTCACCGGTCCAAAGCAGCCCGGTGCCCCTCAATTACCGCAGCTGGCTGCCCCCTGTCCCGCTGCAGCGTCCTCTAATCTGATCTGCGCCCAGTTTCCGCGCTCCCTCTACACAAGTTGATGTTTAATGCGACTTGCCGCAAGAGATCGCGTGGATGCTATTTCCATAATGATCCCCCCTAGCGTTTTTAAATAATAAAAAAGAATAAAACATCCGATGGGCTTTGTTTTTTCCTCCACACAACCTCTTCTAATCGTTGATACAAGTTGAGTCAAACTGAAAGAGTAATTTTAGTAATTTTGCTGATCTGGTGAACTTTCCCCCGAAACTTGTCGTTCTTTATGTAGTTATTCAGGCGATCCTTTTAATAAAGAAAGTGAGGTAACCTACGTCTCTACGTATGGCGTGTTATTGTGAGAGAATGGACCCTGAGCATCCAGACCAGGGTGTATCGCTGCCTTGTTCCCTTTGCCGTCCAGGCCCCCAACTCGGAGCTTTTTTTCAGTTAAAACAACTGTGAGGACTTCACGGGAGCTTGAGAATTGTCCATTTTAAACTTTATCAGACATGTTGAAGCAGTCATTTATTTTCCTTTAATGCCCAATGTAAGACTTCAATTCGGTGCAACAATTCCATTACCTTTATTGTTGGCTGATATATATACAGTAATATTACGTTTTTATTTTGTTAACCAGTAAACAACTGTATGAGATATTAAATGGTAAATCACACGCCCTCTGTTTAAACCATCAGTTCAAATTTATGTGTTTAATAATAAAGTTTAATGTGGCTTTTTCAGTTATATATTATATCATTCTACATAGGCTATATTCATATTCATTCAGCTGAAGATAGGTAAAAACGTACTACTGCTGACCACAGGGGGGATGTTAATTGTGTCTAAAATTCATAATCGCATACTTTAAAAACAGCAAATTCTCACCAGTTTATAGTAGTGTGGTTCTATTTGGGTTTTAATTGGGAATTTAGTAGTAGCTAGGATACTACTATGAGTAGCCTACAGAATGGTTGTATCTTTTCGTAAACACGAACACTATAACAAGTAGTACAAAAATTAACTCAAGGTTTTTTCCGGCTAATTTTATCGCAATAAAAGGTCTGCTCTCAGTACATGAGCTACTTGTTTGAATTAGACAGCAATGAGATAAATGAACCCCTCATTAAAAACTACGAATAACTGAACATTTAATGAAGGACCTAAAAAAATAATTTCATTTCAGTTCCTTTTATTAGAGTTAAGGTACGTGTTTATTGTGGTTAATCCCACGGCTCTTATAGGTCCCCCATGAACTAACAATCAATAGAAAACGCAATTAAAAATGCACTTGCAGAGGATCAACACAGCGGGGTCGATAAATGCCAGTTACACCACGAATCTAAAATGGCTATATTATACGGCATTTATTTTGGTTAAGAAAGAGCGCTGACTTAAGCTCTTCAGTACACCGCTTGCAGCAAAACTGCTTCTTGACATGTCTTAAAACGTTTGGTCGTGCACCCCATAAATTAAACCAGTGCATTATTCTCCACTTTTCTTTTTACAGATAGGCCTATCTGGGGACAATATCTGTAAAAAGAAAAGTGGAGAATAATGCACTGGTTTTATTAACGGGGAACAACAACAGCATGCAGTTGTATCAATCACAGGGTTGATAAAAGAAATGAACTAGAGAGCAGGAGCTGTGCACCGTACAATAAGATTGTGTTTTGGTTTTTGGCTGAAACTTGCTCCGTTGTTGTGGCAACAAGGACCCGAACATTTAAATCAAAGTAACCCACACACAGAACAGATATAAACCGTTCATTAGAAAGGTTTTATCTGCACGATCCTTTGTGTTCTATATTTATACATTCAAGTGAAAATATTAGGACACCCCATTGAATAAATCTTTATTAAGAAATATAAAAATATCAATATTAAATCTTCTTTCAAATGATATATGTAGATAAAGGTGATGTAATTGCATCACCTATGCAAAAACAAGAAACAAATTCACTTATTTAACAAAGGAAATTAAGGTGGCAATTCCTGCTGAGGAAAAAGTTAGGACACCCTGTGCCCTAATAGCTAGTATTTCCCTCTTTGGCTGAAATAACCTCAGTGACACGTTTCCTATAACCATCTCTGACATTGACTGGCAGGAACGCAGAATTCCTTGAGCTGTGTGATGTTTGCATGCACTTCTGCATATTTTGATGGGTTGGCTCCAGGAGAGGGGTGGGGGGGTGAGCCCTCTGCACCCAGCTGCGGTTATTGAGGTTATCAAGGTTTCCCGGATGTATAAATAGCGCAGAAGTGTAATGATCAAGAGGATGTTCGGCCAAGCTTTCGGTCAGTTTATTATGTTTCTCCTTTTGTGGTAGGTTTTAGAAAGGGGATTAAAACTGATGGCTTTTGATTGGATTTGGCAGGTGTTTTCCCAGCTCTTATCCTCATCCGTTATGAAAGATGTTTCCTTAATTTGTGTAATTGTGAGCTGTGTCTATGTGGGAATGTTGGGAACACCATTGCATGGTATTGCTGTGTTTATTGCACTCACACACACACACACACACACTAAATGGCTCTGATGTTGTGTGCAAGTGCCTGTGTAGGTTGTCTAATGGTGTTCTAATAAAGGTAGCTGTATATTGAGTTTCTGTTGTGTCCTTCCTCTCCATATCCGCATTGTCTCCCAACTCGGTAGAATGAATTTATGTGGAGGGGATACATGCTGGCACTGGGAGTAGTTCAATTCATACATCTTCTATCTAGTGATTACTTCCGTGTGAGACCCTTGCAGTGAGCTGGCCAGGTTCTGCTGCAGCAAACAGCCCCAAACCATGACATTCCCAATGTCTGGCTGATTCCAAACTCTCTTGAGATCTTTTCATATCTTTCCCAGATTTGTATGCATTTACAAGTTTCTTTCTGAAGGCCTCAGAGCTCTTTGGATCTCACCATGGTGATAGCACTCATTTCAACAATCAAGAGCAATCCAAACTAAATATTTGTGGTTTAAATAAGACGGGCTCCACCAAAAAGCTCTGTTATGATGTTCTAATCATTTTCACCTGATGTGGTACACCAGGATCTACTTGCAGGAATTTTAAATAGTGATGAATGTGAGGGTGTCCTAAGTTTTTTTTTTTTTTCCTCAGTGGAAATTAGCATCTTGGTTAATTTCTTTTCGAAATAGGTCAATTTGTTTTTTGTTTTTGCATAGATGATGCCATTTCATCAACTTTATCTACAGATATAATTTAAAAGAAGATTTAATACTGATATGTTGATATTTCTTGATCAAGAACTAAATATTTAATGGGGTGTCCTAATTTTTTCACATGACTGTACATATTTGTAGAATAACAAACAATTAATACTGGAGGTAAAAATAATTAGTGGACTAGTGGGGAATAAAATAAAATCTGACGGTTCTTGGAAAACGCCCACACTGTCATGTCCAGCAGGGAAGGAACGACCCACAGTGTAGGCTGTGCAGGGGTAGTCCCTTGTGGGGATGTTTTACTGGGACTTGACGAGGCAGACAGCAGACGAACAGGCAACAATGACCAGACAAGGAACACTGGACTGAGAAATGCTAATAAACTAAGCTACTGAGGAGAAAACACAAGGCAGCTGTGAATGATCAACAGGAGGGCAGGAACAAGAGGTAAGACTGACAAGTCATAGGCGTGGCTGATGTGGAGCCACGCCTGGGGGAAAACATGGGGATCAGACAGGCTGAGTGGGCTGAACATGACAATACACCCCACACCCCAAAGGTATGTCCTCTGGACATGCAGGACTGACATGAGAAGGGACCCAGGGGACCAGACAAGAGGACGGGATCATGAGGGCTGGAACATAGGGCTAGCTTTGATTAACTGGATGGGGTAGGACACCAGGCAAACGGGCTTTTGTGGCCATGGACCTGGGAAGACAAAACCGAACTTGGAAACAGCAAGACCAGCCAAAAAGAACAATGACACCAGATTCAACTAAAGTATACAGGGGTGGCCTAGAGACAGGGCAGGGTAGGATACCACTTAAAACACAGGACCAGACATCGAACATTGATGGGCAGCCTACAGACGGGACATAGCCAATGACAGGGCAGGTGTGATGACCTCACAGTACAACTAAGGACACAGAGGCTGGGGCAGGACTAAAGACAATAGGGGAAATGACCAAAACAACAAAGACCACAATAAGGCACACAGATGAATGGACCACAGGAACAGCGACCGGTTAGCCACAGGGACCCCAATAAGATATAGACTGGGGGGAAACAGCTGAGCCACCTTTTATGCCTTGATGGGTCAAGATGACCCAGCGGTCACACTTAGTTCGCGGAGTCAAGTAGCATCATGGAAACAGCTGGGCTGGGCCCAGTGGATGCCAAGGAACCCTGAGAACTGGGACTCATGACACTTGCAGGGTAAAAAGGACAGGGGCAGGAGTCAGGACTGGAGAGCCCCAAGGGGTCTGCTGAACAGGGGGACCCCGAGGAGCCGGTAAGGTAGGTGCTGGACCTGCATGGTTGCCCTGGATGGTGTGTCCTCTTTAGGATACAGAGACTTAGCCAGCCCCCTGCTTGGCTGCTTTCTGGGGTTGATGACCTCTTCTGGATTTGGGGTTGACATGGCAGTACTGTTGGCCTGGAGGCTATGGACTCTTCTCCTTGGGCCCCACTGCAGCCCTCTCTTAATGATCGCCTCCCAAAGGGCAGAGATGGTGGCCTCTGGAGAGCAGGAAGAGCAGGTATGGCGATAGCCGCAGGCAAGCAGGTGGGCGAGCAGGCAGGAACCGTCTGGCTAATGGTCGTAGGCAGGCAAGCAGAAGTTGTCTGGGTGGAGTGGCTCTTCTAGGTGATTGTGTCGCAAGAACCTCTGTTGGCGGGAAGAGCACGACCAGTAAAACACATCAAAGCCATCTGGAGGAAGGCAGGATGGAACCAGATCCAGAGCCAGTGCACCTGGACTGGGTGCACTAGTGGTAACTCCTGACCCTGATGCTAGTGGAGCAGTGGTAGCCACTGGACCGGACGCTGACAGAGCTTCAGCTTTTCCTAGGCTAGATACTAGCGGAGCTGCGGGGGCCTCATCAGCAGCAGTGGCAGAGAACTCTCCTGCACCAGTGATGGAGAGTAGGAGCATGTCCAATTGTTCTGGGCTGGATGCAGGTGGAGCAGGCAAAGTGGCCTCTTCTAGGCCAGATGCCTAGAAGCAGCAGCCTTTTTACTTCGACAGGGCGCGGCAGTGATGGGGGCCTCAGCGGGACTAGGCATTGGCAACTGAGCGGCCTCGTCCAGGCTGGGTGCTAGTGGAGCAGCGGCGGCCTCACTGTGGTAGGGCATCTCTGGAGTGGTGGTGGCCCAGTCTTCCAGATCTGTAGTGGAAGAGGTGGCAGGCCCCACTGTGCAAGACGTGGACCCAGTCTGTGACTCTCCATTGTCTGTGCTGGGAGCAGGTTCAGCTGGTGGGTGTGGGTTACTGAGCAGGCAAGTTGCAGCCGACAACCAGCTACCGATGACCATGTGGCAAATTCATTCACCATTC
Source organism: Paramormyrops kingsleyae (assembly GCF_048594095.1). Taxonomy (NCBI): domain Eukaryota; kingdom Metazoa; phylum Chordata; class Actinopteri; order Osteoglossiformes; family Mormyridae; genus Paramormyrops; species Paramormyrops kingsleyae. The sequence goes on from NC_132804.1 coordinate 25,401,108, forward strand.
CCTATGTCCAGGGGCGGATTAAGGTGTACAGAGGCCCCTAGGCTACAGTAGTCTTTGGGCCCCCCAACCCCACCCCCCTCCGTGCCAATGGGGGCCCCCTTGCAGGCTGGCACACGTGGGCCCCCTAGGCTTAAGCCATATCTAGCCTGTGCGTTAATGTCTCTCCTCCATGTGGTCAATCCCCTGTTCTCTCTTGCGCTGCCTCCTCCTCTGGTGAGGCTAATCAATGGAGGTGAGGCATATATACGGTCCATTGTTTGTTGGATGTCCATCATAGGGGTGGGGGGCTGCAGTGTTTGCTGGCTTGGGAGAGGTACAGCCCAGAAGAACGGTCCTGGGTACAGACAAGACACATCCTGGACCTTTCTCTCAGGACTTATTTTTTTTGTGACAATCTTCCTACCCACCGTGCACTCCCCTCAGAGGGGGCTAATAATGGGTATTGGGATTGGGATTGACCAAGGCGGAGGCTAAATGAAGCAACATCAGGGATTATTTTCAATTTATATACCATTATGTCTTCAAGGTATTGACAAAATAGATTTTTGTTCCGCATAGAAAATAAAATAAATTTACTGGCCACCGGCTAGAGTTAATGCAGATATTTCAGGGTTGGCTGTGGACAACTGTGGTCAGTGCAGGTAGCCAGCTTTTTATATCTAGCGGAAACCTTATGCATCCGTGCACATCGACCTGGCATGTGCGAGATAATTGATTAGGTATTTCCAGTAGGTGGCAGCGTAGACTTTACAGATCAGCGGTCAACGACAAAGGAGTAGAGGAAGAGTAGATGTTGTAGTAGTTACAATGAGCAGCTGTATGAGGGTCAGAGGTAACCGCATATGTAATTTTTCATATTGTCTGGACATCATATCACATTATACGGTATTTGAAGAAGCAGCACTATTGTGGCATTTTGAAATCTTAATCATAAAATTCGCTGAGCAGGTGGGGATGGTTGGGATCTCGGTTAATTTTGTCGTAAGGAGATCTAAATACTGTGGTTTGCCTTATTACTGTAAAACCGCCCAAGCCTTGACTAATAACTTTTAAGCTTTTATGAACTAGGCTTAAAGGGGCATATCTGTTGTTCCTGGAGCCCCACTAACTAATTCAGATCCCCCCCAGATGTTTCATAAACAAAATAGATACCTAGTGCGTAAACTCATAAGATCGCAGCTAGCGTGCGTATTAGCAGAACACGCTGCTTCAGCATCTCCTAAATAAGGAACGAATTTATTTAATATTTAGTGTAGTGACTGTTTGTGGCCAATAGGAGGACCCTGGTCGATGCGTGGTTGGAGTGGTGGTAAACACACTGAGTGAATATGCATAAATCTTCTAAGCGTGTTACTCTGTTAAATTAGTGGCCTCATTTATAAAATATAGATATCATTTATGTTTTAATTGCTGAATAATTCAATGAAATTAGAGTCGATATGAAATCCAAAAACATGCTACAAAATTATTATGTAATATTTAATGTAAAATGTAATAAAACATGGTATGCAACATAACACAATGCAGGAGTGAGTGTGTGAGTGCGTGTGCCCTGAAATGCACTGCTGTTGAGCTGAGTGTGCTATCGCGTGGCTTTCATTCCTGGGCAGGACAAGACTAACCGTGGGACGTTAAAAGGCTTTAAGTACTGAATAGGATCTGAACAGTATCAGTTACAGGGCAGCATTAGTGCACACGTAGGCAGAGGTGCTGCAAGGTATAATAGCCTAAGTGTAACACAAGAACGTGTAAGACAATCCAGAGTCACGCTGCATTGCTACCAATGTCCCTAAACTGGAGGGTATATATTACACAGGAAAAAAAGACATTTGAAACACGCCTAGCTGAAACCGATTTACCAATGTAAAGTAAATATTTTAATAATCATTCCCAGTTTTGCTTTTATTACTTTTCCTGATCATGTTAACACGGGAAAGCCCAGGATGCAGTGCGTGTTTCTCAGCGCTGCGGGATAATTAAACAGCAGGGGGCACCGTTTAGCTCTGTGTGACAGACACGCTGTCTTCGAATCACTACGCGTTTTTTGTGACTTACCAAGATTTCTCACTCGATCTGTATGTACACGATTTCAGCTGTAGGTATAAAGTTGTGCTTTAGGTATATACTGCACATATGCTGCATAAGCACAGTAAGTCATACCAGCATTACTATACAAAAATGTATTTTTCACAACAACGAACACATCTGACGGTGACGGAAATGATTAAACAATTCAAACTAGATCATGAAACAGACAGAACAGTAAGCTGTCAAGATAAAATATTACAATAAAAAATACATGCTAATATTCTGTTGCTGTTGGGTAACTAAAAAAAAAAAATCCTGCTGGATTTGGTGTTTCTAGTATTTAGGCATAGAATTTTATATGACACAAGAGGCACAGAAATTGTAACAGCTGTTACTATAAATTGGCACATTTATGTTTACAAGGGAAAAAGTGCATAAAAGGATTGTAAATAGCAGCTTTTGAAATATTCTCAAATTCAAAAATACCTAAAACGCATGGGAAAACATGATCTCGACGTTGTACAGGAAAAATGTGTGTGTGTGTGTGTGTGTGAATAAGGCATGAATATATTTTTTTCCAGCTTGAATACTTCAACATATTTTTCTTTGTTTGCAAAATGTGGTTTAATAAGGAAATATTAACAAAATAGTTCAAGTAAAAAATAATGCACATATTTTTGTCATTATTTATCCGTCACTACTCATGTTAATTGATGGTCAGATGGACTTTTGTATTCTTTATCATTATGTAACTGACCCAATACTTACGAAACTTCTCGTCCCTGAAACCATAGATCATGGGACTGAGGAACCGTGGTATGATGTAGACCAGCAGGAAGTTGACGTAGCGAATCTCCAAGCTGTATCTGGGGAAGTACTTGATGAGGAAGGCTTGCATGGAGGGCACCACGAATGCAAGCATGCAGAGCATCAGCTGCAGGCCGTGGAGGAGCACTGTGTTCCTGGCCTTCCTCACAGACTGCAGGTCTCCTGAGGCTGCCCGGGCCACCAGCACTATCTTAAAGTAGGTGTAGAAGAGCGTGAGGAAGATGGAGGAGAGGAAGACTGCGTCGAAGACAAGGTTCTTTAAATAGATGAAGGGGTCAGTGAAGAGCAGCGAATGGTCGCAGAAGATATAGGAGCGGAACAGGTCAAGGGGCTTCTTGGCCAGGGTGATGAAGAGGTCCGTCATGGGCATTGACCAGGACAGCAGCAAGATGGCGCCAATGAGCAGCAGCGTGCGCCCTACCGTGCAGATATGCTGGTTGTGCAGTGGGAAACAGATGGCTGTATAGCGCTCCACCGCCATGCCAGCCAGGATGAAGGGGGTGCAGCGGGTGGTCAGCACAGCCACCATCACCAGCACGCAGCAGGCTGAGGCATGGACCTGGAAGAACACGTAGCTGATCACGAAGAGGGTCGTCACCAGGGTGAGCTGCACTGTGTCATTGATTACCATGGCAATGAACATTATGTAGCGCGGGTCCTCGTAGAAGAAGTTGTGCTTCAGGAAGGTCCCCACCATGCTGCTGTTGATTAAACTCAGCGTCATCCAAACCAGCACAGCCATGATGTTTTTGGTGAATACCGTGAGGAAGTTCTCCCTCAGAAAGCCTGCAGCAACAGCGGTCATGTTTGGTGCGACGACAGATGAATTCATGTTTTTGAGCTGCAAACAAATAGACAGTTTCTTGCTGTGATCTCTGGGATAAATTCTGTGAATACTACAATATGTCCTTCTGACGCCTGGCTTTTTTTCCCCTTTTTTTTCAATTTTTTTTGGCACATGTGAAGCCAAATATCATTGTATTATTTGCATGCATACAGTCTGCACATATAATAGAATCATAACATAGAAAAGTGTAATATATCAAAATAGGAAATCACAATTTAAAGTAAAAAAATATGAGCTACAAAAAAGTGTAAAAAGCAAAAAAAAAAAGTTTTTTATATTGATAAAAATTTTATTTAAAATAAGGAAATGATATAAAATATTTCAAATGAAAACATCCACACAAACTATAAAGAATTCAACATATCAAGTTTTGGATAATAAAGAAATACACATGGCTAGAAATAAGCAATTAATATATTGCATCAGAATAAATATTTCTATAATGCATGATCATTTGGCTTTCACTGTTTCACTGTGAGTTACCTGCTGCTACATTGTTACTGAATATTGCTGCTGCGAATAAGCTGTTTTGTCTTCAGAACATCTCTATTAATAATGTTTAATATCTGCTGTAGTATTGCATTGCTAAAAAAGTCAAATGCAGAAGAACTGTTTGGAATTACAGCCGAACTAAAACCTAGCGGTGTTGCGTGGTGTCTGACCTACCTTGTCTTGTTCAGATACCTGAGGTTACTCTGGGATTTTAAAGCATGGCCCTGCAGTTATGTGTCATTGATTAGGATGTCGTGGGTGATGCCAGAGATGGCATTATAATGAGGGTCTGGAGACAAGGACACCTTGTGAGCTGGGATTCAGGAAGGTGTTTTGCTGCTTTCAGAATCCCAAGTCATTTCCAGAAAAGTCCATCGGTGTTTCTTTTTTTACATTAAGAAAAAAAGCTGCAGCTGTGCTCCTAAGGTCAAGGAAAACGGGTGTCATTATGTATGTCAACATAGGAGGCAAACGCAGAAAGAAGGATGGTATGCAGGGACAACAAGAGATTGTGCTCTGGAGGTAAGATTATCATAAATGATATGAAGCATATGCGTTTATTATATATACTTTATTTAAATATTCAAAAAAGGCAAGATTTTGAAAATATTTACTAACAATAATGGGGAAGTTTTGTCAGTGTGAACATGCAAATGTCCACTCCTGCTTTGAGATACAAGACGTTTATTGTCCGTGTGAGGCAAGTGCAATGGAATGCTGACTCATTCAGCCACACCCGGGACAAAGAACAAGGAGTAATATGCAAATTATTGCAATATACAAAGGAGCCAGTAGAGAACAGACATGCAATAGTGTGGAGACAGCATTTTCTTGTTAATTTATTTTGCTTTGCATACTACAGAAAGACGAAACGTGCCCCGGTGAGGAATGTTCTTTGGTAGGATATGTGATTCCTTTATTGCTCTTAACAAAGAGTGAAATGAGCAATATTTTTGGGAGGGGGGAGGGAGCAGTGATTTTGTGACTCCTCAGTGTCAACAGAGTGTTTCAATAATGGTTTATGGGGGTGGAGTTCAATGACATAAAATCAACAGGAACTGAAATATTATAGTACAATCAAAATGTTGAAAGAAAATGTTGAGGGGATTTGGGGTATTTTAGAAAGTGATCCATCACTGTAACTGCTTAATCCCAACTGTGGTTGCTGGGGGGACTGGAGACTATCACAGGAACAATGGGTGCAGGCAGGAACCAACACACTGCAGGGTGCACACATTCGTGGGCCAACTTAGAGTTGCTTATCAACCTATCCTGCACACTTTTGGACCGTGGGAGGAAACCGGAGCCCCTAGTGGAAACCCACACAAAGAGCATGTGAACTCCACACAGAAAGGACCCAGGACCTTTTTGCTGTAGGGCAGCAGCGCTAACCACTGCACCACCATGCTGCCCACCATGAAATTATTCAAAATGGAAAACACCAGGGCTCACGTTGTCACGGGATACAGGCGGATGTCACCCCCCCTGTGGGGAAAAAATTGAAAACCATCCCATTAATTGAAATATACCATCCCTCTAAATTGTTTTGTGTAATTGTTGGTCATATAAAGATGCTCAGCTGGCGGATTCCGGAATGAAACACAATTTGATCCAGAATGTGTGATCAACCCCACCCCAGCAAATTTTGATCATGTTTATCTATATTTATTAATTAATAATTTATATACTTATTTTTCCTTTCATCTGTATGTTCGGTTTGCAGACTTTTCACTCTGTCTTCTTACACATTCACAGTGCGAAGAATGCTAGTAGGTCTGGCCCGACCAACATTGCAGATAAAATCTCTTTTTAAGTACTGGTAAAACTTTTTGTCCCGAATACCATAAATGATGGGACTTAGAAATCGCGGGAGGATGAACACAATCAGATACGTGGCATAGCGGATCTCTGAGGCATATCTTGGGAAAATCTGGTTAATGGCCAACTCGACGCTGGAAGAAACATAGGAGAGCATGCACATCAGAAGCTGGACTCCATGCAGAAGGATGGTTTTCCTGGCTTTCTGGGCCAAGACCTTCTCTGTGGACAGAGCTTTAGCTGCCCACATGATGCGCAGGTAGGTGTAAACCAAGGTGAAGACCACAAACGAGAAGTATAAAGCGTCAAAGGCCTGCCGCCGGTAGGTCTGTCCGGGGTCTTTGAAAATATTGTGTCGCAAGCAGAAGACAGATGTGTAGAAGAAGCTGATTGGCTTGTTGCTCAAAGTGATGAAGAGGTCAGCTGTTTCTGGGGTAATGCACAGGAACCAGATGAAGCCGATGAGGACGTATGTCCGCTTGACGGTGCAGATCTGGGAATGTCGGAGGGGTTTGCAAACTGCGATGTACCGCTCGAGCGCCATGCCAGACAGGTTGATGGGCGTGTTCCGCGTGGTGAAGATGGCCACGAGGAGGAAAAAGCAGCAAACTGACACATTGATGGTGTACAGGACATAGCTCAAGATGAAGAGCATTATGGTTACCGTTAGCTGGATGGCATCGCTGATTACCATGTGAATGAAGAGGATGTAACGAGGATCTTGGCAAAACATCTGGTGCCTGAAGAAGGTGATGATGACAGTGCAGTTAATGTAACTGAGACTCAACCAGATTGAAACAACAATAAAGTTTTTCAAAAAAGCAGTAGAAAACAAGTCCCTGACAAGTACTGGAGTCGTCTTGTTCATATACGTTGTTTCCAGTACTGTAGAGTTCATTGTTCCGTCGGTCCTATTTGTGACAAAGAGAGGAAAAGCATTTATAAAGCAGAATGTACAGATATGGTGTGTTTTAGAAATTAGTACATACAACATAAATGCAGTGTAGCAATGCATGCACCAAAAAGTATGTATTCATTATTTAGAAACCAAAATTAACCGAATACAAACACTTTACAAAAATCAAGTTGGAATGATTTTATGCAATAATTATATTCATTTTATACTGCATCAGTGGCAAAACTATGCCACCTTTTACCATTAATTAAATGCACTTATAAATTTATTAAATACAATGTTTATTATAATTAGAAATCGATATCCAAAGGTTAAAACTTTTCACACCCGTTTTTGACTTGGTTCTCTGTAACATAGAAATTAATAGGTATTTATTTGACGCGGAGTCCTTACCTTTAACTGTTCAGCTGAGTACCTTTCCAGTATGGCCTGTATTATTTAAACCTTCAAAGGCAGTTTTGGTAAAATAAAAAAATCTTTCCAGTTAGACATCCTAGTTAAAAAAGGTAGCTAACGAAATGGTAACTTACCGTGCCGCTCTGGCATTGAGGTGCTGGGGATTCGCTTTATAAACATTTCAGATCAGGACTTATTTTTTCTCCATCAGAAACATGTGATATAATTGATATCCAGGGACTGATGTCATCAAATCCCATCACAATTTTACCAATGCCTGCAGAAAACATATACAGCCTTAATAACTGTCGGAAATCTTAACTTGAAATCTGACAATTGTTTTGACAAAAGACATGGTATAAACTTCATATTTATGATTTCAAAAATTAGGTAAATGCCAAAGTGTATTAAAGACATTGATGGAAAACTGAAACACTCATTATAGGACTAAAATGAAAATGATAGTAAAATAGTAATAGTAAAATAGTAATAGTAAACAGCGGTGTATGCTCTGCCTATGAATGGAAGGTTATTGGTTCGAATCCCAGACTTGGCAGAGTGATTTCACAGTCATGCCCTTGAGAAAGACCCTTAACCCTCAATTGCCCCAGGAATTCTTTGACCCTGCTCTCTCTCTAAATCAGGGGTGCCCAACTCCAGTCTTGGGGGGCCGGAGCCCTGTGTAGCTTAGTTCTTTCCCTGTTCCACCATAAATGATTCAGCTCAAAAGCTGTGTGGTAATTAGCACAAGGAGTTGAATCAGGCGTGTTAAATGAGGAGAAACCCAAAAATGTGGGGCTCTGGCCCCCCAGGACTGGAGTTGGGCACCCCTGCTCTAAATAAACAATCAAACAAATAAATCGTTGCCTCGGATAAAAAGTCTACTAAATAAATAAAATGTAACAACAGTTGTCTTGCAGTCCTTTGGTATTATGTGTGACAGCCACCACTTCTTGACACCTCTGGCTGGCACTGAGGCGGACTTTGTGTCTTCCGGCAGTATCAGCCGCAGTAGCGGTGGCTGATCTGAAACGACCTCTCAGGTGGAGCAGTCTGAAGTGTTGGCCCAGCGCTCCTGTGGTAAGTCTTGGACGACCAGATCTCGGACAGTTACTGGTTCTCCTGGTCTGCTGAAGCTTTACGTGCATCCAGGGCACAGACTTTGGCACCACTGGCACATGCCAGGCTTGTGAACCAGGGCCGATCAATCCACCACAGCACCCCCCCATCACCCCTTACCTGCCAGAGTCAGAGGACAGAATTAGGCTGAAGCAAAAAGGGGTAAAGTCACTAAGCACTTGTATACTTGTCATTTTGTCTACTTTTAGTGCAATTTTATTACACCTTTTAGAAACAAAGAGATTCAAAGCACCTTTGCCTAGAGGTGATATAATGAATTCCAATGTCTAAATCTGATGTCTATAGTGATGCCACATTCGAGTGCACGGTGGTGTGGCCCCATTCCTCATGGGCGAGGCCCAAGCAGCCCACCGTACCTGCGAGGATTACGCCGCACTAAAGGCTGAGATTTTAGCCATGACTGAGGCCAGGGAGTGGGTCCTCTCCACTGCCGCCATGTCCAAGGGGCAGGGGGATAACCCGGGGGTAATGGAGGCATGGAGGCCCCTGGCCCAGGATGAGCCCATGACCACCGACCCAGGTGTGGGGGCTGTCATGAGGACCTGGAGTGCGAGCTGCAGCTTTCACCAGCCATTACGGCTGCCTTGGCGGTGACCCACGGTATAACGCTGCCAGTTACCTGTGTGCACGAGGACAGCCATATCATCCCTGCGGCCCCCGTCTGCATCTGCGGGCCACTGGGGGCGTGGACCCTGATGGGTCCTGCTGGGGCGGGACTAGCTGGGAGTCAAAGCCCTACTGAACTCCATCATCCCTGTGAAGAGAACCTGATCCCGCACCAGGGCCCCCACCACTTAGGGTGAAGCTCCCCCACAGCAGAGGCTATGGATGCTGATCCCTAGGTGAAGAACCCTCAGCCCTTCTCTGGCTTGTCACAGCGGGGGCTTCGGTTTGCAAAAAATGGCGTTTGGCCCACCTTAGCCCCCTGGCGGGTCACCAGCAAATCTGTCGCCTCTGTTCTAGTCTCATGTGCGGTAGCATGGTGTTTGGGTGGGGGGGGGGGGGGGCATATCCCAGGACGGGCAATCTTGGACCATCCACCACCCCCCAGAGTTCCCGCCTCATGAACTACTGCAGCCAGAAACGTGCAAACTGTAGTTACAGGTGAGTGAATAGGGAGGGAGAGTCTTTACTGAGGGTGGGGGGCCGGTGTGACACTTTCATGGGAGCGTCACTGGAGGGCAGGATAAAGAACAGCACTAAGAAGCAGGCTTACTGCGCTACCAGCTCTGAGCACCGTGACCTTTACACGGTGACCTCTGCACACACAGTGAGTTACACATGTGCAGAACATGCAGTTTGAGGCCCACATGAACTGACAGAGTTCAACTGACAGACAAAGACACACCAAGGGCTCCTACGGCCCCTCCCCCTGGCCGCTTCCACACCTTAATGCTGCCCTGCGCCTTTTGGTGGCAGAGACCCTGCCTTCACCTTCCCCCGCTGGGTTCTGGTTAATGCACTATTAAAAAAATTGTGTTGTTTACACTGCAACCACTGTCTCTAGTCCCTGGATTCTGTTTATGCCCTGACAGTGATTTGCAAATATATGGCGATGGGGGCACTGTGTAAAAAACATACATTTGCATGTAAGATCACTGATGACTTAATGGAAATTATATTACAATAGTATGGTGTTAAATCATATTAGCAAAGATATTGGCCCTGATTTAGCACCATACTAAGCAGACAAGGGAGATGTTCATGTGTTGTTCATTTATATGTTTAATATTTGCTTTTTTTTAAATGAAAAACTACAGTGTATTCTTAGGAGAACCAATGCATTCTTTTTTTTTCAGCTTGCCATGGGAGTGAATATAATTCTTTTTAATAGTTTTTTGCTTGTCATATTTTTTTGTTTCGCTTATTTTTGCACTTCATCAACTTTAGCAATCGGAATCAGCACTGTAAGCTCTGTAAGCACTGTAACTCTCTTCTTTGTGTTTATTATTAATTGGGAGTCTTGAAGGAGTATTGTCACGCCCGGCTCGTACGATCCTCGTGTGTGCCACGCCCCCTCATTACCTAAGCGTGCTACCCCGATTGTGATCACCCGTTGCCTGTTGTTTTCTGCCTGTCTTGTGTATTTAGTCCGCGTTCAGGTCTGTTTCCCCAGGTCTGTCATTAACGCTCGTCCTGTGCTGCTCCTTGTCTGCTTTATTAAAATCCCGTTTACCCGTATTCACGGCTCCCCTCGTCTGCTTTTCCGCTCCCTGCTCGTTCTCTCGCGCAGGTCGCAAGAAGTATCTCTAATAACCTATGGGATGTTTTATTTTTCATAAGCAAAAGCAGAAAAATACATACGATAAAATATAAAACTAATAAAAAATGTTTTTCCTACACATCTGTAACGACGATTCTTGCTCTCCAGTAGCATAAAAAATGTTTCCACTACAAAGAAATTATTAATAAATCATTTATGGGACTTATTTTGCTAAGATAAAGTATTATATTAAATTGCAGAGTGCACTGTGTGTTTGATCATAGCATTAATTTAGACCTACAGTATATGGCTGACATAGGGTCACGGTTGAGCTGCCATGGTAAAAACTGAGTCACAGTGCAAAAAGGTTGAGAATCACTGCTATAGTGCACTGGCATTCCATCTACAGTGTCTCCAGTGCAGGGCTGGACTGGGATTAAAAATTGGTCCTGCATCTTGGAGCCTCCATGGTAAATGGTACATTTTGCCAATCGGTAAATTTTACCGGCCCACATACCTTCGGCCTGGTATAGCACATGCAGAGTCTAGCCCTGCCCTGCCTACTGGATCAGTAGGTTTGCAGGAGGGATTGTCTTTATGTTCCACAGTCTTCTGTAACTTGAAACTGAATGGGGGAGCATTTATATATCAGCAGATATCACGTTATTGTAACTGCCTACAGAGTAGAAGGGGGGGTTGTGTGACTCAGTGGGTTAAGGTGCTGTGCATGTCACCGGTAGGTTGCAAATTCAAATCCCAGACTTGGGAGACTCAGTTCATCTTTGGAAGCAAAGCCCCTAACTGTGCGGCTTTGCTTTCTCAGAACAAAATATTTTGCTTTGGATAAAAATGTCTGCTAAATATATAAAATACAAAAGGGTCTTGGTGCGTTAAATTAAATTACCTTTATTTATTATACATATAGGGTATGTCACAGAGCTGTCGTTCTAAATAGTAGCTTCTGAAAAACAAATCATACTAAAACATTTGTCAAAGTTACCATGATTATGGAAGATTTACTTTTAACAAACTGAATATTCTACCTGCAGGCAAGCGGTATTAATGGTAAATACAGACCTGAGGTATCCCTGCTGACACATTTGAAATCAGGGCAGAACTTTGGCAGGATTAAGTCAAATTTATCTGGATACATCCCTATTATGGACAGTTATGTTACACAAGTATTTCCTTAGATACTTACGGAAAGTTTGGTCTCTAACACCATAGATAAATGGACTGAAAAATCTTGGCAAAATCTGAACTATCAGGTAGGTTGTGAACTTCACCTCTAGAATGTACTTAGGGAACGTGTACAACAGGGCATTATTAATTGTTGTGGCTAAGTAGGTCAGCATTGACATCAAAAGCTGCACAGCATGCAGGATGATAGTGTTCCGAGCCTTTTGACTATCTGACTTCGCCGCCTTCGCTGCCATGAGGATCCTCAGGTATGAGTAGATCAGGATACACCAAACAGACACCAGGTACAACATGTCTGTAATTTCCCTCTTCTGCTGCAAAATAGGATGTTGGAAGACAAACTCACGGACGCAGCGAACTGTGGAACGGAAGAAATTCAGTGGATCCATAGCCAGTAAAACAAAGAGGTCTGGCAGAATAGGGAGTGCAGCCAAGGTGTGGATAAGGGCAATGAGGACATAGGTTCTTCTCACAGTGCAGATCTGGGTGTGTCGTAAGGGGTAACAGACGGCGATGTAGCACTCGATAGCCATACTGGCTAAATACAGAGGAGTGCTCTGAGTGCAGAACATGACGATCATCAATAGGAGGCAGCAGAAGGACACGTTGATGGTGTAGAACACATTGTTGAGAACGTGAAGCGTGACTGCAATCATCAGCTGTATTATGTCGTTAAACACCATGTGGATGAAGAGCATGTATCGCGGGTCCTCGTTTAAGATCTCGTGTCTTAGGAAGGTGTGAACCATGACACCGTTGATGTAGCTGATGATGATGCAGAGCGTCACAACGATGATGTTCCTGGTCAGCGCTGATTTTAAAGACTCCCTCAGCAGGACGATGGACGTGTTTGTTTCGACTGAGAAGTTCATCTCATCGGGCCCAGGCACCTGCTGTCTGACATGCGGAAAGAGAAGAACATACAAACTGTTCTCAAAGTCTTTGTCCTTCTTCTTCTGACTAAGTATAATAAAAATAATAATAATAGTAAAATGATCAATAATTACACCAGTTATTTGCATGCATATAAGCTCATAACATTATGAACTGAGTAGAAATATAATAAATACAATAATAACATAGTTTAATGCTAGAAATATAGATTTTTCAGTTCTGTAGCATTTTAGTACAGTGCAGTTTTAATAAAATAAGGAATGTAGCTCATCTTACCATTAATTCAAAGACAGAATGAAAGTCACCTGAACACAGTGACCAGCTTGTGGTTCTTTGAGGGGAATTTATACAGTACATGTGGTATCATGAGACTGTGTCACCCCCCCTGTATGGAAAACACACACATGCTCAGTCCTCACAGCAGGGGTGTAGTTACAGGTGAGTGAATAGGGAGGGAGAGTCTTTACTGAGGGTGGGGGGCCGGTGTGACACTTTCATGGGAGCGCCACTGGAGGGCAGGATTAAGAACAGCACTAAGAAGCAGGCTTACTGCGCTACCAGCTCTGAGCACCGTGACCTTTACACAGTGACCTCTGCACACACAGTGAGTTACACATGTGCAGAACATGCAGTTTGAGGCCCACATGAACTGACAGAGTTCAACTGACAGACAAAGACACACCAAGGGCTCCTACGGCCCCTCCCCCTGGCCGCTTCCACACCTTAATGCTGCCCTGCGCCTTTTGGTGGCAGAGACCCTGCCTTCACCTTCCCCCGCTGGGTTCTGGTTAATGCACTATTAAAAAAATTGTGTTGTTTACACTGCAACCACTGTCTCTAGTCCCTGGATTCTGTTTATGCCCTGACAGTGATTTGCAAAAATATGGCGATGGGGGCACTGTGTAAAAAACATACATTTGCATGTAAGATCACTGATGACTTAATGGAAATTATACTACAATAGTATGGTGTTAAATCAGATTAGCAAAGATATTGGCCCTGATTTAGCTCCATACTAAGCAGACAATAAGGGAGATGTTTATGTGTTGTTCATTTATATGCTTAATATTTGCATTTTTTTTTTTTAATGAAAAACTACAGTGTATTCTTAGGAGAACCAATGAATTCTTTTTTTTTTCAGCTTGCCATGGGAGTGAATATAATTCTTTTTAATAGTTTTTTGCTTGTCATATTTTTTTGTTTCGCTTATTTTTGCACTTCATCAACTTTAGCAATCGGAATCAGCACTGTAAGCTCTGTAAGCGCTGTAACTCTCTTCTTTGTGTTTATTATTAATTGGGAGTCTTGAAGGAGTATTGTCACGCCCGGCTCGTACGATCATCGTGTGTACCACGCCCCCTCATTACCTACGCGTGCTACCCCAATTGTGATCACCCGTTGCCTGTTGTTTTCTGCCTGTCTTGTGTATTTAGTTTATTAAAATCCCGTTTACCCGTATTCACGGCTCCCCTCGTCTGCTTTTCCGCTCAGACCTTTGGCAGGATTAAGTCAAATTTATCTGGATACATCCCTATTATGGACAGTTATGTTACACAAGTATTTCCTTAGATACTTACGGAAAGTTTGGTCTCTAACACCATAGATAAATGGACTGAAAAATCTTGGCAAAATCTGAACTATCAGGTAGGTTGTGAACTTCACCTCTAGAATGTACTTAGGGAACGTGTACAACAGGGCATTATTAATTGTTGTGGCTAAGTAGGTCAGCATTGACATCAAAAGCTGCACAGCATGCAGGATGATAGTGTTCCGAGCCTTTTGACTATCTGACTTCGCCGCCTTCGCTGCCATGACGATCCTCAGGTATGAGTAGATCAGGGTACACCAAACAGACACCAGGAACAGCATGTCTATAATCTCCTTCTTCTTCTGCAAAATGGGATGTTTGAAGACAGTCTCACGGATGCAGAGAACTGTGGAATGGAAGAAATTAAGTGGATCCATAGCCAGTAGAACAATGAGGTCTGGCAGAACAGGAAGGGCACCCAATGTGCAGATGAGAGCAATTAGGACATAGGTTCTTCTGACAGTGCAGATCTGGGCGTGTCGTAAGGGGTAACAGACGGCGATGTAGCACTCGATAGCCATACTGGCTAAATACAGAGGAGTGCTCTGAGTGCAGAAGATGGCGATCATCAATAGGAGGCAGCAGAAGGACATGTTGATGGTGTAGAAGACATAGCTGAAAACGTGAAGCATAACTGCAATCGTCAGCTGTATTATGTCGTTAAACACCATGTGGATGAAAAGCATGTATCGCGGGTCCTCGTTTAAGATCTCGTGTCTTAGGAAGGTGTGAACCATGACACCGTTGATGTAGCTGATGATGATGCAGAGCGTCACAACGATGATGTTCCTGGTCAGCGCTGATTTTAAAGACTCCCTCAGCAGGACGATGGACGTGTTTGTGTCGACTGAGAAGTTCATCTCATCGGGCCCAGGCACCTGCTGTCTGACATGCGGAAAGAGAAGAACATACAAACTCTTCTCAAAGTCTTTGTCCTTTTCTTTTGACCAAATATCCATCCATCCATCCATCCATTTTCTCCCGCTTATCCGAGGTCGGGTCGCGGGGGCAGCAGTCTCAGCAGGGAAACCCAGACTTCCCTCTCCCCGGCCACTTCCTCCAGCTCCTCTGGGGGAATCCCGAGGCGTTCCCAGGCCAGCCGAGAGACATAGTCCCTCCAGCGTGTCCTGGGTCTTCCCCGGGGCCTCCTCCCAGTGGGACATGCCCGGAACACCTCACCAGGGAGGCGCCCAGGAGGCATCCTAATCAGATGCCCGAGCCACCTCATCTGACTCCTCTCAATGCGGAGGAGCAGCGGCTCTACTCTGAGTCCCTCCCGAATGACCGAGCTCCTCACCCTATCTCTAAGGGAGAGCCCAGCCACCCTGCGGAGGAAACTCATTTCGGCCGCTTGCACTCGCGATCTCGTTCTTTCGGTCACTACCCACAGCTCGTGACCATAGGTGAGGGTAGGAACGTAGATCGACTGGTAAATCGAGAGCTTCGCCTTTTGGCTCAGCTCCTTCTTCACCATGACAGACCGATGCAGCGCCCGCATCACTGTGGACGCCGCACCAATCCGCCTGTCGACCTCCCGCTCCATCGTCCCCCCACTCGTGAACAATATATTTTACTTAAACTCCTCCACTTGGGGAAGGATCCCATCCCCGACCCGGAGAGAGCATTCTACCCTTTTCCGGCTGAGGACCATGGTCTCGGATTTGGAGGTGCTGATTCTCATCCCAGCCGCTTCACACTCGGCTGCGAACTGTCCCAGCGAGAGCCGAAGGTCACGGTCTGATGAGGCCAACAGGACCACATCATCTGCAAAAAGCAGAGACCTAATCCTGAGGTCACCAAACCGGACACCCTCAACGCCCTGGCTGCGCCTAGAAATTCTGTCCATAAAAGTTATGAACAGAATCGGTGACAAAGGACAGCCCTGACGGAGTCCAACCCTCACCGGAAACAAGTCCGACTTATTGCCGCTCATGCGGACCAGACTCTGGCACCGGTCATACAGGGACCGAACAGCCCTTAAAAGGAAGCCCGGCACCCCATACTCCCGGAGCACCCCCCACAGGACTGCCCGAGGGACACGGTCGAATGCCTTCTCCAAGTCCACAAAACACATGTAGACTGGTTGGGCAAACTCCCATGAACCCTCCAGAACCCTGCGGAGAGTATAGAGCTGGTCCACTGTTCCACGGCCGGGGCGAAAACCACACTGCTCCTCCTGAATCCGAGGTTCGACAATCCGGCGGACCCTCCTCTCCAGAACCCCCGAATAGACCTTACCAGGGAGGCTGAGGAGTGTGATCCCCCTATAGTTGGAGCACACCCTCTGGTCCCCTTTCTTGAAGAGGGGGACCACCACCCCGGTCTGCCAGTCCAGAGGCACTGCCCCCGATGTCCACGCGATGCTGCAGATGCGTGTCAACCAAGACTGCCCTACAGCATCCAGAGCCTTCAGGAACTCTGGGCGGATCTCATCCACCCCCGGGGCTCGGCCACCGAGGAGCTTTTTAACCACCTCAGCGACCTCCGCCCCCGAGATAGGGGAGTCCACACCCAAGTCCCCATACTCTGCTTCCACATCGGAAGGCGTGTCGGTGGGATTGAGGAGGTCTTCGAAGTATTCCTTCCACCGACCCAAAACGTCCCGGGTTGAGGTCAGCAGCACCCCATCCCCACCATAAACAGTGTTGATGTTGCACCGCTTTCCCACCCGGAGCCGCCGGATGGTGGACCAGAATCACCTCGAAACCGTCCAGAAGTCGTTTTCCATGGCCTCACCAAACTCCTCCCAAACCCGAGTTTTTGCCTCAGCGACCGCTGAAGCCGCATCCCGCTTGGCCTGCCGGTACCCGTCAGCTGCCTCTGGAGTCCCACAGGCTAAATAGGCCCGATAGGACTCCTTCTTCAGCTTGACGGCATCCCTCACCACTGGTGTCCACCAGCGGGTTCGCGGATTGCCGCCGCGACAGGCACCGACTACCTTACGGCCACAGCTCCGGTCAGCCGCCTCCACAATGGAGGCACGGAACATGGCCCATTCGGACTCAATGTCCCCCACCTCCCCCGGGACATGGGAAAAGTTCTGCCGGAGGTAGGAGTTGAAACTCCTCCTGACAGGGGATTCAGCCAGACGTTCCCAGCAGACCCTCACTATACGCTTGGGCCTGCCAGGCCTGGCCGGCTTCCTCCCCCACCGGCGGAGCCAACCCACCACCAGGTAGTGATCAGTTGACAGCTCCGCCCCTCTCTTCACCCAAGTGTCCAAGACATGCGGCCGCAAGTCCGACGACACGACTACAAAGTCGATCATCGAACTGCGGCCTAGGGTGTCCTGGTGCCAAGTGCACATATGAACACCCTTATGCCTGAACATGGTGTTCATTATGGACAATCCGTGGCGAGCACAGAAGTCCAACAACAGAACACCACTCGGGTTCAGATCGGGGGGGCCGTTCCTCCCAATCACGCCACTCCAGGTCTCACTGTCATTGCCCACGTGAGCATTGAAGTCCCCTAGCAGAACAAGAGAGTCCCCAGAAGGAATGCTCTCCAACACCCCTTCCAGAGACTCTAAAAAGGGTGGGTACTCTGAACTGCCGCTCGGCGCATAAGCGCAAACAACAGTCAGAACCCGTCCCCCCACCCGAAGGCGAAGGGAGGCTACCCTCTTGTCCACCGCGGTAAACCCCAATGTACAGGCGCCCAGCCAGGGGGCAATAAGTATGTCCACCCCCGCTCGGCGCCTCTCCCCGCAGGCAACTCCAGAGTGGAAAAGGGTCCAACCCCCTTCAAGGAGACTGGTTCCAGAGCCCAAGCCGTGCGTCGAGGTGAGCCCGACTATATCTAGCCGGAATTTCACAACCTCGCGCACCAGCTCAGGCTCCTTCCCCATCAGAGAGGTGACATTCCATATCCCAAGAGCTAGCTTCTGCAGCCGAGGATCGGACTGCCAAGGTCCCCGCCTTTGGCCACTGCCCAGCTCACAATGCACCCGACCCCTATGGCCCCTCCTACGGGTGGTGAGCCCATTGGAAGGGGGACCCACGTGCCTTGTTCGGGCTGTGCCCGACCAGGCCCCATGGGTATAGGCCTGGCCACCAGGCGCTCGCCATCGAGCCCCAACCCCAGGCCTGGCTCCAGGGGGGGGCCCCGGTGACCCGCGTCCGGGCAAGGGAAAACGTGTTTCCAAAATCTTTTTCATCATATGGGGTCTTTTGAGCCGAACTTTGTCTGGTTCCTCACCCCGGACCTGTTTGCCTTGGGTGACCCTACCAGGGGCATAAAGCCCCGGGCAACTTAGCTCCTGGGATCACTGGAACACGCAAACCCCTCCACCACGATAAGGCGTCGGCTCCAGGAGGGGTTGACCAAATATAATAAAAATTATAATAATAAAATTATCAATAATTACACCAGTTCTTTGCATGCATATAATCTCATAACATTATGAACTGAGTAGAAATATTAAAAATACAATAACAACATAGTTTAATGCTAGAAATATAGATTTTTCAGTTCTGTAGCATTTTAGTACATTGCAGTTTTAATAAAATAAGGAATGTAGCTCATCTCACCATTAATTCAAAGACAGAATGAAAGTCACCTGAACACAGTGACCAGCTTGTGGTTCTTTGAGGGGAATTTATACAGTACATGTGGTATCATGAGACTGTGTCACCCCCCCTGTATGGAAAACACACACATGCTCAGTCCTCACAGCAGGGGTGTAGTTACAGGTGAGTGAATAGGGAGGGAGAGTCTTTACTGAGGGTGGGGGGCCGGTGTGACACTTTCATGGGAGCGCCACTGGAGGGCAGGATTAAGAACAGCACTAAGAAGCAGGCTTACTGCGCTACCAGCTCTGAGCACCGTGACCTTTACACAGTGACCTCTGCACACACAGTGAGTTACACATGTGCAGAACATGCAGTTTGAGGCCCACATGAACTGACAGAGTTCAACTGACAGACAAAGACACACCAAGGGCTCCTACGGCCCCTCCCCCTGGCCGCTTCCACACCTTAATGCTGCCCTGCGCCTTTTGGTGGCAGAGACCCTGCCTTCACCTTCCCCCGCTGGGTTCTGGTTAATGCACTATTAAAAAAATTGTGTTGTTTACACTGCAACCACTGTCTCTAGTCCCTGGATTCTGTTTATGCCCTGACAGTGATTTGCAAAAATATGGCGATGGGGGCACTGTGTAAAAAACATACATTTGCATGTAAGATCACTGATGACTTAATGGAAATTATACTACAATAGTATGGTGTTAAATCAGATTAGCAAAGATATTGGCCCTGATTTAGCTCCATACTAAGCAGACAATAAGGGAGATGTTCATGTGTTTTTCATTTATGTTTAATATTTGCATTTTTTTTTTTTTAAATGAAAAACTACAGTGTATTCTTAGGAGAACCAATGAATTCTTTTTTTTTCAGCTTGCCATGGGAGTGAATATAATTCTTTTTAATAGTTTTTTGCTTGTCATATTTTTTTGTTTCGCTTATTTTTGCACTTCATCAACTTTAGCAATCGGAATCAGCACTGTAAGCTCTGTAAGCGCTGTAACTCTCTTCTTTGTGTTTATTATTAATTGGGAGTCTTGAAGGAGTATTGTCACGCCCGGCTCGTACGATCCTCGTGTGTGCCACGCCCCCTCATTACCTAAGCGTGCTACCCCGATTGTGATCACCCGTTGCCTGTTGTTTTCTGCCTGTCTTGTGTATTTAGTCCGCGTTCAGGTCTGTTTCCCCAGGTCCGTCATTAACGTTCGTCCTGTGCTGCTCCTTGTCTGCTTTATTAAAATCCCGTTTACCCGTATTCACGGCTCCCCTCGTCTGCTTTTCCGCTCCCTGCTCGTTCGCTCGCGCAGGTCGCAACAAGTATCTCTAATAACCTATGGGATGTTTTATTTTTCATAAGCAAAAGCAGAAAAATACATACGATAAAATATAAAACTAAGAAAAAATGTTTTTCCTACACATCTGTAAAGACGATTCTTGCTCTCCAGTAGCATAAAAAATGCTCCCAGTACAAATAAATTATTAATAAATCATTTATGGGACTTATTTTGCTAAGATAAAGATATTATATTAAATTGCAGAGTGCACTGTGTGCTTGATCATAGCATTAATTTACAGCTACAGTATATGGCTGACATAGGGTCACGGTTGAGCTGCCATGGTAAAAGCTGGGTCACAGTGCAAAAAGGTTGAGAACCACTGCTATAGTGCACTGGCATTCCATCTACAGTGTCTCCAGTCCAGGGCTGGACTGGGATTAAAAATTGGTCCTGCATCTTGGAGCCTCCATGGTAAATGGTACATTTTGCCAATCGGTAAATTTTACCGGCCCACATACCTTCGGCCTGGTATAGCACATGCAGAGTCTAGCCCTGCCCTGCCTACTGGATCAGTAGGTTTGCAGGAGGGATTGTCTTTATGTTCCACAGTCTTCTGTAACTTGAAACTGAATGGGGGAGCATTTATATTTCAGCAGATATCTCGTTATTGTAACTGCCTACAGAGTAAAAGGGGGGCTTGTGTGACTCAGTGGGTTAAGGTGCTGTGCATGTCACCGGTAGGTTGCAAATTCAAATCCCAGACTTGGGAGACTCAGTTCATCTTTGGAAGCAAAGCCCCTAACTGTGCGGCTTTGCTTTCTCAGAACACAATATTTTGCATTGGATAAAAATGTCTGCTAAATATATAAAATACAAAAGGGTCTTGGTGCGTTAAATTAAATGACCTTTATTTATTATACATATGGGGTATGTCACAGAGCTGTCGTTCTAAAAAGTAGCTTCTGAAAAACAAATCATACTAAAACACTGTCAAAGTTACCATGATTATGGAAGATTTACTTTTAACAAACTGAATATTCTACCTGCAGGCAAACGGTATTAATGGTAAATACAGACCTGAGGTATCCCTGCTGACACATTTGAAATCAGGGCAAAACTTTGGCAGAATTAATTCAAATTGATTTGGATACATCCCTATTATGCACAGTTATGTTACACAAGTATTTCCTTAGATACTTACGGAAAGTTTGATCTCTAACACCATAGATAAATGGACTGAAAAATCTTGGCAAAATCTGAACTATCAGGTAGGTTGTGAACTTCACCTCTAGAATGTACTTAGGGAACATGTACAACAGGGCATTATTAATTGTTGTGGCTAAGTAGGTCAGCATTGACATCAAAAGCTGCACAGCATGCAGGATGATAGTGTTCCGAGCCTTTTGACTATCTGACTTCGCCGCCTTCGCTGCCATGACGATCCTCAGGTATGAGTAGATCAGGATACACCAAACAGACACCAGGAACAGCATGTCTATAATATCCTTCTTCTTCTGCAAAATGGGATGTTTGAAGACAGTCTCACGGATGCAGAGAACTGTGGAATGGAAGAAATTCAGTGGATCCATAGCCAGTAGAACAATGAGGTCTGGCAGAACAGGAAGGGCACCCAATGTGCAGATGAGAGCAATTAGGACATAGGTTCTTCTGACAGTGCAGATCTGGGCGTGTCGTAAGGGGTAACAGACGGCGATGTAGCACTCGATAGCCATACTGGCTAAATACAGAGGAGTGCTCTGAGTGCAGAAGATGGCGATCATCAACAGGAGGCAGCAGAAGGACACGTTGATGGTGTAGAACACATTGCTGAGAACGTGAAGCATGACTGCAATCATCAGCTGTATTATGTCGTTAAACACCATGTGGATGAAGAGCATGTATCGCGGGTCCTCGTTTAAGATCTCGTGTCTTAGGAAGGTGTGGACCATGACACCATTGATGTAGCTGATGATGATGCAGAGCGTCACAACGATGATGTTCCTGGTCAGCGCTGATTTTAAAGACTCCCTCAGCAGGACAATGGACGTGTTTGTGTCGACTGAGAAGTTCATCTCATCGGGCCCAGGCACCTGCTATCTGACATGCGGAAAGAGAAGAACATACAAACTGTTCTCAAAGTCTTTTCTTTTGACCAAATATAATAAAAATTATCAATAATTACACCAGTTCTTTGCATGCATATAATCTCATAACATTATGAACTGAGTAGAAATATTAAAAATACAATAACAACATAGTTTAATGCTAGAAATATAGATTTTTCAGTTCTGTAGCATTTTAGTACATTGCAGTTTTAATAAAATAAGGAATGTAGCTCATCTCACCATTAATTCAAAGACAGAATGAAAGTCACCTGAACACAGTGACCAGCTTGTGGTTCTTTGAGGGGAATTTATACAGTACATGTGGTATCATGAGACTGTGTCACCCCCCCTGTATGGAAAACACACACATGCTCAGTCCTCACAGCAGGGGTGTAGTTACAGGTGAGTGAATAGGGAGGGAGAGTCTTTACTGAGGGTGGGGGGCCGGTGTGACACTTTCATGGGAGCGCCACTGGAGGGCAGGATTAAGAACAGCACTAAGAAGCAGGCTTACTGCGCTACCAGCTCTGAGCACCGTGACCTTTACACAGTGACCTCTGCACACACAGTGAGTTACACATGTGCAGAACATGCAGTTTGAGGCCCACATGAACTGACAGAGTTTATTATTTGCACTGCAAGAACATACAGCTTTATAATCCATGCAGTTATTGTTAGACACAGAAATACATTCTGCAATGTATTGGCTTCTCATCCAGGAAGCAGCTCTGCTTTGAGCCCTTTGCTACCTGGGGTAGGCTCCTGCCTGAAGAAACATAAAATAATTTGAAAAGTAATTTTTCCTAAACATAAAAGATGATCCCCAGGAAGGATTTTTGCTATAAAGCAGGTCAGGTTTGGGTGGGGACTATGCACTGATTCAACATGTTGCCGCCACATGACGAAACACCCTGGGATCCCAGCTGGCAACCCACCAGGCAGACACCTGATCTGGTCCCACCCTCAGGAAATGGCCATCCATCTGCTGTAGCCAGGTGTGGGCGTCCCCATGGCCTGGTTCAGCCACTTGGGTCTCCAGCAATGAGGATCCAGCGAGCCGGATCACCCTCAGGGAAACGCGCCACATGACCATAGTGCCGTAACTGACGCTCCTTCACAATGCAGGTAATGTGCCTCATTCGGGACTCCTCTAGCAACCGCTCATTTGGCACAAAGTCAAACCAGTGGTACCCAAGGATTCTCTGAAGTGACACATTACCGAAGGAGTGCAGTCTTCATCTCAGCTCACTGGATAGCGTCCATCTCATAGCCATACAGCAAGACAGGGAGCACCAGGACTCTAAAGACTTGAACTTCCGTCTTCTAGCAAAGATATCCGGAGCACCACACACCCGTTTTCAGCGATCACATGACCCCCCATGGTCTCCCAGTTCATCTGCTGACTTCATAGGAAGAGCCATCAGAGACATAACATGTCGCTGCCAAGGTAAGTGAACCTCTCAATGAGGTCAATATTGTCCCTGGAGACAGACACACTACTGACGGCCATGCCCAAGAAGTCATTAAATGCCTGGATCTCAGTTTTTAACCAGGAGACTCAGAATCCCAAACATTCAGACTACTCGCTCAGTCTCTCAAGAGCCCCAATCTGAGCCTACATTGACTCCATGACGATCACAGCGTCATCAGGAAAGCCAAGATCAATAAGTCTTTCTTCACCAACAAATGCCCCACAGCCACTGGACCCCTCGACCCTGCCCAACACCCAGTCCATGCAAGCATTAAACAGAATAGGAGCAAGAACACACCCCTGTTGAACCCCAGAATCAATTGGGAAGAACACAGAGGTTGTGGCTCCTCTCTGCACAGCACTCACAGTACCAGTGTACAGGCTGGGCATGACGTCTAGCAACTTTTGGGGAATCCCGCAAAGTCTCAGGATGTCCCACAAGGCAGCTTGATCAGCGGAGTCAAACGCTTTATGAAAATCGACAAAGGCTGCAAAGAACCTCTGCCAATATTCGCATTTGCGCTCAATGAGAACCCTCAGTGCCAGGATGCAATTGATGATAAACTTCTTATGCATAAATCCAGACTGCTCCGGTCGCTGGTAGGTGAGCAAGTGGTCACAGATCCTGTTGAGGATGACCCCAGCAAGGACCTTACTCAGCACTGAGAGCAGTGTTATTCCCCTGTAGTTGCTGCAATCTAAGCAATCACCATTCCTTTTTCAGATAGGGACTACAAGTCCCATTTTCAGTCAGTTGGGATAACACCCGACCCCCAAATGGACCAAATGAAAGCAAAGATTGGCTGCAATGCCAGGAGGACAGTCTTACCACTAGCTTGGTGAAGTTTACCCCGAACACCACCGATCTCTACGATGTGATCGATCTCCTTCGTATTGGAGTACCAAGTCCCACTAATGCGGGTCAAGGCATTGGAACCAGGATTCCAAGACACGCAGCCCCAGACCTTTCACAAAGTCAAAGAACATGGAACCAATTTCACCTCGGTCTCCAGACCCATGGGGACTGACACAATCCTCATAGCCAGCCCTGTCAGTGCCAGTGGTCCCATTGATGTCACTCATGACCAGAGGGGTGTCACATTATGGGCATCCATCAAGCACCAAGCGCAGTTGCGAGTGAAATGTCTCCCTCATCCCATCATTCACCGCGGTCGGAGCATACATACACCCAAGGAGTGCCTTAGCCTGAGTCTCATAATACGCCAATTGAAGGGAGTTTAATCGGACATCATCGGGAGGAGCCTATCAGCCACAGAAAGAGCCACTCCCAGAGTATGGCAGACATCAGAGCGACCACACTGAAAATAGGTGCACCCACCTACAGAGATCTGGCCACTCCCCGGTCTGCGTACCTCAGAGAGTGCCGCCACTGAGACGCAGAGTTTACGAGTTTCCTCAGACAGCAGAGGAAGATGGTCATCTTGCTGGAGAGACAAGATGTTCCACGCACCTACCCGGATCGCCTGCCTCAAACTGGGACCCAAGTGCCGCCATGCAGTGGGTGACACCTCAGCACCACACCAGCCCCGATCCCAACAGGCCTGACCCTGTTAGCTCTCCAGTGGTTTCAACTCTAAAGCCACATTCTGAAAATGACTCCCAGCTCACAGAAATAATTCTATACTATAGAATATGGTATATAATTCTATATCTTCTATACCACTTGTCCTATGCAGGGTCATGGGGGTCCAGAGCCTAGCCTGTCCAGATACAGCAGGCACAAGGCAGGATGACCCATGTTTTTGGAATGTGGGGGAAAATGAAGTAGCCGGAGGAACCCCAAGATGACACGGAGAGAACATGCAAACTCCACACAAATCCTGGTCTCCAGAGGTTTGAAACAACTGCAATAACAAAGATGCTGCCATGCCAGTCTCATCAGTTTGTTACTGCATTTATTTTGCTGAAATTAAATCGTTATACCGTATCAGCTGAACCCTAATGCGTAAGCAGTTGGAGGATGGATGGATATTACAGTATATTAGAGCTTACAGGCAGCATATAGGTGCAGTGGCCCTATAACTGTCAGGGACTCGGGGCGGCCTAGAGTTTATCCTAGGCAGCACGGGGCATAAGGCAGGGGTTCACCCTGGACAGGATGCCGGTCCATCACAGGGCACATACTCATACATACACTGTCAAACCTGTGGGCAATTTAAGGGGCATTAATTAGCCTAAATGCAGAAAGAAATCAGAAGAGCTGAGAAAAAAAAATATGCTCAACACTGGGAAAACATGCAAACACACGGGACAGAGGCGGTTTATGGGCACTGACTTCTCTGAATTGCCCTTGGTGCCAACTGGGGCCAGTTGTTCTGTTAGGGGGGCCAGATGCATTTGACCTTAATGTGCTCCAAGTATTACTTACACTAGATTGGCAGCATTAAGAAGCAAAAGACAATTTTGAAAACCAAAAAGATATTTATACAATGTTTTGCAGTTACGTTTCACAGTTCTTACAAATATGTAACTCACTCTGCTTGTTTAGACTGTGTTGCTTTCACAAGCGTTATCATTTTTTTTCTGTCATTAACTTTGCTGTTCACCAACTGAAGTGACTCGACCACCCGGTGCACCCATGTTAAGAGTCCATCAAGAAAATGTCCTTAAATTTGTGTTTTGCCTCTTCCCAGCAAACAAAGTTTTACCCCACATATATAAATAATAATAATACATTTATTTCTGACCCAAGCAGCATATCTGTTTAGAGAGGACACAGGGGGGGCATGCATGTTGTCACAGGGGCACTGGCCCCGCTGCCCCCCAACCCCCCCCTCCCCCACCCAGAACCGCCCCCTGAATAGCACCAGGAATTGTCTAGCCTTGCTTTCTCAAAAAAGTGTGATACTTTGGATAATAGTGTTTGCTAAATAAATGAAATGCAAAAAGGACCTTGTGCATTTAATGAAAGAAACGCAGAACCTAACACAAATATAAAGCTTGGCATTTCTTTATCTATATATATGGGATACGTCACACGGCTGTAGTTCTGAACAGTAGATTCTGAGAAACAGTTAATAAAAAAGCATTGCTAAGGTTACAATGACTATGGAAGATTTACTTTTAACAAACTGTGTTAGTGATCAATATAGACGAGGCCCCAGGCTTCCCTGCTGACACATCAGAAATCAGGGCTGAACTTTGGCAGGATTAATTCGAATTGACATGGATACATCCCTATTGTGGACAGTTATGTTACACAAGTATTTCCTTAGATACTTACGGAAAGTTTGATCTCTAACACCATAGATAATTGGACTGAAAAGTCTCGGTAAAATATGAAATATCAGGTAGGTTGTGAATCTCACCTCTAGAATGTACTTAGGGAACATGTACAGCAAGACATTATTAATTACTGGGGCTAAGTAGGTCAGCATTGACATCAAAAGCTGCACAGCATGCAGGATGATAGTGTTCCGAGCCTTTTGACTATCTGACTTCGCCGCCTTCGCTGCCATGACGATCCTCAGGTATGAGTAGATCAGGATACACCAAACAGACACCAGGAACACCATGTTGGAAATATCATTCTTCTTCTGCAAAATGGGATGTCGGAAGACAGTCTCAGGAATGCAGAAGATGGTGGAGCGGAAAAATCCCAGAGGTTCTGTGGCAAGTAGAAAAAATGGGTCCAACAGATACGGAAGCGTACCCAGTGTCCAGATGAGAGCAATGAGGACATAGGTTCTTCTGACGGTGCAGATCTGGGCGTGTCGTAAGGGGTAACAGACGGCGATGTAGCACTCAATAGCCATACTGGCTAAATACAGAGGAGTGCTCTGAGTGCAGAAGATGGCGATCATCAATAGGAGGCAGCAGAAGGACACGTTGATGGCGTAGAACACATAGCTAAGAACGTGAAGCGTGACTGCAATCATCAGCTGTATTATGTCGTTAAACACCATGTGGATGAAGAGCATGTATCGCGGGTCCTCGTTTAAGATCTCGTGTCTTAGGAAGGTGTGGACCATGACACCGTTGATGTAGCTGATGATGATGGAGAGCGTCACAACGATGATGTTCTTGGTCAGCGCTGTTTTGAAAGAGTCCCTCAGCAGGACGATGGACGTGTTTGTGTCGACTGAGAAGTTCATCTCATCAGGCCCAGGCACCTGCTGTCTGACATGCGGAAAGAGAAGAACATACAAACTGTTCTCAAAGTCTTTGTTTCCTTTTGACTAAATATATTATTATTATTATTATTATTAATAATAATAATAATAATAATAATTGTAATTATTATTATTATATCAGTTCTTTGCATGCATGTAAGCTTATTACAATATAAACTAAGTAGAAATATTACAAATGCAACAATGTAACAGTTAAATGCCAGAAATATAGATTTTCCAGTTCCGTAGCATTTTAGTACAGTGCAGTTACAATAAAATAAGGAATGGAGCTCATCTCACCATTAATTCAAAGACTGAATGAAAGTCACCCGAACGGGGTGACCAACCTGTGCTTCCTTCAGGGGAATTTATACAGTACATGTGGTATCTCGGGATTGCTTTGACACATGCGTGCTCAGTCCCATGACCAGCAGCTAAAATGTATACTCAACACTATCATGGGAGCGCCACTGGAGGGCAGGATTAAGAACAGCACTAAGAAGCAGGCTTACTGCGGTATCAGCTCTGAGCACTGTGACCTTTACACAGTGATCTCTACACACACAGTGTTACACATGTGCGGTACATACAGTTTGAGGCCCACCTGAAGTAACAGATTTCACTGTATCCGTTGTTATTGTTGGCATTTTATATATATTACTTGTGTCATATAAAATCTATATATGGCTTGTATATTGTGTATTGTCTGTAAAATATATGTTCATTGTCTGCATTTTTTCTGTCTAACTTGAGAGACACCATCGGCTGGAACCAAATTCCTTTTATGAGTTAATAGACTTGACCAATATATCTGATTCTGATTCTGATTCTGATGCAGTTTTAAAATGCATGCAGTTACCCATAAGCTGTTTTCACAAATGAACTTCGGACATTTTCAGGAGTTGCCTTTTCACACATGTGGCACACAGCCGTATACTGTCTGTGTCAAATGCATTCACACGTATTAGAAATTCTCTGGCTGCTTAAGGTGAGGGGTCGTGCTTGAGGGGACCATGTCAGGAGCAGGATATGATGCAGAAAGTATGCTGCAGAAATCACAGTGTTTTGTTTACAGCACGTCAGCTCTAACTGACATAAGTTCCCAAATCTCGTGGTCTCTCCAGCTAGCCATGCTAATTGGGGTCTTCTTTGTGTAAATTACCATTCTTCTGTACCCTCGGATGTTTGTATTCTGCCTTTTTTTCACCATTCTTATCATAGAACGTTACCAACACGCCCACTCGCTTGTGGTGAATTCTCCAGACAATTTCCTACTCCACTAACACATGGGGGTCAATCAGACTTTACCCAGACTTTGTACTATAGGGAGGTACCAGGGTAAAGTTTGTTTAATCTCTGGTATGACTGA
Source organism: Paramormyrops kingsleyae (assembly GCF_048594095.1). Taxonomy (NCBI): domain Eukaryota; kingdom Metazoa; phylum Chordata; class Actinopteri; order Osteoglossiformes; family Mormyridae; genus Paramormyrops; species Paramormyrops kingsleyae. The sequence goes on from NC_132804.1 coordinate 25,430,336, forward strand.
TTCGGAAAATAGGTTTTACACATATACCCCCTCCTCATAATATTTAGAAAAGTTCAGGGTGGCAAGTGCCTGTCAAGGGATCATCTTCTTGACCAGGGTGTACCTCTGCTTTGTGTCCTGTGGTGCCTGGGATAGACTCCAGCCTGACGAAATATGAATAAAAATAAAAAATCTTACACAGTACAGATGATCCCTAAGTAGAATTTTTGCTGTCCAGCAGCAATACAAAAATGACTCCCAGCACAAAAAGATTATCAACTCATCACCCTTTATACTTGCTCTTTTTTCAGAGCCTGTTCTGGAAACGAGGCGGGATTATAACCCAGGTTGGGGCACCAACACCATTCACACTTAGAGACAATTTGGCAACTCCAGCTGACCTTAGCATGTACCGATGTTCCCTGGGATGCGATGGTCCGTGTTACGATATTTCGACTTGACGATGGGTATTATTATTCAATAAATTGCATGAGATATTCAACACTTTATTACAAAATGGGCTTTGTTTTAATGATTTTGCCCAACTGTAGGCTAATGTAAGTGTTCTAAGCATGTTTAAGGTAGGCTAGGCTAGGCTATGATGTCTGATAGGTTAGATCTACTGTATTGAAATGCATTTTCGCCGTGCGATATTTTCACCTTATGATAGGTTGATTGCAACGTAACCCCATCGTAGCCCGGGGAGCGTCTGTGATTGGAAATTGAAGGAAAACAGGGAGCACCCAACAGGAAGAACATGGAAGAACCACAGACACTGCACTGGGGCAGGGAAATGACCCCTGGGTTCCAGAGATGTGAGGTGACACCCCTAACCACTGCACCCCCGTGCCACCAAAGCTAAAAATTCACAGTACTTTTTCTCTTCAAATGAAATTATTATATTGTAGCAGCTGAACCTTAACACATAAGCTGTTGGACGAAGGATGGACATTGTATTAGAGCTTATGGGCACCATATAGCCAGGCATTGCACCTTCAGGATCACCTCCAGGGGGGTTGGACTCCAGCCTCTGACCATGTGAGTTCTCCCCATGACTGTCAGAGACTCGGGGCGGCCTAGAGTTTATCCTAGGCAGCATGGGGCATAAAGGCAGGGGTTCACCCTGGACAGGATGCCAGTCCATCACAGGGCACATACTCATAGACACACTGTCAAACCTGTGGGCAATTTAAGGGGCATTAATTAGCCTAAATGCAGAAAGAAAGAGCTGAGGGAAAAAAAAACATGCTCAACACTGGGAAAACATGCAAACACACGGGACAGAGGCAGTTTATGGGAACTGACTTCTCTGAATTGCCCTTGGTGAGTGAGCATGTGCCCTGTGATGCACTGGCACTCTGTCTACAGTGTCCCTGCCTCATGCCCCATGCTGTCTGGGTTAGGCTTCAAGCTCACTGTCGCCCTGCACTGGATGAGCAGGTTTGAAGGAGTATCCTCTTGGTCTAAGGCACTCCATGACTTAGAACTGCGTCGGTTGAGTGATTGTATATAAGCAGAGATTTCCTTAAAGCGATGGCCTTAGGTGTAAAGGGGAGTAGAGTAGTATGGCTGGAACGTCATTCCTGTGATCGGAAGATTGTCAGCACAAATCCCGAAGTCAGCATTTTTTACCTTTGTAATCAAAGGTCATTAACATATAATAGCACCAGTGGAGGTTCTAGACCATTTTAGCTGAGGGGAGGGGAGACAGACTGGGGCCAATTGTTCTGTTAGGGGGGCCAGATGCATTTGACCTTAATGTGCTCCAAGTATTACTTATGCTAGATTGGCAGCATTAAGAAGCACAAGACAATTTTCAAGACTGATGTTATTTATTCAGTGTGTGGCTTCACCTTTGCAGGAAGGCCCTTAATCAGCAACAGCTCCAAGGCCTGTTTGACCCTGCTTTCTAAAAAAAAAATATGTATTGGCTGCTGAATACATTCTTGGATGAATAAAATTATTCTGACACAAGTAGCATATGCATTTAGGGCCCCCTGAATAGCATAAGCAAAGAGAACCTTGTGCGTTAAAGGAAAGAAAAGCAGAACCTAACATAAATGTACAGCTTGGCATTTATTTATCTATACATATGGGATACGTCACACGGCTGTAGTTCTGAACAGTAGATTCTGAGAAAAAATTTATAAAAAAAGCATTGCTAAGGTTACAATGACTATGGAAGATTGACTTTTAACAAACTGTATATTCCACCTGCTGGCAAGAGGTATTAGTGATCAATATAGACGAGGCCCCAGGCTTCCCTGCTGACACATCAGAAATCAGGGCTGAACTTTGGCAGGATTAATTCGAATTGACATGGATACATCCCTATTATGCACAGTTATGTTACACAAGTATTTCCTTAGATACTTACGGAAAGTTTGGTCTCTAACACCATAGATAAATGGACTGAAAAATCTTGGCAAAATCTGAACTATCAGGTAGGCTGTGAATCTCACCTCTAGAATGTACTTAGGGAACATGTACAGCAAGACATTATGAATTACTGGGGCTAAGTAGGTCAGCATTGACATCAAAAGCTGCACCGCATGCAGGATGATAGTGTTGCGAGCCTTTTGACTATCTGACTTCGCCGCCTTCGCTGCCATGACGATCCTCAGGTATGAGTAGATCAGGATACACCAAACAGACACCAGGTACACCACGTCTGTAATATCCTTCTTCTGCTGCAAAATGGGATGTCGGAAGACAGTGTCACGGACGCAGAGAACTGTGGAGCGGAAGAAATTCAGTGGATCCATAGCCAGTAAAACGAAGAGGTCTGGCAGAATAGGGAGTGCAGCCAAGGTGCGGATAAGGGCAATGAGGACATAGGTTTTTCTGATGGTGCAGATCTGGGCGTGTCGTAAGGGGTAACAGACAGCGATGTAGCACTCGATTGTCATACTGGCTAAATACAGAGGAGTGTTCTGAGTGCAGAAGATGGCGATCATCAATAGGAGGCAGCAGAAGGACATGTTGATGGTGTAGAAGACATAGCTGAAAACGTGAAGCATAACTGCAATCGTCAGCTGTATTATGTCGTTAAACACCATGTGGATGAAGAGCATGTATCGCGGGTCCTCGTTTAAGATCTCGTGTCTTAGGAAGGTGTGGACCATGACACCATTGATGTAGCTGATGATGATGGAGAGCAACACAACGATGATGTTCTTGGTCAGCGCTGTTTTGAAAGACTCCCTCAGCAGGACGATGGACGTGTTTGTGTCAACTGAGAAGTTCATCTCATCGGGCCCAGGCACCTGCTGTCTGACATGCAGAAAGAGAAGAACATACAAACTGTTCTCAAAGTCTTTGTCCTTTTCTTCTGACTAAATATAATAATAATAATAATAATAATAATAATAATAATAAACAATAATAATAATAATAATAATAATAATAAACAGTAATTACACCAGTTCTTTGCATGCATATAAGCTTATTACATTATCAACTGATATTTTGATAATATCAAAAATACAATAATGACATAGTTTGATGCCAGAAATATAGATTTTTCAGTTCCGTAGCATTTTAGTACAGTGCAGTTACAATAAAATAAGTAATGGAGCTCATCTCACCATTAATTCAAAGACAGAATGAAAGTCACCTGAAGACTGTGACCAGCTTGTGGTGCTTTGAGAGGAATTTATACAGTACATGTGGTATCTCGGGATTGCTTTGACACATGCGTGCTCAGTCCCATGACCAGCAGCTAAAATGTATACTCAACACTATCATGGGAGCGCCACTGGAGGGCAGGATTAAGAACAGCACTAAGAAGCAGGCTTACTGCGCTACCAGCTCTGAGCACCGTGACCTTTACACAGTGACCTCTGCACACACAGTGAGTTACACATGTGCAGAACATGCAGTTTGAGGCCCACCTGACATGACAGAGCTCACTTTATCCAATTTGAGGAGCTGCAGTGTTTGTTAACAATATATGACAGACTGAATTCTTGTCCAGGTTGCATGCCCATGATACATCCATCATCTTCCAACTCCTTACTCTGGTCGTGGTCACCTGGAGGTGATCCCAAATGGTATGGCATTGTATTGCTGGGTACACACAGACACACACACAGACACACACACAGACAGGTTTGTAATTACAGTATATCTTTGTGGAGACTCTCCATTCATTCCTTAGGGGAAACCTCTAATCCCAACATGACGACCTTAACCCTTAACCTTAACCATAAGTAACCAAATACAATGCAAATTGTTTTGGCATTTTTAGTTATTTGATTGCAGTCACGGATTTTTATAAAATTGAATTTCCTCCTGTGGGGACAGAGAAAATGGTCTCCACATCATCAGAATAACAGGGTTGTATCACATTGTGGAGACATTTTATCTATCTTACAGTCCAGCAAGCTGTAAACTTACTGTATTTGGAGAAACCACCAGAATAACAGTGGTGGGCTGTAACACTTGCCATTTATTCTTCATTTTCTTACTTTCCTATGTCGCTGTTTGCCTGTTTCAACACTTTCCTATCTCTTTTTGCATGGTCCCATCTCTTGTGTAAGATCCACACAAGATTAATGTTTGACTAATACAAGCTAGTACCAATCTGTGGCATTATAAAAGGATTAATGAGCCAGTCAGCAGGCTTAATGCTGAAAAATGAAATTCAGCAGCTAAAAGCAAGCTGACAACAACTTCAAAAGTATTGGGACAAAGGTTAGTATAACAATACTTAATTAAAGTTGAATTTTAATAGATATATAGCAAAGGAATCTAATTAGCAAAAGCTTGGCTAGTTAGGCTGACATCTAGCTTGTTGCTATTAGAATACACTAATCAGCCATAACATTAAAATTACCTGCCTGATGTTGTGTAGGTCAAAGGTGGGCAACAGAAAGAGCTGTTGCATATGCAGATTTTCACTAGAACTCCCTAATCAGATAACTAATTAGAGGACTGAGCACCTGGGTCTGGACAGGTGACCTAAAGGTTATCCCAAAACGCTGCATACAGACTGACCCTTTGCAGATAAGATTGGCCACCCCTGGTGTATGTCCCCCCTCGTGCCACTAAAACAGCTCTCACCTATTGAAGCCTGGACTCCAAAAGACCTCTGAAGCTGGCCTGTGGTACCCTTCACCAGGACATTAGCAGCAGATCCTTAGTCCTGTCAGTTGTCAGGTGAGGCCTCCATGCGTCAAACTTTGTCCTGAACATCTCACAGATGCTCAATAGGATTGAGATCTAGGCAAAATTGGAATTTGAAAGTCAACATCTTGAACTCTTTTCATGTTCCTCAGATTTTTGCAGTGTGGCACCACTGCCACGAAGGGGTGCACCTAGTATGCAATATGACATCCACGTCAATACCAGGATCCAAGGTTTCCCAGCAGAACATTGCCCAGAACATCACACTGCCTCCCCTGGCTTGCTTTCTTCCCACAATGCATCCCGGTGCCATTTCTTCCCCAGGTAAATGATGCACACACATCCGGCCATCCTCATGATGTAACAGTAAAAATGACTCATCAGACCAGGCCGCCTTCTTCCATTGTTCCATGGTCCAGTTCTGATGCTCACTTGCCCATCGTAGGTGCTTTCAGTGGTGGACAGGGGTCACCATGAGCACTCTGACCGGTCTGAGACTACACAACCCAATATGCAGCAAGCTGTGATGCACTGTGTTCTGACACTTGTCTATCATAGTCAGCATTAACTTTTTCAGCAATTTGGGGTTGGACCGGATGGGCTAGCCTCCGCTCCCCACACGCATCAATGTATCTTGGACACCCATGACCCTGTTGCTGTTCCACCTCTTGCCCTTCCTTGGATCACTTTTGATAGGTACTACCACTGCATACTGGGAATACCCCACAAGTCCTGCCATTTTGGAGATGCTCTGACCCAGTTATCTATCCATCACAATTGAACCCTTATTGAAGTGGCTCAGATCCTCATGATTGCCCATTTTTCCTGCTTCCAACACATCAACTTCCAGAACTAACTGTTCACTTGCCTAATATATAATGGCACCCTTGACAGGTACCATTGTAATGAAATATTTAACATTATTCACTTCACCTGTCAGAGGTTTTAATGTTATGGAAGATTAGTGAAAACAGTAAGTACAAAAGCTTTTTATTTTTGTGCATTATTATATTAAATGTAAGGGCATTAGCAGAAAATTGTTGTAGAAGGAAATCAAGTCTACAGTGAGAAGATTTTCACTCTGGATTTATCACTCTGGATAACCCTAACCTAAACCTGACCCTAACCCTAACCCTAACCTAAACCTGACCCTAACCCTAACCTAAACCCTGACCCTAACCCTAACCCTAACCTAAACCTGACCCTTTCTCTGATACTGTAATGAACCACAACAGCCCCTGTGTCGTCTTTCCCATTTTTATGACCCGTTAGCAGGATGCTGTGTTTGAAACATAGATCAACATTAAACTTAAACTAAATGTCATCCAGTTAAACAGCCTTAACTGGTCTTATGATAAATTTTCTTTAGTCTTCTAAGAAACTGTGAAAAACACCCTTCTGGCGGTTGATGGTGATAACAATCCCTTTGTATAATTATTTTTATTTAGGTATTGTTTTTTCTCAAATACCCTTGTTAGGCTGTTGGCAATGATCCTTCTGGGACAATTAACATCTGTTTACTATGGCTTAAGGGATCTGCTGACATTTCGCGCTCCACAGAGTCTCGTCACGGAAACAGAGCGAACGCTTGAGCGAAAGAGACCTGTCCCCATCAGTCCTCATTAGGAGCTGTTGAGAAAGGTTAATGGCAGCAGGACCCATGTTTTGAAAGCACTTTTGGGTGTACAAGACACCTATTAAGCACCCTAATGGGACAGTGGATAAAGTTCAGTGAAACGGAACAAGCCTCAGTTGGAAACCCGTGTGACTGACACCCTCTGCCGAGCTTTGAGTACCTTAACTAAAAGCCCAAAGGCAAATGCTATGATGAGCAGCAAGTCTGTTGTTTGGAAAAGAATCTTCGAGGCCTTGGCCTCAGTTCTTCACTGAGTGTTTATCATACCGGCCTGTCAGGTCAGCAATGTACGACTATAATGCGCAATAATAATTTATGCCATGACTATGTCTTGCCACTTTGCGGAAAACATAGTATTTATCTTCTCCCCTTGGAGAGTGTATATTGTAGATTATGTGACTATTCAATTTTTATATTTTATTTTCTATTTTATTTTAAATTTTGTTTTACATGATTTTTTTGCCTGTGATTTATTACCTTTCATTTTCATCAAGTTTTCATCCTCTCTACTGTGTCTCTGTCTATCTGTGCAGTTGGAACAGAAGCAATTTCCCTCCAGGATCAATAAAGCTTTTCTGATTCTGATTTTCATACAAACTGCCCCTCCTTTTTTGCTGCCAACATCCAGCGGTTCACATACCGGACCTTAGTCAAACTTCTGAAGAATGAAAACGGCCATCTCTAAAACTTTATGTAATAAAGTGCATAATCAATTATTCCATATAACAATCACATAAGAATTAAGCAAGAAAAAAGCTTTTGGTGTGACCTTTGTCCTGAGGTGGTGCATTCCTCTGTTGCTGTGATCAGAAGGTCTCTGGTTCAAGTCTGTCAGAGGGATTTCACTGCTAGGCCCTTCATCAAGGCCCTTGACCCCAATTGCTTTAGGGATACTGTGTGATCCTGCTCTCAAAATTGTGCATCATTTTGAATAAATGCATCTGCTAAATAAATGGATTGAAGGCAAAAATGATTTTACACATTGATATATTGGTCTCATTTTCATTTACAACTCGTGACCATAAAGAGAACATACCAAGAAAAATTAAACACATTTTAAGAAAAATTAAATGTGTTTATTGTATCCTGTGTAAGAATACAGTCTTCAGAAAACATTAAAATATGAACATTTTCAAAGGATTATTAGAAATATTAAAAAATGGCAGCAGCCAATGTGTAGCAGTGCACATCTTTAATTTGTGGCTTCAGTTTTTCAAATGTTAGTAAAAGGTTTTGATTCAAGCTATGTACACATTTTATTATGTAATAGGAAAAGAATCTATGTAACAATGAATGGTCAAATTTTGCTTCATTTGTCTTCGTGCCTTTGTACATCAGTGTCTGAAAATACATACAGAAGAGTTATCAGTGTCCTTAAACATAATGTGCTTTAATCAAAAACCCTAATGACAGTTTTTCAAATGTTTAAAAACCTCTCTGTCTGACTAAGCAGCTGTTAGGGTGCAGTCGGTTTCTTGGGTTGAATGTATCTGCTTAGCTTTATTTGCTAAACGTAATAGTTTATTGTACATTTATGTAATTTAAATGTATTGATTGTTGTAAAACCATCTGCCCCTCCACTATTTTGGTTATTAAATGGCATCGTGGTTGTCAATATCATAAATATCATAAAATCAGTTATATTGAGCATCTTAAGTAAAGTATGTTTTGGGATATTGGCGAATTGCACACTATCAAACATACATATGATACATAACATAATCAGAGAAGCTGGATTACACAATTTCAAATATTTCACTCATTGAATTTTGCCCTCTAAAGTTCCAACACCAACGCATAGATTAATAACCATTATTTCTTCTTTTGAGTAGAAACAGAGGGGGGAAAAGAGTGAGCCAGTGTTTCCCAGCCAGATAAGAATCAAATATAACATTCTTTAGTTATTGAATAATAAATAAATATTGACAATATGTATTATTAGGGTGGTACCTTGCCTCAGCATGTAGCACTCTTGCGTCAGACTGCATCCTGCCCCTGGGTTTCCTCCAGCAGTCAATAAACATGTGGGTAGGCTAATTAGCTTCTCTACACTGCCTGTAGTGTGTGTGCCCTGCAATGGACTGGAACTCTGTCCAGGGTATACTCCGGCTGTGGGCCTTGAGCTGCCTGGGACAGGGTCCAGCTACCCCCCCCAGCCCCCCAACCTACTGTAACCCTACCCTGGATAAACGATTAGATGATGGATGGATATTTATTATTAGAAATGATTTGGAAACATTACACTGTCTCTTTCAGCACAGTTGGCGAATGTGAAATATACAGAACTCTTATTCAGCAGTAATTGATAGATAGAAATTAAACATTAAAAATGTAATAATTTAAAAAAAGGCAAATGCATATCACAAAAAGAATTAAAGCCTGCACTTGATGAAACCATCTTGATCTTACAAACATTACACAATTTACATAATAACCATTCAAAAAACACTGCCAAGTATACAATGTAATACCAGTGCACATATAACGGGGACCTAATTCTGGATCAATTGTATTATGTATATTACTGTATAATGATTGTCTATTGTCACATGCTTTGAGGACCATCTTACACAAGTAACACTTTGTACTGAGAGAAAAAGAAAGCAAGACTGGAAAAATGGTGGTGACCACCAGGTACTCATTTCCGAGTCAGTAGCTCGTTCTCCAAATCCTCCAGTCTGGCTGTCAGACCAGCCAGTGAGAGCGGTTAAGGAACATCATGAATATTCACGTGCTGTGGTGCAGCCACATAGACAAACACACGGGAACAGAGCGTAACTCGAAATGAACACAAAACATACTGTGTGTCATAGACCATTAATTTTGGAGCGTTCATCTACATAAGCAGCTTAGAAAATTAATGTCTCGCTAGATAAATAGGGCAATTTTTTATAAAGTTGCATTATATGTGTTATATTAACATAATCATACTAATGGCTTTTAAATACATTTTAAATGTTTAAATGCAACTATTACATTTGTTAATACATGTCCATATAATTCAGTTTTATTTGCTGTATTTTCCCATTCTGTTGTAGCTGGCAATGAGTTAGCAAAATGAATAGAACTGCAGATGAACATATCAACAATTAACAGAATATATTTTGTCAAACTTCTAAATGAGGTAGAAACAACATCAGAGGAGAGGAAATCTGATCTAATTGGTCTGCTGACCATTTATCACCTGTTATTTTTTTTTTGGTTATTTACATAATTCTAGGGCTGAAACAAACAATTTTCCAAAATTTTCTCCATTTAGATTTAACTTGGTCTAAATTTCACTAAAATATCTCACACGCAATATGTGCGTGGCTGTCTCTTTAACTTTTATTATTTTAATTATGTGCATATTAATTTATACAATTAATAACTCACTTAATTGTGCTGATGGTGGATAGAACATTAGTCTGTATTTAGTTACTGAATGTTTTAACTCCAGTCTGTTCTTTGTAGGTGTGTAATACAGCACCGAAAAATCTCAAAAATCACAATATTTTACGGACGATGTGCTCTGCTAATGCGGGCTGGTCGCTAGGCCATATAGAGGTTGGCTGTATGTATGACAGCCACTTTATTGATACAGTAAAGTTTACGTAGGCATTCAGCCAGCCCTTTACAAACACTAAAAAGTAGAAGGCTTTGAAAATTCACTGCAATAGAAGCACCATTGTACCTTTCGCTGCCTCACCCTAATAATGGGTGCAGGAGAAAACAAGTGAATCTTTAACGCAAAAATGACTGCAGGAATTTGCCCTTCTCGGAGCCCGTCTGTTCCCCGGCTCCAGCCTGGCACAGGGATCTGCTTACCTGCTTTATTCTCATGAATGGTAGGTACTGAGGTATTTGCTGACAGGCTCTCACCAGGTCTGTCGACAAAGACTTATTGTGACCCTTGCTCATAGGCATTATAATTCACTGTGATGGACCAAATGGATGTAATTTGTCTGCCCAATGTCAAAGTGTTAACTTCCTCAGGCAGATTTAGTACTACCAAGAGACTCTGAAACAGCACCGAAACCCATATGTTACCCGTATGCTAAATGTGTATATTATTTCTTTACACGCTTTGAAATTTAATCTGATGCCGTATGTCTTAATTTATCCGAATGTAAATATGCCGGCATGTCATTGTCAAGACAAATGTATGGTCAGCAGAGAGTAAATGGTTGTAAAAAGAAGGCAAAAGGATATTTTTTTGTGTCAACTGCTCCAAGGCAACCATGGTGGTCTGCTGGAATTCCACCTGGCTCTCACAGGTGCACGGATCCTTCACCTCTATCTCTCCCTGACTTTCCTCTGAGGGAAGACATACAGGTCAATGGGTGAGCACCTCCATGCACCCGAAGCGAGTCAGATAACCTTCTTTTAAAAAAAAAAAACTCTACACTCTAAAAAACGCTGGGTTGTTTTTTCAACCCATATGCTGGGTTGAGACTGCTGGGTAACAAAGTTGGGTTGATTTAACCCAATTTGGGTTGAAAATCGGTATTGATCTATAACCCAGCAGTGCTGGGTTGGGAACGCGGACGTGAAAGAGAGCACGCACGTCACGTCAACATCCAGGGACATCAGCGAGAGTTGACGGAGTTTTGCGCCGTCTTTAGAGGGAAGCCAGTGAAATTCTGTCTGAAACGTAAGTTATTCAGTGTGTATTTAACAATGTTCATAATAAATAAAACATTTGCTTTACTGTATAATATATATACACGCAAATTTTAGGCTTTCGGTCAGTTGAACTGAGATTACCTAACGACTAAGCGACGGCCGTGCTTCGCCATAACGTAAATTTTTTAAATATTACTTTTGTATATGTTAGATACAGTTTTGATATAGCGGAGTTTACTTAACTAATTTGATTTTGTCAGCACATCCACATAAATTTCCCGCTCTAATTGTAAGGTACATTTCGTTCAATTCGTTTGACTTAGTTGTACATTCGACAGCAAACGATGTTAATTTACTACGAACATGTAATTTCTTTAATCCTGTAAATGGTTTGATGCAGGCGGGAATGTCTGAGCTCAGCTCAGGCTAAAGGAGGCTTGAAACTAAGCATGTTCGACGGACATTTTCTAAGCATAGTGCTAAGGCCATGGTCAGTGTTTAACTAGTGCTGATAGCTTGGTGTGTTATGGTCTTTAATGCTCCTAAAGGTTTTTTAGGTGTTCTGAAGGTAGCTCTAAGGATATTTAACTTTTACACATTTTTGAGTTCTTAATGAATCTATACCATTTCTTTTTTATTTATTTTTCCTTTTTTCAGATTGGGACCAATATGGCTGAGTACCTTCGTTCAGAAGAGTCCATTGAATTTTCTTATGTTCTCATGCTTGGAGACAACCACTGCTTTCAAGCCTTTGCTATAATAAATGGCACAGCATTTGAGCAAAGTACATTACTTGCTGCAGTGGACGTTTGAAATGTTTTCATATTTTAAATACATATTTTCTTGGAAGTAAATTTGACTTCAGTCACTTTATATCTCAGGATATATTGATGTTTGCACATAATTGTTAATGGGAAAGTTATCAAATGTTTTCCTATTTTTTCTTAATCTTAAATTTGTATTTTCTTAAGTTTTTTTTTTTGTTTGTTTTTTCAGTCAGTTTGATGCCGTTTCATTATTACTTCTACATATTTTTTCAGTTGATGATTTATATATATCAGGATATGTTAATGTTTATGCACAAATTTGTATTTTAAAGTTAATCTTTCTGACTTCAGTCAGTTAGATGCTTTTTCATTATTACTTCTACATACTTTTATTTTTCCTCTACTCTGCAATTACATTGCAATTGATTCTTACTGATGATTCCTGTATATCTCAGGATATATTAATGTTTATGCATGATGTAAATGTTATGAAAAGTTTTCATATTTCAAATTGTGTTTTTCTAAAGTTAATTTGTCTGACTTCAGTCTGATGCATTGTTACTGACTTCAGTCACAGTGTTTCTGTGATAGTTTGATACATTTTAATAGAAATTGTCTTAATGCTGAGGTGGAGATGGGAAAATGTCTTAAATTCATATGGACACATTTTTACATGTTTTGTCATAAATAAAATTCCATTACTGAAGTATGTATTGCTGTAGAATTGTTTTTATTTTAGTAATTTTAATCACCAAAGTTTCTAGATTAAATTTCTGACCCATTTTGGGTTACATTCAACCCAGCAGTGTAGTCATTTTTAACTAATAGTTGGGTTAAAAATCACAACCCAGCATGCTGGGTTAAACGTGTAACCCAACTTGTTGGGTCAAAATAACCCAGCGTTGGGTTAGTCCCTTTTTTAACCAGCGCTGGGTTACCAAAATAACCCAAATTGGGTTGTTTTTAACCCAGCAGTTTTTAGAGTGTACCGCAGCTTTCACAGACTTCTCGCCAGCTCCTCTAGGTGGCAGTAGAGACCTGTGTTAAGAGGCACACGGTATGGTACTATACCTGCACAGACGTTGAGTTTCAGGTTCTCTGCAATCTGCCCGATGGCAGAGAAGTCGGTGGCGTAGAAGAAGTGCTTGTCGAGGGGTTCCGAGGCAATCTCACGTAGCTCGTCCTCGACTGCCTTCCCAACGCCCACAGCGTACATCATGATGCCTGATGCCCACAAAACGATAACCCTCACTTTCTTCACTACACACTGATAATATACTATAAAACCTGCACCGTACTGTAATTACTAAACCATCTACCTAATTAAAAAATACTACATACAAGAAAAAATTATTAATGTTCAAAAGATCATTGGCTGTGACCTGTCCAGAAAATCTAAAATTTTTTAATCTATCTCAGTAGTCATACATCAGGTAATTAATTACTTATCAAGGCCCCAATTACTTGAATTAAAAGCCTTTTGTAAAAAGAATTGCCCAACAATGTTTAATGTGTGTTACACAGCTTCAGTTCAGCTTTGATCTAAGAGTAAATGACAGAACTTAGCCGGCTTACCTGCATCCTTTGCATTTTTTGCCCATTCTGTGATGTCGTCTTGGGAGCGGCCGTCCGTGAAGACCAGGCCCACTTTGGGGATGTGCTTGTTGGCCACACGGGCACCCTCAGCCTCTGAAAAGCTGTTCTCCACCATGTGTTTCAGTGCCAGGCCTGTCATGGTGCCTTTCTCCATGTACTCCACCTTCCTCACCGCATCCTTGATGTCCTGGGCTTTGGCAAAGCTGTTCAGGGTGAACTCAGTGCGGACGCGGCTGGAATACTGGACCAGGCCAATCCGAGTGCCATGGGACGAAACATCCAGGGAGTCCACAACTTGGTTCACGAACTGCTTCACGAGCTCGAAGTTCTGAGGCCGCACGCTCTTGGAGCCGTCAATGAGCATTACCAGGTCGATATTTGCAGATCTGCAAGCTGTAGAGGATAAATAGTAAAATGTCTGACTGTCACAGACTGTAAACTTACAAATTTCCATCCATCTTCCAACCACTCATCAAGTATAGAGCCAAATCCAGGCAACACAGAACATAAGGCAGGAATACGCTCTCTAAATGGGATGTCAGCTCATTGCAAGTCACATAGGCAGCTTCATCTTGGCCAGGATGTCCCACACCTTGTGTCCTGTGCATCTTCTCTACACTCACTGCAACCTTCTACTGGTTACCCAATAGTGGGAAAATGCTGTGATGTTTTTTTAACATGATTTCATTGAATCGGACTCTGACCACAATCATATTCGTCGTACTGTGGTGTGGATGTTTGCTACTACCTTAGCCTTAGCTACCAGATAAACCAGGGTGACCTTCAGCTGCGACGGTACACATACTGCCGCACGTCTTGCCGTCCTCCTGCAGCACCTGGCCCTCGGGGCAGACACAGTAGTAAGAGCCCGGGATGCTGACACACTGGTGTTGGCAGCCATGTTCCACAGTGTTGCACAGGTTCTCCACTGAGGAGGAATGCAAACATAGCTGGTTTTACCATATGGCATAGGTAGGCGAGTGCTTGGGGCCTCATCTACCAAGGGGCCTTGTGAACGTGCGTTTACTGTCTTTTTAACTTGACTCCGTTTAAAAATAGGACGCACCCAAAATAAAATGTTTATCACTCTTGAACAACTTCTACTACATTTTTGAACAAGGGCTGATTTAAATCCTGACAGTCACAAAATGTTGATAGAACACAAAGGGATTTCTAAAAGTGTTACATATATGGATAGAAAATACTTCAACTGTTTTGCGCTGCCAAAATGATTTTGTGGTTTCTATCGGCATTATGAAGCATTTTGCTTAGTATAGCGACTGCAAACACAGAGGGTTCAAAGGCAGCACGTTCAGTAACACTTCATAAAAATCTTATGTGAATCGGTATAGCAGCTCGACTCTAAATTTTGGAAAATAATTACAGTGTGTGGATAGTTTCTCTTCTGCCCTACGTATGTGAAATTATTGACGAAAGAATGTTATGGGGGATAAAAGTCACCGGAGCTGCACAAATGCTACATGCCACTGCATAATTAATAGGAATGCACTGTATAAAAACTACTCTGTGTGGTCCATCACTAAGCACAGCTCACTGGGCTTGGTTACATACTGGAATCAGAGACAGTGACATGCTTGTGAGGAGCTAAATTAGATATAGACACAGAGGTGTGATTTTTTTTTGAGAGGAAAGGAAAAGAAAACACAGCACTTTGGGAAAAGTGTCCACTTACCACAAGCAGCATGCAATTCAGTTTGGTTGGAGGTGCTTGGTGCCTGACTCATACACCAACATGTATCTTTCTTTTCATAAGCCAAATAAAGATGGAAGGGCACTCAAAATATACTGTTTCACACTCATGCCAACAACAGCTCTCACATCGTATCTTATATTATTTTGCGGGCACGGATGCCACCCTAACTTTACTGTCAGAAGACCATCTTTCCCTCTGATAAAGATACAAGATGGTTCTGTTCTCTGCCCTGTCGAATACTTACGCTGACAGTCCTTCCCGTTCTCCTGAAGTATGTATCCTTCATCACAGCGGCAAAAATAGCCATTGAGGACACTGACGCACTCGTGTTGACAGCTGTGATTCCCGAAGGAGCAGTAGTTGATCACTGAAGAGAGAAAAGAGATAAATGACAAGTTTAGTAAGAACAGCAATATTTTAATATTTTTCTGTTAGCGCTAACGTTTCACAATAGAATGGAGACCCATAATAGCTACCTCCTGTCTTCTGGACACAGAATCAAATGCTCCATATGTTCCAAGAGATACCACAGATGCCCAAAACCCCAGGTAAGAACAAACCATCCACAAACCCCATATCCAGTATGATTTTTGTGTACATGCATATGGTAAAGTTTAATTGATATATTACGCACAGTAAAACAACCCGACATTAAATTCAGTAATAGTAAAGTACATTGTACAGTATTATACAGTACTTTACAGTACTGTACTCTCTCAAATGAATGGGATTTTGACATTTTAACCTAATTCTCAAGAGACAACAAAGCAATGACAAAATATGTATCAAGGGATCATGGAGCAATGAAAAGCATGCTTCAAATATCCCTCAAAGGATGATGTAACAATGAAAAAACATACTGTCACACATTTTACAATGACAAATATTGTATCATGTGCCTGTACATGGCCTGTAATGACAAAATTTAATTTATTAAAAAATATCTTAGGCTATTGCGGGTACTTACCAGCATACAGCTTGTACACGCTTAGCACAAGGTTTGAAACTTTTTTTCTGGACTACAGTAAACCGCAAAAAACTGAAACCATGGTTTCTGAAACTGCAGCTAAGGGGTTCACACTGTATATTCAAGTCTCAAGTCTCGTTTATTTATATAGCCCTTTCAACCACAACGTAGACCAAAGGACTGTACATAAAAGCAAACAGACACATAACATCAAATAACAAATTCAAGAATTAAAAGCCACAAAATACAAATACGTTTTCACATGAACTTTAAAAACATCGACTGTTGGAGCAGATCTAATATCAGGGGGAAGCACATTCCACAGTCTAGGGCCAACTACTGAGAAAGCTCGATCCCCTTTAGTTTTAAGACGTGTTCTTGGAACAAAGAGCAATAAACAATTAGAAGACCTTTGTGATCTACCAGTGTTCATAAGCACCAAGTCCTTAATATATTCCGGGGCCAAGCCATGGACAGCTTTATAAACATACAACAACACCTTATATTGTATTCGAAATTTTACCGGTAGCCAATGAAGCCGTTCTAAAACTGGTGTAATATGCTCCCTTTTCTTAGTACCAGTAAGTAGTCTCGCGGCAGCATTTTGAACCAACTGCAATTTTGAAATTAGAGACTGACTAAGTCCTACATAAAGAGCATTACAATAATCCAAACGAGAAGAGATAAAAGCATGAATCACTATTTCAAGATCGGCAACAGACAAAAATGATTTCATTTTCGCAATAATCCTCAACTGATAAAAACAATTTTTAACCACATTTTTAACCTGATGGTCAAACATAAGAGCGGAGTCAAAAATGACACCTAAATTTCTTATTTTAGGACGAACCTTTGATTCCCATGTACCTAACAAATCAGTTAAACCAGTGTTATCCTTATTCATCCCAAAAACCATAACTTCCGACTTGCTAGCATTTAACTGCAGGCAATTTTGCTCTAACCAGGTGGTTACCTCCTTTAAACAAGATACCAGTAATAGATTAGGAATTGATCCTCCAGCTATGATCGGTAGATAAATCTGAATGTCATCGGCATATAGGTGATAAGATATCCCATATTTCTTGAAGATTAGGCCTAAAGGCAGCAAGAACAGAGAAAAAAGAATAGGTCCCAAGATTGAGCCTTGCGGTACTCCACAATTCAGAGGAACGGACTTGGATGAATAGTCCCCAACCCTAACTGAAATTGAACGCCCCGTTAAATAGGAGGAGAACCATTTTAAAACCGTCCCTCTCAGCCCCACAGCATGTTCCAAACGATTAATAAGGATATCATGATTAATTAAATCAAAGGCTGCACTGAGATCCAGCAAGATTAGGGCTCCTCTGTTACCTGAGTCTGCAATGAGTAACAAATCATTAGAAACTCGCAATAGAGCTGATTCAGTACTATGTCCTGCCCGAAAACCAGATTGAAAAACATCTAACACTTCGTTTTTAGCCAAAAACGAACTTAACTGAATTAAAACTACCTTTTCCAATATTTTAGAGACAGAAGGCAGTTTCGAAATAGGCCTATAATTTTTAAAATCCAACGGGTCAAGAATAGGCTTTTTAAGTAGGGGCTGAATAACCGCCTGCTTAAAACTTAAAGGGAAAATGCCTATATTAACTTGTTTATAAACTTAAACCCCTCATGGAGTAAATTCCAGAAGGTACCATGGCAGATAACTCATTTCAAAACATATATATGATTGACCTGACAACTGTAAGTGTGCTATTGGCAAAACAGAGTAAACAAAAATGTTATTTTTAATAATTATTTGCATCATTTTTTTGCAAGGCCTTTTCCTGGGTAATGTCATACATATCTGTAGAAATTAGTTGGTGATTGACTTTGAAAGGCAGGTGACATGGCAGCTTTGGCGTTCATTAAAATTTATCAGTGGCACATAAGCTTGAGCAAGTGATTCCAGGCCCACAGTGAGTTGGAAACTGAGTTTGCCCAATTTCACATCACTCACCTTGCTCACATTCCAAGCTGTACGTATCCCCACTTTGGCTCTGTTTAAAAGTGTAGATTTGGCAGCTTGGCTTAACCTAACTAAAGATATGTTGTATATAACCATAATTGTGGAATAATAATTTTCATTGTAATAAATACACTGACCAGGATAAGGGGTTGAAATGGAGCTAGAGAGATGGATGGATGGAAATTACATACTTTTTTCAGGGTATATTATTTCTAATGTATTCAGGAAATAAAATTTTCTTTCTCCACCATATTCAATTTCTGGACTAGTATTTTCTTGAAAGTTGTGCATTACGTGAAAGGGTTCAGTCTATACACACAGACCTTTCCTAATCCGATGAAATGAAAGATTGATTGAATGTTTGTGCGAGAGTGTAATAATGCTGTCAGTTCTGTGGTGGCCACTGACTTGTGCAGGTCCGCTTGTCTCGGTGGAGGTTGTAACCAGTCCTGCAGCTGCATGTGAAGGAGCCAGGGGAGCTGGTGCAGATCTGCTCGCAGTTGTGCTTCCCTTCCGCACAGAGGTCCACCACTGCAACAGACACGGTCTCAGTTCTACAATAACAAATACCACAGTCTTCATTCTTAGCATTTACTGCTCCCCAGTCTTAGTCATATCCAGGTCAGTATCCCTGCAACAAGAGGCCACATCTCTAGAGCACAAATAAGCTGAAGGAGATACATCCTGTCAGATACATTCATATCTTAACATACCATATGTCACATGATGCCATGAAAAATAAGGAATAAAAGAGGTTTCATTATTTTTTTTAAGAGAATTACAGCACTTCTGCATGACACTAGCTATGTACTAGTCCAGGTGATCCAGTTTGGTTTATTTTCAAAATATGGCCAGAATTAGCTCTTCAAGGATTTCTGGATAGTCTGCACGGACTACTGTCCGTCAAGGCAGGATCTCAAAGCCATGAGCGCAAACCGGTGTCTCCCAGTCCGGCCCTCAGGGTCCACAGCCGGTCTATGGTTTTGCTCCCTCCAAGCTCCCTGCCAAACAGTCCACATTTTTGCTTCCTCAAAAATATGAATTCTCTGTGAGTCCCCAACGACCAGATTGGGAAACACTGATGTAGACCATTATTTAACAGCTGAATGTTTCTCCAGAGTGGATCCTGACAGTGAGGTGCACTCAAAGTGTCAATCAGTAGGAGTTTTTTGTACAATTGGCACCAATTCTTAGAAAACTTCTAACTATCTCTGCCCTTTCATTGAATTTTTCCGGTCACTTTAGAACTCTTTCATTCAGCTGACAGAATGGAAAAATGGCCATCAAAAAATATTTCGCTGTTGTTGCAATCTCTTATCAATGCTTTTCTGGAATGAACAGTCAACAACTTGGTGCAATTTACTTCAAAAATTATGTTAATCAGATATACCATTGGCTCTGTTCTGTATCGGAATCAGATTAGTCCCAGAATAGAAAATTAGGAACATTGTTTCCATTCAAAGTTATGTTCATTTTTACTTGAAGCAAGCAGGGTCTAATTGGGGTTTATAGCATTCCAGCACTGTTTTGGCACCAGATTAGAGGCACCATGTCCTCACTTCTAATATAACAGCAATAGGGGCTCATGTGCGTAATGTGCACTTTTTCAAAGAAATCTCCACTTTCACACAGTACAGAATCACTTCCTGCTTCACTGTGATCTTTAAAATGACAGAGCTGCCAGTGAGCATTTGCTTTAAAAACAACATGTCGTCATGTCAGTAAAGTGTGATTGTTTTTCGAAGTCTTATCCAAATATTACATTACCAATGTACTATTGCTTTAAGTTAGACCTGAACTTGTTGGTCAGGCACCTACTTCTGCCAGCAAATGTCCCATAATTCAAAGTGCAAAACACAAATATCAGAATGGTTTTCCATCAGACTTATTTTAATGAGATGCACTGAACACTTTCTCTACTAATCCCTCACTCTAGCAAAGTTAATGGTAGGCCAGGTAACTAAGTAATAACTATTTCTACCACGATTTCAGAAATGAGAATATTTATTTACATGTGTTTTTTTTAATTATCTTTCATTTAGAAAAAAAATAAGTAAAAGAGTAAAAAGTGAAAAACATAAAGGTATGATTCAAATCAGCTGGCTTAACATGACATATTGCACCAAGCCTAATCTCAACTATACAAAAATGCTAAACTTACGCATGTGTGGCCCAGGCCTGTAGTCATAACTAAATTTCAGCAAGGGGCTACCCCATCGATAGGTCCCTTTTGGTAGTTTTCGCTAGATTGTGCCAATCGGGCAGCCAAGACAAATTTTGCCACTTGCCTATGTGCCTGGTGTGACCTAATTATCTCAGGGAATATCTCATGTGACCTCATTTACGAAAAAACACATACATCTTTGGTGAGTCAGCGATACTTAAAGTAGGTCACCTGAGCAGGTCCTGCCGTCGGCATTCAGCCGATACCCAGGGAAACACTTGCAGTGGTAGGATCCTGATGAACTCTCACAAATGTGCTCGCAGCCATGGGTTGGCTCCAGGCAGGGGTCCACCTCTGCAGACACATCAAGGATCAGCCTATGTCACTGAGGGATCTAGAATAACTTCCCTACCCATCCCTGGTGTTCTTGCTACAGCAAAGGGCTGCTTCACTACTCCATGAACGAAGGAGGCTACCTTTATCACACAGCTCTCCCCGGAACTGCTTCCCAAACTGGTGGATGAGGTCGAAGGACTCGACCAGAAACACGTGGCTCTCCAAAGGTGCGGAGGCCATGGCACGTAGGGAGCTCATGTCTGCCCTGGCCACGCCCACGGCGAAGATCTCAATTCCTTTCTGCCTGGCGGCCAAAGCCACCTCGGCCACGCGATCCTGGGGTCTCCCATCCGTCACGATCACCGCGACATCAGGGACATTGGGTCTGGCACCCTCAACAGCCGAGAAGGCCGCAGTCATTGTGTACTGAATGGCCAGACCCGTCATGGTGCCCTGTGCCAGGGGGATGATTTCGTTGATGCTCTTGACCATGTCTTCCACTCTTGAGAAGGTCCTGAGAGAGAAGACATTCTGGACTTGGCTGGAGTATTGAACCACGCCCACCCGTGTGGCATTGGGGCCCACGTCTAGAGTCTGGATGATGTTGATCATGAACTTGCGCATGGTCTCGAATTCATGAGGACGCACACTCCGGGAGCTGTCAATGATGAACACGAGATCCACAGACTTGCACTTTTGGGCTGTATCTGTTGATGTACAATAACATAAAACTTTACTTTGAGACTGTCACATCATTACATTGTAGTTTTGTTAGCAAGCGTTTGTATCATCCTTACAGCTACTTACATGAGTCACAATTGAATAAAAGCTTTAATTGACTACACAATGCAAACGCAGCTGTATGAAAGATACCAACCTGTTTGCGGCCTGGCTTTCGAAGAGGCAGCCAAGCAGAGGAGAGACAGACAGCTCCATAGCAGACTCATGTTTGAACCTTAGCTTGCTGCGTGTAAATGTTTTTGAGTTCCAGACGGCACTGTAAGGGAAACAAGCCTTTCACTGAGGTATCCCCACTGACACACGCATTCCTGAATGGCGTCTTCCATAAAAAATTATCCCTAACAGATGTCAGGAAGGAACTGCATGTAATATATAGCATATTGTTACCTGAAGGCCTGTCCGGCTTTTAAAGCATTTACTTGATGGAAGACAAGTCGTAAACAGCTCATGAACCAACAGTGGTTAGCCAAACACTTTTTAAATATGAAATACTGTATTGTATCAGACCAAAGGATTTTCTGATGAGCTTTTTTTTTAATCACAAACACTCGCTAGGACCAGCTGAAATGGTTTCAGAAGTAGTAGTTTGATTCAGCTATTCACTAATTTACAATGCATGCAATTTATCTTGAAAACAAATATACGGGCCACTTGTGCAGCCAGGATGTTACAAATGGAGAAGTTTGTTCCATGGTGCAAGTGACCAGCCTGGATGTTATGACAGCGATGCTACAATCCTTTGGTATAAATATCACTCGGAGGAGTGAAATTGGATTTAGTCAGAGTATAATTTTATTAATATATAGCTTCCATTAATTATCGTTAGAAGCCCCGGAGATGGAAAGAGCGCTCTCACTGCGCTGCCTTTAAGGGGTGCTACAGTGACTAGCAACTTGCTGACATGGGCCACTGGCCAGAACAGAGAAACTATGAAGGTATCTTTCTGTGGAATTCTGCAGGTTGACCAAGAAACACAGTGGATCATGTCCGTGGACCCCAGTCGTCCACTGCGGAGACGGAGAGCATAACTCAGCGGCTCTTACAGGGGTCCCCTCGCCCCCACCGGCCCGGCATTCACAGCACCGCCTCTTGTGTTGTGTCACAAAGCGTCAGTGTGTCTCTTCCCCACACGGGCGCACCACTGAAAGGGCTCTCTTCCCTGGAGGCCCCCGACTGGAACCTCTACTATTATATATACAACATATCCATTATGTGTAAGAATATGTTAAAACATATACATTCTCTCTCATTCTCGCTTTGGGGCAGCTACTCCAGGAAGGGGAGTAATATAAAATAAATAAAACAACTATATAGCGATTCATGAATTTCTTAATGTTAAGACCAGTTCCAAGTCCCAGTCAAAGCATTAGCAAATCAGGATTTTCCCAGTATTATATGCTTAAATGTTATATTATAATAAGGATGCAACCTACCAGGCTATTTTAGGTAAACGGTCAATTTAAAGTGATCTAAATGAAGGTGTGTGCAGCTCTGAGTCTGTGATTGGAAGGTCACTAGTTCAGATACTGTGCCTGGCAGAGCGATGTCTCAGTTTGGTCCCTGAGCGCGGCCCCTAACCCCTATTGCTCCATCGACACTCAGTGACCCTGTCGCCTCATCCTGACTTATGGAGAGTTTCGGACAAAGGCATCTGCTCAACATATGCAATGAAATAATCACTTGGGATCATTAAATTACAATATATATATACAGATCTTTCATCCTCACAAAATTTTAAAAAATTGGGGAAAAATTACAAAGCACTGTTCCATAAGCAAATTCTTTTTAAACTGGTAATGAGATTCTTTCGAAACAGGATATATTTACACTTATACTGAGCTCTAATTTAGCTCTTTGCCAGAACATATTTTTCTACAGCAATATATCCATCCATCCATCCATCCATTCACTTATCCTGGTTAGGTCATAGGATATATATGGCCTACTAAATATTTACACCACCAATTCAAGTAAAATACACTTAAACCACTATTCTGGAGGCATGACACTATAGGAAAAGGAAGTGTTCAGGTTTACCCCTCCATTCCATGTGTTCAGTTTGCTAATTTACTGAAGCATAGCTTCCTCACGGGCCATAAATCACAGTCAGAATGATCGCATTACCCTTGCAGTAGCAAGTCGTATGTATGTAAGTTCCATGTTTATAGTCGATCATAGAGCTTCATCTGGGGCAAGCTGAGAGCCACCCACGGTCCAACTGTCAGCCACAAGCCCTGGAGGCATATTTTTTTCAGCAGAGGTTAATTGAAAAACTATTTGAAACATATGGCATTCGCCAGCCATTGATAGGTCGATAAAGTCAGAGGCCTGGCCAATCAGTGCTCTTTTCCAGACGTCTAGTTGAACCTTAGTCTCTTAATTCGCTTCCTATATCAGGCTTTATTTGTTCAATACGAAGGCGGCGTGAGAAGCACACGCCTGGGGAACAGGTGACATTCTCGAGAGCAAACAAAGGTCCGGCCGCTTAGAGGACATGCTGTCTCTGGATGCTCAACACATCCGGGCTGGGGGAGAGTCCTGGTGGCAGGGGGTAGCTGGAAAATTACTACACCTTTACATTACCTCCCTCCTCCAGAAACACCCTTAGGTCACAGACAGTATAGGCAAGACCGTGTGGAGCAAGGTGAAGGAATCAATGCCGGAGCTGCCCCATGTCAAAGACAGCTGGGGATCTGAAGAAGAAGAAGGTGAGAAGGATACCATGCTGGGAGGAATTTGAGATCAAGACTAGGGGAAGAGTCTGGACTGTCGACTGAGACATGCAGCACCACAGCGAAGGGGTGGCAGAGGAGGGGCATGGCGGTGAGTCTACGGCTTTGTCTGGAACAAAATCAGGAGTTTCCACTGAAAGGGCAGAAATCAGTGTAGCAGCAGAGAGAAACAGAAAAACAGGAAGAGAGGTAAATAGACGGACGGTTTGGCCAGGCTTGGTGCTCGGAGTCCAGAGCAAACACTGTGTGATGCTTCAACAAGCTTCCTCTTTAAACGTTCGTACGATATGCAAGCCCCTTGGTAGTTCCCATGGGTAAATTATGCACAGTGAAGGTATTCTCTGCTGCTTCATAGAGCACAGTTAGGTTAGGAAGGCAGGAAAAGACGGTTACAGCCGCTGCAGCATGATTGACAGCCCTACAGGAGGCTCTGATTAACACCTAACGGATTGAAAGCAGATGTTGGCTCTGCTACTGTTTGAATGTCTCTGTATTCACCTTCAGACAGCTCAGGAACACCTGGTTACATACCAGACAAAGGCTTATTAACACCTTATTGCTCGAGACCTTCCCACGGAGAAGCAAATCGAGACACAACAGTTTGTGAAATAACTTCAAATTTTCTATTATTATGCAAAAACATTTCATGTTCTTGTGGCGGTGGATCACGAAACCAAATTTACAGACGGTGGCATTTGCAAGGAGGTAGGAAGAAAGCCACTCACAAAACGTAACTACAATTAGTCTGGTTGGCAAACTGGTGTCACAACTGCAAAGGATCACTATGAAACATTTGCTAATTGGATATCACTTTCAGATAAAATACAAACTAAGCAAACTCGTGCGCGTAAGAATTAATACAAACCAATTTGTTAAGAAGCAGCATTGAAGAACTAAAGCACAGGCGACCAACTCAGCATCATATTATCACTGTTACCAATTTCAGTTCTTCTGGAGCATTTGTTCATACAAATGAAGCATCCACCCACTTTCGGCTTTACAGTAGACGATCTCGATGAAAAATTATATAAATAATATAAAATATCCCAATTATTAAATATCAGTAACCAGTTTGTTCACACAACAGCGTAATGTTGACATGCCAATTTGCATTATAAATCATGCATATCTTTCCTAGTTTTATCTAAAGCAGACTGAGAAGAAGGTTCAGTTAAGTTGCAGTTAAATTACAGCTGGTTGTCTTTATGTGTAGCATTTAAACGGCTTAGATGTCGGAAATATTTTTTTACTTCGTCAAGCTTCTACCTGCAAAATTGTGACACCAGTTGTTAAACTTTTCTAAAAGAGCCCTGATATTGGCATCACCTGTGTGAGAGAGCAATTGGAAACGACCGTTTTGCAAATAAATGCTGGAAAAATGTACATAAAAATTTTAAAATGTTTTTATGTAAAATTATATATGTAAATGTATCTAAAATCAATCGCTTGAAGCTATTTCATTACTTCAAATTTAGGTAGGCTAACTGAATAGCTGTATTAATATCGTAATAGCCTAAATCTTAAAAAATAACCCGGAATACGTTTTTTTTTTTTTAATGAATGAATGATTAACTATTTCACCTTTTCTTTTCTTTTTAATTCACGCCCCCAGCGTCTAGGGATACCCGCGATCCCACAGACCTGTACACGGCTGGAGTCGCGCTTACTCACCTGGGCGCAATACGGGGAAGAGCGGAGCCGCAGCTGTTACGGTGGGACAGGTAAATGGGGCACCTCGCGCACAAAAACTCTGCTAAAGTCTCCGCAAAATGTCCGGTGAAGGTCCACTGGCCACCAGCCTTATTGTACTGAAACATAAAATGATGAAGTCTTGTGAATAATAATGATTAAAAAGTCCCAGGTTAACGAATTTTATTTTATCACTAGTCAGATTAAGATGCTCTTTGCTATTGCTCTGCCTAGAGTGGACTGATAACTCGAAGTATGAGCAGGTATAAAGCCTAAGCCAAAAGGGTTAAAAGTTTTGACCCCTCCCCTTTGAAATTCGAGTGGCGGGGTTCTTATTACTTTTAGGGAGGGTAGCTGAGCGCTTGGTTGGGCGGTTTTTTTTTTTTATAGTTTAGATTATAATAGTCCATATTATGCTGGTGCAAAGGTGAGGTACTATGAAATGGGTTGACAAAATGCCATTTTACTGGAAAACCACTACCCCAACGGAACAATGAAAGGCTGCCTAGCATCATTAATATTACTAGGCAAACCTGAACTCCCATTAAGACCTGAAGTCTCTCTTCCATAGCACACTTTTACACAGTTCATATCAAATAATTGTTTTCATTTGCGGGAGATCTTCAGGCCTTGACATAGAGCGACAGTGGAGACAGTGGCTCTCACACGGCACGGTGTGAAATGCCAGTGTGTCTGTGCGCGTGACATCATGACCTCAGGGTAAAACCCCATTTGCCGAGTCCACCGCACAGAGGTGAAGCCATGTAAACGAGGCCGGCAACATTTATAACTCTGCAAATCTCAACATCAAATATAACGTCACCAGGACGGAGTCATTATTCCTAAAAATGCCTTCAAAAGTCATATAACAGTCTAAGAAGCAGTACTCACGTTTTTACCGTGTATTTGATCACCCACAACTGATTTTGGTCCAGTGACTACCACCTTTTTAACTGAAGGTCTACTAACATGATATAAAGGCTTCAATGTGCATGCAGAATTTCCCACTACAGTTTCAGCTCCCAAGCATTCTAGCTTAGCCTATTGCAGGGGCAATTAAAGACCAACATGTCTAAAACAGGGCTCCCTTTGCGATATTTGTATTCTTCTTGTTGCCTTTGCTTCCTCAGCAATTCTTATTGGTGGAAATGTTCTGCATTCTACACCTTATGAGGCACATTCCTTGGCCCAGCCTTGGTGGTCAATAAAACAGGAGTTTCTCCTAGTGTTTAATGAGCGCAGCGTGAAACCCTATGCCTCCCACAACTGAAATCTTTTGGACGAAAACTTCGGTGTGGTCTAAAAAGCGTCAGATGAAAGGATGGCAGGTTTTTGCATAATTGATCAGCCGTCAGATTAAACCTGTCCCACTGCCTGATTTATTGATGTAAAATGAAATAGAAAAATACATAATTTACTAATAACATGAAATTTAAGAATCTCCAGTGTTTCATAAAGGCGGAATATTTTTCCAGCGGTCTGCAAGAATGAAATGTATGAGGCTGGCATTGAGTGTTGACTCTTGGCCACCAGAAGCAAAGCATCCCATAAGCATACAATGACAACCTGATGAGATACAGGCATCCTCTGTTGCCCTTTAATGAAATGCCATTCTCACTTTCACAGGTATTAATTACCCAGGAAGAATACGTGTGACTTCCATAAAGCCATGTTACATCTTTGCAGTTGACTCAGTAGGCGACTCTCAACGGCCTTGAACAAGCCAGCAGGCCACATTTGCCGAGGTTCATATCTCTATTAACATCTCTACTTCCATCAGTTGGCTAAATATTATACTGTATCAGAGCTGATCGCTTAGGGCAATGTGGTAGCCAGGTTATATGGGAAAAGAACAGACTTACACAGACTTAACAGACTTATTTGCGATAAATTTGAAAGCAAATATTTTTCCTCTGATCACCATATCTGTGGTTCCATTAACATACATGCATTCCATTAAAATTAGTAGCAAAGGGGAAACCAGAAGCAGTAGCCAGTTTGCTACTAGGTACTTCACAGATGCCAGTGGGATGGGGGAATTTGTTTAATAACAGAACAGAACAGAACAGAATTGAATTGAATTGAATACAATAGAATAGAATAGAATAGAATAGAATGTATTACCACATAACCAGGTTGGTGAAAATAATATGGTTCAATTCTGACATGGCATTAGTTGGGATGTGCTACATTCCTTGCCACGTCTTAATGTAATTACTAATAACTAATAAAAATAATAATTGTTCATCCAGGGCTCTGGTCATTTGTAATCAGATATGGCAGCATTAATAGTTTTCCCCTTGGATGAATAAAGGTTACATAACCTTTAAAAGCATTAAAATGCCGTCTGCTCTCCCCTGGGATAAATGATTTTACTGTAAAAATCAAAGATAAATCAAACCAATCCCATAATGCCAGTAATAGTAATTGATTTAATATTATTTTAATATTTGTGTATTTAACCAGGGGCAACAATTCCCAAAGATAAACATACATAAAGCAACTTTATTCAAGTCATGATTTGTGTAGCTGGATTTTTGGGTGGGATTTTCATTCTTTATAAAAGACTAAATAATGTGTGTAGCGCTTATATATTCCATACTTCTTGTTTCAAATTGGAAAACTGATTACGTTTCTATATTACAACTCTCTCTTCCTTCCTTTTAACAAGAGGGTTTGTGGGTGTTTCATAATTTAGTTTTGAACCATGTCTGTACTACAGAGAAAGACGGCAGAAAGCCTTGTGGAACACCGTTGGCTTTGCGGAGAGGAGTGCGGAGGCGTGATTGTTTGAAGCTGTTTCTTTGGAAGTGTTTGCTGTTTAATCCTCGGCCTAAATGCTGGGCAGTCTGATCAGAATTGCCACCACATTTGTCCCGCATCGGTTCTGAATCACGCATTTCAGGCTGGGGAAGTATTTTAGGTTAATTTTTTGTTGTTTATGCTGCATGGTTTATTTGCAAAAAAACATTTTTATTGGTCGCAGACTTGGGAACATATGGTTTATGTCAGGAATTCAAGGTGACAGCTGAAACATTTGAGGAACTGAAACCATGCTAATGAAGTTGTCCATTTTCATGACTTGTTTGAATTCTGCATTATTTTGGGGTAAAAAATACATAAAGGAAAAAAATTCAAAGAAAATGTGGAGTGGAACATTTTTGAAAACATGCCACATTGTTTTTACTGAACTATATAAATCAAAGTTGGAGTTTTGGTTGTTTGATTTTCAAACATGAAAATGATGGGTTTAGTTCAAGTTTTTTCTCTTTAAGTAAACCAGGTCAGAGCTTATCCCAGCAGCCTGGGGTGACCCAGGATACAGGACAGCAGTACCTTCAGTTCCACCCAGACCAATCAGTTCTCATCCTGCACGCCAAGGTAGCGCAGAAGTCATATGGCAACGAGAAAAGGTGAGCTCAGATATTTCGGCCAGAAATTCAAGGGCCTGTGTTTGTGATGTAACCGCTGATTTTATGTCTCTCAGATTCCTGTGCCCCCCTCCATGCGTGTTCCTCAGTGGGCCGGGATGGAAACTCAAACAAGAGCATCTGAAAGGTACTGCCAAGTCAAAATCACTAACGTTAACATCACTAACTAGTGTTATCAATTGTTAATCTAAACTTTAGTTCAGAAAGACAGACAACCCCCTTGTTCAGGTGGCGTAGCAGAAGATACAAGTAACTAAGTTATATTTTACCTCATTTTACTCAGTTTTCCAACTTAAGAATTGCATCGTGTTGAAGAAACACCTGTTTGTTGCTCTGTTACTAATGTTGGACGCATTGACTTCTCTCTTTGCATGAAAGTGCCCTTTAAATATTAATTCCATATACATGTAGACTCAGTATTTTATGCATTTAAACGATGGACAATTATTAATTGTGATAATTACAGTTTTTCTCATTCTCATGTAGTCAATGGCTTAGCGGACTTTAGCTGTCGGCTCTGCGGCTACATGGGTCTTGACAACCCTGGAAGTGCCCAGATGGACAGCTTTAAACTGGCCTTTGAGGAACAAGCTGATGCAAAGGTAGGGAAGAAACTGTCACGTTCACTCGGGCACGGAGCAGCAGCCAGAGCCCAGAACTCGGGTAAACGAGGGATTTATTGTAGAAAAACACCAGGAACACGCGAGGCAAGGCACAATACAGGACCACTGACTTCAATGACCTGGGGAAAATATATCTAACGCAGACTTAAATACATAAGACTAATGACAGCAACAAGAAACAGCTGATAAACTCCGGGAATCCACACGGGGTTAACGAGTGGGCGTGGCACACGGAAGGAGCGACGAGCGGGGCATGACAGAAATATTCACCCTCCAACTCTAAAAATGAGGTCATGACCTCCATGAGTCATTAGTTGCCACTTAGTTTGGCCATCATCTCAAGTCAATTCAAGTCAACTCAAACTTTATTGTCATTTTAAAATATGCAGACATACAGTGAAACCTGAAAAAAAGCTTTACACATAATATGACAATGTAAACATAAAGATAACAATGCATAAATTAATAAATATGCTGTACATCAACTGCAATGATGAGAAAGAGTGGATGAAATTCTTCTTCTTGCAGAAGTTTGCCTGTGCAAAGGCGCTGTACATTTCTGACGCAGACAAGCGAAAGCACTTCCGACTGGTAGTGAAGCTTTTTTTTAGCAGTGGACACGAAGTCGGCTCCTTCTACAGCAAGCTGATCAAAGTGATTTCCAAGCCGTCTCAGAAGAAGCAGTCGATGAAGAATGCAGACCGTGAGTCAAGGCCGCCGTTGACCATCATGGCCTTTGGTCACTGCCGCCATGGCGATGACCCCACAGAACACATTCCACATGACCTGCTGGTCCAGGAGTAGACGAGAAATCTACTTTCCTGACATTTGTTGCCCTGTCCCAGGCTGGGAACGAACAAGCAGATGTCAGCTGAGATCACAGAGTGCCATGACGTTGAATTTCTCAAGCTATTGCTAGAGAGGATACAATGCAACACGCAGCGTGTGAAAATCATGTCCCGGTTAAAGGATAGAAGGCACCCATAAATTCCTCACCCTGTACTACTCATTTACTTTAAGCTTGTGTATGTCTTTGCAGTGTGCATTCTGTCAGGATCCAAGGTGTCGCTCTTTAACCGCTTGCGATCTCAGACCGTTAGCACACGCTACCTGGCTGTGGAAGGAGGTGCATTTGTGGCCAGTGCCAGGCAGTGGGCAGCCTTCACCATTACTCTCGGTGAGTTACTCTCCTCCAGTGGTCCACTTAGCCAGTGTTGGTGCCAGAGCTGACAACTGGGGGAACTGGCCACGGTAAGAATTGTTGATCTGGTAGGTGGGCAAACGATTTGTGCCCAACTGTACCCTACCCACGATCGCTAGCTAACAGGCTAGTCTTTAGCAGCCGTAACGACCTGCTCTGAGTGTCATTGCTTTCGCTTCTACAGTGGAGCGGCAGCAGACGGAGAAGGGGGAGTTTTCGCCGCGGGAAGGCTACGTCTATTATGGCTGCGTAGTCCAACTCATCTGCACCGTCACCGGGGTAGCTCTACCCCCCATGGTAAAGACCTCGCAATGTAGACCTGCCAGCTCAAGGCTTTTTTATTGCAATCACACGATCGTGTGACTTTACTTAAATAACGGTGATCGACTTAACAATCTCCATGCTGAAATTATAAAGTATAAAATATATAAGTTGCTAAAGCCTGTGATGGGTTGGCACAATGTTCCGGGTTATTCCCTGCCTTGCACCATAGCTTCTGGGATAGGCTCCAGAACCCCACAACCCTGCCTAGGACAAGCAGGTATAGAAAATGGACGGATGGATGGATGGATGGATAAGTAGCTAAAGCAATACCATTCTGGACTAATTGATTTAACTGAAGTTTTTAAATTAAATTAATATCAAATTTACATAATTACAAAGTTATTTTCTAACTTTTTAGATTGAAGTATTTTAATTAAAATTACAGCTATTATTGGTTTTTGCAACCATCATGAAACAAGAACATGAAGAAAATGAAATTTCATTTTAAGAAATATATGAATGAATGTATATGCCTACAAAGAATAAATATGGAAACCGTACTCTGTAAAGTGCAGACTGAAAAGTCTTCGATAGCTTGCTTACTAAGCATTAATAAAATGTGGGCATTTGGGGGCAAAAGTGTGCATTCAGTGTAGGGTAATATGTGTGGTTTTCTTTAGTTTGAGGACTGCTGACTGACTAGGTTCTGTGGATGGCCAAAGATTTCTGCGCTTCCAGCTGTGTGTTTCCTCTGTTTATATATCCTTTGGGCAGCTTCGTGGTGGTTTTTGGGGGGAAGAAGAGCTCTTTGTTGCCCCTCTGCTCAGGGCTGCGGTGTGGCGTATCTGCATGGCTGTCTCTGTTAAGCTACAATGCTGCTGACTGGTTCCACACTAGTTGATGCCAGTGATTGGGAGGTGCTGACTTTCCACCATCAGATAAGCTGTATTAGAGATCTGTGTTAATTCTTGCCACAGAATCTCTACAAGTCAGCGGATTGAACTAAAGACTGAAACGGGCTGCTGTTTTGGTGCGCAGAACTTCTCAAATAACATTGGCTATTAGTTGCTAGACTCACTGAGCTGTGACATTCAGTTTGGGAGTAGTGTAGATGTTAATTTCCAAAATGATTTGAAGAATCAGGGTGTGATTTATTCATTGTCGTTCTTCCTCCTGTAGGTGATTCGAAAGGTGAACAAGCAACATGCCATTCTGGATGTGGAGGAGCCTGTCTCCCAACTCCACAAATGTGCTTTCCAGTTCAAGGAGAGCAAAATGTACCTGTGTCTCTCCAATGAAAAAATCATACAGTTCCAGGTTAGTATCACAGGAACTTTTTGAACTGCATTATCAAACCTTGCATGATGGTATTTAAGAAATGCCGGTGCTATGTAGATAGATGAAAGAAGATAAAAGATAAGATAAGATAAGATAAGATAAGATAAGATTTTGATCCCTAGGGGGAAATTCCATGTGTTTATTTTTTACTTGGAAAACAGAATCAGTTTCTAGAGAAAACTACAGTATATTTCTACAGCAATATGTGTGTCAGGAAATGGCTCAGTTTTCATATTTATTGTGGTCCTCCAAGGCGTTGCCGTGCTCTAAGGAACCTGGCCGAGAGCTTCTGAACGACGGCTCGTGCTGGACCATCATTGGCACGGAGATGGTGGAGTACACCTTCAGCGAGAGCCAGGCCTCCCTGCAGAGCTCCGTCACCCCCATCCCCATCATCAGCGCTCTGGAGGTGAGCTTCTCCTCCAGCTTGGACCATTCACACCATAAAACGGCCAGGCGCCCATTTGCTCTCCAGCTAACTTGACACCTGGTTCTTCAGCTGAACGGTGGCGGACATGTGGCCATGTTAGAGATACACGGGGAGAATTTTGGCCCACATCTGAAGGTCTGGTTTGGAAATGTGGAAGCGGAAACAATGTTCAGGTGAATACAGAGTCATTATGAATATTAATCCTGTGCAAAGATGCTCCATTTCATCTTAATTTTTTAAGTTTCAGTTGTATTGATTTTTTAAGCTATGTTCACGTGTTAACTTTAATTTAACTTGCTAACAAACCAGAGAGAAACAGAGCAAATATCTTCTCTACTTCTTTTGCATTGTATATCTATATCCTTAGGAATCCCTAGAATGCAAGTGGAAAAATATACAGTTCCAGCATGGAAAGCCCTATAATCCACGGGTCGTTGTCTTTTAAATGATCTTTTAAACCCTGTAAACACTCGTCTTACAGGCACCCCAGCCGAAGGTTTTCACTAGGATTCACAATGCAGTGAAATGCAGTAATGAGCTGCAACATATCAGCCACACTTTTATATTATTTACTTATCTGAGGCTCTTATCCAAAATGAGGTCTGTGGTCATTGTTCCAAAATATGATTGTAAACAACAGTGCACATCACAGACAGTATTAAGGCCATTAAATCCTGACCATAAAGCAAACAGTCACACTGCACTGACTGCAGTTATGCACTACAGAGTTGAGAAAACAAGTTTTTTGAAAGGTTAATAGACAGCAATACATTTCGTGCTCTTTTTGGATACATCAAGTAGAAATCCTCTGTATTAATATGTGATTCCAGGACTCCCAAGTCGATGCTGTGTGTTGTACCAGACGTGTCAGTGTTCAGTGGGGAGTGGAAATGGCTGCGGCACCCAATCACCGTCCCCCTGTCCTTAATCCGCTCAGATGGTTTGATCTACAGGAGCACCTTCACCTTCACCTACACCCCAGAGCACAGCCCCCCCGCCAAGCCCAAGGTGCCTCTTGAGCACAACACAGACTCTGACAGCCTCATACACTCCATTCACCAGGAGTTCACACGCACCAATTTCCACCTCTTCATGCAGAATTAGCCTAGAGGCAGGGGCAGCCTTAGGAGCTACAGAAGAAATCCAATAATCCAGCAATTCAACTGTCCAACAGTCGGGTGAAAAAAGCAACTCCAGGCCAGATGTCCAACAGTCCAATTGCTCAGCTGTCCAACAGGCTAGCTGTTCCAACAACTCAACAGACCAGCTGTCCAACAGCCCAGTAGCCTAGATTTCCAACAGACCAGCAGTCCAGTGATAAAGCAACTCAGATGAGTCAGCCATCAGATTGCCCAGCTGTCCAACAGTCCGATAGTCCAACAGGTCAGCTGTTCAATAGCGCAGATGTCCAGTGATAAAGCAGCTCAAGTAGTGCAACTGTCTAGCAGCCTAGTAATCCAGAAGTCCAACAGTCCAAAAGTTCAGATATCCAACAGTCCAATAGTCAAACAGTGCAATAGTCCAACAGACCAGCTGTCCAACAGCCTAGTAATCTATAAATCCAACAATCTAATATAGTAAATATAGTAAAATAGTAAAGTGTGGCAATCACAGGTAATCACAGTAGGCTTCATCTGTATTCTTATCAGCACATGATTTTTAATGTTTTTCTTTCAATAGTAAAATGATATTTGATTTATTGTATAAGTAGTTCATATATACATTTGCTTATTCTGTCATTGAATTGTTGTTAACATTTCTGTGTATTTGGGCTGGTGAGAAACTCCTTGTTCAGAAAATGGTGATGTTCTGTGACTTTTTATGGATGTGAAAGCTGGACAATGAAGAAGGAGGACAGGAAGAGCACGGATGCCTTTGAACTTTGGTGCTGGCTGAGACTATTAAGAAAACAGTGAAATGCAAGATGAAAAAAACAAGTGGACTCCTGATCAAATCAAGCCTGGACTTTCATAAGAAGCACAGATGGCCTGATTGGACCGTATCTTATTTTGGTCATGTTATGCAAGGACCTAGCACATGGGAAAAGACCAAAATGGCTGCAAATGTTGAACGTAAAAGAGTAAGACCAGCAAAAAGTTGGATGAACTTCATCCATCTGTTTTCAGTACCCACTTTTCCTATTCAGGGTCATGGAGGTCCAGAGCCTATGGGCACAATGCAGGGAATAACTCAGGATGAGGCACCCACCCAATGAGGCACCCACCCAGACTCAACCCAGGCCTTATAGGTGGGAAGGAACGGCGCTAACCACTGCGCCATCATACTGCTCTTGGGTGAACTCCACCTTCATAACAATGAGCATTGTTCAGGAAGCCTGAAGACCCGGACAGAAGATAGAAAGTTCTAGAAGATGATTACCATCTGCTATATATTAATATCAGGGATCAACTTAAATGCCACCTATTGATAATAAAAAAAACTCTAATTCCTCCTGGATCAAAATGGGAAACACAATTATTACACAGTTGTAATTGTGCTATATTGTAATAGTTATATTTATTTTCAGATTCAAATTGTGCTTTTTTGTTCTTTTATATAAGAGCAGGGTTAGAAAATAAATCATAAATCAGGGAATTTTGGGAGTTTTTAAATTGCTGCCATGGAAGGATTTCACGACAATCCCGGTGTAAAATGTTTCCTGTGGATGTTGGGGGCTCAGCATAAAGTGTGTACCAGAATGGCAATTCATATCAGTCTTAAACTGGGAATGTGATTATATTATGGCAGCGTGATTGTATGTTGCCAAGGTGACTGGTCAATGTGAATATAATCATGTGCTGCGAATGTAATGTTTATTACAAATGTAATTACAGTAATTACACCTCAAATGCGATCGCACACTTTGAAGGAGATTGCTCATTGTGAATGTAATCACACATTGTGAGTATGACTTCATATCGTGAATGTGATTGTACCTAATGATTGCATATGTGACAAATAAAAGTTGAAAGAAATGCAAAAGATGCAATGATAATTACTGGATTACAATCATTACTGGAAACACAATCAATTAAAATACTACACAGATGATATATTAAATTTGATTAGTTACTATAATTTTGGAGGTGAGGAGTAATTTGAGGAGTAATTGATCTGTTGTTCCCATTCCATGTATTCCTACAATGCTGGGAGGAAATTTCAACCACAAATCAGTCTTTCAACCAGAATAATCACAGACAGCCACAAAACACAAAGTTTGTACGCTCAAGTTGGGGGGCGGGCAGTAAATTAGAGCAGCTGAAGAGGAATATTTGAAAATATGAATTCATTCTTTCCATGGCAAATGGCATGAGATTTTTTTCTAAAGAAAGAGTTTAATTAGCCTAGGTAATAAAATAATATTTAATTCTAGAACTAAGCGGTAGAACTTTTGTACATATTCCAATCATTCTAGTACAATTATTGGTAACACTTGAAGCTGTCATCTATAAGATATAGATACCTTCATAAGGAGTTATAATGGTCAGTATAATAACTGATAAAGCAATACTGCATCTTCTGTTGGCAGTCATGAGGCATTATTATGTTGATTATTATACTTTATATGCTCCAGTGAAGCTCTCATTTATAATGCATTATAGATACCTTCATAATGCATTATAATGATCAGTATAAGAATTATGAATGCTTTGTACTACATTTTGAAGGTATCTATAGTGCATTATAGGTGAGAGCTTCATATAGCATTCACAATGCATAATAAACATGGCTATGATGTATGCTTTTGTATAAATATTTATAGCCATGTTTATAATGCTTAATGAGCGCCATTATAATCATATATGATTCTCATAGACAGGGCATTTACAGAATGTGTTACCCAGTTATTTCAATTCCAGTTTCCAGTGTCACATTATTTTAGCCACAAAAGACCTGTAACAATGTGAGAGCTGAACAAATACAGTGGTACTTCGGTTCTCGAACTCACTAGAACTCGAATTTCTTGAAAGGTGAACAAACCAGTTTGACCTAGAACTCGATCTGAATATCAGAAGTCGAACCGTGAACGCTGACCTAAAATAAATTGTACGCGCCAGGAAATGAGTCATATTACAATGCAATTCTTACTTGAATGCCTTCTTCACAAGCTGGACGATTAACCAAATAAAGCAGTGCAACATTACAGTAACTAACAATAAATAAACCACTAACTTACGTGTACTATTAGAGCAATTATGTGATTTATTCAAACTTTATTTTACCAGGTAAAATAGCCTAACTGAAAACCAGTTCTCACTGCTTTACGTGATATTCGTGAGAAATAGCAGATTACACATCGGAAGTTCGGAACTGCCTGGGATACAAACGTCATGCGTGTAGCTAAACTCTTCAGCCAATAAGGGCAAAGATGTGTCGTCACGGAGGCGTTTCCAGTTTGTGCAGCCGGGTGAGAGGTCGCAATGCATCTAACCGTAATGCATTGCGTCAGGATCAGAATGCGTTGCTTTAAGCCAGCGCTGTAAGCAAATCGAAGGCACCCAGTGACCGAACTGCGGAAACAAACTGAAATGCATTCTTAATACAAAGGACTAATGACAACAACCAGAAACAGCTGATCACATGGGGATCCCACACGAGGTTAACGAGGGGGCGTGGCACACGGAAGGAGCGGACGATCGGGGCAGGACAGGGGTAATGTTGGGATAAGATCTTTATCATTTTGGAAGCCATTAAGAAAAAAAATGCTCTTCTTGTTTTATCCTGTTCATTTTGTGTTTAAATGCTAATATATATATGTGTGTGTGTAATTTTGGGGGGCCAAGAACCAATTAATTGGTTTTCCATTATTTCTTATGGGAAAAATTCGATCAGAACTCGAACTTTTTAGGATTCGATCCGGAGTCCGGAACGGATTAAGTTCGAGAACCGAAGTACCACTGTACAAGTAAAGTCTACAAAAACATTTACATACATATTTACATTACTCTTTTGTACTAAAAGATTAGGTACTTAATACAAGTCATTTCAACATCCTCACTTTTATACAGAGGATCTTTTGACAAATGAACAGGAAAAAATCCCATCGGAAGCCAAAAAAGGAACAATAACATAGACTTACTGCATTTAATGCGTCTTTCAAAATATTCTGTTAACATTATACTATCTGAGGTATCATGACTCACTGTAAAAGGGTACATGACACATCTTTAAAAGCATAATTTATTTACTCCTTGTTTGTTTTGAAGTGAGATGTCTCTTCAGCTATGGACTGCTGCCTATGAATTTGATTAAACATTTTTTTTTAAATTCCACACCACGGTTTATCATTCCGCAGTTTATTAAATGAGGCTAAATGGAGTCAGAGGAGTCTGAGATGGAGTGTCCTGGTGCCGTGCAGCTGTTCTGTCAGGCTCAAAGCTTAGACAGATAGTTATCATTAGGCCTGAGCAGATCATCATGCTGGCAAACAATAACAAAGGGCCTTTGTGCTACAGACTCTCTGCGCAATGAGCACTAGGATCCAAATACGCAAAGCTGACAAATCTTGTTTTGTAAAAGAGCCCTAGAAAGGTAGCACATCCAGCTCTCTGGCGGGGCTCAGTTATACTGTAGTAGGAAAACAACAGCAGAAAGTAGTTTGTAGAAGAAATGTTGTATCTTTATCCCAAAAAAAAGCTATCTCAAATTTTTGCGTTTTCAAAGCCGGAATATTTATGACATTTTTTAAATATATGCAGCAAATTTCATGCACATTTTATCTTAAAAACATAAATAAAATGACACAATAACAATTAATACCGTGGAAATAAATCTTTAAGAACATAGCTAGCTTATAAAACTGTCTGGATTAGCACTTTACAGTATCAAACTAATAAAAATATAGAAACAAATACAGACTATCGTTACTGTTCTGGTGTTGAATGACATCATCGTTGAGGACACTTGTTGGACAGGCTGCTTAAAGACAACGATAAGTTGTGTGCTCTGCATCCAAAACAAAACCGGGAGTGTGGACTGAAGCTTGGCACTCGCGACGCCTAGTTCTGGTGTTCTCCTGCTCCCTGTGGGCCTGTGGGCTCCTTCACGGGGAATAAAGAACACACTGTCCTAAAAGACCACGTCTACCGCCATTGATTTATCCACACATTTCATCGCCCTCGCATCAAACCAAAAAATTGCTGTCTGGTTGAATGCCGGACAACTGACCGTCGACATGGAGACATTCTGTACTTAAAAGGAGCTGTTTGACAAACATCGAGAAAATAAGTCTGGGAAAATATTCAAAACATGCACGTTTTGCTTCTTATGAGCAAGACACACTAAGCTGTGTCGTGGGTTGTGCTTGGCAGCAGTTTAGAGTGATACATTTTTTTAAAAGGATCAAGCAATTATATGTAACCTGCCATGACTTCAACTTCAGGCTGTTCAATCCTGTTGAAAATGTTCACAGTTTCTTACTTTTTCATGAAGTTTGTAATTTGCAAAATGTTCTTTACCTACGTACTTAAATACCTTAAAAATAAAGAATAAAATTATAATCAGGTCAGAGAAAGCCAGCCTACGAATTTTAATCAAATAACAAAAAATGTTCACAGTTGCTTTTTGGACATAATGCCTCTTGTAATGAGGGGAACCAGCATTTTACTGAAAATCTATTCATTTAGATTATCAGGCGATATTATTTGTGTGCAAACTTGTTTTTCATGTGCATAATATGACCTTATTACTATCTGATGCAGTGCCAGTGCAAACCAGGTGCTGAGAAATCAAAGCTTAGTCAAGAAAAAATTGACAAAACGGATTAAACAAATGATATGAGAACCTCGTTCAATGACAAACTTAAAAAAAAACAGTGCAACAGTAACTAAAACACAAGGATCAGCTCACAGTGACGCAACAATCAAAATCCCAAGACTGACACACATGGCTTCTGAGCCCTTTAGCCTTTAGCTACCCTTTTTAACCTCTTATAACCTTCCAGCTAGGGGAAGAGGAAGTTGGTGGGGGCGGGACCCACAATATTTAATTTGGCTTCTTTCATCCCCCAATAAATAGACCTTTGTATTTAAATGATAAGGTTCTGCCCCCCCCATAATCAAAAGCATGTCTTACGCCTCCTGCTAGATTCTAGCTCTTGGAGAAATTCTGGCTTGACTGACAAATGCGTTTCTGCAATAATCCAAACCCAACAAACATACCTGCAGACATGTGAACAAGCTTACACTTTTGAAAGAAAAAGTATGAGAAAACATAACAGTTGCAACTATTTTAATTGACCGAGTGTGCCCTTTGAATTGTGAAAACGCAGTACTAGTACCAGAACTAGTAATAGTACGATCATAAAATGGTGACTGCTGATCAAAGCATTTACACATGGAGATAATAAAAGTGTTTACACATGGAGTAACTAATACTATAATCTTTCCCAAAGGCCCAAACAGGAGAACTCTTTGTCCAAAATGTTATATTTCTGGGTGAAAAGATTATTCAGTAATAGTGACCGTCAGCAGTCAGTCTTTATAGACAGCGCTGCTTAACATTGTAATTGAATCGAATAACGTTATTTGGCAGCATGAAACCAAGCATTATGCTGTCCATCAGAGAGTCTTTGTATCCATTACTGTTATACTTCACCTACCTCTCCAGTTTAGGCTCCAATGGGAAATGTTTTTCCTCACAGGAAGAAGGTCTGCTTTCAGTGTCAATACACATGCTTGTTCCTTGCCACACACTCACACTTTCACACACGAGTTTGTTAGAGTCTGATGTGAGGAACACTGGTGGTTCAGCATGATCTTACCCAGCACACACCAAGACAGCAATGGAGATAGACTGTACCCACTGCCCTGGGAGCATCTGGCATTGCACATTGTCTGTGTACAGTCATTAATATTATCACTGATAATACTGTGCTAAAGGTTCCTGAATAACACACCTACACACACATTGTTTCCCAAAACAAAACAGAATATCAGAAAATGGGCCACAAAATTGGTCAAAAGAACAGCAAGAAATTCAACTAATTAACCTGGAAACTGGTCAGAAGGAGAGACATTGTGTATATGCATCATAATTTCCGAGAACGTCACATCAGTCTTCTGGAACATGCTGAAATATTTATTTAAAAAGATTAACTTATATCCATATTAATAAGCTTTGGCCTATATGATGCTATTTGGACTTCCTGTGCTGTCAAATCACTGGTTGTTTTCTCTTCAAGTCCCTCAAGAAACCATGAGTCTGACCAAGAAGAATACAAAAAACAATATAAATAATAGCCATTAATAATAATAGCCAACAGGAAAACTATTGCAACACTTAGCAGAGGTCTTGATCCTTCGAATTACGCTGTCAATTAGTCTCATTAACTAACAGCTGGGCCTCATTAACTGGACAGATTTGCATGGGGCAGGATTAAGGAGTACAATGTCAGCAAGCGCAAACCCATGCTGTCTCTCCTCACACGGCAAAACAAGGCACATATGCCCCCAGATGAAGCTGGCGGAAATTAAGGTACGGAGAGACCCCACGCTCGATGAGATCACACATGACCTCAGCACAAATGGGCCTTGTGTTCAACCCAAAGATGCAAACATCTGGGAACTTTAGCTTGGACTTGGCAAGAGCTTGGATGAGACATGGCACAAAGGACACCGGTCCAAATGAGATTGGATCTCTGTGGCCAGCGGCCAGATGAAGAGAACAGGATGGAGGAAAATCTGACCACATCCCACAGACAAACAGAACTCTGATGATCAAAATAAGACCACCTCAAGCAAACTATGAAGCAACACAAATCCACAGAACTGGATTGTGAATATCATGAATATCATATACCAAATTTTTATTATTATGCAAATATTATGTATTATATGATATTCAATTAGCATGTAAGTAACAATTGCATTTCTATTTATCTGTAAATAATTACAAAGAAAAACTATGGAGTAACAATAAACTTAGCAACACAAAAAGGATGCAGTGTAAAATAATTTGCTTAATTCACTCACTCATACTGAGAAATTCCTCTCATAAAGGGCCAAATTGCGCTTTGTGTTCTCAGCAAAGAGGTGGGTGGGGCTCCAGAAGTGAAAAGAAGCGAGATTATATGCTTCCTGGGAACGAGGGTATCAGGGCTCAAGGTTACCTTATGGCAGAGTACGACAAAAAAGGCAATAATAAAGAATACATATATTTTTATGCCAGAAAGGCAAATCAGTCATCGGATCCAAATATCATTTTACATTATCATGACAGTTTAACAGCTTTCAACCAAAATAATATCGTAGTATTAAAGTATTGTTTAAACATTTTTAAATCCATTTGGCTATTTAATACTGGAATAAAATTATATTTTTAGTTACAATCCAGCTTTTGTGACAGTAAATATCGCTTGATTTATCGCACAGTGTGTTATTTGGCGCGTGGAAGAGGCAGTTTTCAAAAAAAAAATTCAGTCTCGGAGACGCGTAACGTGCAATTTTATGGGGTCTGAATTTCCTCGGCGGTGAAGCAGGAATGTCAGAGCACTTCTTCGCCGCGGAATTTTCACGGGACGATTGGGGGGCAGAGGGGAGGGCATTGGGGGGGGGGGGCGCATAACGACAATGAACAAGTTACAGTCACTGGTGTGCGTCACTGTCATGGAAG
The DNA here is from genome assembly GCF_048594095.1 of Paramormyrops kingsleyae. Taxonomy (NCBI): domain Eukaryota; kingdom Metazoa; phylum Chordata; class Actinopteri; order Osteoglossiformes; family Mormyridae; genus Paramormyrops; species Paramormyrops kingsleyae. The sequence continues at coordinate 25,473,281 of NC_132804.1, forward strand.
GACGGAGCCGATTGGAATCTTTACGCGCCTTCTGCTGGTTCACTAGTGCAAAGCCGACACTGCAAAGGTGCTGCTCTGTGCTTAACCCCGAGAAACGATTGTGCGTCTCACTTATGCTCAAGAAAGTTTTGTAAAAAATAATCTTCACCTCAGGCTTCGTTATGAGTGGCCAAGAAAAACAGGGTAAACTTCTGGCGGTGGGAATGAATCTGCAAGTGGCTTTCGCTCCGCCGTTTCCTCCACATCTGTCTCTAGTTTCTGGCTGCCGTCATTTGGCTCCCTGCTGACTCTATTAAGCCCCAAAACTAATTTTCCCCAAGGTACCTACAGGTATATTTGCTGGCATCGGTGTCACAGGTATATACTCTGCTGTAAAAAGGCAAAACACCGTAATTGCATGTTTTATCAAATCAGGTCTCTCTGTTGTACCTCGTGACAAAATATATTACCATAACTACGGTGGAGTTTTTAAAGAAACAGTGTCGTTTACCCACCCACTGCACACACACTTATATGGGTGGTCCGTCAAAAATGTTGGAGCCCTTTTTTAAGTTTCAGTCTCAGTGTAGTTACTTGTGTTTTGCTTTTGCATGGCAGTACTGTATGCACCACAGTTAGTAGATTTCCAGCATATTTACACTGTATAATTCTTGGCATGCATTCTGGTAGTGCTTTAAAGAAACTCTTTTAAAAGCACTAAGTAAATAGATGTGTCAAAAAAAATCACAGAACCAAGTAACAGGTCAACTTTAATCTCTATATTTTACTATCACAAACTGTTCAATAAAATAAATAAAATATTCATGAAAAAATATGACAACATATTCCAGGTATCATGAAACTATATCATTTTACTTATCATACAAACAGACAATCATATGGTTATTTGGTTGATTTCTAAAATATATTAGTGGCCAATGCATGTTAAGTTTGTAAGGAGACATGAGAATGCTTGAGAAAGAAATCAGTTTTAAATGTATGCTAATGTGACGCGATTATCGATAGCCAGCGGACAAAGTGATCCCTTTGAAGGCCGACATCTAAGGAATGCCTACAAAGAAATTACAAAGGAAAGGAAGGAAAGAAAACAGCTCCGTCGAAGAGAGGGATTCTCAGAGGGATATACTTTACACAACGGTGAAAGGCAGGCAAATCGAGGCCAATAGCAAAAAGAAACTGATATCCAGACCAATATACAAGATGCATACCACATAAACAGCATCACATATGGAGGAAGTTTGAAGTCATTTATTAAGAATGTGTATTAAAATATTAACTGCTTATATATGAGATTACTCTCACATGAATTATTGTGTGGACACAGTGTTACATGATGCAGGACAAAGGATGCAGGTACAGGAACTGGGGCAAGCAAAACGGGTTTATTCACAAAAGGGCAACAGACCAGAAGGCAAAGGGATCGCGGGGGATCACAAACTGGGAGGACCACACAGGTAAACAGCACCAGGAACATTAATGTCAGGACTGGAGAGCACAGGACTGGGAAGCACTTTATTACAAGGACTAATGAGGGAGCAAACAAGGGGCAGCTGGAGTGAATCACACAAGGGCAGGAACGAGAGGTAAGACTAACATATAATAGGTGTGGCTCGTTAGGGCCATGCTAAGGTGAAAACAGGAGCGGCAGGGAGGCAGGGTGTGACACACAGGACTAAATTTGGGTGATGCCTGCAGATTTAATAAAATCCATCTGGCCCCAATGGCACTAATAACCTGGACATGAAGAGCTTGGGCTAGCTGGACAGAATCACAGAGCTGTGATCACTGACAGAATCGCTGGCTGTGCCTGACTTCTGGGGCTGCATCCTTCAAAGGACAAGGTCTATGTAGCCTTTGTCGGCTTTGTCCTTCAAAGGTTCCCGCAATGAATCTTGGAATCTTGGCAAAAGAAGGATGCATTCCTAGGCCTCATCTGAATGAGCTTTCAAAGTGGGACGGCTTTGTCATGCCGCTGTGATACATTCAGTCCTCGAATGCAGTCTTAGAAGGATGCAGCCCCTGAATTCGAACACAGAGGCTCCCACTTGGCAGACTTTTCACTTCTGGGTTAGGATTCAGTTTCAGTTCACTGTGCCTTCTTTAGCTGAAGGTTTTTCTTCATTTAGTTTCTGTCAATAAAGTTTTTTATTTTTGTACCACCACAGTCCTACACATTTCTCATAGTCACCATGAGGATGATGTCTGCAGCTAAATTTGTCACTATGTATTTTCAATAGCTCTCTGTGATAACACAATTAATATATATCAGAGATGCTGTTTTTTTTTTAAAGAAAAATCAGACTAATATGATGTTAATCTGGTATAAATGACACAGACGTGGGTTACACAATTTCATAAAAAAAATTAAGATCTGAAGGAATACACCACCAGAACTTGTAGGAAGTGTTTTAAGTTAAGTGAATTAAATGGATCTAATTTGATCTGAATCATCCTCAATATATCTTCAAAAAATCACATGTAATGATGTGAAGTCTATGAAAGGCAGATGTTGAGCTCACATTTTGAGAAATACAGCATTGCTACTTAATGCTCAATTTGATATGACTGAAAAGATCAAAACATTTGCTTTCATTTTTGCACTACTTCGCTTTAATCTCATTAGACCACAGTCTGAGGTCACTATATTGTCAAAGTTCTCTGAGTGTGAAGATGATGATCCTTTATATGCAAAGCCATCAATTAAACCATAATAATTCTGTGATTGTGTAAAGCTCTTTGTACAGTAGGGTCATGTTTGGCCAAATTAGTATTTTAAAGCTGATCTTGATAGAATAATTAACTCTGAAGTTGCTTGGTCAAGGCTGAGGTTAAACAAGAAAGCCCACTCAGCTGAAGTATCTTCCGGAACGTGTCTGGAATGTCCGGAACATTCCCCAGAAGGTTTAAACACAAGTGCACATTGACCTAAAAATCGTAGACAGTGATAACTCTACTGTCTGGATGTGGTGTGTCACGCTTCTGTGACAGTCTGTAAAACACAGCCCCCCCCCCCCCCCCCCCCGTATTTCACGGAAGGGTACAGGAGGCTCTAGCAACCTCACGGCTTCTGCCCCAAATGTTCACGGTTATTCATCTGTATGGAAGATGCAATTCTCTTGAATAATGCAGTTATAATTACAAGAGCTAGCTGTTTCAGCTCATCGATTCAGTGGGTCACAGCTGATGATGAGTGCAAGACATATGATTTGTGGAGGAAGCTATTGTAACAAATATTTGTAGCTCAATCTGATCCAATAATCCAACATCTAGCAGGGTTCATGGAACAAATATTGGGAGTAGCTTCAGGGCTTGTAAAATCGCTAGTCTGACATCCCAGGACAATCAAGTTTTCCTGTTGGGCTACCAAAATGTAACAACCTCAGAATTACCTATTAGAAATTATCCCTTAAGTGAAATAAAATTCCCCCATTTATTTGCCTTCTCTGCCCTTTTGACTTGCTATTCTGATTAAAAACTTTGACCATCGAGTTGTTTATCATTATGATGGATTGTCCGCTAGGAAATGTAGGTTACGCTTAAAGCCTTGATTTTTAGGCTTTATTTATCGCGCAATTGTCTTGCGCTGCCATCTTGGTGCATTGTCGGTCAAGGTAATAGAATTCTCTGAGCATGTTAAAGCAAGCAAGTTAAGTCAAGTACTGCTTTAATATCACACCAGACATATTCAGTACAGTGCATCTCGTGACTTAAAATAACATTATATAAACATTATATAAAAGAAAATTAAAAAGCAAACAATATAAAGAGACAACGGATATTACTGGATGGGACACATGCACAGTGAAGGCGAAATGGTGACATGCTGCCCATTAATCATTATGAGGATATCATTAATTAGCTTTTTTTTTTTTTTAAACGTTGTGGGTAACACTGAAGCAAAAGAATGCAACTGGAGGTTTAATTCCTTGATTTCTGGCTGGGTAGAAAAAAATCAGAGGAAAAAGCGTGGTGAAAATTTCAGTGCATTCATGGATATGACCCCCCATGGTTACACGCCTGGTCGAGGTCAGGAGGCTATAACAGGTAAGCAGGGGACTGACGTACATTATGGGCAGGAGGAAGAGAAAAGGAGTTCACAGAGGTTTGGGAAGGTTCAATGAAATAGGCCTTTTATTCACCCAGAATCAGCGCATTGCAGATAATCATGCCAATAGCCTCTTAGGAGAATCAGGGACAAGGATGGTGTCAAAGGGAAGAAACACAACAGATCTTAAGGTCCCTAAACCTAATTATTAAGAAGGGGGAGAAAAAATGAAAAACCTACTTACCTCCTACACAAACAAAACCTAGAAGGGTTAGGCACCCGCCCACTTTCCTAGTGTGGCTTAATAATAACCCGCTATGTGGATATGTAGGCCTGCACCTAGCACCATGCCTTGCCAGTCCCATTCCCCATGCATATGCGCCAGGTGAAAGACATCTGATACAACACAGAGCATTAAGCAAGCACAACAAGACCTTCTCAGGCTTCAGCCAAGCCAGCTTGCCATCTCTATGGCTGCAGGCATCTTTTAACTTTCTGCTCCTCCCACATTACAGGCTATTTGTGGAGCAACACCAACTGGCAGAAATTCCAACCAATCATGGGACCAAGATCAGACAGAAGGTTAGGGTTAGGGTTAGGCCTGCACTCATGCTTATTCATTTTCATTAATTGTTATATTGTAGCACTCGGTAAACCCAGGCATCACGGGGCCAGTAATGAGACAAGACAGCTTCAATTAAACTCTTTTATTCATCGTCCTTAAAAGGACTGACCACAACCATCAAGCACCAACTCACCCAGACTATGCACTCACACTGCCCACTAAGCTGGTTACCCTAACTACTCACACCACTATTTACAACATATAAGATGGTGAACTGGCTTTCCTGAAGCCTGAGAACATCTTGTTGTCCTTGTCCCTTTTTGCCCTAAGTGGCTAGTGGTATGGTTAATTAACATTAATGCTACAATTCAATAACACCGCAATACATGACAAATACATGGAAGCATTTACATTATTTACACGGTTAGCACGGGTCCAGCATGCTGTGATGCCTGATTGGAACTCCCAGTGCTACACTGCCCCCTTCCTAAGGGGTTACCCATTCTGGGACCCCCCACAAAGTCTAGCAAGCCCTCTGAGAAGTGGTGAGCCCTCCACGGCCGCAGGGCACCAAATCCCCCCCTGCCGTCAAGGGTCGACAGTCCCAGCTACCACCACAACCAGTCCCCTACCTCAGCTCCAGATTGAGTCCCAGGGATCCGGTGGCAACCCAGTGTTCCCTCTCTAGAGACAGTAGAAGCTGTCTGCTCACGAGCACCCAGCAGCTGGGGACCACTGGTATAGTCATGCTGCTATTGGACGCTGGTACTGCCCCTAGCTGGGCCTCCACAGCACCACGAGCCTCCTCGCAGCCAAGTAGCACTTTCTCATGGTCAAGTATCGAAGCTTCCACTGCCTCGGCCTGCTGTTTCTGGCTGTCGCGCTCGCGCTCCCAGCTGGCCAGCTCATCACGCAGCTGATCCCAGTCTTGCTGGCCCTACTGCTGCTGTTCATCAAGGTTACAGCACTGCTGAGCCAGCCGGGACTCCAGCGTGTGGCACGCTTCCTCACAGCTGGCAAGCCGAGAGACCCTGCCGGCCAGCAAATGATCAGAGTCCCCAGATGCTCCCACCTTCCTCATTTTCTGACATTGTCTTGGATAGGGGTCTGACAGGCTGTCAGGGGTGGCTTGAGGGTGCACTGCACAAGTCTAGGGTACTTTGGAAGGACGGGGTGGAGCCTCCCTCACTGCGTCGCCCCCCCCCACTCATCCACTGGCAGCTTTGGTGCGGCCTTCTGGGCAAAAGTGTGCCTGGTGTCCATTCTTCCCACAGCACTTCCTATCCCAGAGCCTGGGGTCCGGTCCGGCCTTGCCAGGAAATCGCTGTTGCCGCTCTCGAACCGCCGCTTTACAGACACCTTCTATTCTGCCAGGCTGAAGCGGGCTGCCAGAGCAATGTTAAGGAGAACCCATTCCAGTAGCACGGGGGGGGGGGTCGCTTCTGGCACCCCCACTTCTGACACCAACGTAGCGCTTTGCAGACCCAGGCATCGCGGTGGCAGTAGCTAGATGACATGACTTTGGTTAAACAGGGGCCCCCTGGGTACCCCCAGCACTGCAAAATGTTGTTTATTGTTATTTTCATCATGCAATGGTAAAACTAAGGATTTATGTTGCTCTGTGTTGAGATGTTAATCTTACAGTGTTGTACCTATTGTTGTTATTACAACACGCTAATTGTTGATCAATGTATATGCGCAGCTGCGAGGACTCTCTGAGGATTTGTTTCTTCTTGCATTCCTGTCTTGACATCCATGATGGTGCCCGTTAATGTTGCCTCTGTCATACATAGTGGTTGGTTTCCATGTCAATTTTGATCATTGCTTTCCATACATTTTTTCTGTAACCACTTGTTCTATGCAGGGTTGCACAGCCTATCAAGGAGGCTATTGGTACAAGGCAGGGAACAACTCATGATGGGATGGCAACCCACTGCAGGGCACACTCACACACCATTCACACCAACGGGCAATTTGGTAACACCAAATAACCTCAGCATGTTTTTGGACTATAAGGGGAATCCCCATGATGACACAGGGAGAACATACGAACTCCACCATGACAAAGACTTGAACCCTGGTCCCAGAGGTGTGAGACAGCAGTGCTAACCACTGTCTTGAGTATATATACATTTAAAATTGCCTTTTCTAATTAGTGCTAGTCTAAATACACTGCCCGGCCAAAAAAAAGTTGCCATTTGAATTTATATCAGCAAATACTTAAGAGCCAATGGCTGGATCATTATTACAGCTCAGCAATGTTATACCTGATAAAGTAAAGTCAGCTGAGTACCTGAATCTACTGGCCAGGTTACACCTCCATCCATCATGAATGAATTTTTTTCTTCCCTGTTGGGATGAGCATATTCTAGGACGAGAAAGCCAAGATTCATCAGGCTTGAATTAGTAGTTCAGAAGCAGGAAGCATTTTCAAATATGACTTTGTCACCACAGAGTTGTGACCTTAACCTCAATGAAGGTCTTTGGGATGTGCTGAAGGAGGCTTTATGATGTGGTTCAACTCACTTGTCAATACAAGATCTCGGTGAGAAATGAATGCAAATCTGGACAAAATTAAAGGGTGAGATAAGCTTGTGGAAAATTTTGTAAGCCCTGAGTTTGCTAAATTAAAGCCGTGCCTACACTATCAGAGCGTTTTAAATATAACACCCCATCGTAATGGCTACTCAAAGCTTCAGCTGTTTTCAGTCTTACTAGTAGTAACATTTATCTGTAAAATCACAGGTAAAACAGTCAATCAATCAAATATTATTTAGCATATCATTTTTAATGCTAGTATTTCACAAGCACAGGTGCATTTTGGTGGGACAGATGTTCAGAGTTGAAGGTAAACAGACTGGACTACCTATCAATCTCAGCATTTGCCCTCAACAAAAAGGTACGTTGCAAGGCAGGACATCACCAGCACTCTCCACCAGTTTATTGGCTTGAAAAGCAGAGGATACTGAGTGTTAGGTATCTACTGTTTTCTTGAAGTTTTAGAAAAATGGATGCAAAGGTGTGGGTGTGGTACGTGGCTCTGTAGGTTAGGACTCAAGGTCACCAGTTTAAATTCTGTGGTAGGCAGAGTAAGTTGTCCATTGGACCCTCGGGCAAGACCCTGAATCCCAGTTGCTCCAGGGACTGGCTGACCCTCCTTTTGCAATTGTACCTTGCCAAATAAACAGAGGCTTTGTGGCACTTATCGTAAAAAGTGCTTGTAATAAAACACGTTTAGTCCTGTTTGGAGAGGTACCTGTAGCAACAATTCCTGCCTTAATATAATGTCGTTTTTCCAAGGATAATGATTCCCAGTGTACTGCTCTTTAACCATGTGACACAATGACCACCTACATGTTTTTGGAGCACCTACATATGTAGGCTTCCATCTTAAATGTTTTCAAGACAATTTGATGTCAGGCATTGCAAATCTCAGCCAATCACAACTGCTCTGATTACCCATAAGCCCCTCCCTGCAAGAACCCCTTCTTCTCACACTCTTCTCTATCTGCAATGTTTTGCATGTCAGACCAAATGGGCACGTCAAACCACAACAGCGACCAGAATGAAAACTTATAAAAGCCTTACTGTAGTGTCACTACTCTTCAACACCTCAACAATTGTGCCTATTATTATACAGGCAACTTTATACATAAGCACTCATTTGTAACAGTGACATACATGATAATAGAATGAGCTGATGTTTTTAAACGTTGCATTATTTAGGTTTGTTACATAGGGTACATACATGAAACTTGTAATCATGACTGACTGATGTAATGTTTCCTTTTTACTTTATATCACCTCTATGCATATTTCATATGCACTGGATCCAGAGTAGTTGTCTCATTAATACAGTGGCTGATATAAAAATTATCATGTTGTTTATGCTATTATATAATAGATATTTTTAACTATTTATATATGTGCTTTTATAACTTAGAGTTATAAAGAAGTACAAACTTTATGTACATTTTTTTATAATGAAGTAAAAAAAAATTTAAGGTAAAATCTTTTATTATTGACTCATGGCTTATAGCCATGGTGAAAAACATAATGAATGGATTTTTGAATAAGTTCCTTTTTTATTTGAATAAAGTCTCCTATCAAACTACTGTACATTCTTCCTACATTGTATTGTAAATCAAAATTACTCTTAAAAAGTTAATAAAAAAATAAACTTCTGGAAACATGTGGCTCTTTGGATGCAAAGCAATATTTTTATACTTTGTTTTTTATATGTTTTCTCTAGGTAAATATTTCTTCAATATTCCATGTAAAGTGTGACAGAGAAACGTTTAAATATGACACCTTTTCATAATGAAAAATATATTCAAAAAAGGATTGGAATAGCCAACGGATGACGAATAGTCAACACAAGAAAACCCCCACACATGACCATCGGGCTTTGAGTCTTTTTCCATTTGTTTACTAGGTCTTCCATTAACTTCCACACTTGGCATTCATTATTCCTCCCATTTATCTGTGTCAGATGAGCAAGAGGTTAAAAACAAGTTGAACATATAGCCTAAACAGTATATTTTAAAGGTGACCGAACACTGTGGCACTGCTTAACTAAAGTTAAGGTCTGTTTACAATTCTCCTTAGCTCCAGATTTTCATGTATACAAAAACAATGTGGTCGCAGAGCAGCTTACACAGGAACAGGTCGTTTTTATTGAACCTCCTTCTGAGATATTAAATCCCACATGCCTGAATCTGAAGGAGAGCTGTGTGCATCTCATAGTGATGACAATTCTTTTATATTCTGACATTGACTAAACACAGCCCTTTCTAGTACCCAGAGTTAGTATATTGGGGGGGATAGATGTAACAATAAAGTTGTTCAATTTTGTCTTTGTACTTATTCTATGAAGAAGTGACACACTTTAAAACAGTGTTTCTCAACCCGGTCCACAGGAACCCCCAGACAGTCCACATCTTTGTTCCCTCCCAGCTCCCTGTCTGGGAGCCCCCAAAGGCCAGATTGAGAAACACTGCTTTAAAAGAGCAAAACCTAATTCCTATAGTATGTCTGTCATTGGTTCTGTAGTGCCATCTACTGGGAAGAAATGAATAAGCAGCTCTCTTTTGAGTCATTCTCAAATTGGTAAAAAAAAATGTCTATAATGTGTGATTCCGGGTGTCAGTGTTTGAGTCCTGCATTGGATTGGTCTCCCGTCCAGAGTGTCCCCCAGCCTTGTGACCCACGCTACTTGAGATAAGCTCCCTGCAATCCTGGACTGGAAAAGTAGCTGATGGATGGATGGATATAGAGGGTTGGTTAGATGGGTTTGAATAGGTACCTGTAGAAATGACTGACACAAATGCAGTTTTCAAGCAAAATATGTGAGATTACTCATTTTTTTAAATGTAGATCTAATTTTCAACAAAATGTTAAGAACTTCAAACTTATTTTGTATTAAGTCTTTTCAAATAAAACATGGAATTTCCTTTATATACAGTACGTATGATACACTGCACAACTTAAATTACCTTATAATGTGGCACAAGAATTATGAAATCTTTTATTCATTTCCACATTTTAGTTCTGTGGTCCCTTTAAAGGTCATATTAAGCGAAAGTTTAGGCCACTTAAAATTAATAAATTGTTTTACATGGCCGCCCGCCTCAATTTTTTGGTGCCGCCTCGATTTTTTTTATATTTTATATTTTTCAAAAAATCCGTTTTTTTCACCTCAAAAGCTGTCAGAGATTGTCAATACGCAGAGATCGTCAATACGCACGTACGTCGTTTGAAATCATCTTGTGTTTCTCTCAAACTGGCTGCCGTAAGTGAAAAATCTTGAATGTCAGCCTCGGATTTTTCCACTTTTTATTGTTTGCACCGTTGAGAGTTTAAAATGTTGAGACACTGACAGAATAATTTTTTTTTTCTAGTTTTAGTATATCTCTGTTGCCGTTCGTCTTTTCGCTAAAAATATAAAATATAAAATATAAAATCCCCTACTCACCAATATTTTAGAAGTTTGAGTCATGTAAAACAATCTATTAATTTTAAGTGGCCTTAGTAAAACTATGGCATATTGCTGTTATGGTAATGTCATAGTCGTAGAATTTAAGCAAAATTCTTCCACGTATTACCCTAATTCTTAAAATCCGCAAAGATCTATTTTTTTAAAAAGCACGTACACATGTCCGACCTGCGTTAATGAACTTTAAATAGCATGATTTTAAAACATATTTTATTTTTCTAATTCACACTGGGGAACAGATGTAGCAGGAATTGTAATACAAATACTGCTTAAACTCATAAATGGACTAAACACAACCGACCTTCATATCGTCAAACCAGTCGTACGGGTATAACTCGAAGTCTAGTGCACTTTGGCTACCAGAGCCCACGTGACTAACCAGAAACAAATCACATGACCTTGTACGATGAGGTAAGGAAAGACGGCTTCATGCGCTCTACGTCAGCGTAATGTGCGCTGTTGCAGAGTCACTGCTAGTGCATCGAGTGTAAACAAGAGCTTGACAGAAGAAAAGTCTAGAAGTGCTCATTTCACTATTGTTTACCATATCGTTTTTACAGTTATAAGAAATATATAAAGCTGTGGGGCTTGATGATTAAGGTGGAGCAACCGTAGAGGAACTTCGACAAAATACAGTGGGTCAGGACAAGACAAAAAAAAGCGATCTGTAGCGGCGAGTGGCTGGAAAGTCCCTGTATGCCCAGGCCTGCTGGGTCCGGACCGCGGGCAGGAGCCCCTGAAGCGTGAGTCTAATTTTGTGCTTGAAAATTCCCCACGGATGGTATCTGTCTCAAATGCGTCTAGCCGTACGTATAGGCCCGAGTCTAGATCGCGTTCCCGACGCTGGGAGTGTGAATATCACAGCGTGACCGTTGCGGGACCGAGTTCCGTCCCTCGTTGGGTGAATTCTCGTCGCGTACGGATTAATTGCACCGGTTCCTTTCGGCCATCTGTGCTCACCACCCTAACGTCCAGCTGGGACGAGGCTCTTCGGGCTCCGCGGTTCGCGGCGAGGCGGCGCTGGCCGAGTTACGCAACCCTCCGAGGAGTTGCATTGTGGCTCGGCGCTGGCGGCTGCTCTGCTTGCTGGGCTCTTTTCTCCTCTCGTTTTCTATTTAATAACAAGTTTTGTTAACGGAACCAGTCATTTACATTCATAGCCAAACCACACTTTTAATTTTTAATTTTGGGCGCCAAATGCAGATCCATATAAGTCCTGAGAGCTGCACCTCCCCCTTTTCCAGTGTGTTTTTTTATAATTATTATTTTTAAATGGCAGTTACTAATCAGTCAGTATAAATGCGTAATTTTTGATACCTTTAGTTGTGTTTTACATCCACTCTTAAAAGGATTATGGTGTATATTTGGACCGATTACTAAAAAAAAAAAAAAACGTAAAACTGCTGTTTTTTGAACCCCCCCCCAGTGCGATGGGTAGTTCACCTGTGACACCCCTTGCAGACCAAGCGTGTGCTCAACACTTTCTTTATGCATAGCTAGATTCGCATATAATATTAAGATGCTAATAGAAAATAATGGTAACATCTCTTCATGAATATTATGTACTGCATGGATAAGGATGGAATAGTCTGTCGTAAAATACTTTTGAACTCGTCTACTGTGCGTTGTCAGTTGTCAGGCAAAGTAAATACAAATATTCAGACTTGTCAGACAGGACACTCCTAGGTCAGGTGAAGACTAATGACTCACACCGCTTAATGAATTCACTTTTGAATCATAGCATAGGTATTAATGACTCATATGCTTATATATCTACACAGAGCTTGATATTAAAGAGTGTGATGCATGTTCTTTAGAGTGGTTGTTCCCGGTGAGGTTTTCCCACGATGGAGTCTGGAGTAAAGGACCGCGAGGAAGAGACTCTGCAGACGGCTTTCAAGAAACTCCGGGTCGATGCTGAAAGGTCCGTGTTATCTTCATCACGCGCTTCGTCGTAACACAATTTTATTGCCACGTTATTCACATCTGATTGTTCTTTGCACCCTGCTGCTGTCAAAGTGAATGTTTTTCCCAACTGCTTCCCATTAAAAAGCATAGCTTGTATAGCAAGGCCATAGTTATAATATTTACTGGGGGAGACACATCCCCACCAATATTCAGATGCGCTCACAATACCCCCCCCCCCCCATATATATATATATATATATATATATATATATTATAATTATGGCCTTATTCCCCCCCTCCCCCCCCCAGTGTTGACTATATGGCTACGAACTTGGTATACAAGCTTTAAATGATTCTGGCAAGTTACCTCCAATAATGGGAGGGCTTTTGACAGTTATATAGCTAATGTTTTGATGGATAATAGTGGCTGTTTATAAATGCATACACTAGTTGAAAATGTCATTTATAGTATCTGTTAAATATCTTTAAAGGATTTTTTGTAGGCAAGCAAAATATTTTAGTAGATTACTAGAATATAAATAGTGCTGTGAAATACACCTTTATAACCACGGAATTCTTTTAAAGCCGAAATCTGTCATACATCAGAAATTACAGAATAATTGAAATTTGCATATTACAGCTTGATTATCTATCAGAGTTTTATTGCTCATTTCATAAAGGCCTCATCATAATTCTTTTGCAAAATGTCAGTATCTTATAATTTGCTCCTTTGACCTACAAACTGTTCAAATGCAGGCTAATTGTAATAATTCAATTGAAAAAAATCTAGTGAAAAATTTTGTCATTTAGACCAGATGTGTGTACCAGCTCTAATTTGATTGTATTTCTACATTCCCTAGTGTAATATTTACTCATTGTAACAACCTCCCCTAATGGCATTTTTAAATGCCTCTATAGCACAGTAGCATATGGGCCACTTGACAGGCTGTGGATTGATTAATCTGAAGAGCAGCAGAAACGTTGTGCTTATGATTCCTCATTACAACCAGGTTGCCTGTATATTAATTGGCAAAAACTCTTTTGAAATTACCCTAATATCATTCTGAAGGAATAAACCAGGTCATTCTAGTACATTCACTTCGTTGAGTTTTTTCCTCCTGATTTATAAAAAAATAAAAAATAAATAAAATCCCTGTTAACTTATTATAGATATATTATTGACTTCTGGATATAATAGAGCATATCATTAAAGAATAACAATATTGCTACTGTAAGCATGTTATAGATATCAGTTCAGTCTGCTATGGAATACCTGTAATTGCAGGTAAACATTCATACGGTAACAGACTGGCAGAAGAGTGCTATTTGACATTGTGATTTGTTAAATAGATTTAAAGTAGTAGTCTATGTTATGCCACTTTATTGGAAACTCATATGGCATGTAGACTTCTATAAAAGATGGGATAGTGCGTAGTTTTGTTTGTTTATTTCAGCTCCTAATTCCCCCACTATTTATGTTCTCTAAACTGGAGTCCGTCACAGATCCCTGCATTTGCATGTTTCCCACTTATCTGCATGCGATTGATCTGGGTGCTCGCCCTCGCCAATGCATACATCTGGTCTTCTGTGCCTGGCGTCACACTTGTCTATGGTGTGGACGTGTTGTGTCATGCACTGGCTTTTCATTATGTGAAAGTGAGTCTATGACCACATCATATTTCTGTTCCCCCCCCCAAAAGCATGAATTGTCATCTGTCTTTCAGCTCCATAAATGCGGTGCATGTTTGTGAGGCCGTGACTCAGAGGACAGCAACTCGGGCAAATTGTGATGGCGCCAAGGCTAAAGTGGCTAGTCCCAAGGAGAACTGGCACGGGTAACATGCAGATTTTTGCTTGAGCTGTGTTGTAGCAGGGAGGGGCTAGAGGGAGGGGCTTGTACCTCAAAGGCCATTAGTCCAAGTCTAAGAAGGGGTATTACTACAGTTTTTGTTTTTAGAAAGGATGACCGAAAATGGTCTCTAGTTGGCAGTACAGGTATATCTTAATTTATGTAGAACTTCCTTGCGTAAATCTGTATTTATCTTAAAATATCTAACATTAGCACTTCTGTAAAAAATGTAGCAAGGTGATATCGCTGAAAATATATTTAAACTTTATTGTTTGTTTATTAAGTATTCTTTAGTTTGTATCACTAGTAATTTTGGTTTTATGTGTTTTTTTGCTATAAGGTATCGAATGATATGGGAAGGTAAATCCAATTAATGTGAAATTTTAGTTGCATAGGGTGTTGTGGAATGGATTATTTCGAACTGCCTGCATTATTTATTTATGTATTACTTATGCTAATGAAATAGTAATTTTCTAGGAACTTATAGCCCTTCCGAGAGATCCATATCCTTCTGATTCATTCATGTCTTAAAAATCAGTGTCTCACACTAATGGAACGGATTCCTTTCCCTCCCTCCAATGACAGATGCATGCGGAAACCATCTCGAGGTGGAGTTAGGAGCCAGAGACGGAGGCGTTCCAAGTCTCCCATCCTGCATCCTCCGAAATTCACGTACTGTAGCTCCAAGATGTCGCCGCCGGCTGGCCACCTGAAGCACAAAAGCTTGTCGGAATGCGAGGACAGTACAGCCGTCCTCGGCGTCCCTGCCAAGAAGGAGCTGCTGTCTTTGGGCCAGTCCTCTCCGGTGTTTGGGGCAGCCGGATATGAGCCGTATGCCCACAACACTCAGGGATCGGCCTCGAAGATCAGCCTTAAACAGTGTGATCCTGAGGCCGGGACGAGCATCCCGAGCATGAGTCTGGGAGCCTCACTCCCGTCGGAGAAGGCGATGAGCAGTGCAGCCTCGTCCGACTTCCAGTCCCTGTCCAAGCTGCATGACGCGGGAGTGTGCCCATGTCCCGAGAAGGAATGCCAGTGCCAAGGCTGGGGAGGCGTGGAAGTGTACTCCTTCACCGGCCTCCGGGACGTCATCTCTGAGTGCGAGAGGAACCTGTCAGGTGTCGAGGATGCGTATCAGACTTCCCCCAACCGGCGGACTGCCTGTCCTTCCGGAAACTCCGGATCCCCGCGCTCCTGCTCTGAACAGGCACGCGCCTATGTGGATGATATCACGATAGAGGACCTGTCAGGATACATGGAATATTACCTATATATTCCCAAGAAAATGTCACACATGGCAGAGATGATGTATACTTAGGAGAAAAGTATATTGCTTTTGCTGATAACTGTCAGTCCATCCCATCATAGAGTAATCGGTTTACTCTGTGTTTTTTCTTTTTCCCTGTGTTCAGAAATAGTGGTGAAATACACATCAAGAATTTCTAACAGCGTTTTTTCCTTCTTTTTGTTTCTCTGAAGACATTGGTTTACATGATACAGTTTTGCCAAAGCTATTGCGAATACTACAGATGTGATTTATGGTATGTGCTAACTTGTTATGCCAATTTAAATTATATTTTTCATGGCCAATGCTGTCTCTGCAGTTTCCATTTCACTTAATAAACATTTTTTTGAAAACGGTTTCTTGCCCTGAGATGCCCAAATCCTTATTTCAGCTAATTAAATTTAATTTCGATTACACTGCTGCTTATTTGTAATTGTTGGAGAGTATTACTGCATCCACGAATAATTGCTTTTTTATTCATTAAACAAGTTGTCTGGCAGTTGGCCAGATGACGCTAAAGTGAAGTAATGCAGCGGAAAAAAAACTCGGGTATTGCTTACTTATGTTCGGTAATATATTTAGTCCATTAAACTGGACTTGCTTTAGGTTCAATTATACGTATTTATTTTTCAGTCCCATATAATAAATTAAGTGTTAAGCTGTAAAAATTAACTTCTATCTGCGGTTGCGTTAAACAAGTTTGGTTTTAATGGACAATTTTAACCAAGTTTCTTCTCATTTCAGTGTTGGTTTAAAAATCTTCAATTCCTTTTCCCACGTTGGTTTCCTTTGAGTCACGTGATATGTCACAATAATCTCATTTTACTGCACTTAATTCAAAAGTGTTCAGCTGGTAGTCTTAGGAGATTCACTTAGGGTAAATTTGTGACGTTTAAGTCCCCCGTGTTGTGTCGGATCGGTGCCTTTCCGAGCCCCACGCTTCCTGCGATCGGTACCGGTCACACAGACCCTAAAAACACCGCATATATGAAACTCCCACAAGCACATCATATGGGGGAAAATGGCAATAAGAAACCAATCTCAGTGGATGTAGATATATCCACCTTTTATGGCGCGACAGTATTCTGACGTATTAAATTTGTTCAGTGCTTCTAACTCCTTATATGTTCCGTTTATGATCATTTTCTTCATGCAACCATTTACGCTCTTCGTCTTTTACGTTTCCTAAAACACGTCTTTTAACGTTTAATCATCACCACGATTATACTTTGAACTATTTGAAACTATAATTTTCTTCTGTGAAATGTAAAGCTCTGAACGAGGCGTATTTTAAAAGTATTTTGCAAGACTTTTGGCAGCTTGCAGCTAATTTTCCCAGCAGTGCGGAAAGGCACGTTTTAAGTTAGGAATGACGTCAGGTTAGAGACGCTGCTTTTCCCGAAAAGACGACGACATGCACACCTGTTTGTACTGTGTAAGATCATATTAGTACGTACGTATTGCATATCCATTTTACCCGTTGGCTTCCTTTTAGTTAATATCCTAATATATTTGTAATTTCACTGTTTTTATTAAAAGCCTTTTCAGAAAGTAATCTCATAACCGATAATTACGTTGCGATCCGGTGGATTTGGTGTAATGTATTTAGCTAACTTGTTTGTACAGGCACTTTTGCATTTTCAGAGTTCAGTGTCGAAAGTATTTTAAATCGAGATGTATCCAGAGGCGAATATTTCAAGTTTTTCTGCTTCGCCGCAACCCTGTACTCTGAATGGACGAGTGATTGACACATTTTCCCACAAGAGGGCGCAAATCCCCCTGTTTTAGTCTTCGAGCTCGCAGTGTTGGTAGGGGGTACTGAAAACGACAAATAGGGCAGTCTGAGCACAGAATATTTGCATCTTGCTGTGCTTAGTCCTTTCTCCGTTTTGGAAATTCGGTAAAAATTTTCATATGACTTTTGAAAAAAAAACGTATCCTGAAGTGCTTGTACAAACACACACAAACACACACACACGTTGGTGTACCTATCTAAATGGGGACCGTCCATTCATTTCTATGGGATAAACCCTAATCCCAATCATGACACCCTTAACCCCTACCCATCCCTAACCTTAACCATAAGTAACCAACCCAAAATACAAGACTTTTGGCATTTTTACTTTTTTGATTGCATTCACAGATTTTTATAAAACTGAGGTTATCCAAATGGGGACCTCAAAAGATGTCCCCAAAAGTAGGGAAATTTCAGGTTTTACTACACTCTGGGGACAATTTGGTCCTCAAATGTGATCTATGCAAACCCACACACACACACACCACGGTTATTATATCTTTGTGGGGACTCCATTCATTTCCTTGTGGAAAACTCTAATCACAACATGACAACCTTAACCCCTACCCAGCTGTAACCTTAATCATAAGTAAACAAACAAAATGCAAGACTTATGGCATTTTTACTTTTTTGATTGTGTCCACAGATCTTTGTGGGGACCCACATCAAAAAACTGTTTTTTATTACATTGTGGGGACATTTGGTCCCCTCAATGTAATATATACCTAATCCACACACACACTGTCAGCTTCGGGATGGAACGCGAGCACGGAAGCAGGCGAATGAAGCCAGAAGGTCCAGTGCAGGGTTTATTATAGGTAAAAGGACAGGTGCAGACAACGACGGACCATACAACGATGACAGATCTGGGGAATACAGACTGAGACTCGGACTAAATACACAAGACTAGGTAACAGAACGAGCTACAGGTGGGAACAATTAGGGCGAAACAGGAGGTAATGAGGTGGGCGTGGCACACATCGGGAGCGGACGGAGCGGGGCGTGACACACACACACATAAATATATATATATATGTTTGTATGTATATAAAGGGTAAGTCATAAGTATTAAGTTGGAACCAATAGCAGTGTATTTCTGGTGAAAAATAATTCTCAAAGCAACAGGTGGCAGCTTACAAAACTTAATGGGGTGAAATTCCTAAATTGCAGGTGCAAAATGATTTAATGTGTAAAAACAGCATATGCCAAACAGTGGTTACAAGTCAAAGCCAAACAAAATAAAGATAGATGGACATAACAGGATCTAATCTCTGGCACCATTACTGCCATGTGTATGCATTAAACATCAGTCAAAAGTTTAAGTGCACCTGCTTGGAACCACAATTAGCTATGATTTTAACTGTCAATTCAAACTGCAAGTCTTATGAACTGTTGAGTCCAAATGTGAATTACTCGGGTTCTAACTCTAAGGTGTGTAGAGGGTATGTGCATGAGTTGTGCATGTGTGGGTTGCCATGTCAAGCATAGAGGTTGCAGTTCCATGGTCAGGGGTTGCTTTGCTAGTGAAATAGTTTGTGATCTTTGCCAAATCCTTGGCAATCTCAACCGGCAGAGCTATCATGACACACTTCAAAGGCACGCCATTCCATTAGGATTATGGCTGTTTGTGCAGTCCTTCATTCTCCAGCCAGATAACGATCCAACGACACACCTCAAAATTGGGCAAGACATATCTGATGAAGAAGGAAGCTGAAGGACAATTCAAAATAATGGCCAGACCTGTCTGTTTTCCAGAATAACTGGACAGAAGCCACCAGGATCATCCCCATTCTGTGTTGTACATGTCGCTCAGTCGGTTAGGCCTCTGTACCTGTGATCCGAAGGTTGTCAGTTCAAATGCTTTTCACCCCCCCCCCCAAAAAAAAACATGTTGTTGGGGTCCCAGATAAATGGCCTAGACCCTGAGTTTTGAACTCAACTTTGTGTATGTCTCAAAGAAGAGCAAGATGGGATATGTGAAAAGAAGCATGCCAGCATTCCTCTACTTGTGCAAATGGAAAACAAACCTTCCGTATGTTTGGCGATTTCTTGCTGAAACTTGTCAACTGAGAGCCTCATGTTTGTGAAGCAGTTCTCAAGGCAAATAGTGGTTATTTTAAGCATCTGAGACTTAGGAACATATTTCAATTTCTATTAAATTTCTGCTTTGCTACTCCTTATGGTTTGTTTTATATATAGTAACGCGTTATTTTTTCATTTTCATGTATTTTTTTCATGTACTGCTTACACCTGTACCTGGATATTCATTGGAAACTCAGCCTAGCTGCACCAATGCCTAGTCGACTGTTTGACAGCCACATATCTGTAATCTGCATCTGTCACTTTGCACAAAAGCATCTGCTTTAACTGCTTTTCTCCCAATATACCCAGCATCTGTCCTCTGTACATGTCCAAACCGACCCAATTTCGCCTCTCTGACTTTGTATCCAAACCTTCCAATTTGAGCTGCCCCTTTAATATACCCAATTCCTAATCGTGTCCACAGACGTGCCAATCCACAGCCGCTCTTGAACCAGTGACCGTCCGATCACTGGCATACGCTGCCCCTTCTGTTGGGGGGCACTGGCGTACAGGTATGTGCATTGTGTACAGATTAAACTGCAATACTCTTACTTTTTCATTTATTTATGCAGAGGAGGTTAATACGCCAGAGGCATAGCTGCAACATGTCATACCCTGCTTGTTTCTGTACTTGCCCAAATAAACAGGATCATTCTCAATCAATGATGTCACACCTCTTTCAATGGATGAGTTGACAGAATTATAGTTTATGTGGTTGTCTGTGTAATTCCATTAGTCAGTGACATACAGTAAGGTAATGCATTTTGATTTCTAAATCTAAGTGCCAGGTGGCTGCTTTCCTCAACATAAATGTTTTTTTTTATAACATAATTATACAGTTATTCACCTTTTCGATTTTTAAGCTGCTTTGCCTGCCCTTGAAAATGAGAAAATCACAGGGATAAAACATACATTAACGAAGGATATGTCGCCCTGACTGTTCTCAGATCTTTTTCAGTTTTTAGTGAGTATTGGTTTGACTGGTGACCTGTGCTTCAGTGGGTGCCATTGTTGGCTCAAACCTCCAGGGCTGCAGGTTCGACTCAGCTCTGCTCTCTCTGTGAGTTTGCATATGTGCCCTGTTGTCCTCTGTATATTCTTGTTCCCACCCTGAGTCCAATTAGGCTATTATTTAGGCTAATCGGTGTCTCTAATTACTTTTAATGTGATGGACTGGCATATGGTCCTGGGTATAGCTCAACCTTGTGCCACCCCCCCCCCCAGCTCCCCCCTGACTTGCATAAGCAGTATATTTCATTGCTCTTGATTTTGGTTCATACAATTTTTCAAGGACTTTAGCAGTCGAAATTGAATTATTCATGCGGCTGATCTCACTGATGTCACAGGATAACAACGTCTTGCTGTTCATGCCCATGAACATCTGGTTCAACTTTAACTTTGTAGTTTCACCGAATCACGTTATTAATGACATGCAATGTGAAAACTTATACAATGTATACAATGAGCTTTTGTGGGGGGTTTTTGGTGGGGGGGATGATAAATTTTATCTGCTTAGTAAGTGGAAAAAAGCAGAATAGAGTCTCATAGAACAACAGGCCTATTCTACCTTAATTTGTGTCATAATGTTTTCCTTTCTTGATTCCTTTTTTGATAATCCTGTATTATGTCAGATGAGGGTCTACGAGTTTGAACTTGTGTGACTTTATGTAAGCTAAACTGCAAAAATGAAGTCTATTATGATCTTAATCATGTTTCAGCTATCTTTATGCAATATGTATGCGAAACAATGTACACCATTATCGAGTATCTGATTCAGTTCTTAAAAAACTTGCAAATGGGCTGTATGTGAAAAGTTTTATCAAAGTCCTTTTACATGATGGGAAGGGTTTAATGTCCATCTAGGTTTAAACCGCATGCCGTGCTGAGGGTCACTTTGCACCTGTCCCTGGCAGTAGAAGGTACAAGGCCGGGATCAGGTGTGGACAGGCCATCAGGGAAATTTTCCAGTGGACTGGTCTTGGGAGGGTCAATGAGCCTTCCTCAAGGCTGGTGATTGCCCTTGTGAAATACACAAAGGCAGACCACCCACAGATGGCAGCAAAATAGATCAAGGAGGGCCCCTTGGTTGGAGTACACCCTGGATGGGATGCCAATCCATTGCAGGGCACAAACTGCACACACACGACGGGATATTTAGGGACATCAGGTGGCCCTACTGCACACATTTGGACTACAGAAGGAAATGAGAGAATCTGCAAGAGACCGGGATAACATGCAAACCCCCCCACACACAGAGCCAAGGCAGGAACTGAGCCCCCCTCTGGTGGTATGCGGCAACATTGTTACCCACGGAACCACCATACCACTTGTATGTAAAGGAAAAACAAAATTAAAAACAGTATTAATATTGGAAGCTCAGCCTAGTTGCCCTTTTGCCTAGTCAGCTCCTTGACAACATGTATGTTTGTCATGTGCTTTTTGCTTCACTTACTTGTATGTCTCTTTGGACAAAAGCATCTGTTAAATAAAATAAATACATCAGACAGTTAACCATTTATTGAAATTGTTGTAAAACATGAGAATCAAAATCCTTCTAGAACACGACATACCAAAGTTGATATAGAAAAAAACAGAGCCTTGTGTTGTTCTTATTATTTTATATCAAATATAAGGCATAGAAATATGTAAAGCCTGCACAGCACATTTTCCTCTTGAAGTCAGGAATGAGGTTGAAACTATGGCAACGCCATTAGGAATTCAAAGAATCATGAGCCAGTGCATTAGGAATGTTTGGTCAGGGACTCATTTGCATCACAATCTCGACTGCAACAAAAACGCTGTGGGTCATAATGCAGACCAGACCCTGCCTCCATATCTCCATCCCGCTAAAATGGGCACATCGCATTTTTTAAGCATGACTTTCTCTTCAGAGTTAGAGGAATCACCATGTCTACATGTTGGATCCTTCAACATTTCCAGATGCACTGTGCTAAGCAGGAAAAGTGCAGCTTATCTACTTCAGATGAAGAAAAACCAAACTGCCCCAGAACGAATGTTGTAACATCGATGTGGCATGTATACAGAACTTTTTAGATTTCAAAACCTGTTATGCATGTGCTCCCTCACTCTTTTGTGTAAATATAATGCATAGAGTGTCTGTGTGTCTGTGTGTGTGTGTGACAGAAGTCTCACAGAAACGCACCGTTTTCCTGTAATGTGAGAAGACAGGTCTTGCCCAGACTTGTCGTTTAACCCGAACCAGATCCCTCCCCCTTTCTCACCTGGAATGTTGGCCCCCCAGATTAAATTTACTGTTGCATACAGGATGTCTTGATCTAAAGAAAGGAGCTCAATTGTTACCCACCCCTCTTTTCCCAGATCTAACACTTGAGGTGATTTCATTTACTTTTCTGGGGTTACACTTAGCACAATGCACGCTCATTTTAAAGCGTAAATGGTTCTGGAGTTTCTTCTTCTGATTTTCAGACCTTCAGACGAATCTTGCATGTGGAGCCTGTTATATTTTGTGTACCGCCAGTCAAGTTTTTACATGACCTCGGGAAATTTCCTGTCCTGGGAAATTTCTGAAAGTGTCTCTTCTATTAACAACAAACTACCACCCTCCAGATCCCATCCGGGGGCCAGTGCCCTGTTCTTTCATATATTATTACAGAGATCATTGGCCTTTCCTGTCTCGCTTTGCCTTGTTGACCTCTGACCCCCAATTGCTGGGATCGTGCTCCATTGAAGGTGGCTCTTGTCCGAATGGGTGACAGAACTGTTTTGAAACAAACATCCTAAATGATTCCATATGACACAATCTTTGCTATCCTGAGAACTGGGCATTGGGTAATCATGTGTGAATCAAGAAACTTTGGAAATAAAAAACACAGCTGTTAATGCTTTGGTAATGTGAGAAAAACCAAATGCTTGAGGATAGAAATGCTAACATTCAAAATCTTGGAATTAAAACACATGCCGTTCAAAAAAATGAACTTTCTTTTTGTGCTGTGTCAAATCACAAAGCTATAAGTCTAATTCAAACGGTTAACAATGAAAAATAGAACAAGTGATATCATTATGTAATCCACTTTTTACTTTTGATTAATTAACAAATGAAAATGCATAATTTACATAATAATGTGGGAAGAAGATGCTACAATATTTTAAAAGATGGTGTATATAATACACAAAGTGTCATTTGTATGTATGATAGCATATTGCCATTGATGTAATTACCCAAAGAACTGGGTTCGGTTAGGCTGGAGCCGCTGTCGTACTCAGTAATGTATTTGATGCTATGTTCATTATCCCTTGATGCATATATATAAACAAAACTGGGGGAAAAAGTCAGAAGATAATCATTTATATGGAATGTTAAAATAAACACATAGCAGGAAATCATTCAGAGGCCCATGATGCAGGTAACTCTTAGCTGTGGGATCCAGGCAAGATTTCCATCTTGTGTACTGTTTTTTATTGTATTTTGTTTTTAATTTTCTTTTTATTATTTTATTTTATTATTTATTCTTTACTTATCCCCCCCCCCCTCCCCCCAGTACGTCTTTGATGTATGTTCTTACCGATTCTTTGTTGTGGTTATAAACTGCTCTGTAGAAAAGCAACTTTGTTTCATATGTGTGAAATGACAATAAAGTGACTTGACTTGACTTGATCTAACAGTTGATTCACTGCCCAGTTTTTCAGTGACATCAGATTCCCCGAACAGCTACACTGTTGGGGCACGCTGCTCCTTTACAGCCTGCTTATCTCACTCAGTGTGAGATTCACAAGATTAATATTAATGTTAAATAAAGGTGCTGTTAGTAGCAACCATGAAATATAATGAACAACTGCAAGTTGATATAAGTTACCATAAATAAGGGATTTAATCTCCTGTGGAAGTATTTTGTGTTGATTAAACGGCCCTCATGGCATTGCTAACCTTCACGGTTCTTGGTTCTGTCATGTTAACAGTCGCAGAAAATTAAAATATAGAAAATGACTACAGCATTAGTGTATGTGTTTTTCATTTTCTGAAGTTCTACGCTTTCCCACAGTTTCCAATGTCAAGCTGAACCAAGAATGAGATTCTCTAGCAACAGTGGCCCACCTGCCACCATGTCTTCATTCTATAAAAGCAAATCTTTTCAAGAAGTGAAAGTCTGACAGGATGCGCCGCTCATCTGCACTTCCCTTTACAGAGAATAGAGATTTCATGCCCCCCTCCGCGGGGACTTCCGAATTGTCAGTAACAATTACATCTATATGTACATTCAGAGAATTGTGACAACATGACTAGGAACAGTTCAGCAGTTCCATAGTTAACAAGAACTGCTATTCAGAAACTCAGCTACTTCGGCTTGAATCCGATTTAGGACTCAAATCCTCTGCGACCTCCATATAAACATATGGATTAAAGCTGATTTTGCCTTCAGATAACTGGATCTTCACACTCAATAATAGTTTCTGTATTGTAATTGTAAGTGAATCAAAACCATTGTTACAATGATTTTAGTGCGGCCATTGCTGCCTCATTCCTAATGTTTGTTGAGATAAATAGCAGGGTGTAACGTCAGAGTAATCAAATCACCGTGAGCCCTTGAGCAAGACCATGAAATCAAGTGCTCCAGGGATCCTGGTTGATCCTCCTGCTCTCTGACCATCATTTGTATGTCACTTTGAATAAAGCTGTCTGCTAAATAAATAAATCTAAATGTTTCAGCTATTGTACATCACTTTTTTTGGTATAATGATTACTTTGGAAAAGTACAGTATGCATTTGATCATCCAATCAAATTCTGCATTAGAGAAAAATGGCCAATTAGCAGGGGGAAGTGGCAGGTCCTCAGGTCAGAAAAGAGGGCAGCGGGGATGCTGTCGAGCAAGGAGGAAGTCAGAAAAAATATCAACAAAAATCCATCAGCCAACAACCTGTGAGTACTTCCACCCAAAAGTACTTCCTGCTTTTTTCGCCCCAGGATGATAAATAATCGGAGCCCCTGGAGACATCTGCTTCAACTCCCCAGCATGAAGCAATCCTTCACATAGGTGTGCCAATCAGTCTAGCCGTGCACTTTCCGCGGAATCCGCTCATCTGCTAAACACCAACCAGGAAATGGCATCTGATACTTTTCCCTCATCGCCCACATGGCTGTCTATCCAGATGTATCTAAATCTCAAGCAGGGCATAAACATTTCAGTGTGCGATAGATCAGTCTATATCACACATACGTTTTCTGGTATCTGTGTTTAGAAAGCTGTACTCAGATTAAAATTAAATGTGAAGTGCTGCTTACTATGAATTTACTTCTGGGATCAATAAAGTTCCTCTTAACCTTAATCTTAAATAATAAGATTACTTGGGTGAATAATAATTCAAAACATGCAATAATATGCAAATCTTTGACAGGAAGGAATTGTAATATTTCAAACAATACAGGGATTTAAAAACACTACTAATAACTACCTTCACGTCATAGATAATTTAAGGGGAGTGTTTCAAAAGGACAGGGTGTGGCCATTGTCTGGCATATCCGTCATCCTCGTTCTACAGTCACTCCTGATTCGTCCTGCAATTCTCACATTTGCAGAGTCCCTCTCTGCCAAAACTGCAGGAAATTCCATCCATTCCAGAGTAATTCCCCATAATTCCCGTTTCCTCCAGCTGCTGCTAAGGGCTTCCTGTCCACCCCTGCCTCATCCTGGCCTCACAGGCAGATATCTCCCCCCCCCCCCCCACCAGAAGGTTTGTTTACACCCAGTTGAGGTCACTCGATTACTCACGCTTGCCCTCTCTTCTGTTCGCTGACTCATTGAACTTATGCTATGGTGTCACTGTGCTCTCCTCCTTTTAAATAATCAGATTAGAGCGATGATTCTGGAATCCAAGCCATATCACATTCATTATACACCAGTCTCCTTATTCCTTCTTTCAATACTGGGTTATTAAATTATAATATATCACCAGACCAAACAAAACATTTTAGTTTCTTTGAAGATATATACTTGTAAAGGTGGGGGCCTTGCGGGTAGCAGTGCTGCTTTACCGAGCCAGAGACTGGGATTTGAATCCTGGCTCTACTCTCCACGTTGGGCAGGTTTCCTCTGGGCAATCCAGCCGTCCAAAGACACGCAGTTATGCTATATCTTTAAACTGCCATTGGTGCGTGTGGGTGCCCTGTGATTGGCTGGCATCCTGTCCAAAATGTTCTCCACCTTAGGGCTCTGTGCTGCCTGTGATAGGATAACAACTGAGGGGTTATTTGGTGGGCAATTCCACAGAGGCCAGGTGGATCGGTGGGATCCCCCATACAGTTACAGCTGCGGCCTCAGGCACTGCGCTTTCCAGACGTGTTTGTTAATCTTATCTGACAGCCATGCGGTGAGACACACGTATGTTTATAGACTGGGCGGTGGACATGAAAATTAGGTGACTTTTCTGGTCCAAAGTTCACTGAAACGCTTGGGGGCATTTTTGTATTGCTTTTGGGCAGGAAAGAGGGTCATAATGTTGCGACATTCTCCCCAGTGTGCGTACAGCATTAGGAAATGTCTCACTTGTTGCTCATTTTTTAGCTTTCAGGCAGACTTATACCACCAGTATATTCAATGTTGAATCAGCAATTATTCATCTGCTGGTTCAATCCAGTGCAAAACCCATTAGAGGTGAAGCTCAGAAAAACATATTGTTACGTAGTGTCCAGTCCATGTGGGTGTCCCAGACTGATTATCACATGATCAACCAATGGGGTATATAAATAGACCTAAAATGGTGTGAAGATATGAAGTCTATGTGAATGACATGAATGTATTGGCCCTCCACAGATTTAGAAAGAGAGGGAGTAGTACTCTGACAAAATGAGAGTGTGAGTAGTACTCACACATAATGAGGAGTTAGACTAATTCCTTTGGAGCAATTGAAGATTTTAATACCCTTCGAATCCAGGCAATATTTAGTTAATAGGTGACTGCACTATTCATGACACTTTCATGCAGGATGGGGTGCAAAAAGCCGCTGAGGCACTGAGAACAATTTCTAATTTACATTGACAGCCTGGCAAACACACACAGTCACGTTATATGTTTCAACAAACACTATCAGCAGAACGTGTGGTTGTACAGGAGAGGTTAGTGACTTTCCACTTGTTGATTGTCAAGGTCAAAATGTCTGGTAGCAAGTTCAGCTGTGAGCCACAGAAGCTCAGACAAAGGGACCTGCTCACCCAACGTCGATGCCCCACCTGAATGGCAGCAAATCCGACCAGAAATATTTCAACATCTAATGAAAACCATCCCAAAAGAGTAGAGGCTATTAAAGCAATAATGAGCCAACCATCTTCATATTAATACCTTTGGTTTCAAGACGGACAAGCTGGTGTCCACATACGTTTAGCCATATTGTGTAGTTCAGTAAGGGATTAATGTTCCACTGACACGTCTGAAGAGTATTTAAGTTTTCTGTTTTATTGCTGTGTTTAATTTACCTCTGAGGTCAAAAGTCGGAGCTGGGAATGACATCACACCTGAGTTAACCATGTTCCAGTACGGCAAGTCGGAAAGCCGATTAGCGATATCAGTTCTAGCCAGGTACATTATTAGCCAGTGTTGCTAACAATGCATTACATGGTATTTTGTGGATAGTAACACTGTAGCAGAACTTTGTGTATGACTAATTTAACTGGGGTATAATAAAAGACAAATACAGATTACTGCCTATTTTATATATTTTCTCTTTTCTTATGGGCTGGCAATGAGGCACAAATAAGACGTAAGTGCTAATAAACAGTATAAAACTACAGCTTTAACTTCTGTTGATAAAGGGACGCTGCCATCTTCAATTGTAAGGTTGAGGTTGTGTAGATTCCTCTGACTTTCAAAGTAGGAATTACGATTTCAGGGGGTGTTCCAGTGGAATTTTTGACTAGGATGAATCAAGCAAAGAGACAGGTAATGTGTTACAGAAAATTTCTCCAGACACAAATGTGTGCACATAGTTAACCTTAAAATGGCTATATGAGATGGGGGAGTGACCCCTAGCTGTCTTGGCAGCGAGGGTCATGTGACAGGGGGTAGTCATGCTGATTGGTTCCACCTGTCTCTCTGTCTCACTGAATACACAAGTTGAAGTGATCTGCTTTTTCCTCACCCACCAAGTAACTTGATTCTTGATACCAGCCTCCAGTGCAGTCCAGTACAGTCCAGTGCAGTTTCTCCCAAATCCATGTTTGTTTTGTTTTGTTTCCCTTATGTTGACTTTTTGCATTTTCTTGAAGCCAGCCCTGACCGGTTCTACCCTGGTCCATAAATCTTGAAAAGAGCCTCACCTATGAATAAGATGTCACTTCCTACCAATCTGTGCCACATATTTCAATTCACTATCCTGACCTGATGGATGTTACTTACTTCTGTTGTGACAAACAAAAGATCACCAACAGTTCTAGCCCCTTGGTTTGTGCATTTAGTGCCTCTGCATGCAGGAATGACCCCTGGCCGACCCTTTCTACACGTCTGTGTGCCAATATTATGCTTCACGGAAGAAAGCTTATTTAAGTTATTTATTTTTTACTTGACTGAAGTTCAAACCTACCCCGACACTTTAGACCTGCATTCAGGAGGCAGTTCGGGAAGGATCTGAAAGTGCCTCTGGCAAGGTTTCTTCTCTCCACATGAAGAAATATCAAAACACCAAGGACAATGCAAGTGTGATCCTCAGAAACCCAATTTAACCACCTTGTGCATATGGAAGTTATGAGAAGTAAGCACGATCTTACCTGTGTAAGTATGTAATAAAAGACAAATACAGATTACTGCCTACTTTACATATTTTGTCTTTTCTTACGGGCTGGCAAGTTTCTTAAAATAAGTAACAAAAGGGCGATTGTTCTTTTTTGGTGTAATATAAGTAAAGAGCATGTAAAGTTTCCCTAACCCTACTCAGTGGTATTACAGTGTCTTTATAAATACAGTTATCTTCTAGGGGACGTGTTGGGTCCTCCCACAATACGTATCCTGTGTCAGTTAAGGGGTATTACATTACACCTCAGTGAGCTGCCTTCCCTCTACACAGTATCCTACCTATTAACTTACAGAGCACAGGGCATTAGAGCAAGGACTGCTGACAATATCAAATATTTTCTTCTCACTTCCACCTCTGAACTTCTATTTTTTTTTTTTTGAAAGATGTAACAGGTTGGCTTTGATAGATCTCAGCTCTCAACTTCCCATAAACCCCAATATAATTTGTTCTATAAAATTCAGCTTACCAAACTGGTTCCAATTGTGTATACCCACGATCCTTTGCAGTCCCATGTCAGGGTGTGTGGCCTCTCGCCTCTTTCAAAATCTGCGCCGCTGTTCCCTGAAGCTGTCTGTCCTTATTGGCGAACAGTAACCTCACCTTAAGGTGTGATTGCTTTTTTTGTAGCAATATTTTTATTGAACAGAACAAGAATGTGTACATACAATGCAAACAAGACATTTTTTTTCTCTTTTCCAAGGTGTGATTCCTATACATAATAACTACTTTGCTTTAATCATCTTTTAAGCATTAATTTACTTTAATGTCTCAACATTCGGGACCCACAAGTGCATTTTTGGGACCTAAAATTTCCTGAAATGCATGGGATTTCAGTTTGTTTCATGTTGACGTTTGCTTTCTAGTCGGAATGCTGCATATCTGCATATCTGCATTGCTCTGACACCGCTCTTTACGTCCTTCCTCCAGTGTCTTTTTTTGAAAACCAAAATATGGTCACACTACTCATAATCAGTCCATTGTTGTCCTCAGATTTAGATCTTTTAACTTTTAAAGCTCCCCAAGCAGTTCCCTTTTTAGCACCCAGAGACGGGTTTCATTCTGAACACAATGGGCATCCCCTTATTTAAACCATCACGTCCTAGCAGAACTATCCATGTGTTCACATTGGTAAATAACACAGCAGAATTACCTCTCATCCCTTCAAGCTACACACAAAAATAATAAAAAGGGGGAAAAAACCCTCACAAATACAAAGGATTTCATTGTATTAAAAAGAATGTGTCTCTGTGTTGTGGGTGGTAAGGAATTTGGTTTAAGCATAAAGAGGGGGGGGGGGTGAGCAGGTAGACCTCACATCACCACAGTTGGAGGACTGAACCCAGGACCAGGTGTAAGTCTGAGTAGTTTATATGTTACCCCCATGTGCTTGCAAGGGTTTCCCAGAACTCTCTGGATAGAGGTCATGTATTCTCATGGGGGCCACCGAGTTCAGATCACCCCACTTGGGTTTTCTGCCCTGAGCTGGGATCTTGTCCCCATACCTACCCTAAGTTTCCTGCTATACAGTAAAGCAGACTCTGCATTAACTCATACCTAGCTGGAGAAAAAGGCAGCTGGATATTAGAATGAGTAACAGTGTGAATGGGGCAAAAAGAGAAGGTCTCCCAAGTAGAAATGGGGGGGGGGGGGTTTGCTTGGTTAATTCAAAGTCCAAAAGTCTCATTACTAGTCAAAGCCTTTGTGGCACCAGAGACAAGCTTCATTGCTTTATAAATACTGTTAAAATGCCAGTGAAAGTGTAATCGAAACAGACCGCGGGAATGTTGGCAAAACCAATCTGCGGCAAACACTTTTAGCGCGTTTTTATTATAGGTATGCATCGCTGGAAGGAAAGGACGACTGCATTCCTGTCCGGTAACAAAGTCCATCGAATATCAATGATTAACAAGAATGCAGTTTGCTTTAAAAATACGTCCCATTGTTTGCCTAGTTAACGATTAACCAGTACACTACTTGTTGGACCAACTACGCGGTAAGATCTACAGCTAGTAAAACAGAGCAAAATTCTGCTCTGTGAACAGCAGATTGGCGGCTACGGGTTGGAAAAACACAACATAATTCATAAATAATGGGGCCATCAGGAGGAAAACTGCGCATTCCAGCGCTGAAAACAAAAAATAAACAAGGATGTGTTAAGCCACAGACGTATTATATTTGACGTATGAAATCAATCTAAGCGTTTACTGCGCACAAATTGCAAGGCTGCTTGCTAGTGATTATATATTTGAGATTACATGCTTATTAAATATAAGTATTTAGGTGTTGAATTAAAGGCTTAATGAGGCTTTTGCTTGCCGATCCTGGACATTGACGTCACCACCGTAGTCATCCGCAGAAAGACGGAGGGACAATACTAATGCAGCTTGGCTAATTTAGCCGTTGCCTGTTATTTTCCTACCATATTTCCTTATCACCTTTACAGTACAAT
The DNA here is from genome assembly GCF_048594095.1 of Paramormyrops kingsleyae. NCBI lineage: Eukaryota > Metazoa > Chordata > Actinopteri > Osteoglossiformes > Mormyridae > Paramormyrops > Paramormyrops kingsleyae. The sequence continues at coordinate 25,505,014 of NC_132804.1, forward strand.
AAGCAAGTCCGGGAGCTCGAGGCGTGCGTCGACACGTTTGCTAGACACCAGCAAACAACCATAACTTCCCGTACTCTTTGCGGCTGGGGGGTCTTACGCAACCGCAGCTCTCGGCTTGGCCTTGACTCCGAGAGGCAACTTTACGCTTCTTTTCCATTACCCTCCATTACGAGTCAGGAACTTTCACCATGTGAAAAGAAGACTCGGGACACTGCAAACATTTTTTTTCCTCAATTATTTAATAAAATCAACAAGAGAACAGAATAAAGATTTCAGTATGTACAAACGTTATCTCGCTGGTCACTGAGAGGCAGGACACGCTGCATCTCACATTAACGCCTTTTTTTCTCAGCCAAGGCGACGATGTGGCTCCACAGACTATGCAAAGCTTAGATATGCCAGTATAAAACGGTAAATATGAAATAACAAAATATAAAATTTTTCATTCAATCAGTGAGCAGACAAGTACATGACAGCATAAGGTGTTTTATAGACCATTTACAGTACAACAGATCACTGCAGTGTTTCCCGTTTATTATTTTTTTAAAAATCTACCATAGTTGTCAGAGAGCTTGTCTCACAGAAGACATTATTCAACCCCCGCAAAACCACATTTTGGCAAAGGGCCTCGATTCATTCAGAAACGGAAAACCAAACCCACTGCAGACAGGATGAGAGACCAGTGGTGATAGTTATTAAAAATATAAAAAAATAAATCACACGCCAGAATTGGCGTAGATGGGACTGACCAGCTAGTCAGGGGCACAGGAGACTCATAGGAATAAGATTTCTGCAGATCACACCGACCGAATCGTACTGCCCCCGACATACACACAGTTATCAGTATTATACGGATGACATTCTGTACCTTTTGAACGCTCCCTTGCAATTAGGGATTCACACCCGCCCCCCCCACCCCACTACCAAGAGCTTTGTCGGTATTTATTAGCAATGCAGGCAGTCCACCATAAAACGTGACCCATGGGGGACAATAAAACTTAAGGGGAGGCCAACTCCCCCATACAATACCCAAGAACCAATTACTTAAAAAAAAAAAAACAATTTAAAAAAAATCGGTCTTGTGAGACAGATTTTAAGATTAATCCATTTAACACTTGCAGATAAAAACACCAGCCACTGGGCATGAAGAAAAAGTCAAATAATTTATAAGAAGAAAATAAGCATAAAATGCTTTAAAGAGATCAGAACCTGTTATATGAAATCAATGATTCATTGACTTCTCTAGAGGAGAGATTCACATCTACTGTAGACAAAAAAAAAAAAAAAAAACACTTAAAGCAGCAGATATATAATGTTTTTCCTCCTTGCAAGTGACACGGCTCCAGTACGAAGCAGCCCTGAACATTTACTTTCCTTCTACAAAAATAAAAGCGCTGCGTATAAGAAACAGCAGCAGTTTTGCTTCAGAAATTTAAACTTGTGTATATTAAAAAACAAAAAAAACACCATAAACAGCTTAAAGGGAAGCTATCCCAACCTGAAAAAGCAATATTTGACAGATAAATAAAATTTAAAAAAAAAAATCTACTAACACAAAATAAAAACATTTTAAAGTAGTTAGTATTGGCAACTATTACTGGCATTGGTAGTTTCTAGCAAATCATTTCTGATGTAAAGACTTTTTAACTGGAAAGAAACATGACACTGGGAACTGGAAAAATAATATTTTGGTATTTAAATATTTAGTAAGTAGAAAACTGGAATAGATTAATTTACAAATGGCTATACATTTACAATGAAGTTTAACTCATTTGAAATATTGTAGTGGGAGTCAAAACATTATGATCAATACAATTTAAAATCAATTTACAAATGTAACAGTACAACATGGACACATATACCCTGACATCATTAAAAAGAAAAAAAGGTGTTGCCCCGTAACATGAGCCTGGCTGTTGGAATGGAACAGGATCTCCAGGAAAGGAGGATTAGGTCAAGTCAACTCAAACCCATACATTAGGCTGTGCGATTGGCTCAACTTTAGTTACTGTGACTAAGATAGTAGAGCCTTCCAACTGTCCCCCGTAGCACCAGTTTCCACATAATTAAGATGGCTGAGCGTCAGATAAGAGGGTGCACCATGATTTAAACTAAAACAAAGATATGCCAAGCTCTGCATGTAAGGATGTTGTAGTGTTAAAAGAGGGAAGACTATTACATGTCTCGACAGTTCAGATTAAGGCTGGGCAAAAAGATGCGAAAATTTCTGTACCACACAGCTCGTGAAGGGAAATGTCCCATTCACTCATCTTTATTTATGGATTGTGAATTCTTAAACTTCAGTTTTCAAAAAAGAAAAACAGTGATTGATCTGAAGTTTTTCCTCTTGGACCAGTAGGCTGTCGGCGATTTGGAGAAGGCAGGTAGTAGAGAGGTTGTGTTTTGAAGGCACCGTCGCACAACTCCATGCGACCCTAAGCGTAGATCTCAGTGGTGGGAGCTTTCTTGTAAATAGGCCTCTTTCCAAGGTCATAGGTCCCTTCGTCCTTCTTCTTCAAGCGGTAGAAGAGCAACAGGATGAGAAGGCCGGCGATGACCAACCCGACTGAGCCCCCAGCAATCAGAGCTAATGGGGAGAGGAAAGCTGTCAATTAATACGGCCAAACTACAAAGCATGAGATCATTCACAGTCAACACTTAACAGTAAGGTCACATACTGCATTATATTTAATACCATCAGGTACTCCTCAGTCACTCACAGCACACCCTGACACCCCGAGGGCTCACCTGCTACAACCTCGGTCTTCTTGAAGATGTCTTCATTTGCATGGGCCATCAGCACATTTGGCATTTGGCTCCCCCGGTCCGCCGAAGCCAGTTCAGCAACCTCATTCTTCTTTACAAGCTCGTCGTCGTTGACCAGGACCCTAGGCCTATTCGACTGGTCCTCATCTGGAATCTTGTTGTCGTTCACATCGAGCTGAGGAACGATTTGTCACTTGCATTAACTCAATGGTACGTTTACAGGCTTAGGTTTCTTATATTTAAACATTCAGAATGGTAACTTTTCATAACACGTCTAACAAATCAATGCAAAACAGGAAAAAAAATGATCGATGAGGTAGGGGAATACCTTAGTTGTGGGAATGATGCTGCTGCTCCACAGATCTGTGGAGAAAATAAAATGGATTAGAAAAAACAACAAATGTGTAGAGGAGCTGTGCTTCCATTCTAATTGTGCAAAAAAAAATGCTGAAAAACTAAATATACCTCCATCTCCAGAACCAGACATGTCATAGTCCTCATCATCTTCATCATCCATATTGAAATCAAGATCCAGGTCAGATGTGAAGTCTGGGTCAACAGGGGAGTCACCAGAAGAGACTAGCATCTCCTGAAGATCCTCAGGTTTTGGCTTGGGAATCCACGTCTCAGTCTCCCTCACCTGCTGAAGACAAAAAAGGAAAACCACACACCATTTAGACATCAACTACAACGATAACCATCATAAAGGTAAAGAAATAGGTGGCAGCACCAACATGACTAAATATCATTGGGTGATTGTTGCATTTTGAAAGTTATCAGAACAAACAAACTTCAGTTAGTCCCCACCAATTACATAGTTTGACCAATACAGTAAAGCTAATCCAGTAGTGACCGAAGAGAAGACCAATTAACAAAATATAAATCCCTAATCTAATTACCCAGACTGCTAAAAGGGTTTGATTAGATTACCCAACGGGATTAATACTCTGAATGGCATTAATCAAACAAACTGCAAACAGTCAATTTTAGGCAAGGAACAAAGAAAGGAAACACAAAGAAAGACATTAGGGATTCCTGGGGCACATTAATGCAGAACGTGTTTGGGTTAAAGTGGGGACGTGACCACTGATATCATCGACTGGGTCGATTAGCCCTGATTGCTAAGCTAAGGAAACAAGCTCTTGTTAACACCTGGTGCTGGGCTGTTCAAATATGTGCTCTGCGTCTGATTAGGGAAGCACTCCTGCCCTGTTCATTGTTCTGCTGCAGCAGGGCTAAACAGGATCTTTTCTTCGGTATCGTCATGCTACAGGAACGTCTCTGTTGTAGGAGCCAGGTGGCCCCGACCGAAACATAAAACAGCGAAATTTAAACATCAAAAAGTCAAAACACTCACGCTAAAGAAAATGCTTACGTATCCAACCATTGTTTCAGTTTCAAATAAATCCCATTTCGCTTGCCAGTGGCAATGGGATATAAAAATCCAAGGAAACAAGACGCGTGTGTTCAGACATTTAGGCCACCCGAGCTCATGTCACACAAGCGAAAGGCTTTAGTTAAAAAAATAGATCAAAACTAAACAAACAACGACAACAACTACAGCCTGCATAGTCTACACCTGGGGCTTGTACTATGAAGCAGGGTTACTGGCTTATCTGAGTAACTTGTCGGATTTAAGGTAGTCTGGGCAAAATGTGAACGAATATGAAGTCCATTTAAACTGTGGTACCTTAAATCCGACAAGTTACCCCAGTAACCCTGTAGCCAGTAGCCCTGCTTAGTAGTACAGGCCCCTGGAATCCTCCTCCCAAGTACTGGGATCTCTGTCTTTGTGTTAATCTCGGAAAATCCTGGAACAGGCCACAGCATGCAGGACGTTCATTAATATCTATCGACAAAAGCGCAGTCTTTTGAGCGACAACGACCTGTTGATAGCAAACAACAACATTCACGCTTCCAGTCCCGACAAGTCACATCCTTGTTCACGTTACTAGAGAACATAAAATAAAATCCACAACCTCAGTAATGGTTACTAGTCTTAAAGGGGTGGGAGGCATTGACTTCAATAACAAGAGCAGCAACGCCATCTAGATAACCTCTTTGTAATCAGTGACAGATGGTCTAATGAGAATATTTACATTCATACAACCCATTATGTGCCCAATTCTGCATTAACTGAAAACTTCTGATTGAACATAATGCACGTGAAGCCGGAAGTGTGTCTGATTCCCCCGTTAACACACCCATGGACTTTAAATTAGCATGCATGAGGTCAGAAACTACGGTCATATTGAGGTCTAAATGTGAAACACAAACAAAATAACATGATAAATACGAAACACTTGTTGATTCAGGGGGTTTGAAGTCAAAAGCCTTTAAGGTATCTACAAGGTATTCAGTGGGCCAAAATTTCCAATTATCAGACAGCACAGAAAACCACACACTTTCAGTTTGCTCCCTATCAAAACATACATTTTAAAATGACACATTTTTACATGATACAACACACCATGTGTTCCTGCAGGCTAAAGTCAGAATCACGTCATTAGAATTGCACACAGAATAGGGTTTGAATTGCACATGAGACCAGATTGCTTATTTTAGGAACTCAAACAGTCATTGTTTATTTCCCAGAGTAATCCAGAAGGCTTTGTAGATCTGTGTAATTACTCCCACACCCAGCCATCTACCCAACCAGACCTCATTCAACCCAAGATAATATAGGGGGGGGAAAACCCCACATTCCAACATAAATCCTCAAACTCCAGGCTAGTAGTTTGAAATGTCTACCGTTTCATGGACACTGAAAGAATAAGATAAGGCCCGCACTTTTTAAAATGTTTTTCAAAACACAAAGCAATTCAAAGTTCTCAATTTTTAGGGCTGACACCTCTCCCACAGGCCTTCTCTGTTTGGTTTGTCACATTTACCGAACTGCATATGGGGAAACCGCTCACCGAAATCCCCACGCAGGTGACATTTTAATTGAATGCCGCAGGATTTCCCCCCACTGGTTATAAGCAGAAATGAAACCTGTCAGCATCTCACCATGTGGTCTTCAAAAAAGTAGCTTAGCCGAGACAATACGACCACAGGAAGCTATAGAGACATGATTCACGTTGACTCCCGCTTTCTGTAAGGCGCGTCACGTGACTGCTGAAACCTTAACCAAAGACACCACCGAGCACAAAAAACACCCGTGGTTTTTTTTTATATAGTACATCAGCTGAACCCCCAAAACACCCCAGGGGTATTTACAAATACCTTGACACAAAATGCCACAGTGATGACTCCTAGAAACAGCAGGACTGCTTCCTCTTCAGAGACTCCAATCATTTTTGAGTTAACAGCTTTTAAAGTTTACAAATAAGCAAAGAACTTCCACCTTGACATCACAGTACTTTTATGACTATCGAAGCAACTTATAAGCGCTTCATAGCTAGCTAAATCACGGATGACTAGCCTGAGCAAGCTAAAGACAGCCTTCATCGCAACATGCTTACTTCTCAGAACGACCCTCCGACATCCAGAGAAGCCAAACTCTTTGAAGTCAGGTTTTCAGGAGTTTAGCTGCTCCTGGGCCCGTTAATGCAGAACAATGCAAACCCACCCCAGCTAATGAAAGGCTTCATTCAAGAATGCCCAGGTGACCGCAGGCCCCTGCTTGACAGTTATGGCCAGCTTCTTGTTGCTCTTCGAGGACCCTGCTTGAATCAGCCAGATTTGTGCTGTTCAGCATGTCAGCTGACACCCCCCCCCCCCCAAATCCACCCGCTGTCTGCCTACACCCTGCACAGGGCCCCATCGTTCACACATTCACCAGGAGCTTCCCAGATTCCTTCCACTCTCACTGGACTATTTTTGGTCTTACACTTCCAGCAGTTCAGAATGCTAGACAGAAACATGAGGTTCCAGTGGTAGAAGTAACTTTGACTAAGTAACAAGGTCTGGAAGAAGATCCAAAGTATTCAGGAACCGGAGAGTCTTCTACAACTGGACCGGTAAAGCACTGTGATTAGATTCATTAAAACTTTTCACTGAGTATGAGACATACTTTTAAGTACAGTCCTTGGCTTGTACGGACAGTTTGTGCAATACGTCCTACCACGATTCTACAGTTCAGTTAGGAACAGAACACATCTACATGTAAGGATTAGAAGAGGTAATCCTGAAGAATTTTTTAATCAAACTCAAGCGTCGTACATCATTGCAACAGCCACGCAGTGAGAAATATTATTCACTTATGTCGGATTACATGTGGGACCTGGTCGTGTTATCACAGGAACCAGACTATGTCTGAACCAATGTCGCCCTAGTACTCGTTTGGGCAACAGCGAGAGGATAATTTTGCAGAACATTTCTCGATCACCAAAACAAACGAATAAATAAAATGAACAAATGAATAAAGTGAGCATGGCAGCAACAAAACAGCGACACGGGCGAAAGGACTCACAGCTGACATTCCAGGCAGGACAAAGGGTCCATTATTCCAGTTTTATCTTTATATGATTACATACAATGAGTGTGTGCTTCACTTTAACGTCCCTTTCAGATATGTTGACAATGGTAAAGACAGAGCAGAGCTTGTACTTTGGGCGTGTCTGGCGTGCAGAAAGCCTCGATCAAATGACTTACATTAAGCAAAAGCCGTGGGGGGAAACTGTATACTTCAGGGCAACATTAACCACCCTAAGAAAGAAAAAAATCTTTTTTAAGCAGTCATTAGATCATTCACTAAAAGTTTCGAAACTATTCTACACTCTCGCCTAACACACTGATTTGGAGGAGTTAAAAAATTATTTGGGGGGAGGGGGGAGGTTTGAAAATTTTTTTAACTCTTTTAACCCAAGTTCTGAACAAAACCTCACTCTCAATGCCAACATTCCAGCCTCCAAAAGGGATTTTATAGCCCAGTGGACCGCAAAGCAGGAACCATCATTACGTCCTGGTGAAAGTATTTATCGTCTCGTCTGCGCAGCTTTTCATCGACACTGAACTCATCCAAAATTTTAAAAAGAGGGAGAAAAAACACATTCTGGTGCAAATGATCTCGTACCTTAAAATATAGACACTGCAAACAAGACAAATACAACTAAGGACAGAAATCCTCGATTGTGGCACACAGTGCTGATTTTAATGGAAGAAAGGCATTTACAAAAATGATTCTGAACATATTTTGGCCACAGACCAATACTTAAACGCATTTGTCCAGAGTTCACACTACCACAGGCTGTTATAACCGAAACGTCACAGGCAGGTATTGGTCATACTGGGGAAAGGTTAGAGCTAGGCCTGTTTGAAGATCTCACAATAGGCCACATCACAAGAAACACTAACGCATCCACGTTGGCGAGGGAGCAACCTAGTGTGCCAGATGATCGCCTGGACATAATTTAACTTTAAAGGGAAATGGCACAATGGCTGGACATAGAGAAAGGGTTCTGAGAAAGAGGGGGGAAAAAAAGTGTGTCCTTGCAGCCAGGAGCCCACTATCTAAAAGGAGACTAATGAAGGGGCTTTGACCATTTAAATCTGCCCAAGTGTGTGAAATCCCACAATAGGGCCAGTCAAGGTCAGCAGGGGTCAAATTCCACAGGAAAATGAAAAAAAAAAGAAAAAAAAAAAAAGTAGTGGAGGCCTCTACATTGGTCTGAGGAATGTAACACACTCTTCTTGGTTCATTGGCGCTTAAGAGGTGAATCTATGGAGTGGCACAGTCCTTTGCTGTAAACAACCTGTGAGACCACTCAAAGCAAAATAGCATTCCAAGCTTAAGTCATATAATCATGTACCATTGTTTGACCAGAAAGACAACTACTAGGCGATAAAGAACTGGACCGTGAAATTACACAACTTTAAAAGTCTGGCACTCAAACATTACAGAAACAAGGGATATTAAGCAAAGTTTAAAGGTCCCATCAATACGTCTTGGCTGCAAAACCACAACATGGAGACAATTTGGAAAGTGCATGTATGCCAAGGGAAAAAAGTGTCAGTTGTGAAATTTGCATCTGTCCCTGGGGAAAGCCAGCAGGTACAGCCCCCACCCTCTGACTTCAACAGCATGGCATTTGCACATGGTCAGTACTCAAAGAACCCACCTACACAAAGCGGACATGCGCGTGATCTACAGCGCAGTCAGGACAAGACAAATATCATGTACTATGCCCTTAACTACTGCATGTCCAAAAAAGAAAAACACACACACACGAGTCTACCATTGGTAGCTAGGATGAGAGAGAAGAGACAAAAACTCGAGGGGGGAATGCTATGAGTGATTGTCGTCCCACAGGAAAGTAAATAAATTCCTGTAACATGGGTCAAAGCATTTCGAGAGCCAAGTTGTAGTTTACAAGAGCGTGATTTGTGCTCCTCGAAGGCGTCCCACCTCTTCAGAAACCGGATCGGGTTGGGACGGGGGGGTTGAAATGCGAGACCTTTCACTTAGAGAAGCCTCCCCTTTTGCAGCTCGGTAGCGAGCCAGAGACGCGCCGCGGATCCGTGCGCGATGACGGGCTGCGCTCCACCCCAGCAGAAAGTACACGGTCATTCCCCCTCGGAATGCACGGGGAAACCTGGAAAAGACCCAACGCAGTAGGATGCCGTCGACTTTCCGAAAGGAAATGGAAAGATCGCCTTCTAGCAAATTTGCAGCGATGACACGGTTTGACGTCAGGCAACAAAGATTATTGAACTTCTTTTTGGAGAAGTCACGTTCACTCCTCAAACCCTAGTTTCTCCAAATGAGTACCTGTATACTCAGCTTCCCATGATATTAAGTTTACTACTGACAAAGCACCCCAATATGAAGCAACTGCGAAAGACTAACAGATGGGGCCATATGAATATATGGTCGTCGGACAGCACAGGATCTCACTTGTGAATAGACAGGTAAACGGCCTAAAGACGACCCCTCCCAGGGTAGTCTGTAGGTGGTCATGTCCCTCCCAAACGACCAGCCTGTTGGCCGGGGTAGGGCCAGACCACAAAGCTGCCAGGCGTCAATACAGACACGCTGCCCATCTGCTTTCCCCCAACAAATACCCTTTGTAATCTTCAAGTAAAGGCAAAATTTAAGGACGTTTTAGTTAGTGTGCCAGCAAAGTCGTCAGCAAAGAATTTCGACAGCCCGGTGGTCCAAAACCAAAACATTATTCTTTTAAATATCGTCAATCTATTCCAGTAAACTACGTTGCTGATGTGTTTGTTTAGTATTTTTAAACGTGCCCCGAAGACAAAAACGTATAAAAATTACCTACCTCGAATTTCAAATTTATTTAAAACACGAATACAGATAGTGATCTAACTGAGAATGTAGTTAACCATAATCTATGTACAAAAAAATGAGTTTTACTTACCGACTCAGCGTACACAGATGCAACTAAAAGCAGGATGATGATTTTCATGTCTGCGATTATAACTCGCCGGAGATCAATCGAGAAAAAGCGGCTAAAAGTGATGGCGAAGTATAACTATCGGTGGCTCGTTCAAATGTATCCTTCTGAGATCTAAACGCCGAAGGATTAAATAAAATAAACCGCTGAGAAAAGTGAAGAGCTGCGATACTCTACGCTTCGAGCGCCGCGATCGAGCTGTACTAGAAAACGTACCGTATTTTGATCCTTTTCTTTGGACCCGCCCCCAGGAGGAGGGAGAAATACGCACAGAAGGAAAAACTCGGGGAGACTACGCAAGTATGCTAACGACAAAGGCTTGCAAGATAAGCGTGGTGACTCATCGAGAAGGAAAACACAAATGAAGCTTTACGCGCCCTTATGAATAAAGTAAACGCAATCCCGGACCTTTAGCATGTTGGTTTGTTAGCGGTTAGCACCTCCCCAGGCTGCTGGCTCTTATCCCCCCGGTTCTGCGCATGTGTGAGGGGATTGCACGGTCTCTATGTTTTTCCGCGGGTTTCCCGCAGTCCGAAAGCACGCGGTTAGTTAGGTGTGTGGCGTAAGGTGGACGGGAATGTTTACTGCGACCCTGCAATGAATAAACAATGAAAAACGAATGAATTGCATTTTACTGATTACTTGGAGGGTTTTGAAAACTTTGAAACAAAAACTTAAAAATATAAATTAGAGAACGAGTGTAAGATCCTGAAAAAAATACAGGATTATACTGTTATACATACATAATCTACGTATAAATGTATGTGTAAACTATACATTAACATTTTAAACAATAATTTACTATTATTGATAAAACATTAAGTGATCCTATTCATTTTATAGATACTTTTTTAGAACTGTCTTTTTAAATATAGACACGTGGAATGGTAGATGGGAACATTAATGAATGATGTAACACATATCTGGTTTAATTTCCGTATTGAATATAGAAGTTAAGTTCCGTATTCGTTAGAACGCAAAGAGAATTTCCCGACTGCGAAACGGCAAATGGAAAGTCCGCTGACGTAGCATTCCGGAAAAAACGCTTTCGGTTCTGTCCTTTCCAGAAAATCAGCAAAACAACAAAGCCAGCTGTATAAGTAACAGAAATATTATGGGGTTTCAAGTTATAGCTTCAATATGCAACAGTTTAATTTTATTTTCTCTTGCTATTGAAAAAGTACTAACAAACGTAAGAACGTTTAAATAAATGAATAAATTCGGCACTGCCACTTTCTCAAGGAGTCTCGCCAAAGTCTGAGTTACACAGATATAACCGTAGGTTTCATAAATTCTCCATGGTAACATATTTAAATGGAAGTGCTTAATTTTGAAGAATTGCTCATTAAAGACATTAAAATATAGAAGAACGCACATTACTGTATGTCTTGTCATAGCTACTCGTATTTCTCTGCTATGTGAACCTGTGTTTGTAAATGACAGTAATATTTGGCACAGCACAAAAAACTAAAAATCAGCAAAAAGCCGAATGAAACAGCATTGTCCTCTTTTACATCTAGACCTTCATGAATAACTTTGTCCAAGCACCTCTGTTGACATAATGCTTTTTTTGTGTAACACTTGCATAGATATCACTCAGCTGATCTGTTCATTATGGCGCAGGATCCAATTTGTTTGTGCAACACATGCTCTACAAATAAACAAACAATGGTCACATTGTCCTTGACCTTCAGGAGTGACAGGGAGCTTGACCAAATGGGAACCATCTACAGTATATCTGCAGTTTGTCATTTTTCAATGACTACAGCTGGATTGTGACATTATTTTGGCTTGAAGATACAGAGCGCTGCAGGCTTATAGCATAAACATGTGGGCAGAGGTGGCTTAATGGTGGGAAGTGCACTTGTAACTGACAGATTACTGGTTTGAATCCCTGACCAGCAAGGCACCACTGAGGTACCCTGAGAAAGGTACCGCCCCCAAGCACTGCTCCCCGGGCGCTGAATTAGCTGCCCCCTGCTATGTCACGATGTCACATATGGGTTAAATGCAGAGGACACATTTCATTGTTGTGTGCTGTGATGTGTCAACAATGACTACTGATAAATTAATTCTAAACACAAGTGCTATCGCACACTATAACTGGGGGCACTATGTGGCTCTGTGGTTTAGGACATGGGCTTCCAAACTTTTCAGCCCATGACCCCAAAAATAATAGCACCAGGGTCTCGCTTCCCATTATAGTTAAAATATAATGTTTTTTCAAGATTTTAAAACATGGGAACACCTGAGTTACGATATTGTTCCCAAAATAGGTGAAATACATGATTCATGTAGATCTGATGAGTTTTTAAAATGGGGATGTGGGGGGGGATTGGAGTCATGGGTAATGAAGTGATAACTTCACCTTCTAGAAATGAAAAGTTCCCGGCTTCAAACTGACACTGGCAACTGCAATGCAGTTGCATCATGGGTTGGTTTCGAGTAAAAACATGGCGGAAGGCAGTTAAAGCACTACAGAGATTTTTCAGCCTGATAAGAGGACTAAGTCTGAAGTGTGGTCATATTTTGGTTTTTAATCTTTGTGACAACCACCTACTTTATAGTGAATGCAAGGTAGGTAAACTTTTAGCTCGATGCATGATGTTAGAATTTCAGAAGTTCAAAAGTGCTATGATTTGTCTGTCTAATTTGCTAATAGCTTGTCAGTGGTGTTGCAAAGCTCATGCTTGTTTAGCCTTAGCCTCAAAGCTAGCTGAATGCCTATTTGTAAGTGCTGGCTAAAATGACATCCCGTGAACTATTTGCTGTACGTTTTTGATCCCTTTAGATGGTGCTCTTCATTTTGGGACATGCTTTGGACTCGGGAAGAAGAGGCTGTGTGACACGAGCGAAGGGTCACCTGTGAGTGGGCTCTGTTGCTGCACTGTTTGTTGTATATGGTCATGTGCTATGATCTTCTCTGCCGTCGCAACTATTTGCTGGAGTGACTTGTGGTCTGAGGTTTTGCAGTTCCTGTACCAGATGGTGATGCAGCTGGTTAGGATGCTCTCCATGGTTCTTCTGTAGAAAGCTGTGAGAACTGGGTGGAGGGTGGAGGGAGATGCTATTCTTAGTCAGCCTAGGAAGTGTAGCTGCTGCCTCAGAGGTTGGCTGACCCTGCTTTCTAAATCATATGTTACTTTGGATAAAAGTGTCTGCTGAATGAATGTTAATTTAACAAGGTGGACTACTTTAAAGATAATACCAGATGTAACGTAAATGAATGAGAGCATCTTACGTCAACATTGGTCTGCAACAAAATTAAAAAAGAACTGTAAATATAAATTATATTCTCAAGAAATATGGCCAAGCTAATATAATATTCTTCCCAAGGGACTTGTGTTGCATACCACATACAATATAAATACTAGAAATGAAACATTTTAGTAGGTACAGTCAATGATTCCATAGCTTGCCCCCAGAGAACATTACTTTCCAGCTACCTTTAGTTATGAAAAACTAGTATCATATGTGGGTATTGCCCTGTGGATTCTGCTTTAGCCTCCAGCATTGTGGGTTGGATTCCAACCCCCTGGCTCTGTGAATTCTGCATGTCCTCCTTCTATTTGCAGGGGTTTTCTCCAGGTTCTCCAATTTCCTCTCATAGTCCAGAGTACACTCTGCCTGATTCATGGCCTACCAGAACTGCAATAGTAAGTAGTTATAGATAAGGGGTGAATGACATCTCCAAAGTGCCCTTAAGGTGGTACTTGGATGGCCTGGTAGCTTTTCCTACTGGTACTACACCTTGTGCCCCCTGGGAAAGGCTTCAGACTAGATAAGTGGTACTGGAAAGTGGATGGGTGGATGGTCTTGCAAGTCAGTGGCACCACCCAGAGGCTGTATGTGTCATTTAAGTTCTGACACATTGGAGAGTGCAGTTTATATCAAATCTGCTGTGAGGCAAAATAATGGGACTTATAGCATCTTTTTACACATTCCCCCACTATAATCTTATTTATGGCCAAGAATTCCTTATTGAGGGACGATCCATATTTAACAATGCTTCCTTCCTTGTCTGATTATTTGAGGTTCTCAGAAGGAGTGATATCTATATCATCCAATTTTAGGATCGTCCATGTGCCGACTGAAACATTGCTGTTCTGTGGAATCCAAAAGGCCGTCACCTCTCAGTTCAAGTGAAAACCTGTCAGGCAGTCCCCATTTGCTCATTAAATAAACTGTTCCCACTGAGGTAACTGTATAACTCGATCTTCAAATTTCTTTAAAAAAATGTGCCAAGTGATAGCTGATTATCACCCTATAATTCTATCAGAACAAAAATTACTATTATCCATGTGCCATATTTCAGTTTCATTCTAGAAAATACATAATATGAATGGACACAAGCATCACATTACTTTAGTAGTTCAGGAATTCCTTGGATAATCCTTTTGTCAAACATGTGTAAAGGCTATAATTATGATGAGGAATCCTGTTACACTGCCAGGAGGAAGAGTACCAATTTGTACCTTTCCTTGTCACTAGGGCTGTACCCTCAAGGGTTTGCTAATTGTACCCTAGCTGTAGGTAAATTTACATTTTAATCTAATTTAAGGTACAGACTTTTGGCTCTGAGGAACATCCATGGTACAAAGATGTTCCTCAGAGTCCATTTCTGTATCCTAAAAGGTACAATTACCTACAGCTAGGGTACAACTGGCAGACCCTTGAGGGTACAGCCCCAGTGACAAGGAAAGGTACAAACTGCTACTCTTTTTTTTCTGACACTTTACTGGTCGAGAAGTACCCACCTGGTATTAAGAAAATGGACAGTATAACTGAGGAATATAAATAGTGACATGCTTTTGGTGGTTAACTCACATTTTGAGTACATTTCTCTGCTACTACTTTGTAAGGTAATGTTTTCCGTCCTGTGTAATCCCTGAACGAGGAGCAGATGTTGATTCGACACATCCTAACATACGCGAGAAATGCTCAGATAATATTTCCAGATTTCTGCAGTTCTTATCCTTTCCCATTGATGGCGCCTTTGTGCAATGTATTAGAGGAAGATATTTGCGTAATAACTGAATAGAACATTTACAAGTTTTGAGAGTAATAGAAATAATAATTTCAGCTAATCCCAATGAAATGTGATTTTTTTTTTTATAAAAAAAAAGCAGGTTCCATTTCACGGTTAGTTTTTTTCAAAACGCCGTATGACCACTTTACAAATTTTATTTTTTTTATTCACATTCATCAAGAATGTATTTTTAAGCGATTATTTGCTGTTACCTAGTGTAATTGCTGAGCATATTACAGGAAGACCTAGTGCTTTGGAATTATTATTATTTATTCTCTGAGGACCCTAAGCACCCCACCCGCTGCAGTCTGGTAGGACGTTTCGCAGCATCGGAACACTGACTACGAGATTCAAGAGCCGTTTCTTCTAGCCATTCCGTTTCCAGCATCAACATTTCCCGTGACAGTCATATCTACGGCACCTGCATTTTATCGGCCACCGCGTACTGTTTAGGTTAGTACTGTCTTGTATTGCTTAGCACTGTTTTGTTTAGTCCTCAGTAATCGAGTGTAACTGATCGAATAATATATATATCCCTCCACTGAGTTTCACTTTGGAAGGAATCATAATACCCCCTCGCCCCTCCCCGACAAACGTATGTCAAGGAGGACAGCAGGGATAACCATATTGGAAAATCATGCCTGTGTTTGCTCCAACTACTGGCTACACTCTAACTTGGCTTCCACATCAGGTACTCTTGCTGTTTGGATTTATCCAGCCATTGCTATTACTGGCAAGTGAATGTTAATAAGTGTTTTATGAATCACTTGTGACGCGTACCCTCAGGATAAGGCGCCTCCATTTCACACCTGTTCTGCTATGGCAGTCCGGGTTACGCTGGGTTTGACCGAGTGGAAAAATCAGCAACTGTAATCGGAGCCAAAAAGAGTCTTTAATCCGTCTTTCACTAACTCTGATTTAAGACTTTTAAACATTTCAACTGGCTGTCCCTTCATTTCTCTTACAAATTTTGTAAGAGGGTGTATTTGGCCACTTTTCTACACGGTTGTTGTATTGAATTATCAAACAAAACATGACAGGTCTACATGCAATACACAGTGTATTTACTAACTTTACGTTATACCATCTTCCACAAACCATTTATGTTACGCTATCGTGATAGTTTTGCAATCGAAATGTTAGTGGTGATCCTAAAGCGCTTATAAATCTAAAATAGGCTACTTCATGAGTTTTACCAGAAGGTGGCATAATACACCTGAGTACACGGGGCATCAGTGCGTGTGAGTGTGTACGCAGTGTCCCGCATGGTCCAACTTCCAACTATTCCAAAACCGTTCAAGACACTTATATAAAATTGCCTATTTATTTTGTAGCCTATATATACCTATTCTCAACCTACCGTATACTAATTATGCATAGAGTACAGAACTGTACCTATACAATGTGAATCCTCTGTAAAAACAGTACAGTAGTTGATATAATGTAGCCTATTGTTTAGGGAAAAAAAATACAAAAAACATTGTACATGCACCGTACAGTACGAGAACGGCACGAGGTCAGCTCCGCCACCATCCAGTGCTAGACAACAACTGCCTTAGGATGCTGGCCAGTGGGTGTGTTAGTATACAGTGGTGACAGTCACTGCGCTCGATCCACGCTTATGCACTTTGGAGGTGCATTTTGGTTAGTTTTAAAGCTAACCACACTATCAAAAACTTTCTAAGATGCGGACTGACAAATATACAGAGCAGTTCTTCCGTAATTAGCTTCAAAGCTGATTAGCAATAGTAATCATTACGTATGTTTTTAATTAAATATAGTGATGGGTGAGGATTTGTCAGCATCATGTGTAATATGGGCTGTATAATTGTGGTTTAATTTTACGATGCAAATTGGGCATGGCCGCAGTAAGGCGGACTTATTAGCGAGATGGGAAACAGTGACATCATTTTTACACCCGCAGTGCTTCGCATGTACTTGCATAATAAGTACTGGCGGTTTAGTGCGCCCTGAGCTGACCTTGTGGTCATTCTGGTTTTTTTTGTGTGCTCCAATCAGTGTTATGTATATGTATCTGTATATACTCAAATCAATGTTTTAATGAACTGCGTGTAAGCCTCATAACTTTAGTTTGTCCGTATGGCATTAAGTAATTGACGCGAGACTTGTACGTTTTACCCTTATTTACATTAAGAACGAAACACGGTTAAGTAAAAAAAAGAAACAACAACTCGTTAACCAAAAAAAATAAAAAATTTGTACCGATAAAGCAGTGTATTGCTCTCTATAACTAGTGCATTGTTTTCCCCATACGAGGTGTACCCTGCCTCCAGGTGTTTCCTGAGTTTGCGTCACCATAATCTTGATTGGCTAATTGCTTAATAAATAAGAGAATATGTATTTTGTACATTTAAATCCAGTATGATGAGATGGCTGCTCATACTGGATAAACAGGATGGGCTGGGAGGAGTGCAAGAACATCATTCTTCGCCTGGACGGCAGCCTCCGAAGTCTTGGGATATAATTGTATGTCCAGTCTCAGTCTGTAATTACAATTAACGCCAAGACTCCGCCCCCACTCCTCCGTTACCTAGACCTTGATAAGCTGTTAAATGACAGATATAGATGGATGAAATCTCAGTTTATCACGTACCGGGAAATAACAACAACAACAACAACAACAAAAAAACAACTGTAGCCTGACCATTTGTCCTGATAAAAATAATAATAATAAAAATCTCAACAAACTCATGCAACAAACTTTTTGTAGGAAAGAACTGCTGATGTATTTTTTTCCCAATTCATTTCCATAACTGCCTGTCCAGTGTAAGATTGTCGAAAGCCTGGAACCAATCCCAGGAAGAATGGGGCATGAAGCAGAGGATATCCTGGATGGGATTGTAGCCCATACACAGATACAACAGGAAAATATAGAAGGAATAATTCACCTAAACTGCATGTTTTTGGACTGTAGAAAGGAAACAGATGGCAGAAACTCCTAGCGACCATACAGATTTATTTATTTGTTTACATTTATTTAGCAGATGCCTTTATCCTAAGTGACGGACAATTGGGAAAGCAGGGCCAGACAGTCCAAGGAGCAACTGGGGTGGGGGTTAGGGCCTTGCTCAAGGGCCCAACAGTGAAATCACGCTGCTGAACCCCGGATTTAAATAAGGAACGTTCCGATCACAGGCACAGATGGCATTCCTCAGCATGCCCTGTCTTCTGCCTGGGTCTTCAGGCTCCACACTGGCATATACAGTACATAAGTATGTATGTATAGGATTAAGGATGGAGGTGGTCAAAGGTCTTAACTGTGCACATCCGAGGGGCCTGTTAAAACTGTCACATGAGACTTGTCATGTCCTTATCACCCCAACGCCCATGTTACGCATCTGGCGAGCAAACTACTAAAGCTGTGTGGACTGGTGGACAGGGGGGTGGGGTGGCAGAAGCTCTTCTCCAGTTACACATCAGCAACTTTCCAGTCGCTGTTTGACACCTAAGCCCGTGCATTGAAATCTTAGGGGAAAAAATGGTCTCGAATGTTCTTATGAAACAAAAAACGCAAAGATAGATGAAGGTAAGTAAACGGCCTTGAATTAAAGGGTGTGGAAGTAATTATTAGTGATTGAGTTCCATTCATGTGCTTCATTAATGACACCGTGCACAATCGGCACACTGTTCAGACACACCAGTCCCCTGCACGTCAGTTTATTTTATTCTCTTAAATCTAACAGTTAATACCTTGTATATTTCCAGCATAATATTGTGTCTGGCAGGTAATGCCAGTAAGTGTATCCTCACAAAAATAAACCAGCGAGCCCTATGCAGAGTGTAACATAAGGGCTGTGTGCAGCAAGGAGGGAGCCATGACGAGGACGAGGAGGACGGGATCCCGGGGGGACAGGTAAGGTCAAGCCAGAGGGCTACTGTTTTTAAGGATTCGAGAACAGGGAGCGACTGGGTTGGGGATCAAAGCTAGCTGCATGGAGGGCCACTCTAGATCAAAACAAAGGAAATACTTCTTTACACGTAGGGTGCTAAATGCCGTGAAGTGAGCCAAGAGTGCTAGTGGTTTGATGCAGAATTCCTGGTAGTATAGTTAAGAGAGTGCTTTCAGATTCAAGTTAACATTTGATTCTTCCAGCTGTCTGATTGAAATGCCCAAACCAGCAAAAAAAAAACTCTCAGTGACCTCTTTTGTTCATCCATCCATCTTCCAATGGCTTTTCCAGTAGAAGGTCACATGATCCTGGGGCCAATCCCAGGTAACACAGAGCACAAGGCAGGGGACACCTTAAAAAAGACACCAATCCATCACAGTTAGCCTCACTGCATGTTTGGGGAGAGCAGGCAAACTCCACCGACGCTTGAGCACCGTACCCTGGATGCGTGAAGCACCAGTGATACCCATTGAACCAGCACGATTTTATGATAGGAAATGTGGTTTTCTGAAGTGTTCATTTGACCTGTGACTGTACAAGACTGCATGTTAGCCTCTTCACACTTTACTTACACCTGGAAGAATTCATCTCAGGTCAACGGCAATCAGGAACAGACCTGAAATGCATGTCCATGGGTGACATAAACCGTTAAACTCTGATAAACTAGGGTGACCAGATAATCCATGTCAGGGAGGACACTTTGAGCTACTTCGGGTTTTACAAACTAATTTCAAACTGAAAGGCTCCTGTGCTCGGCTAATTAGTCAGCTCTTCTTCTAGTGACACATGCACGATTATAGGAGACTGACCAATTAGCACACAGTAAGAACTCAGTGCTCAAGTGAAATCCAGGTCCTTTTAATTGAAATGGTAGTTTACAAATCCTGTCCTAGCTCAGAGTGTCCTCCCTGACATGGATTATCTGGTCACCCTAGATAAACATATTTGTGCTAAAAACATTTCAGAATAAATAGTAAAGGAAAATGAACATTTCTCTTTAAGGCATTAAGAATATACCGTATAATATATAATACACCAGAGTACATTATATTCTGGGCATAGATTAAGGTAACAGGGACAGGCTGAACTCTGGTTCAGTTGAGTCACAAATTAAACAAGCCATGCCCTCATCTCAAGACTTCCAGTTCTCCGTGACTAAAGGTTAAAGCGTTTTCCATTCCCTAACTCGCTCTCGCTCGCAGCACTCCTTGACGTAATAAGAATGCATTTAAAACACGCAGTATTAGTAACAAGATGGCTTTTGGGTCATCATACATCCCCAGACCACAGCTGTGGAACTCGATTTTACTTCCAGCAGTTTCGGGGTGTCTTCGGATCTGCCCTACCTGCGCGTTCTGGAGATGTTTGATAGGTAGGTCGAGGTTATCACCTTTAAGCCCATACGCTAGCTGCAATCTACCACTAACGCCAATGGTCTGGCGGTGTTTATCTCTTTAGAACAATTTCAGGAAGTGTCCCGATTCCTGCTTTCCTTGTGCATTCTGATTTATCGTGGCAATTTCACATGGATAAAAAAAAAAGACGAAATTGCAGAAATCCGGAGCCATGTAATACAAACCCACGTTTTCATTCAGCAGGCCTATCTGAAAAGCAGTTCATCAAAATGAAACGTCTGAAATTACTGACTGCATCGTAGTATTTTCATTAACTAAAATGTCTGTATACTTTAAGGGCTGGTTTTAAAATTATGATCTGTACCCACTAAAGATTTACAGGTGCACGGCAGAATTTCCCCGAGACACGTTGATAAATTGCACAGCATTCAGTCCACACAGAGTACATTTTATTCCAGAAAGAAATACTGCACTTATAATAAGATAATTCAAAGTTTAACTGTCAAGGTTAAACGAGACCAGCGGGAAACTAAAGGCGGGATGTTGCTGACTCAGAGGCTTGGCGATTTTTATGGCGACTGAGCCTCCTGACATCCTGTGTTTCAGCTCAGTTACTCTGCAATCGCCTCACCGCGATTCCAAGTCTCTTTCTGCCATATTACGCAAGCGCGCATCTTACCTTGTACATCACAAAATGCGAAATTTAATTTAAACGCATCGTGTCCTTGGAAGTTGAAAGCTATTGTTTCAATTAGTGTTCTGCATCATTTAAATTAGCAGCTCTTTTTAATATTCCTAAATTAGCTCAATCAGAACATACCGTTTGCGTATATTTTTTGTGGAAATTGAGTGCATCATATATTGCTTCTATTAAGAATTTGATTTAGCGCAGAACAAAGAGCCCAAAGCATTAAGCAGGAGAAAGCTAATAAAAAGAGTATGGAAACACTAGGGGGGGCCTCGGCACCACTGGCAAGCATCAGCCGCCGGAGAAAAAGAAAACATTTCCATCGCAGATTGGAGTGGAATGGAGTCTGAGCGCTCAAAGCCACAGGCACGTAAAGCAAACACCTGGAGTTCAGGTGGGAAAGCAGCGCTGGGGGAAATAGACGCCCCTTTCTTTGAGAGCTCGCGGGCACGCAAATATAAGACCCGTTATCTTTGCCGGGGGGACATTTGGCTTTGAAACCCATATGACCAGCTCTCATCAGGATCACCTTAGAAAAAAGCAAAGTTTTCACATTTTAAACCTGAGTCTACTTTTCCACGGAGGTATAAGTTTTTGGAAATATATTCAGTTTTCAAAGGACATCTGTTTGCACGATTGTTTATTCTCATTTATATGTCTTTAGTATTTGTACGTTAATGGGTGTAGATTTAAATGGATTAGGATGGTAGGCACATCCATACCAATAAGGTGGGAGTGCCAGGTGTGTGTTTGGGGGAGTAGGGGGTTTGGTTCTGGCTTGGTCCATACCAATGTTGAAACCATATCTACACCCTTGTGTATTTTGCTGAGTTTTGAGCAGAGAGCATTAAATAACTTTGTAAAGAAAAGTATTGTGCGGATAGTTCCTCAGTATGAGTTTAGAGATCTTTTGCCATGGTGAGGTGGAACATCTTTTCTCCTGAATTCTCACAGAATATTTTAGGGTGTTTTTTTTGGATTGGATTTGGTTGCTAGCTGGCAATCTATACCATTTAGCTGATCAATAGTAGTCCTCTATGGTATGATGTTTCTTATAACAGCTCAAACAATGGTGCTGGTACAAATTTATCGACCTTGGCCGTCATATACAGATGCACATTTTATCTGACCTTGATGTCTTGAAGACCTTTTTGCACGTTGACGAAAGAGAACAAGCTGGGTTTATTTATCGTGTGTCAGGCCCCAGGTGTCTCCCAGAAAACGACCTCTCACCTTCCACTTTCCTAATTATTCTATACCGCAGAATATGACCTCACATTCCATAGTATGCACCTCTCCAGGGCTTGAGAAAAGCCTTCATGTGTCCACATACTTCCATCTCTCTACTTGAAAAAAAGTCTTATTTTGGAGCAGAGATTCTTTGGAGCCTTATAAAGATGTTCTGCCAAATTATGTCTATTTTCATAATTGGCAGTGTCGTGAAATAATGTGTCATAGTTCTTGTTTGAGAGAGACATATTGTACGGTCGAGGCCCAATAAACCATAGTCGACCCCCTCATACGACGCCACTATCTCCGGCTGGTTGGTTTAGCTACTTCTGACACAGCCGTGTTTTCATAAACAGCCCACTTCGGAAGAGAAGAGACGGACGAAGCTGGAGAGGCTGCAGGTGCGTGTCTCGCAGACGATTGTTAATGACGTCATTTCGGAATCATTCCCTGCCGTTGCTCGATTTCCCCCTCGCTTATTACACCGCATGAAAGCAGAAAGTGCTCCAGGCTGCCTAAAGCAAATAAAAGTTAGGAATACCGGCCAGCAGCATTATTTTAATTTGGCGCATGTGCGCTGGAGCTGTTATACTGTGGTTTTTATGGACTAGGCAACCGCTGATTTTAAAAATGATCGAGAATCAGCAGATGAGGTGTCCCATTCATCCATCCATTTTTCAGCCACTTATTCTGTTCAGGGATCATGGGGTGCCCAGAGTCCGTCTCATGCAACATGGGCAGAAAGCAGGGACACTTCTAGGGGTGTCAGACATCACCACTACATACTGGGTGTCTAAAATTGTGCCTATCCCAGGAAGCACAGAGCTGGTGGCACTGGATACCCTGGATGAGATACCAGTCCATCGCACAGCATAAACACACTCACACACTATAGCCAACTCCAAGTTCATTAAAATTATACATGTTAACAAGTTTCTAAGTAATGTTCAGGGAAAATCAACACATTTACAGTAAGCAGTTATGCAGTCAGGGTCATGGAGATCTGGACCCCATCCTGAGCAGCACAGGATGTGAGGAAAGTTACTGGATAGAACACTATTCCAGCACAGTCCGGGTAAAGCGATGAAATAAGCAAATAATCCAGAGTCTTTTCCCTACACGCATCAAAGATTCAGGAGAACAACAGCCATTCCAGGATGCCTCCCCGTGGGTATCATAGCACCCGGATGTTCAGCGGCATCCAGGGGAAATTACTATAACGCTTTGCCCTTTAGGGGCAGTGACTCCTGAAATATTTTTCGGAGTACACGCTTGTAATTCTGTTTACTTCATCCAGCTGTGATATATGCTGGATTAGCAGCTGCTCGGCCTTTGGGGTGAGGTAACGATTGTGCTCACTGTAGGTAGTCCTGTTAACCCTTAATGTTATCATGACAAGCATTAAAAGAGCATTATCCAGATGTGTATGGGCTTCTCGGCATTCAAGGTTCAATCTGATCGCCTTACTTATACTCAAAGCAGGTTAAGCTAATACAGGTAGTTAGCATTTTGAAGCATGTACTGTGTTATTTGTCGTCGACTGCAATGCATCATGGGTATTTTATGATTTGCATTTGTCCTTGGAAGCGCTTTGATTAATGGCATTTTAGCCGTGTGGCTCTACACAATTAATAATGCTTCAATGAGCTGGGCTGCCAAGTTGAGCCTGGCTTTTAGGTATGTTCTTTGGCCTTCATCTTACTTGTTTCAGTGATAAATAAACCTCAGGCCTTCTCCTCCTATGCAGTTAGCCATAGTAGGTTCCTATTTTTGTTCACTGGTGAAACTTAAAATAAGCACATATGTACATTTCGACAAAAGAGATGTTCTTGGTATTGTACAGCTACACGATGCGAGGTAAACCACAGGTCAAGGCACATTTCCTCCCGGCTCGCCGTAACATCCTGACAACGTAAATTTTCATCCCTCAATGGATAGCATTGTGTCCGAGAGTCTGAGTTCTAACCTTCATCAGAGCTTTTCAATGCACTCCACAGATGTTTCTGTTAAAAAGTATGGATAAGTTCTCTTTTCACCTCCTGAAAAATTAATGTTTCCCGTTTAAATGCATAAAAAAAGAGAGGATTTGCCAGACCTCACTATTTGGAGAAACCAAATGTGGAAATTGTTATTCTTGAGGATGCTGAAGGAGGAAAAGAAATTGCACAGTAAAATGTGGATGCAAAATATTAACACATGGCACTGCTCTTTAGCAGTTTTGTGCTTTTGCGTTTTGTGGGGACACCGTTTATATAACTTAAAATAAACCACCAGATTCCCTAAAAATGCCAGTTGACTCATTCTCATATATTTTTAAAATGCCATTTGAATAATCTTATCTTTCACTAAGATTTATAAGTGTGCTGTGGGTTTTAAGAGAACTTCCCAGAATATGGTATCATTCCCCAACAATCTGGCAACCCCGGGAAGATGCCGCTTCACATGACTAAGGATTAGCTGTTTACCAATCAGTTGATGGAAAAACATCTGCAATACATTGCCTTGATTCAGTTTCCTCCCTTACTCCCAATTCATTCACTTTTGTCCACTACGGGTGTTGAAAAGGCGGTTTTCTGTAGACCACCTCTGAGAGACCCCTTCATTCCTCCTCTGCAAACGAAGGGCATAGCTGGCTCCTGGACGCGATGGCAGTCCGTTTCAGTCCGAGTACACAGATAACACAGAAATGCGATATTTAAATTATATAACAATATATAATCGTACAATATTTATTAATTTTGCATAGTATGGTGGCCACGTACCCGTGGTTTTGGTGCAATGTAATTATAATATACATCGCCTACTATCTGTTGTAGAAGAATGTCTGCTGGTTTTTCATTTTATGTTCGTGGAACTAATTTAATCCATAAAAGTCTGGCAGCAACAAAGAAACCGAGGAATCCTTAAGTACTTTGATTTAAAAAAAAAAAAAAAAAACATAAATGTCCATCGTTATCAGTACTCCAGGCACTTTTCAACAAAGTTTATTTAATCTAATTCAATACACTTTCCCAGCGACCAAAATAAATCCCATTTAGTTTAATTTTAGCTGGGGTATAAAATGATAACAGCTTCCCATTAAATTGTTTTCGTATATGCTTCATTTGGGTTTAGCTGTACAATTTAAAAGCATTCGGAAGTCCTTTTAGACTGTCCTTTTCACCTTTTTGTTTAAAGAACCTTAAAGCGCTTTAGCAAATGGTTGCTTTAAATGACATAATGCAAAGTGCGGATCCCGGTGCATTTTTCATGTAGAGCATGACTCATAGTTGTGGAGAGAGCTAAGATTTTAAAAGAAATATTGCACTTAAATTGGTTTAGACCGCATGACGTCAGAGAGCAATTAAACTTTTTTTGAATTCCGTTTTCAATTCTTGAATTCAGGTTTGTGAAGATTTCTGAGCACCTGCAGGTTTGTGTATGTGAAATATTTTCACTGGACGAGGTTCAAAACTTAGAGGAAAAAAATCTTAAGCGGCAGCATTACGCCATTCTTCCCTCTTGGAAAAAGTGGGATTTAAACAAGTGTCGTACAAGATATCGAGCAGAATTGCCGCAGTATAAGGGAAGTTAAGTTTCTCTTTTCAATGCAAACCGTTTCCTCGGGTTGCTCTCTCCGCACTGGGAAGCGCAGGCAGAATCAAGCGATTTGTATCACTATGGTACTGAATAGCGACGTGAGGGAAAACAGTTTACACAGTTTAATTGTCAAAAGAAAACTGAACTCGAGACCTAAGTTTTTCTTGTGCAAAGCCGTGCATGTTTACCTAATTCAAACTGGAAGAGTCTGTGAATATTTCTTTCACGCTGGGATCCAAATGAAGATCAGAGGATGAAAGTACTGAACCGTCTCCCTCTTTTATTGGGGTGTTGGACTCTGTTATACCTGGAATTCATCCCAGCGGCTTTGAGCCATACCGGGAAGGCGCACCTACCGGAGGGTTACACGGGCGGCGGCATCGAGAGGGCTCAGCTCAAGACCGGGGGCGCTGATAAGTTTATGGTGGGGGATTATTCTGCCCGGAAACCCACGAATGGAGCGAGGATCACCCGCATCCGGACGGGACCCCCGCTGATCAAAAGCGACACGCTGATTTCGGCGCAGGGCAGCGCAGCATCCAGTCGTGCGCGGTTAGCTAACGGTCTGGGAAGGAAAGAAGCAGCGCTCTCCTGGGTACCCAGAGATGCTACCAGAGCCAGCGCTGCAACTGAACCATGGGCGTTAACAGAGCACGGGGGCAAGAGCCCGGTAGGAAGGAACAATATAAAGACTGCTGTTAAAACCTCCAGTGTGCATGCAAGGCCCGGGCAACTCACATCTGCTGCACAGAAACACATCGGTCCGCTTGCCCAGAAGAGCCCCAAAGTCGCGGACAGAGACTCTCCAAAGCACCCACTGGTGACCCCGCATGACTATATGCTGTCGCTATACTGGTCACTGTCTACCGGAGAGGTGAACAGTAGCGTACTACACGAGGCTGGCATGGCTAATACCATCACCAGCTTCGTAGACAAAGGACAAGGTAAATTTATACAGTTCATCCTAGGCAATATACTATAATATGGTAAAAGCCATTGCGTGACGCTTTACGGACAACTTACGGGTGTCTGTGAGAAGTGTAGTTGGGGCTGCATTTGCGTAGCCTACTTAAATTCCTAATTTTAAAGTAATAAAAGTAA
This sequence comes from Paramormyrops kingsleyae, assembly GCF_048594095.1. NCBI lineage: Eukaryota > Metazoa > Chordata > Actinopteri > Osteoglossiformes > Mormyridae > Paramormyrops > Paramormyrops kingsleyae. The sequence goes on from NC_132804.1 coordinate 25,532,028, forward strand.
AATCACAGGGTATTTATTTCCAGTGATAACATTTGGGTTTGAAGTTTGTTTAAATCTGGTTTGTCGATATTGTTGGTTCATTGCATAATCTGATCATAAACATTATCATGACGGATTTAAGTCAGAGATCATACAATACTTTAGCAGTTATTCAAGGTGCAAAATAATGTTAGCTGAATAGATGTTAAATAGTTTACAAACAATCAGCCTAGGGTATATCTTATCATATACCAAAGGTGAATATTAAATAGGCCTAATGTTTAAAGACGTATTAATACAAACCTTAAGAAATCTGTTCTCCGTCAGTTGGTAGCCAACTAGATAAACACGGGTCGTTTCCCAAGTCAGTTTAATTGGAACTAATAGTGTATCGTTTTCTCTATAGTAGTCTGTATGTTAGTCTTTATATTACTGTATTTATGAAGTTAGATACAGTATGAGCACTAAAACAGAAGGGATGAGATCGTTCAATCTGTGGCACCTATTAGGTAGTTTGACTCTCCATCCCCCTCCGCTCTCATTCTCTAGCATCTTGAATTTTTAATTTTTAATTTTTTTTTTGTATATTTTTTTATTTCTGTAGGTGAGCTACTGACTTTATAAGTGTTGGTTTTCCTTTATATATAATAGTTACTTCTAGATGGCAAGTTCTTCATGAATGTTAGGTTCATTATACTAGAAATTGTGGCATATTGTAAACTATTAAATATATTAAATTTAATTGATTAAAAGTATCAGTCAACGTGATAATCCATCTGATTATCCTATGCGTCGGTCCAACACAATAAGTTGAAACAATGTTCGTTTAATCAGCCCCATCCCACGTAATCCATCTTAGTGTTTACTACTTTACAGAAAATAAAGCAATATTTCATAGTTTAGGACTAATCTTCAGTGACCATTGGCTGCTCAATGACTAGCAGAATGGGTGCCCATTGCTGTCCTATTAAGCAGTACTTCCCCGTTTTAAGTCAAGGTGAAGTACCGCAGTTAGACGTGAAAAGCTGGGGTCAGAAATCTAGGTCCTCACAAGTCTTCCACCATTATACACAAAGTACAGCAGATTATTAGCTCACTAAGAACATTACTGAAAGCCCCCAGCGTTTTGCTCCTGAGTGCGTCACTGCACTGAGCTCTCAGCGCTGACGTACGGCTTCTGCAATGTAAATAAACAGTCTATGAGACTACAAGTAGGTGGCCACAATCTATTGTTTTCTTTACCAAGTAAAACTATTTAAAAGAATGTTTAAACAATGTTTGTTTAATATTTCTCGCTGTTAAACGTTTACATTTCGACTAGTTAAAGTACTTTTAATTTTTGCTTTATTTATACAACTTGTCTTTTGCACATTTTAGCTGTGACCTCTTCTGTACACGGTTCAAAGGGTTGTTACTGATCCCTTATAAGATCATTATTTTTGTTGAATGTCTGGATTTCAAAATATTGTGTGCCAATCTTTGACAAAATTTCTTTACTGTGATGACAAGATAAAGACGACTAGGCCTGTTATTGTTACAATTATCACTACCATTAATATTGGTATTGCTTTTGCTGCTTTTAACTAACTCAGTAAGTAACCAATAAGCTAGAAAATTAGAGCCTACATATGAACTTGTTCTTATACTCTCTTTAATTCATTTTCTAAACATTCATGTTTTTTCAGTGATTCCAAACATTTCATAAAAAAATATTTTATAAACGAATTAACCACTAATATTCACAGTGTTCACAGTGTATCAAATATTGCTCACTAGGCTGATACACACACACACACACACATATATATATATATATGGAAGCCCATGTGCCTTGGTGGTTCCAAGTTCTGAGAAATTTCCACCCCATGCAAGTTGAGCCCTGAGTTTAGCATCACAGAACTCAGCTTTCTGGTGAACTAATGGAAACATCACAAAGGCATCAACTTATTTCTGGAGAGAAATGCCTATCAAAGCTACTCTATTTCAAAGAATGTCAACTTATAAGAACCCAAACAACCACAGCCAAAGAGGTCTATTTATAATATAGACTATGCCTCCAAATTGTAGCATAGCTTATTTTTGTTCAGAGTCAAGCAAGACACTAAAAAATAAAGGAATTGATGTGTATGTTTAAAAATAGATGTAGTATAATTTTGTATAATTATTTTTGTAACAAAATAATGACACATATCCATAAATCTGCGGGCTCACACTTGACTGAAGTGCTCTTTCAGTGCATGTGCATTGGGGACTGAATGGCAAGCAGGGTAGGTTATGGTCAAGAGTTCTGCATGTGAGTCTGTCGATTGACCGAACAATGAGCACGTGGACTATGAACAGTGAGTGGAACTGAATACGAATAGCAAATGTTCCTGGTGGCTATTTGGAACTGTATAGAACAGTAGTAATGCTTGGATCACATGGCGACAGCAAGAAGTAATGCGTGTATTAAATGTTAGAATCAGTTAAAGTTTTTTCTCTCTGTACTTATTCAGATGAGCACCTCCCTCAGCTGCGAAGACAGAAGTACCACTTCAACATCAGTTCCCTGGAGAAGGAGGGTTTGTTGGGGGCGGAGCTGCGGGTTCTCCGGAAGCGGCTGGCGGAACCCCGCAAAGCCCGCTCTGCAGGTGTCTTCAACCTGAAACTTTTCACCTGTGCCGCAGGTAAGCAGAAAGCGACCCTGCTGCAGTCTCGCGTTATCGAGGACAACGATGCACCAAAATGGGAGGTGTTTGACATCTGGAAGCTATTCAAGAACTTCAGGAACATGGCCCAGCTTTGCTTTGAGTTGGAAGCTACAGAACGGGGCCGCGCTGTGGACCCGAGGACGCTGGGATTCAGCCGCATGGGCAGGCAGACTAAAGAAAAAGCCTTTTTCCTAGTGTTCAGTAGGACGAAAAAACGGGACTTGTTCTACAATGAGATCAAAGCCCGCTCTGGCCATGACAACAAGACCGTTTATGAGTATCTCTTCACCCAGAGGCGCATGCGCCGAGCTCCAACACCTCGAATCAAGAAGCCAGTGAAAACCCACAAGCCAAGGTGCAATAGAAAGCAGCTTCATGTCAACTTCAAGGAGATGGGTTGGGACGACTGGATCATAGCGCCCCTGGAGTACGATGCCTTCCATTGCGATGGGGTGTGTGAGTTTCCCATACGCTCCCACCTAGAGCCCACCAACCATGCCATCATTCAAACCCTCATGAACTCTATGGACCCGGACTCGACTCCACCTACTTGCTGCGTTCCCACCCGACTCAGTCCAATCAGCATCCTGTACATTGATTCGTCCAACAACGTGGTCTATAAACAGTATGAGGATATGGTGGTGGAATCGTGTGGGTGCAGGTAGCAATCGAAGGCCATTGCTTTATTGTTTCATTTTGCCCCCACATCGGACCAGTGTGAGATGCAGATCAGCTGATTAGAGATCTTGGCAAATTTTATCGTTTAGGGCACTGGACAGATCCCTTCACTAGGCTGTTAAATAAGATTTAGCCTGAATAATTTAATGAACCTTTCTGCCTTTTCACCAACAAATGACAATTCATTCAAAGCATATTGTACCACACACACGTTGAGCAGAGAACTGGCACTTTGTTTCCCAAAGAAATATGATTGTCTGGTGTGATCTGGAGACAAGTCCATTATGATTTTATCTCGGAAGTCCACAGAGGTTAAAAATTATGCCATTAGCAAATCATCACTATTTGTTATGACTTGAAAAATGATACCCATTGCATGTCTATCTGAATATCATCTATGGATTGTGTTCTTCAGATTTTTAAAACATCGTTTTGTATTTCCTGTATTTACATTAAGGAGAGGCCCCTTCTATGTCTTTACATCTTCTAATTTTCTGCAGTTTCTTTGTGCTATTTAATTATGTTAAGTAGTCTACATGAATGAATTTCCAACCACGATCCACACTTGACAAAAACTAAATAAAAGACTTATTATGAAAAGAAAATGAAAAAAATACACTACTGATGTTCATAATCTTATGTAATCCCTTTGTGTATGACCCTAACCATGTCCTAAAAGTCATATAATATTAATATGCAGTACCTTATACATCCAATAAAAATCACAAAGAACAAAATTTGAAATCACTGAAGTTTTGGTGTTATTCTTTTGCAAATGAAATTAACGGAACAAGCATTAGTTAACTTCCAGCATTAATATGATTCTTTTAAAATGTTATTATAAAATAGTTTGTGTACTCAATAAGACATAACGATGTATTACTATTTACATTATTTGAAAATTTTGAATTGCTTGATTGTGGTCATTTTTAATTAAATTGTGTTTTTTTGCATAGTGAGTAAATATTTGTGTTATGCCTGTAATATCAATATATCAAGTTTGTCTTTGATAAGATTAGTTACTGTTGTGTTAAAATTGCATTTTCACACTGTCATCATGAAATACATGCAGGAAAATTCAGCCTATAGCAGATTGGAGGCATTCATCATATTCATCTAATTATAACTACCATTATTTTCTGTGTATTTGTGGAATCAGTCTCCTTTGTGGGCTGGTCGACCTTACATATGCATGGACGTCAGTGCTTTTTGCAAATGCTTCTTAGACTTTAAAGTCAATATCTGAGTAACATTTATTTTTCCATTTTAGATGACTTGAGGAATGGGTTAGGCTAAACACATTACCAGTTTAAAAAAGGGACTCAAATCATATTATGCATGCTGCTGTGTAGATAGTTTTTTTGTTTGCTGAAATACGCAGAGCTTAACCAGAAGCATGAATTGTTTACAAGATTTTGTTTCATTGTCAGCGTTAGTGGTCTTAGATTGTTGTTATGTGTCAAACTGAATCAAGTAGTACAGGATCAAATGATATTAAAGTCAAGTCTTGTGTTTCTACAAATAACAAGGAACATGTGCAAGATCTCATTCAAAGGGTCTACGAGAGTAACCTAATTTACTAGAACCCTTAATTGCTGCCCCATTACTCTATATCAGTTTCAAAATCATATTTTGGGGGACCATATAAAATGTGTCCTTATGTGTGTACTGAAAAAAGGACCCAGTGTTACACTGAACAAAGGTCGTCTAAAGTAGTGCCCGATGATCTGGTCACAGTTTGTTACAGCTGTAGTTTAGAAATCTTGTTGGGTTTCATTATCAGATCTGGCTTTGCTTCCCTGACCAGTGTTTAACATTGTGTAAATGTAGTCTTGAATTTCCTAGACAGATGTTGGAGGAATTTTTATCTTGTGGCAAGCCAACATTAAAAAAAATGCGAGATGTGATGTCTGGCAGTGAGCGTGACACCACTGTGCCCAGCTGTATTGCAAACCCTCTGCAGGTTTCCTCATGTCACCTAGGACTCGCCTAAAAGCAACAAAACACGCACGCACAGTTACGACGCCCATATCCAAAGAACCATGTATGCGTAATTTATATTTTTAATGTACTTCATGACCCCTGACAACACAAGCCCTTGATGTCACTTAAGCTAAATGGATTCCTGAATTCTTCAGTATCCAATATGAGCAGACTAGCTATTTGCTCACACAGATACTTACATTTTTTTTTTGCTTTGCAGGGTAATAGTTACACTGTTATTTCAGCCATTGCTTTCACAAGTTCCTGTGCCAAACTAACTGCCCCCCTAGAGTTGTTGAAAGATGCCAGCAGCTCCTGATTTCCTCTTTATTTATTTCTTGAAGAAGCCTTTTGTTTTGCCAACGTTCTAAACATATCCCACATGGTCAGTGTCTCTGTTTTGAATAATATTTAATGAGCCGTTAATAGAAATCGGGGCCATCGAGGATTGATTTTCTCACGAGCCGTTGTTTGTTACGTTTTTTGATGATTCCATTGCACGTTGAGTTTGCTTGGCATAAAAGCCCTTTGATGTGTTCTTTTTTAATAAAGAGTAGGAAAGAAGCGTAGTGTGTAGCACAGCAAGAGGCCGGCGTGGCAGCGCTAGGAGCGCAGAGCTGCACCTACCCAACTTGGCGGGAGTCTTTGATTTCCCAGCGTTTTTTCGTTTCTGGCGAGCAAGCTCGTCTGCTTCTTTTTATTTACATACTTCGCATGACAACGGAATTGTTCGGCGTTTCATCATAGCCAGACGAATTAATGGCGATTTACAGCTTTTGAAATAAATCTGTTCTTCACATCTGTGTGGAGCTAAAGGCCGGGGGGGGGGGGTTGTTCTCTATGACTGGAACCACAGCCAAGTATCGGTCTTCTTGCCTCCGCTTTGCTTTCCGGTGTTGGTGCACAATGTGGTGAACACCTGCAGAAAACCAGAGACGTGTCCAATTGTCATTGAGAATTAACTCCCGTGTAACATTTGGCGGCCACCCCAGGGCCATGAATATTTCCTCATTTACATGCATTTTTTTTAATAGTATTTGTTGTAATGGCCAGCAAAGGTGCAAGTAGACTTCCTGCTTATCTTAACAGGCTGATGCTAATTACCAACAGCCAGGACCTACCGCTTGTACGCCTGGTTAAAAAATGGTGCCAGTCCTGCCATTGTCTATTTGGAAACTGTCGCACGCCAGCGCTACTCTTTGCAGAAAGCACAGCCCGCTTGCCCATTTTCCACATCACTGAGAGGTTAAACGCGTTTCCTTGTTAAACAACAAAGTTTTCCAATACGTGCTATCCATTCATGCAGTGAAACTGACTTCTCTGTAATAAAAGCCGGCACGATTTGCAAAAACTGTACTTATTAGTCGTCTCTATACAGCAGAGTCATAAATAATGAGCTGGACTGTTCTGTAACTGCTAGCTGAATAAATACATGCTCCTTTTTGCTGTGATGAATCAGTTTCATTCTTAGCCATGATTTGGACACAAAAGTGCTTTATGCAAATGCTCTTGTTCAAACCTGTTACGGAATCCCTTGATTCAGATTATCAGCGGTCAGATCAGTTTTACCTGCAGCTCTGAATTGTCACAGAGCCTGAAGCTGAAATATGTACCAGGGGCCGACGGTAATGGAGCGGATTGGCCCTGCTTTGATACATCATACATGCCAGCAGTTAGCTGGTAGACAGTGAAACATGCCTTGTTGGGTGCATGGTGATGCTGCACACAGGTTTTTTGGGCTTCATGGATACTGTTGTACAGCCCTAAACACCTCCTTGGGAAATCAATAACAGTTATGTGGGATACATGGGTTATATATATATATATATACTGTATATATCTTTACCTCCCACTGGTTCTACATGCAACGATAATAGCTAATGCTTATAATTCACTGTAGAAGTTCCTAAGGAGTTACATGCTCTGCTTGGCATCATTATAATTGTAATACTGTAAGCAGCTGTGTTTCCTGCACTTATTACCAGGCTTCCACCCACCATAGGCGATGGGCTACTGGACTCATGCTTGTGTTTCTCTTTTCTGCGTAAGTTGAAGTAACCATGTTGTTTTTCATTCTTAGGAGTGTAACTCTAGATGCTGCAATTCACCGAGCTCCACTATGTTGTTTCAGGGCTTTTGAACGATGAGGAATCTCCTTTCATGACTTGACTTTACCCTTGAGATACAGAGGGGGGTCCAGAATCTGGATAGTGTTTTGCATGCTCTGGTCTCCCAGGTTCATGAACTGCTGACACCAACTCAAGGCTCAGGATGCCTTTTCCGATCAGATAAACTTTGAGGGGCAACAGAGTAAATGACCTCACATCATGCATACAGGATACAGCTCTGGAAGAAATTAAGAGACCACTCCGTATTTTTTAAGAATCAGCATTGTTAAATCCTGGTTTAATCCTGGTTCTGCTGGCAGAAGGCTATACTGCGAGGCAGCTGCTTCCAGGCTCAAAGTTTGTAAGACAGCAGATTCAAGAACAAAGTGAAGCAGGAGACACTGGCAACAACCAAAAACCAGCCAGGCAGAGGGCAGAAGTAACTTTCTAATGTCAGAGATGACTGTCAGCTTATCCAGCAGTGCCTCAGGAATCGGAGGATGACCTCAAGTGACCTTCAAAAAGAATGGGAGCATTAAGTGGTGTGAAGTGCACTGCTAGGACAAGTTTGCAGGCTCCTGGAAGCAGGACTGAAGTATCATAAAGCAAGGAAGAAGCCCTTCATCAATGAGAAACAGAGAAGAACCAGGCTGCAGTTTGCAAAAAAAAAAAATCTATTTTTCACAGGCACACGCCCATAAATTGAGCAATGAGCGAAACTAAAAATGTTGCTTTGGTCTCTTAATGTTTTTCCAGAGCTGAACCTCTCCATTCACAATGTCCAGGGCTCAGAGTACGCGGACTGCCATGTGTTTCAGCTCTCAGCCCATACTCAGATTGCTTATGTTGCACAAGATGCAATCGTCCAGTCCATTGCCATTCACTCTCCATACCCAGGCTGAGAGCTGGCCAGCGCTATACCCAGAGTCGATGCAGTTTGTGCATTTATTGCAGTCTCTGTGGAGGTGTTAAGAGAACGTTGGGCCGTCGCAGCATCTGGCACCGCAACGGTTTAGCCAAGGGCAGCCAGCGCATGATGTGGCATTCCCCACTGCCAGCGGAGCACTGCTGCTCTCCTGGCCGGTAATGAGGCTTGTTCGGTGCCAGCTGGCTGTGCCCCTTCACCTCTCGCATCCACCGCTACGCCTCTGTTAGCTCTGTCAGGTCACAATTATGCAACAAGACCTCAATCTCGATCCGGGCCCGTCCGGAGGCCTTAGCCGGCGCTGCTAAGCCAACATCACCCGACGGTGTACTTTGGACAGGTGCCAATCTCGCAGTGAAAACTCAGAGGTCCTCAGCGGTCACCAAAGGCAAGTTCTTGCGGTTTGGATGACTGGGTTGTAAATGTCCATGAGTAACAGCTTCAGGTTTTTTTTTTCTAGGGGTGAATGACAACTGTCGCAGAGGGTTTCTTTCAACAGACGACTCAAGGCAGCCAGCGACGTATATGAAGCGTTCAGCCGTCACGCAGAGTTGGCAATGACCTGCAAAACGCCATCAGTGTTTAAATGTTTCATGTGTCTAGCCTGCTGAGTGGCTCTTAGTGCTTGGCTTAAAATCTCTGCTTTTTTTTCTGGTCTTGCGCACAGTAGATTTCATAGTGTTTCATCCTTTTCGTGGTTGCACCGCTTCCATACGCCACAGTATAATTTGCCTCTTTGCTTTCATCTTCAGTTCTCAACACCTTTACACGCAGAGATGGAGGAAAAGGGTTTGAGTTTGCTTATTTTTTTTTAAATGAGGAAATATTGCCTTGTGTCAAAGTTCGCTTTGACGACCTGAATCTTCTGAATACCGGCCTCCTCCAGTAAACTGAGATCTTTTGTAACACTGTAGAAATCAAGACTTTATTTCCAAAAAGCAAAATACTGGAAATGACTGGCACCATGTCAACTGTCAGATTAATCGTACCTGAGCTTGTGTTGGGATTTAAATAGAACACAGATATGTTATTTTAATTTTATTTCATTTGGCCTGAATATGAAACTTAAGCCGCCCTGGTAAACAGAGAGTTATGCCATTTTAAACAATGCTTACCTGTTAGTGGCTGAATAACTACCTAAACCCCCACATACACAATGATGTCATTTCCTGCATAACATGTGACCTGAAACCCAAGTTCAACTTTTACAATCTGATGAGTATTATTTTAACCTGAAGACTTAGCATTAAACAGAAAATGTAGAGAATGTGTAGTCCGTTAGGATTTGGTTTGTTATATGTGATTGTGTTGCTGAATGACCAAATGTACAAAACTTGAATTCCGAAATAATGTACAATAATATTCAAATTATGTATAAAAATCTGGTTATTTTGACAAAAATGCTAATTTTAGGTATCACAAATGTCTGTGACAATGAAATATTGTTTGTAAAATAACAGCGTAGTAAAATAATATATTAAACATCAACGCTCAATACACAAATTCATCGTTCATCCATCCATCCATCCATCTTCTCACTGCTAATCTTGGTCACAGTCATCGGGTAAATGCACAAATGCATAAAATAAATTATATGGAATCTTCCATAACATTTCAGTGTCTGAAAAATACCATTTAATCCATCGCTAATAATTCAGGGTATCCATAAATGAATGTGCAAAAAATACATGTTGTGGGTTTATGTCTCCTGCAGCCCCTGTCCTTTCCCAGAGCTCAGTGTCAGCCCTTTAGGCAAACATGTTCTTAGCCTGTCCTGTTATGTTTGGCTGTCTCTCCCCCCGGCCCTTAACACTCCCCCCTCACTTGCCACACGGACAGCCACACGCTTCTGCCAATGCACGCACACACTTGCACTTTATTCCATCTCGTATACTAGTCAGATTTAACGTTGATCTGGAAACATGTGGATGTACGAATGTTTGCTTGGGAAATCTTTCTGGATAGGTACTTATGTGTGAGTAGCTGGCGAAACATGTGCTTAAGAGAAAAAAATGAAAGTGTACCTTTATGTATCTGAGTAAAGTTGCTGATGAAATTGTATGATTTACATTTTATTTATTTAGCAGATACTTATTTTACAAATTTATGTACAGTTGAGGAGGCAGAGTCAGACGGTCCTTGTAGCAATTGTAGGTTAAGGGCCTTTCTTTGGGGCCCAACAGCAAAAGCGCTCCTCCAAAGCGGGCATTCGGACCAGCAAGCGTCTGGCCGTTGGTACGGCACCCTAACTCACTCACTCAGCCACACACTGTCCCTGCTCTAACCCTGCAAACAAGATGTTATCCTGCTCTTTCAGTTTAATGCACATTTCAGTCAGGGAATTTATTATTATTATTGTTGTTGTTGTTGTTAATGATAATGATAATAATAATCAGAAGAAGAAGAAGGGGAATGCTAATTAAATAAATCATGTCATAGTGGCAAAAATACATTATTCCTAACATTATAACTAAAATTTTCATCTGTGTGTCATATGAATCAGCACTGGCAAAATATACCAAGACCATCATAAGTGACGTTTTCTCAGCTAGCATCTATATGGTAACACTGTGGTGATTTAACCCCTTTAAACAATCCTAAGCATTAATCATGCTTATAATGTTATAGAATGTTTATGCAATGCATCGTCCACAGTTAATGAGAATGTATTATCTTCTAAATTGATTCATTTGAAAATACAAATTCGGCGGAAAGTTTTCTTGTTATCATTGACTTACACAATGCTGTGATTAATGAATAAGACAGTAGCAAATGATAAATATTGGCAGACTTGCTAACAGATTTCACACTAGTCCTTTATCAGCACACAGGCACAAAATAATCAATATATGGGTTGTCACTCATGACGTTCTTACTGAAAACGACTGCAGCGACGTGCACACGCATATAGTGAAGTTTAAACAGACATAGCATGATGTGAGACGGATGGCACATGCCCCCGGGGCGATCCTGTGAGCTACCTCCTGACGACCTCACAGAAACACATAACCCACTGGCCGGGCGAGCCAGTTCCCACAGTGGGAGGAACCTGAAGAGTGCGAGACAAACATCGAAATTCAACACCAGCAAAATCAGAATAAAACAGGGGCATAAACGTTCATGACCCGTCCTCACAGGTTTGACACAGCATATTCCTGACCTTCTGCCATATGCCATTTTTTTGTATATCATATTTTTTGTGACACTCAGATTTTTTTTCAGATATTGGAATTTTTAAGTCTAGAATTTCTACTGCAGACAGTAGTGACATTGTTTTGTTTTGTTTTTTTGTTTCCCCAATAAAATCTACTTTCACGTCACATTGCTTGACCAGAAGGTTTCTCAAGATAATTGTTTTCTTATTTCATGGTAATGGCATAAA